>NC_059349.1:18579993-19286868 GCF_019703515.2 Myxocyprinus asiaticus | reverse complement strand
ATGTTAACATACATATTTTTTTGCCTTGTGGCTATTCTTTTGAAACTGAGTATTTTAATGTTTACGAATTGGCCCCCATTCACTTCCATTGACACTGTAAGTGCCTCACTGTAACCCAGATTGTTGCTTTTTTTTATTATTATTATTATTTTAAGAAAAGCAGGGACAGGTCATAATTAATTTTTGTGGTAATCAACATTATGCCACAAATGGTGCTGATTGAGCTTAACTTGTATTGAACCTGGAATATTCCTTTGACAGGATAGTTCACCTGAAAATTCTCTCATCATTTACTCACCCTCATGTTGTTTTAAATAAATAGATCATTTGTAGGTGAACTATACTTTTAAGGGTTGTAAACAAATTTGGGGGGGAAAACAAAAATCTCAGTTGACATCTATGAGCAGTTGTTATCATTTTTCCACTTTCTAGCAATTAATTTTAGCAGGCCTGCAAGCACAATACCAATAATTTGAGCTCAAACATCAATTTAATTTTTTCAAACTTTTCTAACTAACTTTCACAACAAGTGGTCATTTAACAGACCCCTTTTATTCAAAATGACTTACAGCACACATTTTACAGGAGACAATCCCCAAGTGCCTTCTTAAAGGGCACAGAGGTGAACCTTCCAGTTATCAGCCTTGAGCTTTAGCCACTATGCCACACCACCACTAGACTCGATGCAAAATATCTCTGGAGGCCTTTCACACATGGACAGATACACCAAGTTTTGAAATCTTTATTCTTTGGCTAAAGGAGCCTGCTCAAAGCCAGTACAATACAAAGCAAGCTTTACTAACACTGGTACGCCAACTGAAGAAACAAACAAACAAAAAACGCTTCATACACAACATAACAAGAGCTTAATATTTGTTCATTGTATCAAAATTAGGAGGTATTACTGTTGAAGTCTAACACTTGCCTAATACCAATGTCCAACCTCTGCAAGTGGTTAGAAAATGTTCTGGAGTACAGGGCATTCTCAGGTAAAAAACAAACAAAAAGTTTTCCACCTCAGTTGAACTTCAAAATTTTGAATAAAACTAAAATTAGGATCATATAATTGTATATAAAATACAAAACAGAACTGAAAATCTCATTTCATTTCTTGCAGGATATATTTGAATATCAGATCAATATCAAATCTTACAGTGAAGTTGCAAAAACTATCCTGAGTGCTTTCGGGAATGGACAATTTGTTAGCGTACACTGCTGTTTGAAAGCAATAAATAGCACCACAATAATACAAAAAAAAAAAAAAAAAAAGCCTGAGTCAATTGTAACAAAAATATTGCTGCTGTTTTCTGATTGTAAGGTGAAGCTGAAGAAAAATACACAGATCCATTGAATTAGTTGCATAGTATAAACAAAATATTACACAAAGACTACCCTCTCAAAAATAAAAATTAGATTTAAAATAATTTTACAGAGAGAATTAAAATAAAAGGGCTCTTGCCTAAAACCTTTAGAACTTAAATTCATGTGGCAGCTAAGTTTTGTAAGGGATATAAGCAGACGTCTTAAGTACATGACCGAGAGTGGCAGCATTAAGAAAAAAACTTGCAGGAGACAAAATTGTTAACAAATTTTTAAATTAGCCAACTGTGAATGTGTAATTTGTTTCACAAATTGCTAAGATCTATTAATGCGGTTGATACGTTTTAATTTTGTTTTGTGGTAGAAGAACGTCAGTCATTTTTAAAGGGATAGTTCACCAAAAAATGAAAATTCTCATCATTCACTCACTCACATGCCATCCCAGATGTGTATGACTTTCTTTCTTCTGCTGAACACAAATGAAGATTTTTAGAATATCTCAACTCTGTAGGTCCATACAATGCAAGTTAATGGTGATCAGAACTTTGAAGCTCCAAAATTCACATAAAGGAAGCATAAAAGTAATCCGTAAGACACTAGTTGTTTAATATACGTCTTCTGAAGTGATGCAATCACTTTGGGTGAGAAACAGATCAATATATCAACCCTTTTTTACTATAAATAATTCAGAATGTGAAACTGGATATTTGCAATTAAAAAGGACTTAAATATTGATCTGTTTCTCACCCACACCTATTAAATTTCTTCTGACGACATTGATTAAACCACTGGAATCATATAGATTGTTTTTATGCTGCATTTATGTGCTTTTTGGAGCTTCAAAGTTCTGGACACCATTCACTTGCACTGAAAGGATCTACAAAGCTGAGATATTCTACTAAAAATCTTCATTTGTGAAGATCTTCATCAGCAGAAGAAAGTCATACATCTGGGATGGCATAAGGGTGAGTAAATGAGAGAATTTTCATTTTTGGGTGAATTATCTCTTTAATGTCATAAATGGTTTCATTTTGTCACAAAATTCATACTCTAGGTCATTTAAACATAGATAGACAACACTAGATGTTGAGGATGAGAGCATATGTGCAATCAAATGAAATGTAAATAAAAGTGCCCTATCCACAATAGCTCTCTCTCTCTCTCTCTCTCTCTCCTTGGCAATTTGAGCGAAGAACATTTTTGACTGAATAAGGAAAACAAGCAGCATACATAGTATGTTTCACAACCCTTTTAAGGCACCTGTACATTAGAGGCAAAAAGAAAGGACTTGAGTTATTTTGACATAGCAGTGAATTGATTATGTCTTCAACCTGAAATTCTGACCACCTCATATTTGTCAATCCAGTCCATGTGAAGGTAGTCCATTTTAATTTGCAGAGACAGTCGCATACAAAGAACACTTTGAAGTCCCATCTCAAACAGGCCACTCAAACAGCTCAGTCAACCATGTACATTGTCACATTCACTGCTCTCACTTCCATATGCAATACATTGTTACTGTTGCAAAACTACATTACTGCACATTACTGGTGGCAAACTAGACTTTCACCAGGTGTGACTAGTCCCTTAACCAGTTCAGGAAGCTGTTACCCCCTCCCATTCCACCAAGTACTGTACTTTGCCGTCATGAGTGACGCGGCGGGCCAGCACACGGTACTTCTCCCCGCAGGCCAAGCGACCCGCAGCACCGAAGTAAGTGCTGATAGAGGTCTTGAGTTGGCTGAGCTGGGTGTCAGGGTTCAGTCCCTGTATGATGTCCATGCTGCTGTAGAGGCAGGAGGGGAGGGGACTGGGCTCAGGGACACTGTTGCTGGGTTGTGGTTCTAGGTTGCAGGGCAGAGGAATCTCAGGATTTGGCGGCTGCAGTGCTTGTCGCGGACGTCCCCGGGGCCTCTTCAGTGGGGGCTGTGTGATGGTGGGCCAGAGGCATCCGGTGTGTGGTCCACTTGGACTGCCCAAGCTAGATTGGGGAAAATGAGAGATGCATTTGGTGCATATCATGCTAAATCACTGTATTCTGCTCATTTTTAAAAATTAAAGGTAGTTTACCCAAAAATGTTCGCAGTGGCTCCTTTTAATAGCACAAGTTCTCGCATAAACACGTGAGCCACTGTGAACAAGCTTCACAGCACAACTGAACATGCAACAGATGTTCAGTGAAAAATTTTCAGTGAAAAATTATTTACATTTCAAGTTTTTTCTCACCAAAAACCTATTGTATGCCTTCAGAATAAAGTTCAACCTATAGTGGATTTTGCAGAGACAGATAACTAAGGTGGTAGGAAAGGCAATTAATTGGCAGATAGTTTTTCAAATCCATTTATAGAATGTAAATAAAATCTTAGTCTTTCCTTACAATAGCTGCGTTTCCACTCTCGGAGCCAGCGTGAGCCAGGGCTATCAACTGGTCAGGAGGGAACAATAGCCTCAGGCCGCGAGACAAAAATCGATCTGCATTCCCACCATCGGGCCAATAGCCCTGTAGCATTGCCCTAAAACCCCTCCTTAATACATGTCCTGGTGACAGTGTCAAACACCCCACCCATTTCACAAGCAAGAGGGAAACTCAAGCTGAGGTATCAGACTCTGGAGGTTAGCTAGCCCTCAAAATTAACATGGTGGAGACTGAAGCTGCCATTTGTTTGCTTATTTTGGTCTTTGCTTGGTGGAAAGCGAGAGACTCAGCGAAACTCCACCTTAGACACTGACACAGCCTCAATCTGCAGTTGGCCTTGTTTGGCCCAAAGGTAATCGGCAGGCCAAAGGCGCTTGGCCGTTTACCCCAAGGAAGCTTTGGAAGAGACTGTGGGAACACAACTAGCCCTGGCACACACTAGCACGACCTCATTTGGCCCAATAGTGGAAACGCTAAACAGAAACCAGAAGAAATGGCTATCTATCATTTAATCACACAATCATATTTTTTCAAAGATTTTTTTCTCTCTCACAAAGTTAAAGTTTTGTGTTACATTTTCAGTAAATATAGTGCTAAATAAAAGTTAATTCATTTTTTTTTTGCAATTTTACGTATATGTTATTTACTATATTAAATTGTGTGATTTGTTGGCATTATATCAGCCACCTTGTTCTCTGGATATTGGCATCGGCCATAAAAAACCCAAATCAGTTGGCCACTACTCTAATCAGCTGAATCTCATGGAAACATATCCATTCATATAATTTCTTATTAAAGCTGTCAGAATGAATGTTAACGCATGCAATTAATTAAAAAAAAGTTTAACGCGTTAATTTTTCTTAATCGCGATTAACGTATTTACTGTTAATACAGCATAAACACTGATTAGAAAGGCAGAACCTTTTGGATGTGTCTGCCCGGACTCATTACACTGACAGACACTTCACAATACACACAACGGCACTTCCGTGTCAGTGATAAAATGGAGAAAGGACCTCTTAATACATTTTGATGTACAAAACAAGCCCAGATGGGACTAGTGCTAAAAATCAAGTATTTTCCAGCCTAAGTAAGCTGCATTTTAATTACCACAGAAGCACGTCAGATCTAAACTATCTCCAAAACACAGAATGAGACATTTTTGTCTGCAAGCACTTTTCATGTGGAGATCAAAGTGGCGCTTGACGCTGACACCCTGACGCGAATCATGACTGCGGCTTCACGATTGCTGTAACAAAGCAGATTCTGCAAACTCCTACTTTGACTTTGGGAAACATTTAATGTTACTTGAATTAGTGCTATTTTAGTGCATTTCTATCTTTATACTGTGGAAGGCTTTGTTTGGAAAATGTTATTAAAGCATTATTACATATTGTTTTGTTTTTATTTCCTCAGATGGAAATAAATGCATTTTGAAAGGAAAAGTATACAGCTCATTCAGACCCCTTTATTTATTTATTTTTTCATTTTATTATGTTGCAGCCTTAAGCTAAAATGCGTTAAATTATTTTTTTCACATCAATCTACACTCCATACCCCATAATGACAAAGCAAAAAATTTTTGATAACTTTGCAAATTTATTAAAAAGAAAAAGTATTCAGACCCTTAACTCAGTACTTATTTGTTGCACCTTTTGCAGCAATTACAGCCTCAAGTCTTTGGGTATGATGCGACAAGCTTTGCAGATTTTGGGGATTTTCTGACATTCTTCTCTGCAGATCCTCTCAAACTCTGTCAGGTTGGATGGGGACTGTCGGTGGACAGCCATTTTCAGGTCTCTCCAGAGATGTTCGTTCGGGATTAAGTCCGGGCTCTGGCTGGGCCACTCAAGCACATTCACAGAGTTGTCCTTAAGCTACTCTTGCGTTGTCTTGGCTGTGTGCTTAGGGTCATTGTCCTGTTGGAAGGTGAACCTTCGGCCCAGTCTGAGGCCCTGAGTGCTCTGGATCAGGTTTTTATTAAGGATATCTCTGTATTTTGCTGCATCCAGCTTTCCTTCAACCCTGACCAGTCCCCCAGTACCTGCCACTGAAAAAGACCCACACAGCATGATGCTACCACCACCATGCTTCACCGTTGGGATTGTATTGCACAGGTGATGAGTGGTGCCTGGTTTCCTCCAGACATGACATTTGGATTTAAGGCCAAACGGTTTCATCTTCGTTTCATCAGACCAAAGAATCTTGTTTCTCACAGTCTGAGAGTCCTTTAGGTGCTTTTTTGCACTGAGGAGAGACTTCCATCTTGCCACTCTGCCATAAAGCCCAGATCGGTGGAGTGTTGCAGTGATGGTTGTGCTTCTGCAAGTTTCTCCCATCTCCACACATGATCTCTGGAGCTCAACAAGAGTGACCACTGGGTTCTTGGTCACCTCTTTTACCAAGGCCCTTCTCCCCAGATTGCTCAGTTTGGCTGGGTGGCCAGCTCAGGGAAGAGTTCTGGTTGTTACAAACTTCTTCCATTTAAGAATTATGGAGGCCACTGTGCTCTTGGGAACCTTCAATGCAGCTGATCTGTTCTTCGACACAATCCTGTCTCTGAGCTCTGCAGGCAATTCCTTTGACCTCATGGCTTGGTTTTTGCTCTGATATGCATTTTCAGTTGTGAGACCTTATATAGACAGGTGTGTGCCTTTCCAAATCATGTCCAATCAATTGAATTTGCCACAGGTGGACTCCAATCAAAGTATAGAAACATCACAAAGAGTATCTAGAGAAATGCACCTGAGCTAAATTTCAAGTGTTATAGCAAAGGGTCTGAATACTTATGTCAATGTGATATTTCAGTTTTTTCTTTTTAATTAATATGCAAAGTTATGAAAAATCAGTTTTATTTTTTATTTTTATTTTTTTTAATTTAATTTTTTTGCCTTGTCATTATGGGGTATGGAGTGAAGATTGATGTGGGGAAATAATTTTTTTTAAAGCATTTTAGCATAAGGCTGCAACATAAATGTGAAAAAAAATGAAGGTGTCTGAATACTTTCTGAATGCACTCTATATAGTGTAAAATTTAAACACTTTCAAAATCTGTGATCAACTAAAAAAAATTGTGTGATTAATCGCGATTAAACATTTTAATTGACTGACAGAACTATTTCTTATATATGACATGTTCTTGACAGAAGAACAAGAATTTAATCCACAGTAACTGATGATGAAATGGTACCTGGACTGTCTCGAGATGGTGGTTGAGGTAGTTTCACTGGTGCTGGTGGCACCAACAGATTCAACATCTGAGGTACTTGATGAAGGCAAAGATTTTTCCCTTTTGGCACTACACACGCACACAAAATCGTAATTATGATATTTTATCAATTTATAATTTTGCCATTTCAAATACCATAAGATGGATTTTATGTAGATCTTTGTGTCTAACCTTTTTGAGGCCATCAGGTCCAGTGAGTTATTGTCTAGAGTTGGAAACTTCACATCATTCTAGATTTAATAAAGTTTAGAAACAAAAATTTTCTTATAAATGTCCAAATGAATTAAGCTCAAAAGCTTTTTGGATTAATGAAAAAACAACCACCGGTTCCACTTTACCTGTGCCAAAATTTCACTTGATCTTCTCAGTTTGGCTAATGTCTCTAAGGAGTGTGTGCGAAGTTTCCTCTTTTCTTTCTTCACCGATCCATTAGTGACAGTGCTAAAACAATTACAGTATATGAAATAAAAACATACTTAATTTAGTACTTTGCAACATTGCATAAAATACACTCTCTGCTGCTCACTGTAGGGCTTTTGAGAAGAATATGAGTGATGAATAACCTGGTTAATTGAGGGGGTTTGGTGGCCTTCCTGCCTTTGATCTTGATCTCGTGGGACGCTTTTTCCTGCTCTTGGTCTGACTGGATATCTGAGCTCTGAGGGGCTGGTGGGAAACGAATCCGTAATCCAAACAGGTGCTTCTTTTTCTTTATCTCCTTCCCTGACATGAACCTGGAAGTCATCAGTGCAAAAGGACAGAGAAATTCATCCAAACTGGTTTACTGAAGCTCTGCTGCATCAATGTAAAATGCCTATGATGGATATATAAAGCAAAACACACATGTTGAGGTTGCTGTTCAGTGCTTCCAGAATGCATTCATATCGTTCTGCTCTTGGGGTGTCTGCAAGCTGGGGGTACAAAGAGATAAAAGACACAGAGTGTCATTAACACCAGTTGATTTATTAATTAATTAGCAATTAAGAAATCCACAGGATAGATTTATACCTCGCCAAGCTGTAGCCTGTCCCAGTTATCATTGATGTAAGCCATCAGTTCCAGCTCCGAGTCAAAGTATTTCTTTTTATGAATTACACTCAGGTTATACAGGCTCAGGTGTGCAATATCTACCCTGTGAATTAACAGACAACATACATGATGGGAAACACAGCTTCTCTATAAAACTACTGAAGAATATTGAATACAAGACTTCAAGAGCAAATTTAGTGTTGCTTGAGGCAAAAATCATTAGAATTATTGCTCACACCAAATAATAAACTACTGCGTAACTCGTCCCACACCTTTTGTGCTATGTGAATAATACCTTGGATCATACGGCTTGTTGAAAAGATGTGCTGTTACTTTTCTAAGTGATCAAACTTATGATTTTCACCTGACAGATGATAAAACAGGTGTAAAAAAATCCAACATACTTACATGAAAAGAAGGATTCAAGGCATATCTAATAGGGGTTGAGTAAAAATATCGAAGTTCAAATGAAGATCGTGATTCATTGGAAAAATCTCAATATCGATTCTTAAGTCCCAAGATCGATCTTTTACTCTATGCCCAGCCCTCTACTACAATGAGATGAAATCACTCGCATCTGCAACCAAATTTCGCGCTATGTGATTAAAGCATATATATTTGGCAAATGGCAGGTAGATGTTCAGATTTCACACACTAGTAATTGTGTAGTATAGTGGTGGAGTATTCAGCAGCGAGATCCTTTCAGTGTGTGTTGAGAGTAAAAGTTGTTCCATGTAATGCATGTCCAAAGACCAGATACACGCAACCCATCTGTCGTTAAATAATGTCTCTTTTATGCCCTTTGTTCTCTACTGTCAGTTGCTGATCAAAAACAACAAAAAATTCACTATTTAAAGAATTAAATATTTAATTCTAACCATGCATAGAACAGATGAGATAAAGCCTTTCGAGTCTCTCTTTAACATGCGCTCATTTACAGACACTCTATACAGAAATGCCAGTTTTCTTATAGAGACAGTACCGGTTTTGGCACGTGTTCAACAAACTAATGTAAATACTTGTAAAAAGTTATGTAATTAAACAATAAACATGTAACAAAAAATTATATATGAAATATAATATCTTTCGTATTGAATACATGGATGTTCATTTTAAAAAAGCCAAAATGTGACCAAAATGTTGAAAAGCTAATAATATATAATTAGTAAAATTAATATTTTTGTAAAGTACCTAGTTAGAAGATCCCCTGTATAATTAACATCATAAGCTGGGAGAGAATTCCTTTCATATGTAAGCAAAAGGGACATTATACCCCTATGAATCGATATAGAATCAAATCGAAAGCTTGCGAATCAGAATTGAATCAAATTGAGAAATCTGTATCAATACCCAGCCCAAATATCTAAGGGCAAAAATGAACTTTAGCCAGAAAGCAACCACCCAGAACAGCCTAGCAACCATTTAACAATGCCCTAGCAATCACCCAGAACAACCTGGCAACTGCATAGCAACACCTAGCACCCACCATGGTGGTGAGTTTTGCACAGACAAGCCCCACTCACATTTTCTTTTTCAGAAAATTTAAACATCTAGTTATAACTCACCATCTCAAAGGCAGGCGTTTGAGGTACTCTGGTCCACTATTACAAACTGAACAAATAAACTGATAGAACCTGAGAAGAAAAGATGCAAAATCATTTCACTTCCAACAAGACTTTGTACTTATTTTTGTACAGCTTTATTTAAATAATTTGAGAGCTATTCTTCACCTGTCTCCATACAGCATTGGCTTCTGAAAACACTGGATGCAGGCTTCATGAAACCACTGCTTACACTTACTACACTGCAGCATCTTTAGAAACCAACTGTAGAGGGAAAAACAGTCTTTAGATTTAGCCTGTGGATGTTATTCTCTTCCCACAATACTCTGCAATTTATGATACAGCACTGGATCCTAGTACTGTTTATCTGAAACAATCAAAAACACCTCAACAGCTCAAGACTGAAGGAAAGCATATTTTGGAAATGTTCATTAAACCATTCCATTCTTGCATTCTTCAAAGTCTAATAAAAGACAACATACCTAGCACTAAATTATAACACATACAAGTCTTTTCAATATCGTTTCAACTCACTCTCCAGGCCCTCCACAGTAGCAGTAGCATTGCTGGATGTTGGTCTTGTGGCCCTGGTCCCATACCAGATCTTCCAGGGCATACGGCAGGGACTGCTTCATTTCCTGCAGAGCTTTGGCATTTGGACCCTTCTTCAGTGCACCACCTCTCTATAATATTAGAGATACATCAACAATAATATATGATACAGCGCTTTCAGAAAGTATTCAACCCCCTTTATTTTTTTCACATTTTGTTATGTTGCAGCCTTATGCTAAAATGCTTTAAATTATTATTATTTTTTTTTTTCAAATAAATCTATGCTCCATACCCCATAATGACAAAACAAAAACCAGATTTTTGATAACTTTGCAAATGTATTAAAAAGAAAAAACTGAAATATCACATTGACATAAGTATTCAGACCCTTTGCTATGACACTTGAAATTTAGCTCAGGTGCATCCCATTTCTCTGGATCATCTTTGAGATGTTTCTACACCTTGACTGGAGTCCACCTGTGGCAAATTCAATTGATTGGACATGATTTGGAAAGGCACACACCTGTCTATATAAGGTCTCACAGCTGAAAATGCATATCAGAAGTTTGGAACAACCAGGACTCTTCCTAGAGCTGGCAGCCCAGCCAAACTGAGCAATCGGGGGAGAAGGGCCTTTGTAAGAGAGGTGACCAAAAACCTGATGGTCACTCTGGCTGAGCTCCAGAAATCATATGTGGAGATGGGAGAAACTTGCAGAAGGACAACTTCACTGCAACACTCCACTGATCTGGGCTTTATGGCAGAGTGGAAAGACGGAAGCCTCTCCTCAGTGCAAGTCACATAAAAAAAGCACCTAAAGGACTCTCTGACTGTGAGAAACAAGATTCTCTGGTCTGATGAAACGAAGATTGAACTGTGGCCTCAATTCCAAGCATCATGGAGGAAACCAGGCACCACTCATCACCTGTGCAATACCATCCCAACGGTGAAGCATGGTGGTGTTAGCATCATGCTGTGGGCATGTTTTTAAGCGGCAGGTAATGGGGGACTGGTCAGGGTTGAAGGAAAGCTGAATGCAGCAAAATACAGAGATATCATTAATGAAAACCTGGTCCAGAGCGCTCAGGACCTCAGACTGGGCCGAAGGTTCGCCTTCCAACAGGACAATGACCCTAAGCACACAGCCAAGACAACGCAAGAGTAAGGGACAACTCTGTGAATGTCCTTGAGTGGCCCAGCCAGAGCCCGGACTTGATCCCGATCGAACATCTCTGGGGAGACCTAAAAATGGCTGCCCACCAATGGTCCCCATCCAACCTGACAGAGCTAGAGAGGATCTGCAGAGAAGAAATGGCAGAAAATCCCCAAATCCAGTGTGCAAAGCTTGTCGTATCATACCCAAAAAGACTTGAGGCTGTAATTGCTGCCAAAGGTGCTTCAATTAAGTACTGAGTTAAGGGTCTGAATACTGTGTGATAGTTCAATGTGATACAATGTGATACTTCAGTTTTTTCTTTTTAATACATTTACAAAGTTATCAAAAATCTGGTTTTTGCTTTGTCATTATGGGGAATGGAAATTGTAAATTGATGTCAAAAAATAATTTAAAGCATTTTAGCATAAGGCTGCAACATGACAAAATGTGAAAAAAAAAAAAACTTTCTGAATGCACTGTAGATAAACATGGCTCCTGCAAGCACTCATGTGGAGTCACAAAATTCAAAGGTGGAGTCTTCAACAAAAGGAGATTTATTTAAAATGAGTATAAATTTCTGTTCCATTCATACGAGCAAAACAGCCCTGGGATGTTTTTTTTTAAGTCTGACTGTGTTTCTACAGACGGTTGGGAGACAAACCAGCATGTGATAAACTTAACAGATTCTGAGTTAATAAACTATTAGTCAGTTTCTTCCAGTAAAATCTGCAGCTGATGCAATCACATTGGAATGCAAAAGTTTCTCATGATTCAGAATTAGCTAGCCCCATTTTGCAAAAAAATGAAAAAAGATGCTTTAGGCAGAATTTAAATCATACCACTCAAGAAGGTTCATGTTATTGATACCTACCTTACAGTATGAGCCAGTAATTGCAGGAGATGTACCACACAAGTCATGGTAATGTGTTTTAATAACTTACTAAGAAGCATGATGACGTATCACAGAGAAACTGGCTGGTATATAATGCTGTGTTTTCTCCCCATTGCCACAACCATCATGAGAAAATATGGTAAATGTTATGGTCCACGTTTGTTGCAACGGTGTCAGGAATAAGCTTAAATGATAAACTTACAGGCAGTTGAATTTGTAAAAACACTAGGTGTGTAGGTGTTCTTGACATGCCCAAACATATCCTGTCTGCATGTTGCAAACACTGCACATAATGGCAAGAGGGACATTGTGAAATGAGCTCGCTGCTGGACACCTGTAGCATTTATGGACTTCATCTATTAAAATGACTTCAGTTGGAGTGAATATGGCATCAACAAACCTTTGTTGTTGTGGCAAACACGCACTGTCGGCAGAGCCATTTGTCATCAGAGGCAATGACACCTGAGTCGATTATGGGGGCATGGCACAGTTGATGGTACCCTGCAGAAAAGTTATCATCAGTGATGGTTTGCATCACAATCCTTAAAATGAGACAAATAGTGAGGACAGCCTACCTTGTCCACATTTGTCACAAATGACTATTTCATTAGGAGGCTCGGAGCTTTCATTCTGGCATATAGAGCAGAGCATCTCCCCTCCACTGTCCCCTGAAACACAGGGACAAACAAATAAACAAAAGAGCAGCTAGAACAGTTTCTACACAGATGAAAGTGCTAAAAATAGATAACTGACTAAAAGAGAGTTTTACCAATCCTAATCAACAAAAATAGTGCAATTATAACCAGTGCATGAAAACCAGACAAATTAACAAGAGGAAAGATAGATCACAACCATCAGTGATTGTTTGGTGTTCACACCACAGTGAAATATGGTGTCACTGCAAGTGCCTCTTGAAACAAATAGTGTCTGAAGATATAACTATGACCACATTGCTTATGTCATAAAACCTATTACTAGTGTATATATAGACTAAGGCTGGGCGTTATGACAGTGCGACGGTTAAGAGGTAGACCGATGTATCGGTTTTACATATTATTCTTGCCAATAGTTGCTTTTTGGATAGGTTTATTTGTTATTCCTCTGTGGCCAACACTGAAGGATTCTACAGTTAGCATGGCTTGGTTCTAAATTAGAGATAAACCAATATTTTTTAATGTCTGATACGATAATAATTATGTTCCTTTTAGTGGCTGATAACCCATATTAGGGCTGGGTATTGATACAAATTTCCCAATTCGATTCCGATTAACAAGCTCTCGATTCGATATAGGTTATAGTATATTTCAGTTATAATATCCCTTTTGCTTACATATGAAAGAAATTATTTCCCAACTAATGCCGTTAATTATACAGGGGACCTTTGTTCTTGAAAGAAACTGATGCTTCTGTTCACCAAGGACACATTGAACAGGGTAAAATGGGCAAAAACTTAAGTTACCCAAAAGTTAAATTCATTATTTACTCACTCTCATGCCATCCCAGATGTGTATGACTTTCTTTTTTTTTCTGCAGAACACAAATGAAGACTTTTAGAAGGATGTCTCAGCTCTGTTGCTTTTTATAATGCAAGTGAATGGTGACTAGAACTTTGAAGCTCCAAAAATCACATAAAGGCCACATAAAACATAACGACTCCAGCGGTTAAATCCATATCTTCAGAAGCGATACGATAGGTGTGGGTGAGAAACAGCTCAATATTTTAGTCGGTTTTTTTTGTTTTGTTTTTTTACTATAAATCTCCACTTTCACATTCTTTCACATTTTGAAAGTAATAGTGGAGATTTATGGTTTCTTACCCACACCTATCATATCACTTCTGAAGAGATGGATTCAACAACTGGAGTCTGGATTACTTTAATGTGGCCTTTATGTGATTTTTGCAGCTTCAAAGGTCTGGTCACCATTCACTTGCATTGTAAGGCAGAAGAAAGAAAGTCATGCACATCTGGGATGGCATGAGGGTGTGTAAATGATGAGAGAATTTTCATTTTTGGATGAACTATCCCTTTAAAGACTGCATGGTCAATTATAAAAAATGAGAATGGTGGATGGATGAATCAAAGTTTGAGATGTTTTGGTGTTGTTAGAAGAGTCTGATCATAAGGTCTGTGAAAAAGTGTCCTACAAGCATCTTAATGAACTGACTGCTAGAATGCCTAAGGTGTCCTTGCTGCAAGTGAAAGTACCTTTTAAGCATTAAATTCAATAGATTATGAAAAATCGACATTACTAAATAATAATGTAAGCTAAAATATGCCGTGATATAAGATTTCGGTCATACCACCCACCCCTAGTATAGACCCCTTTGTTGTATCTCTTGGTAAAAATTCATTGACAGATTCCATAGGTACCTTCCCTATTCTCGTCTCCTGGCTCG
This sequence comes from Myxocyprinus asiaticus, assembly GCF_019703515.2. Classification (NCBI taxonomy): domain Eukaryota; kingdom Metazoa; phylum Chordata; class Actinopteri; order Cypriniformes; family Catostomidae; genus Myxocyprinus; species Myxocyprinus asiaticus. The sequence continues at coordinate 19,272,314 of NC_059349.1, read as the reverse complement.
ATGTGGGACTTACAGTTTGTGCAAGCCCGGAGACTCTGTGGTCTGTCAACTGTCAGGGACAAATTAAGAGGTAACTCAGGCTGAATCAAGGAGATAGGGAATAGAAACCAAAAAGGCGGCCAACTGCAAAACCACGAGTTAGGCAGCATGAAAGAAAGAAAGAACAGCTGCAACATAACAGAAGAACTGAAGCATCTTCTATTAAAATTCTCAAAATTTTAAGAAAGAAGAAATATAAATGGAATTGGTATATAATGCCGTTACAGAGCAAACAAAATGAGAAACGGTAGATGGTGTGTTCACAAACACAAGTCAGTAAATCTAGTTCTGAGTTCATGATAGGTCATCACTCATCTTGAAAAGCACATGAGAGACTCTGTAAAGACTCATAAAGAGACAGATGCATCAGCATTGTACATTCATAATGAATGCAATGCTATTGGCATTTACCTGTCTGAATGTCCTTCCACAGAACCCAGGATTTAGACTGATCTTCAAAAATCACAAAGCAGCGATGCTTAAGTGTATCTATCTGTGGAAATCATATCAAAAGAGGTTCAGATTACTTTAGCTAAAGATGAACAACTTTTTGGTGATATAGGGTAAACTACTGCTTACACACCTTGGCAATATTGCCCAGGTAAAAGAGGCCATCTGACCACCGAGCCAGGACGTCCTGCCCCTCCTCAAACTTGCCGGCGAGCTTGGCCGTGTCGGTCAGCCCATCTTTCAGGGGAAATTGTGACAAGGGCACCGGTGACTTGTGTTGGCGATTTGGGGGTGATTTTTGATGGGCAGCCAGGTTATCCGAACTTGCCGAGTCTCTGTCACAAATGCATGACAATCATGATTCAGTCACAAAACCTACTTTTGGTTGCACCAGACTAAAAAGTTATTGACCAGCTCATGCATTTGAAAAGGATTTTCAATTGTGCATTTTTATATATATATATATATATATATATATATATATTTGCTGAAAGATTAGTACTAGACTGCACTTGTACAGGTTTTAGAGGTATTTTACTGGTGAAATCTATGCGAGATCTTTTTTTAGGACAGACATCACTCTGCATTGGCTGGTCAGTGAAGCGCTCATACAGAATGAGAGTGAATACAAAAAGCCCCTTTTGTTAGCAGCATCGCTGGACAAAGCTAACAAGTCTTCTCATTCAAAACAATGGCCAGTTAATCCCTCCTATTCAAAAACAGCGCCAGGACAGTTTTGTTTCAGTGGAATAAAAAAAGTGCATGTTTCAGTCCAGTAATGTTTCCCTGCTGGTAAGCGATAGCTGAAAGCCCCCCCGCACACCCCCTGGTTACATTATACTGATATGTTTATTCCGGTCTGGATCTCTTACCTCATTCGGTCACTTTCCAGGGTAACAATATTTCACAAACACAAAGAACTACACCATGAACGAGCAACAGGAGCTCCGTTCCCGTCAAAGCCGCTGTGAACTGAGGTTTTGTTTCTTTACAGAAATTATTCAAAATCGTAATGTGTTTTTTACACTATGATAAACGGCTGATTTTGTTCGCTCGCTCTCGCCATTTTGGTTTCCCGCTGAGCAGCGGGTGCATTGTGGGAAGCGCTCCGCACGGACTCACTTTCCCTCACAAATTTGAAAAAGCGTTAGTGGGAGGATGTTTACCTCACCCACACCGTCACTTACACTCTCCCTCCCATCACAGTGCAAGATTACACTTCCGCGTCTTTATTTTTATTTTTTTTTATTTTACATGATATTTAGACAGATTAGATTGTTTATGTATTGAACGATCTATTCTATTGTGTATTTGGCTTCAGTAAACACAAGGAATATTCCGGGTTCAATACAAGTTAAGCTCAGTCGACAGCATTTATGGTATAATGTTGATTAGCACAAAAATTATTTAAAACAATTATTTTCTAAAAAAATCTGGGTTACAGTGAGGCACTTACAATGGAAGTGAATGGGGCCGATCCCTAAACTTTAAAATACTCACTGTTACAAAAGTATAGCCACAAGACACAAACAATATGTGTGTTAACGTGATTTTAGTGTGATAAAATCACTTACTAACCTCTTCTGTGAAAAGTTATAGTCAATTTTACTACTCAGTGCCAAGACAACGTAAAGTTCTAAACCCCAAAATGCCATAAAACAATTTAAAACAACTTTACAGCTCAAATAATAAACAAGTTTTTAACAGAAGAATTCATTTAAGTGATTTTATAAAATTATAAGCTTCACAATTCTGCCTTTAAACCCTTCAAAAATTGGCCCAATTCACTTCCATTGTAAGTGCCTCACTGCAACCTTGAATTTTTGGAGGGACGAGTCGAAATAGTTTTTGTGCCAATCAACATTATGTCACAATTGCTATCGATTGATCTTAACTTGTATTGAGCCTGGAATATTCCTTTAAAATATTTGCTTCACATTTCAATCCAAAATTAAAATGCGAACTTAAAATGTGATCTTTTCTTTATTACTGGATTTATTACATAATAAGGGCAAGGTCATATTTCTGACCTCGGTTAGTTTCAGATGCTTGAATAAACTGTGCAAGTGATAGGCCTCATATAACTGCTACATTCAACAGGCTGACATTGTGAGGATTTACTACTGTATTACAAAGGTGTATATTTCAGACTTTGTTTGGCCTCCCAAGATAATTAAAGGAATAGTTCACCCAAAAATGAAAATTCCAAGCTGCTGGGCGTTGTTCTCTGCACCTCACTACGCTTCTACAGAGGATTCCTACGAATCTGCTCCTGACTCCCACGACGCACACACTCGTCTACAAATACACTCTTCACGGATCTGCCCATTGTGCAGCTACGGCGTGCACTCATCCTCAAAACTCCTTCCCTCAACTGCAGCCGGTGCCGGGATCTCCAGTCTTCACCAACACAGTTAAAGTTATAATTTATTGTTAATAAATCCTTTGAACTGTTCCTCTGCTCTTGGGTCTCTTTGTCTTGCTCTCGGACAAGGTGTGGGTCAGAAACAGATCAATATTTAAGTACTTTTTTACTAAAAATATCCACTTTCACATTCTGAAAGTGGAGATTTATTGTCAAAAAGGATTAAAATTTTGTTCCGTTTCTCATCTAAAGTGATTGCATTGCTTAAATATATACCACTGGATATGAATTACTTTTATGCTGCCTTTATGTGATTTTCTGAGCTTCAGAGGTCTGATCACCATTCACTTGCATTGTATGGACCTACAGAACTGAAATATTCTTCTAAGAATCTTCATTTGTGTTCTGCAGAAGAAAGAAAGTCATACACATCTGGAATGGCTTGAGGATGAGTAAATGATGAGAGAATTTTTATTTTTGGGTGAATTATCCCTATCAGTCACACTTTAGGCAATGCAGCTGCTCTGTCTTTCGTTGTAGCCCAATCTCTGTTCGATTATTGTGAAATGTGAATCAATGAGCGTTCTTGCTATAGTGCCACATGAATCTGAATGAATGAATGAATGTTACATTTATATAGCGCTTTTCTGACACTACACTCAAAGTGCTATACACAGGGGACTCTCCTCACCCACCACCAGTGTGCAGCATCCACCTGGATGATGCGACGGCAGCCATAGTGCGCCAGTACACTCACCACACACCAGCTATTGGTGGAGAGGAGAGAGTAGAGTTATAGAGCCAGTTAATGGATGGGGATTATTACATGAATCTGGTCAGATACCCACAGCTACTGCTGCTGTAATAATAGATGGCTGAGTGCAACCCAAACTTGCATTTGGAACCTATGATCCAATACTATGTCTTTTTATTTGTGAATGTTGAATGTTTGTGGTCTCTGCACATCACATGGCTCAAACTGCTATCAGAGTGTTGCTGCAACATTGCTTACATGTGGACAAGTAGACCAATATCCTGCACTGCTTTGTGCTTTCACCAACATTTGCCCCCTAGATTTTCCTTGTTCTGATTGAGTCCAAGCATGTGGTGAAAAGAAGTAAAAATACTCTTTTTTTCCTAAGCTATTTCCTGTTGAAATTATTTGTTAATTGAAGCAGATAAAATAGAAGTATTAAGGGTCATTTATGAGTGTCCTGATACAGCAAAAAAAAAAAAAAAAAAAATTAATAAAAAAATAATAAAAAATAAATAATAATAATAATAATAATAAAATAAGACTTTGCCCTTTAAGATCCATAATCCAGATTTAAGCCTTTCCAGCCTTGTGACAGACTCACTTGGAGACCTTTGACCATGACTGCAACTGGTCCATGACGCAATTTGTTGCACACATTTCTGCTGTATATCCCCAATAAACATTAGCTACTATTAAAAATGATAATTAATTTAGTGTATAAACTTTGACAAAAAATATGCATTGTCCATCAGAAAGCCAGATTTAAATTAGAATAAATCCTACCTAACAAAACACATATGTCAAGTATCTTAGAAGTCATTACATAACACATTCAAGAGAACTGAATTAATAAAAATAACTGTTTTACAAAACTGAAGGTATGCGCAACAGCAGTCAGAAACAATCAGTAGCGGTTCTAGCTTGTATGGCGTCCTGGGCGAAACCCGCTTCAACACGACCCCATGACTTGTTGTGTGGGTGGTGATTGTAAATGAGAGGGTGCCGCCGCCCCCCCCCCCCACACAAGATGCCGCCCTGGGCAACTGCCCATGTCACCCATGCCTAAATCCGCCACTGGAAACAATATACTAATATAATAAATATCCCTGCTGAAAAGACTAGCTAAAACCAGCCTAAGCTGGTTGGCTGGTTTTAGCTGGTAACCCAGCCTAGCCAGGCAGGTCAGTTGGCTTTAGAGGGATTTTGAACACAGCTTGTCAGTCTGGGAGACCAGCTAAGAACAACTAAGACTAGCTCAGGCCAGCTAAGATTAGCCTGACCAGCTAAAAAAATATCTGTTCAAAACCCCTCTAAAACCAGCCTGACCAGTATGGCCAGCTATTTTAGCTGGTCTTTTCAGCAGGGATACACAGTCAGAGACAAATATTGTAACATACAGACACAAATGGCAACTTAACATTTTTGATGAGGTGTTTATATTAGAAAATGATAACTCTCTAAATTGTATTAGCATATGCAAAGTTATCATGCACAATGTTCAATAGATGGCGCCAGTAAACATGACGCACAGGTCTCTCAAGTAAAGAGAAAAAACGCAGTACATGTAGTCGGCAGAAATAGTAAACGGCGGCGCCTGTGACATGCTGCTGTCTCGCGGCTTTACAGCAGCTGCACTTGAAAGCACCGAGACGACTCGAATAACATGATTTCCTAGCATAAATATAAATATACATAGTAGCCTTGAGGAAGTCTAGGGTGTAAGGACAATCGGGTACTGTACACGTAAAGCCGAACACGAGCCAAATCGCCTAAAAGTTCGCTGGACGATATTTCATTTTTTTATTCGGCATATGGAGACTCTCCGCTCAAGATAAACCACAGTCTTTGAAATGATACATGTCTGCAATGGCGAGGGGTCTGTTTTCACGGGCCTGGATGTCAAAGACCTTTCACTTTCAGGTAATATCTAGTTCTTTTGCAAATGCATATTTATTATTTTTTTGACGATTGAATACAGCGGTCTTATCTCAATATGTAGTTTCCAGTCTCCAACTCATGGTTGGTGAGACTGGATTTTAGCAGTAATGTGATTGACATCTACCGTCTTAATTTAACTGTCCTTAATTTATATATATTAATGCTGCAGTAAAAACGGTGCTGCTGCTGCTCGAAACTACTGCGTTTACATCAGCACTAATGCACTTCGCTTTTAATGTACGCGACTGAATCAACTCTTCACTGCATGCTTTTGCACACAAGACAGACAACACTTACCATGGATATTCTTGGAAATAAGACATGAATCGGGAGTTCCATTTGTATCTTTAGCATTTGCTTCTCCTATAATATGGGGATACCTTTATTTACCATTGAGTCGACAGAGGTTGCCATGGGCTGTTTATCCCAACAGAGAGAATAATCCGGCTTCACTGGATGAATTTAAACTGGGTCTGTGGTGCTATAGCATTCAACACAAGTCCACAACAGACCTAAGGAGCTTAAAAAAAGAGAAGCCAGGCTTACTGCCATACAGCAGACACTCTGTGCACTGTGTTTGTTTATTACTAGCTTATGTAACAGGTTGTACATCATTATTTATGGTTGTTTAAAATATCAACCACCAAGCTCGGTGTTTTAAGGTTGTTAGACACAATATGATTTCCGTTATTAAGAAAATAACAAGGTATTGTATGCCCAAATCAAGACCTTGTCCTCTGCTGATGCTGTTATCAGTGATTATTTGGTTCAGATTTGTGTTGAGGTAGGCTACAATGGGGCTATAGGCACACCTTAAGGAAAATGTGCATTTTTTCTGATTATGAAGTGTATCAAGATTGAAAAAATAAATGTCTTTTTATTGAATATTGATGGAGCAACCTTCCATAATAATAATGGAAGGTTGTTTTGTTTAAAATTATTATTATTATTTTTAAAATGTGGTGAGGTAGCCACTTGGGGTAAAAGGCCCACACATTTTGTGTAAAAGACCCCTAGGGGGGTTATAGTGATATTGTTTAAAAATATAGGGACAGTAGTTATACACTGAAAACCTAATAAGTTGACTCTGCTCATTTGATTGAGTAAAGTCATTCCCTCAATTGAATTGAGTAATGGGGTCTCCAAAACTTATGTATTTAGGTGAAATTAACTTGGTGTTTATATAGAATGAACTTAATTATTTAGGTTAATTTAACTAGATGCAAGTAGACTTAACCCAGATTTGCTATTTAAATATTGTGTTTCTATGTTGTTCATAATTTTATTGAATTGATTCAATTTTAGATCAAACAACAGCACAGCTGTTGATCATAACTGATTCTAGGTCGGTCATTAAATAAACTTAATTTTCCACAGAAATGCATATATACCTGCACTTTAACTGCACATGCACAAAGAGAGTCAACAGGGTCCAACTTGACCAAATGGGACACTGATCACCCTAATGCTGACAACACACAAAACAACTATTTGCAACAAAACAACATACATGATACTGCAAAAGAGCTAAACCTCTATACATTCTTAATTACAACTATTTAAATGCCCCATAAATTCCCTTTGACCAAGGAAACATAATTAAAGAATTCAAGCGCAAATCATTATGGGTATTCCCCATAGCCTGAATTTTGTACTCAAAAGTTTGAGTTATTATGACTTAAAATATTGAGTCTATGGATTTTAAGATATAAGTTCAATGAACTTACATATTTGAGTTATGAGCTTTAATACTTAATTAAGACAACTTGGTATTTCTAGTAATTACAACTTTAGGGTTTACAGTGATAGGGCAAAATTTATCAACTTGCGTAAATACATTTGAGACAGCAAGATGCTTTTTGAGTAACAAATTAAAATAATACTTATTCAAAATAACCAATTCAGAAAACCATTTTCTGTTAATTTCAGTCACGGTTGGCATATTATAACAAATCTATTCGCCCCATTTAAGATTATGGGCCTTTAGCCCCTGCATCAGTTTTTTATTTTATTTTATTTATTTATTATTTATTTTTACACCAAATACTATCCCTTTCACTTTTTTTTTAAATTTATTATATATTTAATCACCTTGAACAAAACTTCATATTTTGTCTCAAAATGAATGTGATAGTTTCAAGGATTCTTATTAGCAACATAAATTTGCAACATTTGAAAAATGATTAAATATTAGATCAAATTACCGCAGAATCAAACTTTAGACATTGCATGCGATGACCTCATGGATCAGGAATATTTTGCACTAATTGGTGTTAAGGAAGGTACTCTTCTAGTTTTTGTTGCTGCTTAGGATTTTGGGAGAAAATCAAATCAAAAGTGCCTTTTTTCCTGCAGACCTTTAGCCCCATTGTACCCTTTTTTTAAACGCATTCCCACACTTTCTAGTTTGAAGGTTTTTCAAACTCTTGTTCACACCTTCTTTTGTCTCTGCTCTCTTATCATCAGTCTCTGTCCTTTGCAGATTTTGTTTCTTGGTGTCATTATCTGAAATCCTTTTGAAAGGTACACCCTCCTTCTCAAGTTTGTTCAGTTCACTTGCTTATTCTGTTTTTCTTCCAAAACAGGTTATGGTCTGATGATGTGCTTTGATGCACTGCCTTTTTGTAAGCAGAGACAGACACGGTCAATTGCAAGGATGTTGAATGTTGTGTAACACATGAATTGCAGTGAGGTATAACTCAATGACAAACAACAGCTGTATCAGAAATGTGAAAATGAAGGTGTGCATGTGCTTGAGTGAATTAGATCAGAAGTATACAGCAACATGATAAATTGACTTGAGCTCAGTGCTGACAGTGCCAGAGCTAGTGCTTCCAAGTGGGAATGCTGACTGTAGTCTGGAAAGCACCAGGCCATTTCAGCAGAATGGTTCAAGACAAGCATTTGGCACAGTGAGTAAGAACAGAGAGCATGTGGTGCATCAAATTCATCTGGTGTCAGAGAGCTGTGATTCCATTAAACAATGGACTCAATGTTGACTTGTGGATATGGAAGTATGGAGGGATAGCCTGCTTTATTTTTCAGCACTGCCTTTTTTTAGACAAAGGATTTTCTTGCATATACTCATGCATATAATATATGGGGCCCTAAGCCTGATGGCAAAGGGGTAATGGGTGACGCGATGTTCATGCGCAGGGTTCATGATACGCTGTTTTCAGCGGTCTCTGAGCCGGTTCATGTGCATTCTGAATGCAAAGTGCTGCAGGTTTACCCATTTGCACAATTCAAACATTTGGTGCTGCTTAAAAGTCATTATACAAATCTAAAAACGTGACACAGTATCACAGAAATAGAGGTGGCGACAAACTGTCAAATATACACTGACACTTCAAGTGTTCTGCCAAGCTCTAGAATCTAGAGTCTAGATGAAGGTGAAGTAAATAGAATAGAAATATTTGAATATTTTTTAAAACAAATCCTCAAAATAATAATAATAATTCAGTATCATAATATAATAATAAAATTGACTGGACAATAATAATAATTTTGACTGGGTTTCAAAATATAAGTGAGTGAACTTGTAGCTTTTGCACACTCTGTTCATTCACAAAAATGTAAAATATAGGTAAATATTTCTTTTTTATTACTGTATTATTTAATTGGTGCATATACATTATATTTACTATTTTGTAATTTAAAAACCATTACCTTTAGCTAGATTTTTTATTTAATTTAACATTTTGAATCTACTTGGCTACAGTGGTTGTTAGGATGAATTAAAATATTGTTATTTAAAATCACTTTTGAAGCAATTTCTGAGCAGTGAAAGGGGCCCACATTTGGAAGGTTGCTTGGGGCTATAAAAATCATAACCCCTTCCCTGCATATACCACAACCACAACAGTCATTCGCCAATCAAAGTATTTTTTGCCCATTGATTATTAGAGGGAACTGCAAATATAAACTTTGTTTACAAAACATCTTTCTGAATACGCCCCCCGTCTTCCGTTGGTCAAACCATGAGATAGTCCAGCCCCAAACTCACACCATTGGTTGAGTAACGTTGTTGAGGTGGGTCTAAGCGGGTCACTCAAAACAAACAGAAATTTTGTTTGCCCCACAGAAACACAGTGCTTAGTTTTCGAGAAAATTAACCTATGAATGGCTTACTAATAGTTTTATTTTAACTATTTAAATAGTTTTTTTATTTTAACACAGAAAAAGTTACATGCTTCAGCTTTAAAGTCTATAAGAAATGGCATTCACAAACCATTCTATTTTTGTAGTGTGACATTTCTGAGTGAAATAGGATTTTCAGTGAGAAAAAAGTGTGGAACTTGAATTTATCCATCGGGAATTTATTGGATTGCGAAAAGTGGGCATTCCAATAGCAACGCTTCATGTTTAAATCTATAGTTATTTGCTTTTACTGCCATGACCTTTATTACATTAACTTTAAATTACTTTTAACTATTGGCAAGATTTTTAGAAGGGCTGCATTACACACAACAGAAGCCTCAAACATAGCCATCTGGCTATTTGCTAATATAAAACAGCAGCCCCTTGCATGTGACCTAGGCTATGTGATGTCAGTTGAAAAGAAAAAGTGTTTTAGAGGGAGAGCAAGTTATTAGATTTTGGTGAAAGTTATGAAGACATTTTTTCTTTTAAATATGCTCTGATAAATTGTATTGTACAACAGGACCAGGAGAATGCATTAAGAAAGTTAATCGCATCTGTTTTGATATTATGATGGCTTTAGACTCTGGTTTGTTGCATAATAGCTTTTGGATTTGAATATCAGGGCAACAACTGAACGAGTACCACTACTTCTTTGAGATATCAATGCTAGACATAATATTTACCCTCAATCAGGTAATTTAAGTTTAGGGTGTGACCTGTTTGGTTTGCAAATTTGGGTGCAGGTAGATTTAACTCACCATGAAGTGTCCAGTTTAAATAATGCCTTTTATTGAAGTGACAAATCTATTGCATATTTGGTGAACGAAGCAAAGTGTACTCCTTAACACTGTGTCTCTCATATTGGCTCTGAATAGGGATGGCGGATTGATTTCTGGAACCAGCCCCAAGGCTAAATAATGTGTGGAATAACTTCTCCTGAGATAATTCTTCAAGGCTGAGGCTGTTGGATACCAAAGCAGTTAATTAAGCAGTATCACCAGCCATGGTCTGCAGCAGTTATTTTCATATGGAATAGGGCTTGTTCAGAGGGGAAACTTTATTCATAGTACTCTGGAAGTTTGTACTTGTCATAGATTTACAACTCTGTACTTAGACAGTGACACCACCCTCATAGTCCTCAGTGACCTGTCTGCTCCTGAAATTTACAGGCTAGCTAGATTTGGCAGGATTTGGCCTAGTCTGAAACATGCTCCATTGAGACATTTGTACTGTGATTCAGCCATTTTCTTTGGTGACTTATGTTTATTGCCTCATCTGTGACATCTGGACAGTGCTTTTTTTTGGAACTTATATGCTTCTTCTGTTTTAGTTCATAATTAAGACATGATTTTACCACTTTTTTTTTTTTTTTTTTTAAGGATTTGAACCTCTGTAGTGACTTTTAAAAATGTCAGAAGTGGATGATCCTGCTGAAAAGACCAGATTAGACAAGCATAAATAATTTTACATGATGGTTTATGCTGGTTTGTGATTTGGTGATGGTTTAGATTGTGACCAGCATAACCATGGTGTTTACCATCAAAAAAAGCTTGTCAACCAGTATGGTTGTTTAGGTGAAGCTGTTGGACCAGGGAAGTCACGTAAAGCTAGTTAAAGGGATAGTTCACCTAAAAATAAAAATGTTCTCATTATTTACCCACCCTCATGCCATCCCACATGTTTATGACTTTCTTCTGCTGAAAACAAACTCTTTAGAAGAATATTTAATCTCTGTTGGTCCATGCAATGCAAGCGAATGGTGACCAGACCTTTCAAGCTTCAAAAATCACATAAAGGCAGCATAAAAGTAAAACATATGACTCCAGTGATTATATCCATATCTTCAGAAGTGATATAATAGGCGTGGGTGAGAAACAGATACATATTTCAATCCTTTTTTACTATAAATCTCCACTTTCACTTAATGATCTATTTCTCACCCAAAGTGATTGCATCACTTCAAAAGACATATTTTAAAGTCTATGTCTATGGATTTCTTTTATGCTGCCTTTATGTGATTTTTAAAGCTTCAAAGGTCTGGTCACCATTCACTTGCATTGAAAGAGATATTCTTATAAGAGATACAAAAAATCTTTGTTTGTTTTCAGCAGAAGAAAGTAAGTTATACACATTTGGGATGGCATGAGGGTGAGTAAATGATGAGAGAATTTTTTGGGGGGGTGAGCTATCCCTTTAAGAACTGGAAAAACAAGCTTTCAAAACACGAGGACATTTATAATCTGGTGATTCAGGTTGTTCCGTTATAGTGGAAGCATATTCTTAAGTTGTGGGAGCATTCCTTAGATAATACTGTTGCTGTTGACTCTGTAAGCAAGTAAAAAATTGTTTACAGAAATGTGGCATCAGGTTCTAAGCACCTCCTTTATATGAACACACACACAGAACTAGAAAGTGATGTGTGGTCTCAATTTATTGGATCTCCAAGCATCATATGAGAGTAATTATGAGAGGCTGTCAGGCTGACTGATGTACAAGTCACAAGAGAAGATTTCAGACAAATCTAATTTGGACTTTCAGTCACTGAGGCCTACAGGGAGACTAACCTGTAATCACGTCTGATGGAAACCAGTATTTTACCTACCAGCCATAAACTCCATAGTTACTGAAATACAACTTACAGTTTTCTCCTATAAAGGCTAATTGGTATTTCTAAATCATGGAAAGAAAATAAAACCTGAGCTTGCCATTACAGCAGCACTACATCATGTGTCCTCTCCTACTTTATATGAGTTACATTCTTAAATATAGGGAGAGACCGGTCTTAAATCTGTTACATTTGAACCCAAGATAACAACATCTGTCTTTTACAAAGACTGGTCATTTTAAGATCCATGATAAAATAGCAGAGCTAAAAGAATAGTTCAGCCAAAAATGACAATTGTGTGACATGGTCATGTGTGTGCTTTATGGGTGACTCGCCATTCTGTGTGCACGTGAAGCTCTTTTCAGTGGTCTCAGAGCAGTTAGCTTAAATTAAAGCAAAGCACTGCAGATTCACACATTCACGCAATTCCAAACATTTGTAAATGCTACAAGTTATTATATATATTTAAAAAAATTATATGGGACATGGCATCAGAGAAAAGAAGGGGGTGACAGTGTTTCGCCAGATTTGTAGTGAGCAAATACTGTCAAATACACACTGACACTGCAGTTTACTTTCAGTGTTCCGCCAAAAGCTTCAGGTGAAGTAAATACGACAAAAATATATGACTATTTTACAAAACAAATATAATTATTGTAATAATAATAATAATAATAATAATTCAGTGTCAGATTGTATTAAAATCAAATTCAACTGAGCTCCAAAAAGTGAGTGAACTTGCAGTTTTTGCACACCCTGTTTATTAACAAAAAATGTTTTAGTAAAAATATATATACACTACCGGTCAAAAGTTTTGAAACACTTACTCATTCTTTATTATAATTTTTTTCTTCACATTTTAGAATAATAGTAAAGTCATCAAAACTATGGAATAACATAAATGGAACTATGGGAATTATGTTGTGACTAAACAAAATCCAAAATAAATCATAACTGTGTTATATTTTAGCATCTTCAAAGTAGTCACACTTTGCCTAGAATACTCTTGACATTTTCTCAAACAACTTCTTGAGGTATCACCCTGGGATGCTTTTTAAACAGTATTGAAGGAGTTCCCATCTATGTTGGGCACTTATTGGCTGCTTTTCTTTATTATTTGGTCCAAGTCATCAATTTCAAAAATGTTTTTAAATTTTTTTATTACATTTTAGTTTTATAATGAAATAAATTAATATGATGGCACAATTATATTTTTGTCTACAAAACTAATTTCAAACATTTAAGCATACGCCTTCAGATCAAAAGATTTTTAAGATCATGAGAAACATTTCAGTCAAGTGTTTCAAAACTTTTGACCGGTAGTGTATGTATGCATATATTGCTTTTTACTACTGTATTGTTGTATTGGTGCATCTTAATGAAAATTATTAAATATCGTTCATCATTGTGTTAATTTAGTGAAAAACTTGCTGTCATTATTTTTAGATTTTTATTTTATGCATTAAACATTTTCAGCCCACTACTTGGCTTCAATGGCTATTTGGTTGAAATGATGGTTCATGTGATTAAAAAAAAACTAAATTTATCAAGCTATATATTGAGTATCGTCAATAAGCTGAAAGATATAGTGGAGATATAATATTTGAAGCCATATCACCCAGCCAGCCCTAGGTCCTATAGCTACTCTTTTCCTTACGATGAAAGTGAATGGTGATTTGGACTGTCAATCTCAAAAAAGGACAAATAAGTATCATAAAGGTGCCGTAAAAGTAATACGTATATGTACATACCAGGGTCTGAAACGAACACCTACCAAGCGCCAAATGCGGGTACATTTTCTATTTGGCTAATGAATTCCGCGGTGTCATACGGCACTCTGCACTGAAAAAAAAATCCTGTTAAATTTCTGATAAAAAACTGGCAGCTATGGTTGCCAGAAATTCACCATAAAAAAATATGGTAACCACGCTTCAGACTTTACGGGATGTAATTTTGATTTTTTCATTGCATTACCATTTATATTAGTAAATTATATAAACTTAATACTTTAATCTTACGCAACTGTAAAAATCTGCTTTTCACTTTATAAGGTATTGTTAATCAACGTAGTTATTATAGAAAGGTGATGCACATGATGACACGAAGTTCATCAATAGTGGCCTTTCCAAGTGCAATGTCCAATAAACATGTAGAGACAGTGCTCAGTATCACTCACAAACTCAAAACACCATCAGGGTAACATAGTGTTTCCCAACCTTTTTTCAGCCACGGAACATGAAAAAAAAATTTCCAGGGATTTTATTATTTCTTTTATTAAAGAATTAGCTAAAATCACTAGGGATGCACCGATACCACTTTTTCTCTTCCAATTCCGATATCGGAAATCTCAGTATCAGACAATACCGATCCCGATCCTATACCAGTGTTGTTTTTTGCATAATCAGTTTAGAATATCTTTACATTATTGTGTGGAAATAATTGGGTGTGCTCTTTAATATGTAAAGAAACACAAACCTCTAACTATAGCAGCAAAATTAACAGTAATTCCAGTCAAGTCATCAGTAGAAAAGAAGCCTTTTTTTTTTTTTTTTTTTTGCCATTTTGTAAACAAATGATAATAATAATAATAATAATATATTATAATAGTAATATATAGTAATATATCTCAATCGTGCACCTTTTGTCACGGATCCACCAGTCTCTCTCTCTCTTTCTTCCTCACTGCGGTCAGCGCTCACTCTCCCCTGAGTTCTGATTACATGCACCTGCATATCATTAGTGGCTAATCAAGGACTGCATATATACCCCGCTTTCACACACACACTTTGTCTGTTCTCATTGATAGTATCTCTGAGACTCCACACCTTTCTACTATGTCAGACATACCTGTGTCTTCATTACTGCCTGCAAGTATCATAAGACTGTTGCGAGTTATCTGTTCATCATGTCTATACCCTGTCTCGATATTACTCACCTGCTGTTTGCCACTCTGTTCAACTGGGTTTACTCACAATGTTAACATCACTGTTTCAATTATCTGTTCAATAAACCCTGCTACTGAGTTCATATCTCTGCCTCCGTGAGACTCTCCGTGACACCTTTAACTTTTTAAACCCTCACGCTTTTATTTTGACATTCTAAACTCTCCAGGAAGTCATGTATGTGTCTGTTTGTAGGAAAGTTCACAGTAGTTTAATTCGCTTCTTATTCAAATTCTGGTAAAAATGCACCTCCAGTGCCATTCTAAATGCATATAAGTGAACCAAACTATTGAGCATCTACATCTAAGATGTTGTTCGTGAGTAGCACTCAAATGTTGTGCACCCCGTGAAGGCTAAAAATAGGCACGCGTATGTGTAAACAGAGCAGCGCCATTCAATAATGCGCTGGAGCTGCGCGTGCATTTTATATATTTACTTATTAAACACAGCCTTTTGTGATTCACAGAGCTATCGCACGTCTTTAAGTAAAATGCACGAGTCATATAAACTACTTTAATTGTGTTTTTATGGTTCTTTTATGTCATTTTTGGAGCTGGACAGTAACAAACATGACTAACACACAGTATCGGATTTGGATCGGGCTCATCAGACCGATACTCGATCCGTTTAAAAACGTCAGTATCTGAGCCGATACCGATCCAGGTATCGGATCGGTGCATCCCTAAAAATCACCAATTCCTGCGATTTTAATGATTCCAGTATAGACAGTTATCTGCACAATTGTGCAGAATTAGCTGCAAAAAGGGTATTTTGGTGTGGCTTGCTTCTGTGACCCAAATTTGTTCAACTGATTTGTTCAGTGACCACTTCTGGAGATGTCACTAGGTGGCGATAAATGAGCGTCTTGTGTGCTATGAGTGAGTCATTGAATCATTTTGAGATTTTCACAACAGAAATCTACCAAGAGACTTTATAGTGTTTAAGCATTAAAAGAACAAAGCAGATCTATAGTCTTCCTTCAGTCTGAGCATTATTGTTCATCCAAAAAGACAACAATAATAGTTTAATGATAGTGAGTTTCACTATCGTCCTTACCTTCTCCTTTATTCAAACTTGCATGGCTACAAATCTACTGACTTCAGTATAAGAATTATAAACAGGAAGCAGATCTACGGTATCATTTTCCTACAGATTTAAACTGCGAAGAATGACTTTTATCAGAAAAGAGGTCAATAGTAGCCTAATAATAATAATTTTGAGTTTCAATAATGTTCTTTTATCATTGCAAAGCACATTTCACATGAGTCGAGGCGTCAACGCTCCGTTCAGCGCCAGCGTCAAGTGCCGCATTGTCCTCCACATGACAGGCGTTGCAGAAAGCATCACAGAGGGGTGATTTTATGAGTTTGCCACGCAAGAAAGCAGGAGATGTGCACAATAAACATTGAAAACATGTATTTGGAAGAGAGAGAGAGAGTAGCTTTGATAGCAGAAAGTAATAAAAAGACTCATTTATGTTTTAGCGTTATCATTGAGAATTTAAATTAGTTCAATAACTGGGAACTCTCTCTGAGACTCGGAAACGATAAGGTAATATTTCATTAAAAGTAATTATGAGACAATCAATATCTTTTCACAAATTTGGACAGTTTTTAAATATTTCTTGTTGCTTGTACTCTCAAAGACATTATTTGTGAAGCAAAGATGTGTGAAAAACACATCTGGCATCACTTCATAGACTTCAGTGTATTCTGCAGCGCTGACACGAGTCATGTGAAAGACCCTTAACGCTTATAAATATCAGTCACTTTTGCACATTAATCGTAGCTCTTCACAATCACAAATTATGGCTTCAAAACGGCAAATTTCACCAAGAGGTGAGGAGTTTGCATCCATGAAATAAATGTTTTATGAATGCATTTACTTGTTTTGTGGAATTTGATAATTTTCCACAGCACACCTGACATTCTTTCACGGCACACTATTGTACCGTGGCACAGTGGTTGGGAAACACTGGGGTAACAGTAGTAAAATAATGCATTAAATATTAACTAAACTACATCAAATATAACACAGAAAACCCCAATGTACATAAGTGATATTACAAATAAGAAGAAACATAACTATTCCCATAAAATATAATGGAATGTGATGGGTCTCGCAGGGTATTCTGGTAATGCCTGGTTATTATTTTATTTTTTAACCATAATTTTAACAATAATTTACCATAAAAAGTACATGTACTCTCTTGTTAAACATAATATACATTTTTACCGTTAATTATACGGTAAAATCATACTTTTTACTTCTAAAATGTTTTCTTTTTTTTTTTACAACATTTTACCGTAAAATTATGTATTGTCTTTTTAAATATATTATAATTTTTTACTGTATATTTTAAGGTAACTACGCATTAACCAATTAATGTTTTGTTACTGTAGCATTTTTACAGTCTTTTGCCATTAAAATTACAGACATTTTTTACAGTGTGGTGGGCACTTTTTTTGTCAGTTTGTATCAGCTAGTGTTGTCAAAAGTACCGGTACTTCGGTACCAAGTCGGTACTAAAATAAAAAAGATATAACAATACCAATGATTCTACAGTACTGGTAGTACCGAGCACCGACTTAATTCAGTACCCGCACACTGTTACTGACACACGACTGCTTTCAAATGCTCACACGCTTGAGCGTGTGTTCATTTGCTCCTTTTACACTGAAAAGCACAACTAATCAAATTAAAATCGTGATATGTCCTAGTATGATTATTAAACCGCGAAATACTGCAATCTTAGTCTGTATGAGTTGCATGAACTTTAAACGAATTTGTGAAGCTGATCGCTCATACACTGGAAACTCCACAGACTATGAGAATCATTTGCGTTGTATGAGAGATGACAGAGCAGAGCACTAATCCACTCTGAAGCGTTATTTTTATATAATTTATATAATTAATATTTATATTTTATATGGTGGTGTAGTGGACTAAAGCACTGAACTGGTAAGTGGAAGGTTGTTGGTTCAATCCCCACAGCCACCACCATTGTGTCCTTGAGCAAGGCACTCAACTCCAGGTTGCTCCAGGGGGATTGTCCCTGTAATCAGGGCACTGTAAGTCGCTTTGGATAAAAGCATCAGCCAAATGCATAAATGTAAATGTAAATCACAGCATTTACACTTTAATGATCACACTGGGCCATGTAGCAAACTGTTTATCTGGAGAAGATAAACTTCCATCAAAATAAATATATCTTCAAAATAAAAGCATGATTCATAATAAAAGCTAAATGCCTGAAATTGAAGAAAATGCAACATAAATATATTATAACTGTATAGTAAAATGTAATCCTCACTGTAGAAGTGTCACCTTGGAAATAATGTAACATGTTCCAGTTTTATCATCAGCGGGGCTCTGTAGGTCTTCAGTCAGGAAGGTTGCAGGTGTTTACATGGAACAGTTCTCATTAGCTAGTCCCGCTGCTCAGAGAAAGTGTCAGTTAGCAGGAAGGATACTGCGCTCATGTACGCGCTCGTGATCGTAAAAATGCTCAGATACCATCTGACGTACGAATATCATTCCGTAAACATTCAGCGCACAAATTAAAATCACGTTATCTCCTAGTGTAATTATTAAACCACCAAGACTGAGATTTAATTAGATAAATATACACGATCAGCCACAACATTAAAACCACCTGCCTAATATCATGAAGGTCCCCCTCGTGCCGCCAAAACAGCTCTGACCCATCGAGGCATGGACTCTGAAGGTGTCCTGTGGTATCTGGCACCAAGGTGTTAGCAGCAGATCCTTTAAGTCCTGTAAACGAGGTGGGGCCTCCATGAATCGGACTTGTTGGTCCAGCACATCCCATAGAGGCTTAATCGGATTGAGATCTCATCAGTGAGCCTTGGGCACCCATGACCCTGTCGCCAGTTCACTGGTTGTCCTTCCTTGGACCACTTTTGGTAGGTACTAACCACTGCATACCGGGAACAGTGTACATAGTAGACCTGCCATTTTGGAGATGCTCTGACCCAGTCGTTTAGCCATCACAATTTGGCCCTTGTCAGAGTCACTCAGATCCTTACGCTTGCCCATTTTTCCTGCTTCCAACACATAAAATTCAAGAACTGACTGTTCAGTGGGGGCCTGGGTAGCTCAGTGGTAAAAGACGCTGGCTACCACCCCTGGAGTTCGCT
The DNA here is from genome assembly GCF_019703515.2 of Myxocyprinus asiaticus. NCBI lineage: Eukaryota > Metazoa > Chordata > Actinopteri > Cypriniformes > Catostomidae > Myxocyprinus > Myxocyprinus asiaticus. The sequence continues at coordinate 19,252,915 of NC_059349.1, read as the reverse complement.
AGTTCGAATCCTAGGGTGTGCTGAGTGACTCCAGCCAGGTCTCCTATGCAACCAAATTGGCCCGGTTGCTAGGGAGGGTAGAGTCACATGGGGTAACCTCCTCGTGGTCGCTACAATGTGGTTCGTTCTCAGTGGGGCGCGTGGTGAGTTGAGCGCAGATGCTGCAGTGGATGGTGTGAAGCCTCCACACGCGCTATGTCTCTGTGGCAACGCGCTCAACAAGCCACGTGATAAGATGCATGGGTTGATGTTCTCAGACGCGGAGGCAACTGGGATTCATCCTCTGCCGCTCGGATTGAGGCGAATCACTATGCGACCACGAGGACTTAAAAGCGCACTGGGAATTGGGCATTCCAAATTGGGTGAGAGAAAAAAAAAAAAAAGGAACTGACTGTTCACTTGCTGCCTAATATATCCCACCCCTTGACAGGTTCCATTGTAAAAAGATAATAAATTTTATTCACTTCACCTGTCAGTGGTTTTATTTTTTGGCCAATCAGTGTATATATACACTGGCGGCCAAAAGTTTGGAATAATGTACAGATTGTGCTGGTTTGGAAGGAAATTGGTACTTCAATTCACCAAAGTAGCATTCAACTGCTCACAAAGTATAGCAAGGACATTACTGATGTAAAAAAACAGCACCATCACTATTTGAAAAAAGTAATTTTTGATCAAAAGTAGACAGGCCCCATTTCCAGTAGCCATCACTCCAGCACCTTATCCTTGAGTAATCTTGCTAAATTGTTAATTTGGAACTAGAAAATCACTTGTCATTATATCAAACACAGCTGAAAGCTATTTGGTTCGTTAAATAAAGCTTAACATTGTCTTTGTGTTTTTGAGTTGCCACAGTATGCGATAGACTGGCATGTCTTAAGGTCAATATTAGGTCAAAAATGGCAAAAAGAAACAGCTTTCTCTAGAAACTCATCAATCAATCATTGTTTTGAGGAATGAAGGCTATATAATGCTTGAAATTTCCAAAAAACTGAAGATTTCATACAAAGGTGTACATTACAGTCTTCAAAGACAAAGGACAACTGGCTCTAACAAGGACAGAAAGAGATGTGGAAGGCCCAGATGTACAACTAAACAAGAGGATAAGTACATCAGAATCTCTAGTTTGAGAAATAGATGCCTCACATGTCCTCAGCTGACAGCTTCATTGAATTCTACCTGCTCAACACCAGTTTCATGTAAAACAGTAAAGAGAAGACTCAGGGGTGCAGGCCTTATGGGAAGAATTTCAAAGAAAAAGCCACATTTGAAACAGAAAAACAAAAAGAAAAGGTTAGAGTGGGCAAAGAAACACAGACATTGGACAACAGATAATTGGAAAAGAGTGGTATGGATCTTAACCCCATTGAGCTTTTGTGGGATCAGCTAGACTGTAAGGTGCATGAGAAGTGCCCGACAAGACAGCCACATCTATGGCAAGTGCTACAGGAAGTGTGGGGTGAAATGTCACCTGAGTATCTGGACAAGCTGACAGCTAGAATGCCAAGGAACTGCAAAGCTGTCATTGCTGCACATGGAGGATTTTTTGATGAGAACTCTTTGAAGTAGTTTAAGAAGTTCTGAAAGTTTTTTTCAAATTGTAATTTTTCACATTATTAATGTCCTGACTATACATTGTGATTAGTTGAATGCCACTTTGCTGAATAAAAGTACCAATTTCTTTCCATAAGAGCAAAATCTGAATATTATTCCAAACTTTTGGCCGCCAGTGTACTTTGCATGTGCTGTGTGCTCTGACTTCAAATGTGAGCGCCTGTGAATGTTTGGTGCTGGTGTTCTGCTGATGCCAGCTGCTCTTACGAGCTCCTTGGCTCACACTCAGGCACTCTGTTTGTAGCAGATGACTGCGAGCAGAGCACTAATTTAGAGAACAGAGCACTAATTCACTTCATACAGACTACATATTTATTTAAATAACAGCCGTTTGTAGTTTAATAATCACTTTTAGTCATGTAGCAACCGGCTTTTCCGGAGGTGAAAACTTCAGTTAAAACACACAAATACGGAAAGGGCTTCAAAATAAAAGCTCAATTTAAATGGAAAAAAGTATGACAAAAATATATCACTACACAGTTTAGTAATATTCACTGTAGTACTACTATTACTACTGCTACAACTACTACTAAATATAATAAATCAATAGTAATTGTATAATATTTAAGCAATTTATGATGTTCTGTTATTCAGCAATTTATTTGACAAAAATTACTCCAATTTTGTATTTTGGATTGTGCTGTGACGTAATGAATAAAACCACCTCATTTAATAAAAAGAAAACAATATTATGTTGAAAATTAATTGTTCTGTTTTCATTTGATTAAAGTTGTATTAAATTCATTCATTTAGAAAAATTTTGAATATAACATTGAAATAAAATGTTGATGTGAATTTCAGAAAAACACAACAACAAAAAAACAGGTATCAGTATCGGTGAGTACTGAAAAAGTAGCGAACATCCCTAGATAGCAGTAAATCTCTGAGCTGGCTCTTTTTAGTGAATCAGTTAGAGGTGACTGAATTAACTTACTCCAAATAAACCAAGAACTGTTACTGTGTTATGTGTACTTAAGGCTCATGAGACTCATGAGAGTTACTTACTCGTCGATCAAGTGAATTTTCTGAAAAATAATTCTAAATGGACTATCTGGCAATTAAATATTTCGTGAATAATAAAACAATAAAATTCTTTAAAAAAGCAGTTCACTTTTAAACATGCTTACAGTATTGTTAATTTGTCTCATGTCTTAAAATCCACTTGTAAAATGCAAAAAATAATAATAATAATTAAAAAAATAACTATAGAGGCGAGGGCGTGGCCAAGCGCCAGTCTGTGGAGAGTGAAGCGGGGGAGATGAGTGGAAAATGATTGCCACCTGTGCTTATGTAATGATGCTGCTGGTGCTGACAATGATGATGACGATGAATAGAAGAACCCAAGTGCAATTTTATTTACATAAAGTGAGAACCAATAAACCCTAACAATAAACATGTACATAAACTTGACTTGACATAACCTTGACTTGACTATAAACAATGACTACGTGACAAAACACACCACACTGCGTGACCAAATTTTCATTCAACATTACATATCCCCCCCACTAGGCTCCTGACGCCCCAAAACATGAACAAACACATAACATAACATAGTTCCAAAGTTCTGTAGGGAGCTGGGGGGGGGGTCTTGAGGTGTGGGGCGTGGCCTGGCGAGACGGGGCGTGGGGCATGGGACTAGGGCAGAGTCAATGGAAGGTGGGGCCCTGAGAGGCTCGAGGGGTGGAGCTGTGGAAGGTGGGGTTGTGAGAGACTTGAGGGGCGGAGCCATGGAAAGCGGAGCTGTGAGAGACTTGAAGGGTGACACCATGGAACTTGGTGCCCTGAGAATAGCCGAAGACTCGAAGGGCCAGGGTGGAGCCGATGGCAGGGAGGAGCAAGGCGGAGCTGGGGGATCGGAAGACAGATGTGGAGCCGGTGGGACTGAGGACCAAGGTGGAGCCGTAGGGAAGGAGGTCCCCGGTGGAGCTGACGGATCGGAGGATGATGCGCAACCAGAGGATCGGAGAGCCAAGGCGGAGCCAGGTGACCGACAGACCAAGGAGGAGCCGGAGGGACGAGGGACCCCAGCAAAGCCGACAGGCTGAAGGACCACAGTGGAGCCGAGGGAACGCAGAGCAGAGGCAATGTCGAGGGACCGACAGGCCAAGGTGGAGTCCAGGGCTTGGAGGGTCCTGGCGGGATCGAAGGGTTGAAAGTTCCCCTTGCCTGCTCAGGAGAACTAAGGGTGGGTACAAGGGCAGGAACCATCTCCAGGTCCAACTGCTCAGATGTGGCCATGACGTGGCATGGAGCAGGCTCAGGCGTGGCTGTGACGTGGCATGGAGCAGGCTCAGGTGTGGCTGTGACGTGGCATGGAGCAGGCTCAGGCGTGGCTGTGACTTAGCATGGAGCAGGCTCAGGCGTGGCTGTGATGTGGCATGGAGCAGGCTGAGGCATTGCTGTGATGTGGCATGGAGCAGGCTGAGGCGTTGTTGTTACGTGGCATGGAGCAGGCACAGGATCAGGAGCAAAAGATGGCGCTAGCTCAGCGACCATGACGAGGAACTCTGACTCTGTGGCCATGACGTGAAACTCTGGCTCGGCGGCCATGACGTGGACCTCTGGCTCGGCGGCCATGACGTGGGACTCTGGCTCGGCATCCGCCTCCCCCACAGTGAACGTAGAACCAGTGATCTGCAGGGCAAGGTCGATATACTGAGCGAGGCTGAGGGATCTGCGACCACCAGGCATCAAAGTGGAAATTGGCTCACTTAGTCCAAAACGGAAAATGTCTTTTATGGCAACCTCATTAAAGTTCACCTGGCAGGCCAGAGCGCAGAAGTCCTCAACATAATCCTCTAGGGGACGACTCCCCTGACATAGGCGTAGGAGTAGAACTGCTGGGTTCATGTTAGGGTTAGGTATTTCTGTAACGATGGCTGCTGGCGCTGACAATGATGAAGACAATGAATAGAAGAACCCAAGTGCAATTTTATTTACATAAATTGAGAACCAATAAACCCTAACAATAAACATGAACATAAACTTGACTTGGCTTGATATAACCTTGACTTGACTATAAACAATGATTACGTGACCAAACACAACCAAAGTTACATTCAACATTACAGCTTAACACCTGTCTTGTGTTTCAGTTAGGAGTGATTGGGGCTTTTAAGGGGAGGAGACAGCGGCAGTCGAGAGAGAGCCCAGCTGAGAAGCTATTCGTGTGTGTTGGCTGATGCCGTGTGCTTATCTGAACTATTTGAGTTTGAATTCAATCTGCACCATTGTGCTGTTAAGCGAACAAGTTTTTGTTTATTTAATAAAAAAGTGTCATTCCTGATTGGAATCGCCATCTCCCAATTCTTCATTCTTTTGAACCGTTTACACTGGTGCCAAAACTCGGGATTGAGGAAGATACGTCATCATGGAGTCCTCACCACTGGTGGAGGTCATCAAGACCCTCGCTGGCATCCACCAGACTCAACACCAGGCCCTCCTGGAGCTTAGAGTAGAACAGGAGCAACGTTTCAAGGTGCTCCTTCAAGTCCAGGTGGAGGTCTGGCGGGTGTTCCAGAGCTTGCTGCCGTGGGGTACTCCAGCAGCAACACCAGCGGGACCCCCACCGCAAATCACACTGGCCATGATGGGTCCCCAGGATGACCCCAAAGCTTTCGTGGAGTTGTTCAAGCGGGCTGGCCCCAGACACAGTGGGTGGTCCGCCTGCTGAAGCTTTTGTCAGGGGAGGCACAGCTCGCAGCTCAACAACTGCCAGTGGTTAACCTGCTGGAGTACCCGGACCTGAAATGGGCCATCCTATAGCGGGTCGGTCAGAACCCCAAGAAACATCAGCAGAGCTTTAAGCGCTGACCTACGGGGAATTCGACCACCCATTCACATTCGTTCAGCAGCTCTGGGATGCCTGCCGGAGGTGGTTGCTAGCGCAGGACTGTGACGCAGAGGGAATCATCAGTTTGGTGGTGCTGGAGCAGTTTGTCGATCTGCTGCCCAAAAGACCACGGAGTGAAGGATGCAGGATGCTGGAGGATGCAGTCCACCTGGCTGAGGATCACTTGACGGCATATCCGGGAGACAGCCAAGCTTTCTCTCTCTCTCTCTTCTCCTGCTGTCTCATCCCCTCCCCAACCTTGCCTCGTTCCCGTCCCTGCTCCCCGGAGACGGGGATTTATTCCCCCACATCCCGCTCCGCAGGCCCGGGGGTTTCCGGGCGTCTCTACCCCCATCTATGACTCCTTCTCTTTTCTGGCAGGTTGGAGAGTCTGCAGGTACAGGGGGAAAGTCTGGGGTAGTGTGTTGGCGCTGCGGGGAGTTGGGCCACTTCTAATATCAATGTTCAACGATGGAGGTGGGTGTGTTGGTCTGGGTTCCCAAGGCACCGTATACTGCCCCCGACTGAGCAGGGACTTACCAGATACCTGTGAGTATTCTAGGGGTACATACCAAGCCTTGGTGGATTCAGGTTGTAATCAATCCTCGATTCACCAATGCTTGATTCAACGGGAGGCTTTGGGTACAGCACGCAAGATGAAGTATGTGCATGGGGATGTTCACAAATATCCCTTAGTGCCTGTGTCTATTCAATTTCAGTGGCAAAAATATAGAATAAAGGCGGCGGTTATTCCACGTCTTACCCATCCGCTAATTTTGGGTACAAATTGTCCCGCATTTCAGTCATTATTGGGGGGTTTATGTGCAGATGGGTCCTGCACCAATGTGTCTCGGTGTGTGGTGTGTGATTCGCTGGCTGGGGAGGCGGAGCCGGGGCCATCCGTGTTAGTTCCTCGTCAGGATGACGCAAGGGAGGGGGAAGCCCCCACCCTTCGAGGTTTCCCTGATGGGGATTTTCCTCTGGAGCAGACGCAAGACGAGACCCTGAGGCACACCTTGATCAAGTGAAAACGATTGATGGTCAACGCCTCCGGACAGACATTGCACTCGTATATCCGTACTTTGCTATTTTAAATGATCGGTTGTATCAAGTGATACAGGACACTCAGACACAAGAGGATACAACTCAGTTGTTCATACTGAAGAGCCATCAGGAAATGTTATTCCAGACGGCTCATCATAATCTGATGGCGGGGCACTTAGGACAGAAAAAAACACTAAACTGTTTAATGGCCCGTTTCTGTTGGCCAGGTATTCACAGAGATGTTTTCAGTTGATGTGCGGAGTGTCGTGAATGTCAGCTGGTGAATTCACCAGCCACACCAAGAGCGCCTTTGCGCCCGCTTCCTTTGATCGAAGTCCCCTTCAAAAGAATTGGGATGGACCTCGTCGGGCGGACAGCACGTGGCCATTGCTTTGTGTTGGTTCTGGTGGACTATGCAACGTGATATCCAGAAGCGGTGCCTGTATGCAACATTTCAGCACATAGTATTGCGGAGGCACTCTTCATAATAATCTCCCGAGTGGGGATTCTGAAAGAAATCCTCACTGATCAAGGCACTACATTTATGTCATGAACACTACGCGAACTGTACAAATTATAAGGTATTAAATCAATTCGGACAAGCTTGTACCACAAGCCTTGCAGTGTCTTAGGCGTCGTGAGGGAAAATTGGGATGAGGGACCTTCAACCAGCAAAAACGAAATTCAATACTTTCTTGACCTGAGAGCAAAACTCCACACATTGGGGCAGCTATCACAGGAAAATTTGCTACAGGCTCAAGAATGCCAATCCTGACTACGGGACTTTACTCAGGGGAAAAATTCCTTGTATTGCTACCCATGTCAAGCCCTAAATTACTCACAAATTGGCAAGGGCCCTTTGAGGTCACACAGCGAGTCGGGAAGTCTATTATGAGGTAATGCGTATGGATAGAGGTGAAGCCCATCAGCTTAACCTCCTCAAACTATGGAGAGAGGCAGTCCCTGTGACTTTGGCGATGGTGGTCCCGGAGAGGGAGGAGCTTGGTCCGGAGGTGAGTTTAAAAAATCAACAATCAAGTCATCCCGGTTCCCTGTGGAGACCACCTCTCACCGTCCCATATTGCGGAGGTTGCAAAGAGAATTCTCGAAATGTGTTCTCACCTCTTCCCGGGCATATGAATCTCATATAGTATCATATCAAAATGTTCCCAGGGGTAGTGGTACGGTTATCCAAACACACAAAAAAGGTAGTGCAGGAGGAATTGAGGGCTATGCTTGACATGGGGTTAATAGAAGAATCCCACAGTGACTGGGCCAGTCCGGTAGTCTTAGTCCCTAAGATTGACGGGTCGGTCTGGTTTTATGTGGATTGTAGAAAAGTGAACGCGGTGTCAAAATTTGATGCTTACCCAATGGCTCACATTGACGAACTGCTCGATCGGTTGGGTGCGGCTCGTTTTTATTCGACACTGGATTTAACAAAGGAATATTAGCAGAGTCCCTTGACTCCCATGTCCTGAGAAAAAAGCAGCCTTTTCTACTCCGTTTGGCTTACACCAGTTTGTTATGCTTCCATTTGGTTTGTTTGGGGCCCTGGCGACGTTTCGGGGGCTCATGGACAATGTCCTTCACCCACATGTTGCATATGCCGCACATCCAGCAATGAGGTCCTGAAGTCACTGAGGCGGGCGTGGCTCACGTCAAATCCGAAGAAGTGTGCAATTGGGCAGGTGGAAGTATGGTATCTGGGCTTCCACTTGGGTCACGGACAGGTGCGCCCCCAAATTGATAAGACCGCGGCCATTGCAGCTTGTCCGAGGCCCAAGTCCAAAAAGGGGGTGAGACAGTTCCTGGGGTTTGCTGGCTATTATTAGAGGTTTGTGCCTAATTATTCGGACGTCACCAGCCCGCTGACTGATCTCAATAAAAAGGGAGAGCCAGACCCTATCCAGTGGATGGAGCCATGCCAACAGGCTTTCATACAAGTAAAAGCCACACTCTGTGGCAGTCCACTGTTGCATTCCCCTGACTTCTCTCTCCCTTTTGTTTTACAGAGGGATGCATCGGACAGGGGGTTGGGGGCTGTGTTGTCCCAGGTAGTGTAGTGTGAGGAGCGCCCCGTGCTGTTCATCAGTCGAAAACTCTCAGTAAAAGAGACTAGGTACAAAACAATAGAAAAGGAGCGTCTGGCCATCAAGTGGGCCTCCTCACTCTCCGGCGCTACCTGCTTGGAAAGGCCTTCACCCTCTGTTCGGACTATGCTCCGCTCCAGTGGCTCCACCACATGAAGGATTCTAATGCGTGGATGACTCGTTGGTATCTGGCACATCAGCCCTTTAAATTCGAGGTGCTCCACAGGCCCGGGGGCACAGATGGCTGTGGCTGATTTCCTCTTTTGTTGCGGGGGTTGGGGGGGGTAGTCGGTGGCAGACCGGACAATGCCCCAGCCTGAGTCGGGCGGTGGAGGTATGTGGAGGCGAGGGTGTGGCCGAGCGCCGTGCTGTGGAGAGTGAAGCGGGGGAGATGAGTGGAAAATGATTGCCACCTGTGCTTAAAACCTGTCTTGTGTTTCAGTGAGGAGTGATTGGGCTTTTAAGGAGAGGAGACAGCGGCAGTCGAGAGAGAGCCCAGCTGAGAAGCTGTTCATGTGTGTTGGCCGATGCCGTGTGCTTATCTGAACAATTTGAGTTTAAATTGAAGCTGCACCGTTGCGCTGTTAAGCAAACAAGTTTTTGTTTATTTAATAAAAAAGTGTCATTCCTGAGTGGAATCGCCGTCTCCCGCTTCCTCATTCCTTTAAACCGTTTACAATAACAAACTGGCCGGTAAGAAATCTGACCGGGTGGTAAATTTTTTCATCTACCAGCCACCTGGGCTAGTGGACTAAAAAGTTCAGTTTGGACCCTGGTACATACAGGAGTATGTATAATGTGTTGCATATTGTATGGTATTGTATTGTATTTTATATTGAATACTGTATATTGTATGTATATTGTGATATTGTATGTTTGTATGTTTGGATATTGTGTATTGTGATTTGTTCTGGAATAACTCTCCAAGGCAAATTCCTGTAACATACTCGACCAATAAGCCTTATTCTGATTCTGAAAGAAACCTATGTTTTTTGGCTTCATGTGACATCAGCAGCAAAGTCTGTATTTTGCACTAGTGTCAACGTGACTAGCTTGTCCTCAATTGCTATATCTAATGCTGGTACAACTAACCCAGTAAACTTATGTTGACATATTTTTATATATATATTTACATATTCATCCAAATAAAAAGCATAAAGGACTTTTAAGTGGTCTATAAATGGGACTTAATTAAAATGAGGCTGCTTAGTGTATCAGGTCATTGTTGACCTTGCTTTTAGCTGTTCTAAATCTCAGATTTGAGCAGATCTCATTTCATGACCCATTGGCTGGTAGTTAGAAATTAAGTGGTTGTTAACTGGCTGTTGCTAGTTGTATTTCTCTGGGTATGTGGCATGCAGGGGAGCTGTTAGGATTTTTGGGCCCCTTCTATCTTTTTGCAACCTGTACAACATTATTATTTTTTATTAAAACTTTTTAATAAATTATTAATAAACGTGAACATAAGCATGATTGCACATTCAAAAAGGGACACTAAAAACACAGAGTTTAAAAAGTTAATTAAAATAAAGCGTATACGTGTTCGTATATTAGAATGTTTGATCATGTCATTTTAGCTAGTTGGGACTGTGTTTCTAATGAAAATAATTAGTTTCTATGTTTTAAATGTTGATTTAAATCATCTCTTGGAATATCTGAAACAAAACCAAATTTTTCCCCTACAAGAGCATTAGAATAGAACAGATTTTATACAGGTGAAATACTGATAGCTTGGCCCACAATTCATAAAGGTCCGTGCTTTAAAGAGAGCTCTGTAGGTCCATACAATGCAAGTGAATGGTGACCAGACCTTTCAAGCTCCAAAAATCACATAAAGGCAGCATAAAAGTATCCATATGACCCCAGTGGTTAAATCCATGTCTTCAGAAGATAGATGTGGGTGAGAAACAATATTTAAGTCTTTGAAAAGGTGAACTTTCTCTTTAAAGCCCTTGATTTAACTTTTTTCAGTTGTTAAAATTACAACAGGTTTGACCATGGATAGCTAATCACTGAGAAGTTGGTAAATGTAACTATGGTTTCTATCAAACAAACTAGCATTTTTAAAGTTTTAATATGAATCTATAACATTTCTGTTAAATCATACTACCTGTTACTACAAACAATTTTGTTTCGAATTTTGGGTCTGTCTGGCCTTATGAGATGTTTGACATTCTCCATAGTGCATAAATGTAGAAAATTATCGGTTTAATTAAGGTTTTGTGGTCTGCGCCGTGCTTTTTAGTGCTCCGCATGATCCAGTCAAGCCTGGTTTGTGATGCGTCCAGCGCGAGGATGCACAAGTACAAATGGAAAGCTCATTTAGCACTTAAAGAGCGCTTTTGGGATAAACCACTGGATGTCTTAAGGGGATCATCTTTTATTATCAAGTAAGAGCAGTCTTCCAATCTTCTAACCAGTGAAAAGTGGTCATTTACCTCAAAGTCATGCAGGAAAAGACTTTGGGATCCTGCAGGGTCCCCTGTCTGTCCAGGACCCTTAGACTCGTCCTAACACCCACCCCCCATTATGGTGCCTCTGGTGGCATGTATTGTAACGTTAAGGTTCTGTAGACTGCTTAATCTTTCATAGGTAACAGTATTTGTTCTATGATGACGTCTGTGTTGATTCTGCCTCTTTTTGAATCGTGTAATTTTAGGGAACAAAACACTGAGTAAATATTAAACTCCTGACTCTGAGTAAAGTGTTGCATTTACTTAGAGCACTGACAGGGTTAAAGTTCCCATTCTTATGTTTACTGTTTGCTTATCCTCCCTCAGGCTCGCCTGTCTTATATTCAAGTGAAGTATCTCTTCCTCACATGGCTTGCGGTGTTTGTGGGCAGTTGGGTCGTGTATGTGCAATACTCTACTTACACTGAGCTGTGCAGAGGACGAGAATGCAAAAACATCATTGTAAGTATGGCCCTCAGTTAATATAATACCAGTAGAATGGCATAAGACTGTGGAATCTGATGAAAGTCCATGTATCTATCTAACTCCAGCACCACCTGCTGCTTATGTGGTAAAGATGTTTTTGTCTGTATTTGAGCAGTTGTAACACAAACGCAATTGGTGAAATGTCAGTTGAATGCTCATTTAAACTGCTTTTCCCTGTCCAATAGTGTGACAAATACATTAAAGGTATTATTGATGGCTCTGCCTGTAGCAGCCTATGTGAAGAAAGCTCATTGTACTTTAGAAGGTGCCTCTCCACCAAGTCAAACAATCAGGTATGGCTCCTGAGATAATTATTGGGTCCCATGGGCCCTAAAACGACACATCTCAGTACAGTTTTCTTGAGGTCAAGCTTAACAGTGTGTTCCTCCGCTGCTGTGTATTTCTCAGGTATATACAGGCAGCTGGGGTGACCAGGATGGCGTCATTAAGTGTCAGCTGGGTGACGTCCTGCACTATGAGCTGGGAGAGGAACTGGAGCCAAAGAAAGAGATAGCACTCTTTGACAAACCCACTCGTGGGACCTCTGTAGAGAAGTTCAAAAAGATGGTTGCAAGTCATTTGAAGGTATGGACACTATTTTTCTATTCTTTTATTGGTTTTTAGAAGTGTGTCCCAGAACAGACGGCTAAGTCACACATTAAGGTTATCACATTTAAAGCACAAAGTCCCACTGAGTGTTTAGCACCTTTCTATAATGTTCATACCTCAAGCGCGTTATTCCAGCAAGCATAGCCTGTACACAAAAACAACTGAAAGGTACAATAGACATTGTTATAGATGCATTGGTTTCTTTGGCTTTGTAGTTTCTTTTTTCATTGAAATCAGTGCATTGATATCAATTGCAGGATTTGTATGAAATATCACAAATGCACAAATGGTTATGTACTTATCCTCTTGTTTATTTGTACATCTGGCCTTCCACATACTGTATCTTCCTGTCCTTGTTAGAGCCAGTTGTTCCTTGACTTTGAAGACTGTAGTGTACACCTTTGTATGAAATCTTCAGTTTTTTGTCAATTTCAAGCACTGTATAATCTTCATTCCTCAAAACAATGATTGAGTGACGAATTTCTAGAGAAAGCTGTTTCTTTTTTGCCATTTTTGACCTAATATTGACCTTAAGACATGCCAGACTATTGCATACTGTGGCAACTCAAAAACAAACATTAAGACAATGTTAAGCTTCATTTAGCAGACCAAATAGCTTTCAGCTGTGTTTGATATAATGGCAAGTGATTTTCTAGTACCAAATTAGCAATGTAGCATGATTGCTCAAGGATAAGGTGTTGGAGTGATGGCTGCTGGAAATGGAGCCTGTCTAGATTTGATCAAAAACAACTTTTTTCAAATAGTGATAGTATTTTTTTTACATCAGTGATGTCCTGACTATACTTTGTGATCAGTTGAATGCCACTTTGGTGAATTAAAGTACCAATTTCCTTCCGAAACAGCAAAATTTGTACAATATTCCAAACTTTTTGCCACCAGTGTATATACACCGATCAGCCACAACAATTAAATCCACCTGCCTAATATTGTGTAGGTCCCCCTCGTGCTGCCAAATCAGCACCAACCCACATCTCAGAATAGCATTCTGAGATGCTGTTCTTCTCACCACAATTGTACAGAGCGGTTATCTAAGTTACCATAGACATCGAACCAGTCTAGCCATTCTCTGTTGACCTCTCTCATCAACAAGGCGTTTCCATCCGCAGAACTGCTGCTCACTGGATGTTTTTTTTGTTTTTGGCACCATTCAGAGTAAATCCCAGGAGATCAGCAGTTACAGAAATACTCATATCAGCCCGTCTGGCACCAACAAACATCCATGCGGTAATAAGCCAATCGTGTGGCAGCAGTGCAGTGCATAAAAATCAGGCAGATACGGGTCAGGAGCTTCAGTTAATGTTCACATCAACCATCAGAATGGGGATAAAAAATTGATCTCAGTGATTTGGAGCATGACATGATTGTTGGTGCCAGACAGGTTGGTTTGAGTATTTCTGTAACCATAAAAACATTTATTTTTATTCTTTCAAGTTCCCACATTGAGGAAAAACCGTCGTTACAGATGTGACAGTTGTAAAAGCGGCACTTACATGATGAGGCAGAACCATCCAAAATGCTTTGAAACCAGAAAACTTTGACTTCTGAGACATTGGTATGGTATCCATTAAGGCTACACAATTAATTGAGTTAAGACTGAAATCGCAATATGGTCTTGCACAATTACAAAAGCTTAAAAGTTTAAAAATAGACAGTATTCAGTATTGTGCACAGAATTCCTGAGGAAAACAGTGATCTGATGACAAAATGAGATAAGTGGCAAAATATTGGTATCGGCATTGGCCAAAGGTTTTTTTGTTAAAATCTGTTTTGGCCAAAACAAATTATATTGGTGCATCCCTAGTAGTATGATAGAATGCCATTGTGCATTTAGCCAATTTCTCATGACATCAATCTGTACTTATACTAACACTTTAAAAGTTAGATTTCAGTTGGAATAAAACAATAATTTGTCTTTTTAAAACTTCATGTAAATGCTTTAGTCTGACTAAAATTGTACCAATCTGATTTTTGCAAAGTCGGACTAACGGACCTAGATAATGTGATTGTAGCTCTGCTTCATCCAGCATGTATACACATTAATCGCACCTTAATTGACCAAAGCATTATGCATATGCTTGCTCCAAAAGACAGAGGTGACGTGTGACATCCTTCCTTCAAAATAAATTACGCATCATGTACATTTGGAAAAACAGATGAAAACTGTTGCTTAAGCAAAAACAAGCTGTAGCTTGATTATTACTGTGCATGTAAACGTATTAAGTGGCAATTTAACAATTAATGTTTTGCTCACCTTTTTTTTTTTTTTTTTTTTTGTGTGTGTGTAGACAAAAGTTGGACAGCAAGCAAACCTCTCCAGTTTGGTGACCCTGATTCTTTCTGTGGCAGACAGCAACAAAGACGGCCATATCTCTCTCCCAGAGGCCAAGACTGCTTGGGCTTTACTTCAGCTCAACGAGGTTCTACTTGCGGTGGTTCTCCAGGACCGCGAGCACACCCCTAGACTTTTAGGTTTCTGTGGGGACCTGTATGTAGTGGAACGGGTGCCCCACGTGCCACTGTTTGGACTCAGCCTTCCATGGCCCATGGAGCTGTGGATCCCAACAGGGATGCGGCAAAGCATGGACCAGTGGTTTACACCTTCATGGCCCCGCAAGGCCAAAATCTTTATCGGTTTGCTGGAACTTATAGAAGACATATTTCACGGTACCTTTGGAAGCTTCTTAATGTGTGACATGAGTGCCAGTACTTTTGGTTACACCGATCGCCATGACCTTAGACTGGTTGATGGGCGGCGTGTGGTAGCTGAAGAGGCCTTCAAACAGGCCATGATCCTCCAGCGCTGTGAGAAAGACGAGGACTGTGTTTACAGTGTAGACTGTAGGACTTCATGCAACCGTGCTGAACATCGTTGCACGGCCGAGGTGGCTCAGCCCAACCTGGCCAGGGCTTGTAGAGCACTGAAGGATTACCTCCTGCGAGGAGTTCCCTTCCATCTACAGGAAGAGCTGGAGAAGCAGCTGTACTCCTGCATGGCCCTCAAAGGTTCAGCCGAGCAGATGGAAATGGAACACTCGCTCATTCTCAACAACCTCAAGACATTGCTGTGGAAACAGATCTCTCACACTAAAGACTCTTAGAGAAGTAACATTGACAACATTGAGATTCTTGATTGTCTTTTTAGGGCTCAACAATAAGGATTTATTTTTTTGCTGCTTGGAACAGTAGTGCAGATTTTTTTACTTGCCTTGCAACATTTTAAATGCCCCAGCTACAAAAAATAAATAAGGTACATAAATTGTATTTTTAGCAACATAATGCATCAGGAAAAAAATATTTTTCATTGCACGTTACATTTTCTTGAAAAAAATAATTCACTACAAATAATTTGAATTTAACTACAGGTTTTTTAAGTAAATTAACTGGCTTCATAAAATAAGTGGCCCCCGCCACAAAAAATAAGATTAATAAATTATGAATTATATCAATATTTTTCATTTAATGTTCTGTTTTCTTGAAAAATATAAAACAATTAATTTTCTACTATAAAATTTTTAGGTTATATTGTTCTTGGAAAAGAAAAAGCAATTCATTTACCACAAATAATTTAAACTTTGGCATTTGGTCCAGAACATTACTAATTTGTTTGATGCCACCTAGACTATCACAAGTCTTCCTTGAAAATTCGACAAAAACATAATCTCTGTTAGCCAGCTAGATAACGCTACCTGGCGACATATTTAATTCACAACAACAATGTTCAACGTTCACACAAAACAAAATGTTTAAATTTGAAAGGCATGAAAACATGGACATGATCAACAAAAGCAAGATGTTGACTGTGTCCGAAAGCTAAAAAATTGCTGCCTTCGGAAACTGTATGCGTAAGTAGGAAGGCATTAAGAAATGTCTGAATCCTAAATCTGCGTCACATCCTGTCTTCTGAGATACCTTCATCTGGCCAGTTTTTGAAGGCAGCATAGAATTTGATATCCCAAATTTCTACGCATGCGATTCGCTGGTTGGTTGAAAGAATGGCGTCTGATGAAGTGGATGAAAGCATTAGTTTTAGTAAATTAGTAAAGCATTTTTTAGTACATTTTTTTCAATTAATGACTCTAGTGACTCACATTTCTAGTGAGAAATATTCATTGTAGTTTCTAAATATTTGCTTGGATATGTCTTAAGCTCACTAGAAATAGTTGTAGGTCATTAGACATGACGTTATTGTGCCTTGGAATGGTGTCCGAAACAGGTTTCGCCTTCATATGCCTGTGAATTAACTGACTGGGCAGTGAGGCATCAAGGCCTTAGATTTTGGACACAGCCATAGTGACAACCAGCACTGCCCCAACAGGGCAAGTGACGGTTCTGTCAACTGGCCCAAAACTCTCTCACATTGGCCCCAGGCCATCGTTCCATCCTTCTTGTTGAGCTCTGCTTTTTCATTTTGCAGGAATCTGACAGAATAGAATGCTGGTAGGAAAACTAATATTGCCTCAGTCTTGGTAGGCTCAAGAAGTGGCTGGAAGAAAGTGGCTGATGACGAAATCCAGTGCTGCTGATACTGATCTTAACAAGTCCTTTCTTGTGATGGAATTAGAATTACAACAAATTATGCTCAGGCTCAACATCTGAGTAACATTCAAATTTATGTTTTGTGTTTATGTCTTCACACACAAAAAGTGATCATGCTTATTTTACATGTCCTTCAAATGTAATGGAGCAAATGATGATAACTTTGCATCCATTGTTGGATGTTAACAGAAAGCAAAGGAATGCACTCACCACCAATGTGGTTGTGTCAGTCTTGTATTGTAATGTTTGTCATTAATGAGCACAACAAAAAGAGCCATTCTGGAATGGACATATGAATCAAATGCCTTGATATGCATGTTGCAGTTTTATTTTCAATGCTTTTGTGTTCAAATCCAAATGTTTACAAGAATGGGTTCAAGGAGTAGAGCCCTTCTCAAACATAGAATGACATGGCATTGTCGGCTCATTATTTATTTTAAATTATTGATCACTTTGGTATGTTGGGTTCAGTCTGGACTCATAAGGCATGTCACTTGATATGGTAAAGGTGGTTTTATTTTAAGCTAAAACAATATGAAATATGATGTCTGTCGTAACAGTCATGAGTCATGCTGTACTAATGGAAGAGATAAAAGGTGCCTCATGTTTTGTTTTTATTTTATGATCCATTTTTCAATAGGATATTTTGGGTTGTACATAGTCTGCTTCAATTCATAACATATTGCTGCTGATTAAGAGTAAAGCTGAGAATTTTATTGCATGACTTTGCACATTAAAATGTTTCAAATAATCCCGACTATCAAAGTTTTTCCTTGTCAGAACTGATTCTTCTTACATGAAAGGAGGTGTGTTTTGCATCATAGACCACAAAGACAGAGTATTCTTTCCAAATGATTTATTTGGAAAAGGTGCACACTTTCTTTGTAGCAGTTGACACTTTGTCTCATTAGTCGTCGTCGGCAGCAGCCTCCTGAGCCCGGAGGAAGCTGGCCTTCTTCTGAGCAACACGGTCCTTTCTCTGGGCCAGAGTGAGCTTGGCACGATTCCACCTACAACACAATATTCATTACTGGTGAGAGAAGAAACTAAATATTTATCTGGTCAGAACAGTGTAGACAGCTGATCCTAGAGCCAAACGTTTTTGGTAAATTATAAATATGTAATCCATATATTTCAATTAAATGCTAAAAGTAATTGACAAAACATTGCAACACTATCTTTCATATACAGTGTACAGTCAGGACAGTCAGTAGGCAAACAGTCATGTGAGCAGCACTGAAAAGAAACTTCAAGAAATTATAAAGCTCGAGGACACACCTCTTCTTCTTAACCTCTCTCTTGGGCTTCTTCTCGTGAACTGGGTTCTCACGAATGGAAGCATGAGCCTTTTTGTACATCTCCTCAACCTGCATGATCCAGATTATCACATTATAGCACAACAGGTGCAGTAACATACAAGGTTTACAAAACTGAAAAAACAGGATACTTTCAAAACCTAAACAGTAGAAGCTGATACCCCAAATTTTTTTTTGGACTTGTTAGCAAGAAATGTTAATTTTCACCACCAGCATTATGTGGCAAAGAAGGTGCATCTAATGATGATATTAAATACACACAATATATAATATAGATATATGAGGATTATATACACCGATCAGCCACAACATTAAAACCACCTGCCTAATATCGTGAAGGTCCCCCTTGTGCCACCAAAAACAGCTCTGTCCCATCGAGGTATGGACTCCACAAGACCTCTGAAGGTGTCCTGTGGTATCTGGCACCAAGATGTTAGCAGCAGATCCTTTAAGTCCTGTAAGTTGTGAGGTGGGGTCTCCATGGATCGGACTTGTTGGTCCAGCACATCCCATAGAGGCTCAATCAGACTGGGGAATTTGGAGGCCAAGTCAACACATTGAACTCTTTGTCATGTTCGTCAAAGCATTCCTAAACAATTTTTGCAGTGTGGCAGGGCGCATTATCCTGCTGAAAGAGGCCACTGCCATCAGGGAATACCGTTGCCATGAATGGCCTTCTTCCCATGGTGCATCCTGCTGCCATCTCTTCGCTAAGTAAACAACGCACACGCACCTGTCTGTCCACATGATCTAAAAGAAAATGTGATTCGTCAGACCAGGCCACCTTCTTCCATTGCTCCATGGTCCAGTTCTGACGCTCACGTGCCCAGTGTAGGCGCTTTGGCGGTGGACGGGGTCAGCATGGGTACTCTGACCAGTTCAAAGCTACGCAGCAAGCTGCGATGCACTGTGTGTTCTGACACCTTTCTATCATGTCCAGCATTAAGTTTTTCAGCAATTTGTGCTGCAGTAGCTCTTCTGTGAAATAGGACTAGCCTTCGCTCCCCACTCGCATCAGTGAGTCTTGGGAGCTCATGACCCTGTCGCCGGTTCACCGGTCGTCCTTCCTTAGACAACTTTTGGTAGGTACTAACCACTGCATACTGAGAACACCCCACAAGACCTGCTGTTTTGGAGATGCTCTGACCCAGTTGTCTAGCCATCACAATTTGGCCCTTGTCAAAGTCACTCAGATCCTTACGCTTGCCCATTTTTCCTGCTTCCAACACATGAAATTCAAGAACTGACTGTTCACTTGCTGCCTAATATATCCCACCCCTTGACAGGTGCCATTGTAATGAGATAATAAATGTTATTCACGTCACCTGTCAGTGGTTTTAATGTTGTGGCTGATCAGTGTATGTGGTACTGAGTAGTATTTGATGATCATCATTATCCAGTATTAAAGGAATAATCTGGGTTCAACAAAGTTAAGCAATTTTTTTTTTTTTTTTTAAATAATCAAGGTTACAATGAGATACTTACAATGGATCCAATTTTTGGAGGGTTTAAAGGCAAAAATGTGAAGCTTATAATTTGATAAAAACCCTTCCATTCATTTTTCTGTTAAAGCTTATGTAATATTTGAGGTGTAAAGCTGCTTAAATAATTGTTATAGGGTTTATGCCGTTACATCATTATGCCAAAGAATTTGTAAAATTAGATATAACTTTACTGGAAAAAGTTAGTAAGCAATTTTATCATGCTAAAATCCTTTTAACATTTATATTGTCTATGTCTTGTGACAATACTCTAGACCTAGAGTATTTTAACGTTTACACATTGGCCCCATTCACTTCCATTGTAAGTGCCTTATTGATTTTTGCTCTTGCAGTGACAAGTCGAAATACATTTTTGTGGTAATCAACATTATGCTACAAATGCTGTTAATTTAGCCTAACTTGTATTGAACCTGGAATAGTCCTTTAATCTGAACCACTATCTCCCCACATGGAATTTGTAATGTTCATGAGGTTCATCTAGAAGAAGGGAGTGAAACTGAACCAACAACAAGACATTTCTGTTCTGCAACAATTCATCAAGAGTGATTAACTAAAAAACTAAACGTGCAGCACAAAAAGTAATAATGTGATTTTGCATCATGCTCCCTTACAGAATCTGGTGTGACACTGTTCTTGATGAAGCGGGAGAACTGCTTCTTGTACAGCTCATCGTCCTCCTCCATCAGATAGCTCATGTACTCTGACACATTCTGGCCCATGATGTGCTTCCTGTGCATCTCAGCGTTAAACTCCTTGCTTTCAGAGTCATAGCCCGGGAACCGCTTAGTGCTGAGAAAGGAAGATACATGGTCAGCATTCCCATCAACGGGAGGAAAAGTGCAATAATGAGACATAAGGCCCTTTCCCACTGCAGGAACTAAAACCTGTTTTAGGTACTTTTACTAGAAACTTCTACTTTTCGTTGTTTTTGCGTGAGGAACTATAGTTCATCTTAGCCGTTTAGAGGGACATTTTTTATCTCCTACTCTGGGGTAGGTATTTTTTTGGGAGAAGAGGGACTGTGGTAGATGCTGCAACCTGTGATTGATCAAACATTTATAATGCATAAAGCAATGAGAGCAAAGAGTCGGCAGCCGCCATGAGTAAACAAACTGGGAGCTACTAGCCTCCTATTCAGAGGTTTGCACTAATTTTCTAATTCCCTCAATAGAAATAACCAACAAAGTATCACCTGTTTAACATATTATGTGGGTTTGAGGGGTGAGCAGAGCTGCTGCTTGACTTCAAATTAAATTTTTCCTGGGATAACGGACATAAATAGGGCTGGGTATTGATACAGATTTCCTGACTCGATTCAATTCCGATTCACAAGCTCTCGATTCGATATCGATACATATTGGTATTTTTCAGTTATAATGTCCCTTTGCTTACATATGAAACAAATTCTCTCCCAGCTTATGATGTTAATTATACAGCAGACCTTCTAACTAGGTACATTACAAAAATATAAATTTTACTAATTATATTTTATTTAGTTTTTCATCATTTTGGTCACATCTTGACTTTTAAAAAATGAACAAATCCATGTATTCAATCAATAAATATTATATTTCATATATTATTGTTTAAATCCATAATTTGTACTTTTTAGAAGTATTTACAGGTGCTGGTCATATAATTAGAATATCATCAAAAAGTTGATTTCACTAATTCCATTCAAAAAGTGAAACTTGTATATTATATTTATTCATTACACACAGACTGATATATTTCAAATGTTTATTTCTTTTAATTTTGATGATTACAACTGACAACTAAGGAAAATCCCAAATTCAGTATCTCAGAAAATTAGAATATTACTTAAGACCAATACAAAGAAAGGATTTTTAGAAATCTTGGCCAACTGAAAAGTATGAACATGAAAAGTATGAGCATGTACAGCACTCAATACTTAGTTAGGGCTCCTTTTGCCTGAATTACTGCAGCAATGCGGCGTGGCATGGAGTCGATCAGTCTGTGGCACTGCTCAGGTGTTATGAGAGCCCAGGTTGCTCTGATAGTGGCCTTCAGCTCTTCTGCATTGTTGGGTCTGGCATATCGCATCTTCCTCTTCACAATACCCCATAGATTTTCTATGGGGTTAAGGTCAGGCGAGTTTGCTGGCCAATTAAGAACAGGGATACCATGGTCCTTAAACCAGATACTGGTTGCTTTGGCACTGTGTGCAGGTGCCAAGTCCTGTTGGAAAATGAAATCTGCATCTCCATAAAGTTGGTCAGCAGCAGGAAGCATGAAGTGCTCTAAAACTTCCTGGTATACGGCTGCGTTGACCTTGGACCTCAGAAAACACAGTGGACCAACACCAGCAGATGACATGGCACCCCAAACCATCACTGACTGTGGAAACTTTACACTGGACCTCAAGCAACGTGGATTGTGTGCCTCTCCTCTCTTCCTCCAGACTCTGGGACCCTGATTTCCAAAGGAAATGCAAAATTTACTTTCATCAGAGAACATAACTTTGGACCACTCAGCAGCAGTCCAGTCCTTTTTGTCTTTAGCCCAGGCGAGACACTTCAGATGCTGTCTGTTGTTCAAGAGTGGCTTGACACAAGGAATGCGACAGCTGAAACCCATGTCTTGCATACGTCTGTGCGTAGTGGTTCTCCCCCACATTTTTGAATGGGTTTTGTTTCACAATCCTCTCCAGGGTGCGGTTATCCCTATTGCTTGTACACTTTTTTCTACCACATCTTTTCCTTCCCTTCGCCTCTCTATTAATGTGCTTGGACACAGAGCTCTGTGAACAGCCAGCCTCTTTTGCAATGACCTTTTGTGTCTTGCCCTCCTTGTGCAACGTGTCAATGGTCGTCTTTTGGACAACTGTCAAGTCAGCAGTCTTCCCCATGATTGTGTAGCGTACAGAACTAGACTGAGAGACCATTTAAAGGCCTTTGCAGGTGTTTTGAGTTAATTAGCTGATTAGAGTGTGCCACCAGGTGTCTTCAATATTGAACCTTTTCACAATATTCTAATTTTCTGAGATACTGAATTTGGGATTTTCCTTAGTTTTCAGTTATAATCATCAAAATTAAAAGAAATAAACATTTGAAATATATCAGTCTGTGTGTAATGAATGAATATAATATACAAGTTTCACTTTTTGAATGGAATTAGTGAAATAAATCAACTTTTTGATGATATTCTAATTATATGACCAGCACCTGTACATTGATTTGTTGAACACGTACTAAACACGGTACTGTCTCTTTAAGAAAACTGGCATTTCTGTAAAAGCATCTGTAAATGAGCACGTTAAACGAGAGACTCGAATGACTATCTTATATGTGCTATGCGTGATTAGAATTAAATGTTTGTTTTTTTGTTGTTTTTGATCAGCAACTGACAGTAGAGAACAAAGGGCATAAAAGAGACATTATTTAACGACAGATGGGTTGCGTGTATCTGGTCTTTGGACATGCATTACATGGAACAACTTTTACTCTCAACACACACTGAAAGGATCTCGCTGCTGAATACTCCACCACTATACTACACAATTACTAGTGTGTGAAATCTGAACATCTACCTGCCATTTGCCAAATTTTTCTGGGCTTCAGACTAACATTTGAGAGCGGTGGCACTGGTGCCACCAAGTTCTACAGCTCTTCCATTTAGTAGCACTGGGTTTGGGGCCTATAAATTGAAAAGTTTAAAGACAGAAACTAATAATAAAAATGATATTATTATTATATTACCAATAATATTGAATATTTTGCCCCACTGAAATGCTTATTCGACAGTAAGGCATTGATTTTGAGTCGGGTATGTACATTTACTGGTATTTACAACAAGAAGGTTATCTACAACATCGATAAAAAGTAAAACGTTAACACCTAATTTATATAGGGCTAAATTATTCTGACAGTGCGACTAAATTGGGACTCCTTTCATCAGGTTTTTGTTGATTCTTGGAAACTTAAAGGCAAACAAAACCAATTATATTTTTCTACAATAATAGAGCAATCATAGAGAAGAGAACAGATTTTTACACAGAAGGAAAACTAACTTTGTCCATATTTCATAAAGATCCAGGCTTTAAAGCCCTTGATTATATTTTGCATTAGCCCTTATGAAAATTCATCATAGTTTTTATTTTATTTTATTTTATAGTTATCAGTGGTTAACGAGACCATGGTAACCCAAGGTAAAACAAAGAACATCGTCACTACCATGGTTACATTTTTGTAAACAGTTCTCTTTTAAAAAATATTAATTCAAAATATTAACATTTATAAACTACCATAGTTGTAAAAAAAAAAAAATTAATGATTCCACACACCCTAATGTAGCCCATTATAAATGCTAATATTTATTATGAATTTATTTCTGTCTAAAATACTAGCTAATACAGTTAGTGTTACTATAGTAAGTATTTGGTAATTCTCTAAGGGTGCTGATGTGTGAAAAGTCTTGTTTGTATCTGTGTTCCTGTTCATCTTGTCAGTAGCCTACTGTTCAGAATGTCGGGCTGTTTAATGTGGTTTTAAACTACTTTACTCACCGAGGGTTTTGTAGAGGTTTGCACCTGAGAATTCTGTGCTGAATTAAAATGTTTTTCGCAACTCACACCAAGCTTCACTGGTTCTCACAGTCAGTGCTGTAATGATCAGTGGTGTGCGTCGAAAGCTCGAGAGCGGTTCGGCGAGTAAACGCAACTTTTCCACGCTCACGCTGTGCTTCTCACTGGTTCTTGAAGCGCTGTAATGATTGACGCTCCGTAAGTGAACGCACCTGTTCTGTGATCGCGATACTGTCCATTGAGCCGTGCTGATAATTGATCCAGGTAACGGATAGCGCTGTTTCGTTCCGCATTTGATGCGTTTGTCATTTGATATTGCTTAATAGAAAACGGCAGCGCATAAACGGAGAGAGAAAGAGGAAGAGTTGGCAAACATTGTAGTCGCACCGGTGCGACCTGTAACAAAATTAGTCGCACCGGCGGGGAAAACGGTCGCAAAATGTGACAGTTTAGTCACAGTCTGGAGCCCTGTGTATATATTCTTAGTCGCATAGCGCGAAATTTGGTTGCAAATGCAAGTAATTTCCTCTCATTGTAGTGGAGGGCTGCGCATAGAGTAAAAGATCGATCTTGGGATTTAAGAATCAATATCGAGGTTGTTCAAATGAAAATTGTGATGCATGTGGAAATCTATATTTTTACCCACCCCCTAGAAATAAATGATGTTTATTGAGAGTGGGTAAATGAAAACTATTATAAACTTAACCTTAATCTAATTTACATGAGGAAAGTGTTGCGTGCCTGTTAAAGCGTGGTAAACTTGCAATAAGATGTCTTTTGGTGAGTAGTTTAGTACAGTAATTTATGTTGAGTCATAAAAACTTTATTGTAAAAGATTGTGTTGATAAATAGGTTTATAGTGCATTTTCGAAGTGTTTTCCACTGAGTTCAGCGTGTGCTGCGTAGTTAAAATAGGCTCCTTTCTCCTCTCACTGCAGCTTCAGGGACGCAGCACCGCACGCACGGCTCGCCATTGTAAAGACTGCAACCTAAAGACACAGTTTGCGTAAAACAGCCCTTAATAAATTGTAGCTCTGATCCTGGCATCTTCTGTCGGTGTTGTTGATTTTGTTGTTGCTATTGAATCGACGTTCAAACATCAGAAAAAAAAAAAAAAGGTAAACTCTAGATGACGTTACTACAGAGGTTACTTTTGTGCGTGCGAATGCAAAAGGGGAAAAGACTCCTCAGGTGTTCCGTTCATCTAAATAGTATGGGCAGCATCAATTGTTTTATGACAGCAAAGTCAATCATTAGTCAATCGTGCAACATTTCTCATTATAAGTGTTCATTTGTGACACCAGGCCTTATTCTTGTGAAGAATGACCAAAATTTTTTGTAAAGAACTACTGTTAAGATTTAACTGGCTAAAACAACTTCGAGTAAGCACTCACTCTCCATTGCCAACAAAGCTTAATCCTAGCTATGAAATAATAAAGATAACGCCCTCATGCACTGACCTGTGAGGGATGGACAGTCCTCCATCCACTGCTCCTTTGAGTGCTCCAAACACCTTATTCCCTGTGGTGGTTCTGGCGAGTCCAGCATCCAGGTAGCAGGTAAAAGCTCCTGGCTGGCCATCGATGCTTTCCACATTAAACTCATCACCTGTCACCTCAACTTGGCCTTCATAGACCTTATCCAGACCAAACTTATTCAAAAGCTGTAACAGGAAAATAGAGAACAAGTCTGTTTATCATCACACGTTATCCGACAAGGTTAAAACACTTAAAAAATACTGCACATTAATGAATGAGGACATTTACCCTACGTGCCATCAGCAAACCGGTGCAGTAGGCGGCGGCATAGTTTGTCAGCCCAACAGCAATGCCATACTTTGGCAACTCGTGAGAGTAAGCAGCGCAGACGATCGCGTCGCCTTCAATTTTGGCGTATGCGATCTGACAGACGGACAAAATGGTATGTTAGATCAGTGATATAGTGAAATGAAACAATAATTTAATGGGAAAGTCATGCCGATACATGCAGTAACACAATGATAATGCTTATGTTTAAGAAACCTTTTCAAAGGGGGGCCTGGGTAGCTCAGTGGTAAAAGACGCTGGCTACCACCCCTGGAGTTCGCTAGTTCGAATTCCAGGGCGTGCTGAGTGACTTCAGCCAGGTCTCCTAAGCAACCAAATTGGCCCGGTTGCTAGGGAGGGTAGAGTCACATGGGGTAAACTCCTCGTGGTCACTATAATGTGGTTCGTTCTCGGCTGGGCGCGTGGGGAGTTGAGCACGGATGCCACAGTGGATGGCGTGAAGCCTCCACTCGCGCTATGTCTCCGTGGCAACACGCTCAACAAGCCACGTGATAAGATGCGCGGGTTGATGGTCTCAGACACGGAGGCAACTGAGATTCATCCTCCGCCACCCGGATTGAGGCGAATCACTACGCGACCACGAGGACTTAAAAAGCGCACTGGGAATTGGGCATTCCAAATTGGAAAAAAAAGAAAAGAAAAAAAAAAAAGGAAACCTTTTCAGAGATGACATGGTGGTTGTTCATACCTGGCAAACAATATCCCTGTTGGAGAATCGAACGATCATCCTGTACTTCGGTGTGTTGTACTTGTTCTTGTCTTGGATGACAAGGCGTTTGCGGGCAAAGTAGTCAGTTCTTCCCTCTAAAAACAGTCAATGTAAGATTTGTTTAGGCCAGTTTAGTCATCACTGAAAACAACCTTAAAGTCCCCGTGAAGTGCCTTGATGAGCACAGTTCGATTTGGTGATTTGACATGTTTCCTACTGAAACAGTAAGTGGGGGCGGGACATGTCCAACGACTAATTCCAGAGCCGCTTACCGGGGAAACTCGAGAAGCAATGTCATTACCGGCCAGGTTTTCTAAAGACTTGAAAACCGAACGATGATCTAACTGACAAGATTAATCCATAACCAGTGGAAGTGACCATCCAGTTAAGTGACAGTTACCCTCCACTGTGAGCGCTTCAGGTGGCTGAAAGGTGATAATGGTCAGTCAGAAATCTCTTTTTAAGGATTCATTATTGGAAATTCTGTTTGGAACGATCCTACCGCATGGATTGTGCTCGCTTCCAAGTGCCCTGCGAAGGCATGATCAGCGCCAGTTAGAAAAAGCCAGACATTCAGAACAGCTGTAGGGGGAGGGAGCAATCCCGTTCTAGAAAGCATTTGATTGGACAAGGTTTCTGAACCTCTATGTGATATCATGGATGTACCAGAGTCTTTTTAGCCTGAAGAGAGAGACTGCAGATTTTAAATGCATATATTTTTTTCTGGGGGGAACAAATTGTGTCTACGTTTATAAGTACACTAGCATATAGATGACCTTAAAGCTAATAGATATGGGCTAAAAGCAATAATGTAATTTTTATTTCACGGGGTCTTTAAATCAATATTAAAAGCTGTCTACATACCTCTCCTCCTCCTGAACTTGACCTGGTACCTCTTGAAGTACGCCTTGCTCTTGACCACCTTAACGAAGCCCTGCAACAAAGCTTTATTGTAAAATAACTTATTGACAAACACGACAGTCACTGGGAAATAGCCACGATGAGCATTTTTAGCCACCAAACACATATTTCAAGCATTCTTATATTAAAACCCTCTGTCATCTATTCTCAATTACTCAAATCGAACTTGATTTCAAACTGTCATACAATCATTTTTAAAAATGATAGTGAGTGAAACACCAAAAATTGAATGCCCGACACCAATGTCTAACCAGCGCAAACAGTGAAATGTTCTTGAAGGACATTATTTGATTGTTTCAGTGTCATTAAAATGATCATTGGGCATTTGAGGGAAATAAGTGTTCCATTTGGTCACGTTCACGCATAGCGACAGAAACACTACATCTAACACCATCCTGTCGCTTCAAGTGTCCATCGTTTATTGAAATCGTGTTGAAATAGCTGACGAGGACGTGTAATGAGCACAACAGTGTATTTGGGTGATTTACTGACCATTTTGTTATCGTTTGTTCTCTTTTAGGTTGGGAGACTGAAGTCTTCAGACTCCGATACTGCTCCCGCTGCACTGAGAAAAGGAAATTCATGCTGCGCGGCGAGCGGAAAGTCAAAACGCTCAGAGACAAATGTGTGTGCGCTCCTAGTGTACTGGAGGTGATATTGCAGGACAACTTAGCGCATGCGTGAAATATCAACCTCAACAATTATATTTTGTGATGATATTTTTATTAAAAATGCATGTCATCTTTACCCGGATCATTAAACAACATGTATTTTATAGGGGTAAAGTCGCATATATGTTTTCTTGGGTTAAATCAATTTTGAAATATACATTAAAATGACTGAATTAGCCTTTCTTTTCATTTCAATCCAAACATGTAAACACACAAAAATGATCCTCACTCTTTAATATAAAAAGATGAATCATGCTCTATTTAGCAATCAAAATATTTCCCAACTGAATAAACCCAAGCAATGCTAGTGGCAGAATTTTGCTATACCGTTAGCATTAATAGCATTGCATCTAAACACCAGTGCTAACACAACTGCACAAGACAGTACTGCCAAGTGGTGTGGGTAAAAGGTAAAAGTAAGTGTAAGAGTTGCAAACAAATCAAAACAAGTTTAAAGTGTCACTCTGTCAACTTCTTTAAAACAGGGTGGGGCAAAATACAATGTAGATGCTGCTCAACCCAGCTACTGTGTCGACACATGGTCCAGTATTGCCCTAAAACTTTCCTTTCTCTTTTGAGTAAATTATTTATGCACAGGGAAGCTTCTCTTTCAAACTTTGTCTAATCACTTTGCCCTTCACAACACTGGTTAAGTTTAACCTTGCAGTTGCTTCTCTTTGCTGTGAAACCAGTTTTGGTTTGTCCCCTAGATAAAAGTTATCTCGTGGCCCATATTTGTCAGCTAAAATTTGTGAGAAGTTGAAAGAGGAAGTTGCTCAGTCAGGTCACTTTAAAAACAAACCCCTTAGTCACTGGTAGAGCAGTTGTTTTTGAGGAACTTTGACCAGCCTGTGAGTCTCTGCTGTAAAGCAGCATGTGACTCTTTTCCTCTGCTGTATGGAAGATCCAGGTGTGATAGCAAGTGTCACTGGAACATGTTTGACCAAAGTGAAGATTTGTGAAATTCTGCCTTCTCTGAAGTGAGGAATCTTGCATGCTGGTAAGTGAAGACATTTTTCACAATTCAGAAGCCAAACGATCTTGTCATCAATGTCATGAAAAATCATATACAATCTAGATTGTATGTGTATAAAGACACAATGCATTGATAATAATTCTGATAATTGTAGCCAGTTGGGGAAAAATTCTAATGCATACATATTTAGATGCTCACATATATGTTTCTATAAACCATTGTATGTGTTTGTGTCTTTATCTCCTGGAGTGTCACTCAGTTCATGAGGCTCTGTTGCACTCTGCTCAATACAAATGGACTTTTCTTCGACTGTACCACCTCTGTCTCCTTCACTGGGATCTCCACTCAGTCCAGATGAGATGAAGTTACTTGCTAAACTAGAAGAACAGAACAGGTCACTTCACCCCACCCACCCCCAATGTTTCCAAGAACCAACAACTGAACCTAAAGAGTTACACATTATATCAGTCAGTGAAACATCTCTGTTTGCACATAGTGACAGAACTGTTTTTTTTTTTTTCCCAGCATTTAATTTCAGAAAATACATTTTCTATGTACCGTGCTTTTATTGGTTGATTCATTCATTCACAAGTTAAACTTAAAGATGTAGTTCACCCAAAATTGAAAGTCTCTCATCATTTACTCACATGCCATCCCAGATGTGTTTGACTTTCTTTCTTCTGCTGAACACAAACAAATATTTGTTTTAAAAATAGGTCCATACAATGCAAGTGAATGGTGGCCAGAACTTTTAAGGTCCAAAAAGCACATAAATGCAAATAAAAGTAATCCATACAACTTCAGTGGTTTAATCCATGTCTTTTGAAGTGATATTATCAGTGTGGGTGAGAAACTATTCAATATTTAATCCTTTTCTGCTATAATTCTCCACTTTCACATTCTTCTTATTTTGTCTTTGGCAATTCACATTTCTTGTGCATATCGCCACCTACTGGGCATGGATGAGAATTTATAGTATATTTTTGGGTGAACTATCCCTTTAAGGCTTCAAACGCCCTTTCCATGATTTTTTAAAGGATTAAGTCATTAGTCAATAATCATTAATCACTCAGTACTTTTAGTTTTTAACTAATGAATAACTGTACCTCCATTAAAAGCCTTCTTACTTTAGCTGCACTTCTAAACAGACTGTTTTTCTCAACAGGCTGCTAGAGACAGACAGTAAGTCCCTCTACTCTGTAAATGGTGTTGTGAAAAGTCCCTCCTCACCCAAGATCTTCTCTTTTGAGGAGGACACATGGGGTAACGTTGTCAAAGAATGGGACGATTGGAGTAAGAGAAAAGTCGGACAGCTCAAGGTAACACCTGCCTGATCCATCAGTTTCAATTACTGATTTCAGTCATTTGTACAGATTGGATTTGCCTAGCTGAATTTCCCCTGTACTATCACAATAAATCAGCACAACAACCAATGGTATTGCAAAATCATGGCACAATTTTGTTATGACTATCGATGAGCAATGATCAATGAGTATGGTCATTATTCTGCTTCAAGTCAAGTCATTGTTTTTTTTTTTTTGTTGTTGTTTTTTTTGTTGTTGTTTTTTAATCAAATGCACAATAATAAAGCATGCAGCTTTAAATGCAGGCAATTAAATGTTTACTGAAGGCTCCTTAGAAGAAGGCAAAGAGAGTAAATCACAGATATAACCTTATTTAAAAGTAAAAAATGAAAAATAAAACACTAAGATATTAGCACTTAAAGATAAAAATGTAATATATATAAATATGCACCATTTACATTCATTTAATAAAAAACAGTAGTACGCAAGTATAAATACCATTGGACTACACAGCCATCATACCGCTCAGGAAGGAGACACATTCTGTCTCCTAGAGATGAACGTAGTTTGGTGCGAAAAGTGCAACTCAATCCCAGAACAACAGCAAAGGACCTTGTGAAGATGCTGGAGGAAACAGGTTTGTTTGTTTGTTTGTTTGTTTGTTTTTAACGCCATGCCAGCTTCTATGGCTATTTCCATGGCGAGAAATGTGTAAGGAATTCTATAAAAGGTTTTTAAAATCTATTTTTCCTAAAAACTCTAAAATTGCGTTTAGTTTGACTTTGTTAAAAATTTCTTCCAGAGTGCTGACTGAATAAAAAAGGTTTCTCACGGGGTTAAGACCAGTACAGTCTAATAAAACATGTTTCAGGGATAATGGATTCTGGCAGAAGGTACATGTTGGTGAATCTTCTCCCAATATTAAAAACTTGTGTGTCATCCTGGAGTGACCTATTCGACAGCGGGTGTAGACGATCTGATCCCAACAATTTGAAAACAGAGAGAAACTTCTTTTTCCAACAATAGGGCTGGTTTCATGGAGTCTGTTCATGGTGCATTGATCCCACTCAGTTTGCCATTTGTTTTTAATATATGAATTTATTATGGGTTTTAGGTCTGGAGGAAACAGGTAGACAAGTATCTATATCCACAGTAAAATGAGTCCTATATCGACATAACCTAAAAGGCTGCTTAGCAAGAAAGAAGCCACTGCTCCAAAACCACATTTGGCATTTTATAACATCTCAAGTATTCTATAAACAAATGTATCTCCATTGCGATTGAATCAGTCAATGTGAGCCCACTTTGAACATTTTTCAGACCAAATCTATTCCCCCTACTTATGGGGGCCTTTTGACCCTGCAACCAGGGGGCCTTTTACCCCAAATACTATCCTTTCACTTATTGGGCAGTTGTTGAAAACCTTTGATTTAATCACCTTGAACAAAACTGAAAATGACAAATAAGTATTCTGTCTCAAAATAAATGTGAAAATTCAGGGGATTTTCATTAGCTACATAAATTTGCAACAATTTAAATACATTATTAAATGTTATATATAATTACCTCCAAATAAACCTTTAGACATTGTACAAAAGTTTTGCTGTGCACAGTGACAAACAGGTGTTTAGGAATGTTCTGTAGTAGTTTTTATTTCCATTTAGTAATTTGAGAGAAAATAAAATCAAAAGTGTCTTTTTCCCACAGGGGTGTTGGGGCCCCATTATACCAGAAATATTAAAAACAATGGGAAAGCCTGTGGAATACAGTATGATATGTGCAAAGGAGAATGTGGTAGAACTTTGCAATATACAGTAATGTGATATGTGCAAACTGAAACAATATGATATGTGTTATTTGCTCATATCCCATAACATTCCTTCCTCAGGAGCTGATCAGGAGGGGGATCCCTGCTCACCTGCGGGCTGTGGTGTGGCAGCTGCTGTGTGATGCTCAGAATGTTTCTGCACGGCAGCAGTACTCAGAGCTGCTGACAATCTCTTCTCCCTCTAAAACGCTGATACACAGAGACCTGAAACGCATTCTGCCACAGTACCTGCTCTTTCAGAATCACAACAGCACCAGCCAGGAGGCACTCTTTAATGTGCTGAAGGTTAGTTTTCCCTTTATTATAGAGAAATTACTTATACACTTTTTAGGAGTAGGCCTAAAACCATGTTGGTTTTCTTACAGGCTTACTCAGTCTTAGACCGAGAGATTGGCTACTGCCAGGGAAGTGTGTTTATTGTGGGTCTGTTGATCACTCAGGTAATTATTTGATTGACAAGACTGTTTCCCATCCTTCATAGAGATTATAGTTACAAATACACAATAGTTAGTGTTGTTGCTAAGGCAAGTATTGCTATTGCTCATATTTAGGTTAAGGGATTTGGAAAAATACCTAAACATAGTTTTAAAGATGCACCCAGTAATATTTTTTAATATGTCGTCTTGGATTTCCACTGCATCTAGGGGCATGGATGCAGCATCTACATGTGAGTTTTAGTTACCAATGCCATAGTAAAAATTCACTACTCACAGTCAGCCATGATTCATTTAATCCATGAGTGAAAGTGTGCAATAACAGGGTGGTTACTGAAATTAAGCGAGTAGTATTTGACTGGTCATGTGATCCTAACATGGCAGCCCCCATGAGAAGACCCTCTCCATGTAGGATAATAAAGGTTTTAAAAGGTTACTGATATGACTGGAACCTTCATCTCATGTGAGTGCTCATGATTTTATACAGTACATATGCTTCAAAATTACTATTAATTTCTTTAGGAGTAAAACCTTTTAAATGAGAAAGAAATTACTGAACTTTGGCGTGTTACTCACCCAACACCATTTGTGGTTCAGACATGAGCGATGCCTCAAATCATACACCTTTTTGAGGAGATGTGTGCTATTACTTTTCTAAGCGACCAGACTTATGATTTCCACCTGCCGGGCAATTAAACAGGCAAAACATCCCATTAAAAGAGGGATCAGAACCAAATCAAGGGAACAGACTTGGGGTGGTCTTTTTTAACATGGGCCAGTAAGCATCCACCTAACAGCTACCCAGAACACCCTGTCAACTGCAAAGCACCGCCCTACCAACCACTTAGAACATCACAGCGTTGTGGATGTGACTTTTGCATGGGCAAGCACCACTCACATTTTCTTCAAATAATGTGAAAATCTAGTTTGGCTGTCTTGTTCTAGTCTAGAACTGATACACTAGTTCTCCTCCAAACTGAGATTATCATCTGTTTCAGATGTCTGAAGAAGAGGCCTTCTGTGTTTTTGTGAGGCTTATGAAGGACTTTAGAATGAGGGAGCTCTACAGATCCAGTATGGTGGAGCTTGGCTGCTGCATTCACCAGTTAGACTCTATGATTCAGGTACACAATTATAACTATTTCTACTCTATTTAAAGACACACAAATTATTTATAAAGATGTCTCTTCTAAAAATCTCAAGCTGAGTAAGCTAAATCAAGCCTGTAAGAAATTATTTGATAAAGTTTTTAAAACAAATGTAAACCTTAAAAAGTTTATGTCCATGGTATTTGTCAACTACCCAAGTACAGACTGTGGTCATCTGCTGTCTGAAGATGTTTTTTTGTTTTTGTTTTTTTTTGTCTGATAGGAGCAACTTCCTGAGCTTCACTCCCACTTCCAGACTCAGGGTTTCCACACCTCTATGTTCTCCTCATCCTGGTTTCTCAACATCCTCCTCTCATCCCTGCCATTGGCAGCTGCCCTGAGGATTTTTGACATATTCATGTGTGAGGTACATTTAATCCCTTCACATCCCATCATAACCCATCATATAACATCCTGTGTCTTCGTATCTATAGGAAATAGATGGTGATTAATGTCTGTACTTGTTTTTGCATGCAAAGAAATTAAATGTTATTGTGCAGCAGGTTGCAAGACTTATGGTCATATGTTGTTAAACATCCCAGTCATTGTATACGTGTGTTTCTAGGGCCTTGAGATTGTGTTCCGGGTTGGATTGGCCATACTTCACATGAAACAGACAGAACTCGTCAAGCTCGATGAAGAGGGCATGGTGCAGGTAACAGAGCACTTAAACCTAAACAAATTTGATTTGTTTTTTCCAAGTTGCTAGCTTTAAAGTTTAAATGTGAAATTATCTGGGGCCAAGCACCGAAGGTGCGTAGGCACCTATTATATCTGTTAGTGTTTTTCTTATTACTATTCTTTCGCTCTTGAAGTCTATGCCAGCCCATAAAACCGTACATAGGAAAGTTATGAAATTTGGCACATTGATAGAGGACACTCTCAAATGTGTCTGACCCAAATTTGGGGTCTCTAACTCAAACCCTTTAGTATGATGATACCAGTGGTGTAGTAGTGTCTAAAGAGGTGGGCATATTGTGGGCATACTGTGGGCATTTTTAAATGTTTACAGTATATAGGTTTAGCAGGGAAATACAATTACAGCGTAATTTATGGTTACTCCAGGGATGCTTGTGCATCAGCATTAGATGCTGGAAATGTCCCGCCTCTTACGGAAACAGAAAATATGATTGGTTAGCAAATATCAAATCGTGTCTTAAATGAACGTTTTGATTAGTGGATCAGCTAAGGTGTACTGTCTGTCTTGCCCATGCCATCAGTTGCGCTCCCACCTCCCACTGCTCAGTACACATTTAGAAAGAATCTCTGTACACTTGAAAATAAAAAAATAAAATTCACTCAATGGTGCTTCAGCATCATGTTAGTACATTGAAAAATTTTAGGGTCAAAAGCCTACTCGTTGTTCTGGCGGCCATACATATCATCACTTATTTCAGGTGGGCATATGCAAAATCCTAAGAAAGATAGGTGGACATACAGCGTATGCCTGTGTATGCCCTAAACTACACTACTGAATAATACCCAGTTTCCCATGGTCAGCCATACTTCCTGTCCGCCATTCTGAATGGAATTGAAAACCTATTTTGGCAAACTCCTCCTAGGCCGTACATCCAGTTTCAGAATCAGAATCAGAATGAGCTTTATTGCATACAAACGCAAATACAACGACAAGACAGATAATAATAATAAAAATAGAATAAAATAAAAAGTGTAAAAAATATAAGTATATATAGAAATGCATGATAAGACAAAAAAAAAAAAAAAAAAAATATATATATATATATATATATATATATATATATATATATATATATATATATATATATATATATATATATATATAATATATATACACACAATTGTGCTCAAAGGTTTGCAAACCCTGGCAGAAATTGTGAAATTATGGCATTGATTTTGAAAATATGACTGATTATGCAAAAAAAACTTCTTTTATTTAAGGATAGTGATCATATGAAGCCATTTATCATCACATAGTTTGGCTCCTTTTTAAATCATAATGATAACAAAAATCACCCAAATGGCCCTGATCAAAAGTTTACATACCCTTGAATGTTTGGCCTCGTTACAGACACACAAGGTGACACACAGGTTTAAATTGCAATTAAAGGTTAATTTCCCACACCTGTGGCTTTTTAAATTGCAATTAGTGCCTATGTATAAATAGTCAGTGAGTTTGTTAGCTCTCACGTGGATGCACTGAGCAGGCTAGATACTGAGCCATGGGGAGCAAAAAAGAACTGTCAAAAGACCTGCGTAACAAGGTAATGGAACTTTATAAAGATGGAAAAGGATATAAAAAGATATCCAAAGCCTTGAAAATGCCAGTCAGTACTGTTCAATCACTTATTAAGAAGTGGAAATTTTGGGGATCTCTTGATACCAAGCCAAAGTCAGGTAGACCAAGAAAGATTTCAGCCACAACTACCAGAAGAATTGTTCAGAATACAAAGGAAAACCCACAGGTAACCTCGGGAGAAATACAGGCTGCTCTGGAAAAAGACGGTGTGGTTGTTTCAAGGAGCACAATACGATGATACTTGAACAAAAATAAGCTGCATGGTCGAGTTGCCAGAAAGAAGCCTTTACTGCACCAATGCCACAAAAAAGCCCAGTTACAATATGCCCGACAACACCTTGACGTGTCTCACAGCTTCTGGCACACTGTAATTTGGAGTGACGAGACCAAAATAGAGCTTTATGGTCACAACCATAAGCACTACGTTTGGAGAGGTGTCAACAAGGCCTATAGTGAAAAGAATACCATCCCCACTGTGAAGCATGGTGGTGGCTCACTGATGTTTTGGGGGTGTGTGAGCTCTAAAGGCATGGGAATCTTGTGAAAATTGATGGCAAGGTGAATGCAGCATGTTATCAGAAAATACTGGCAGACAATTTGCATTCTGCACGAAAGCTGCGCATGGGACGCTCTTGTGCTTAGGGTCACTGTCGTGCTGGAAAGTCCAAGGCCTCCAGTGGTTACAGTAGAAAAAGGTGAAGGTTCTGGAGTGGCCATCACAGTCTCCTGACCTTAATATCATCAAGCCACTCTGTGGAGATCTCAAACGTGTGGTTCATGCAAGACGACCAAAGACTTTGCATGACCTGGAGGCATTTTGCCAAGATGAATGGGCAGCTATACCACCTGCAAGAATTTGGGGCCTCATAGACAACTATTACAAAAGACTGCACGCTGTCATTGATGCTAAAGGGGGCAATACACAGTATTAAGGACTAAGGGTATGCAGACTTTTGAACAGGGGTCATTTCATTTTTTCATTGTCGCCATGTTTTGTTTTATGATTGTGCCATTCTGTTATAACCTACAGTTGAAAATGAATCCCATAAGAAATAAAAGAAATGTGTTTTGCCTGTCTCACTCATGTTTTCTTTAAAAATGGTACATATTACCAATTCTCCAAGGGTATGCAAACTTTTGAGCACAACTGTGTGTGTGTGTGTATATATATATATATATTATACACACACACACACACACATATGTACAGATACAAATACAAATCTGTTATATACAGATGTAAGGGAATGTAGGTGGGGTACGATGGATAAATATAAATAGACTAAGCTGTGTATTGCACATAATTATTGCTCAATGGGGCAGTTTTAACTGTTCATGAGATGGATAACCTGAGGGAAAAAACTGTTCCTGTGCCTGACGGTTCTGGTTCTCAGTGCTCTGTAGCGCCGTCCAGAAGGCAACAGTTCAAAAAGGTAGTGGGCAGGGTAAGTGGGGTCCAGAGTGATTTTTTCCAGCCCTTTTCCTCACTCTGGAAGTGTACAATTCTTGAAGGGAGGGCAGGAGGCAACTAATAATCCTGTCCTTTGTAGTCTTCTGATGTCCGATTTCGTAGCTGAACCAAACCAGACAGTTATAGAAGTGCAGAGGACAGACTCTGTGACTGCTGAGTAGAACTGTATCAGCAGCGCCTGTGGCAGGTTGAACTTCCTCAGCTGGCGAAGGAAGTACAATTTCTGCTGGGCCTTTATCACAGTCAATGTGGGTCTCCAACTTCAGGTCCTGTGAAATGGTTGATCCTAGGAACTTTAATGACTTCACTGCTGCCACAGTGCTGTTCAGAATGGTGAGTGGTGTCAGTGCTGGGGTGTTCCTCCTAAAGTCCACTATCATCACTGTTTTGAGCGTGTTCAGCTCCAGGTTGTTTTGATTGCACCAGTGAGCCAGCCGTTCAACCTCCCTTCTGAATGCAGACTCATCATCATCTTGGATGAGGCTGATGACAATAGTGTCATCTGCAAACTTCAGGAGCTTGAAAGAGGGGTCCTTGGCGGTGCAGTCGTTGGTATACTGGGAGAAGAGTAGTGGGGAGAGCACACATCCCTGGGGGGCACCAGTGCTGACTGTACATGTGTTGGAAGTGAATTTCTCCTGTCTCACTTGCTGCTGCCTATCCGTCAGAAAGCTGGTGATCCACTGACAGATAGACATGGGAACAGAGAGTTGGTGTAATTTAGTCTGGAGAATAGCTGGGAGGATGGTATTGAAAGCTGAACTGAAATTTACAAAAAGGATCCTTGCATATGTCCCTGGTCTGTCTAGATGTTGCAGGATATGATGCAATCCCATGTTGACTGCATCCTCCACAGACCTGTTTGCTCTAAGCAAATTGAAGGGGATCTAGAAAGGGTCCACTGATGTCCTTCAGGTGGGCCAACACAGTCTCTCAAATTACTTCATGACCACAGATGTCAGAGCGATGGGTCTGTAGTCATTAAGTCCTGTGATTTATGGTTTCTTTGGGACAAGAATAATGGTGGAGTTTTTGAAGCAGCAGGGAACTTCACACTGCTCCAGTGATCTGTTGAAGATCTGTGTGAAGATGGGGGCCAGCTGGTCAGCACAGGATTTTAGACAAGTGGCTGAAACACCGTCTGGGCCCTGTGCTTTCCTTGTCTTTTGTTTCCGGAAGACACGGCACACCTCCTCTTCACAGATCTTAAATGCAGATTGAGTAGAAGGAGGAGGGTGGTTGCAGGAGGTGTTGATGTTTGTGTGAAGTGAAGATCAGTGTGGGTGTGGGGTGTGAGACTGTGACTTTCTGATTTCCTTATTCAGTGTGTTCCTGGCCTGATTGTACAAGATTTTAACCCCATGTCTGTAAGCATCCTCTTTGGCATGACGAAGCTGCCTGAGATTTGCTGTAAACCATGGTTTGTCATTGTTGTATCTTAAGTCCTAGTTGGAATGCACATATCCTCACAGAAACCAATATATGATGTCACAGTATCTGTGAGGCGGGCCGTGCATTTAAAGTCTAGGCCTTCAGTGTGATTCATGCCATTAAGAAAACACAGTTTCACAATGAATAAGACATCCTGTGCCTTTGGGCATCATACATTATGTCACAGCTAATTAATAATACCAATTGACATTTTAAAAACATGTCCACACATGAAAGCCAGAACTTGAAATGACACTTAATGCTCAAGCAAGCCTAATTTTAACTGCAGCATGACTGTTTTGTGAAATGAACGTCTCCTGAACAGACATTCAAAAATCATAATTTTTCATATGAATCTACCAAGGAGGTCTATAATACCTGGAAAAATCTATCTAATAATATTTGTGATTTAAATGTTGCTTGCAATTAATTTCGTTTCATTTGTGCTTCAGATATGATTATCAAAAGACATTATAATGTTTTATACATCTGTTTCTGCAGGCGTTTGTTAAACAAGCTTTAATATCGAGACACCCTGGACGCCATGCAAAGAGCAGACGTGTGAGCGACGAGCTCTGCGCACTTTGCTGAATTTTCGATTATTTTCATATTATAATCTTGTGAAATTTGTTACACCCAGTTACACATTTGCCCTTTGTTGCAAAACATGGCAAAGAAGCAAAATCCTCGGGCTCAGGAGACATTAAAAGACACTTACGTGTTCAGGATGAAAGCCCCGACAGGCCTACAGACCGGGGACTCGATTTGGATGGCGCGGCGAGAGAGGAGATCCAGCGTCAGTTGTCCAACATGTCGGTGATGTTGACGAAGATTCTTGCTGACTTGGAGGATCTCGCTGTAATACGTCGATCGATCACGGCGATGGAAATAAAATTCTCCGAGTTAGGTACAAGAGTGACTGATGTTGAAAAACGAATCGATTTTCTGGAATCTTCGGAGAGGGAATTAACCGCTAATTCACCCGCGACCAAAGTTGATCTGGAACATCTCCTTGAAAAGCTTGAAGATCTTGAAAATAGAAGCCGCAGGAATAACGTTCGAATTGTTGGAATTCCTGAGCTTGAGGAGGGCAGAGATATGGTGAAATTCCTAGACGAGTTTTTCCCGAGTCTGCTCGACATAACAGGCCACAAGCTGGAAATCGAGCGAGCTCACAGAGTGTCGGCTCACAGATCTGCTGAGGGAGACAGACCCCGATCGATTCTGGCCAGATTTCTGAGATCATCCGATAAAGATCTTGTGTTGCGGCAGGCGAGGAGCAAAGGGAAGCTTTCTTGGAAGAACCATAATATTTTCTTGTTCCCGGACTTTGCGAGTTCGACAAGAGAGAAACGCGATCGGTTCAAGAAATGTAAGAAACTCTTACATCAGAAAAACATCTCGTTTGCTCTGATGTTTCCTGCCAAACTGAGAATAGAAACGAAGGTCGGTCGCAAAGTATTCACATGTCCAAATCTGGCAATGTCTTTTATAGAATCCGCCGAGCGGCTGGAGCTTGTTTTGTGAATAACACTTTTCCTTAAAGAAACTTTTGCAATGATAAAGTTTACTTTTGCATTGAAGTTCCCGGACAGATTGAGAGTGGACACTACGGATGACCGCAAAATATCTACATGCTGCTCACACAAAGGATGTTTTTTATGAAGCCCGACGGATTATGTAAGTCATGGTATATACTTTTATGCAGCCTCCGAGTGAATTGACTCGACCATCCGGGGAACCGGGATGCCGGTGTTGTTTCTTTTTGTATTGGTTCCGCCTAGTGGCTGGAGCTTGTTCTGTTGAATAACACTCCTTGGAACAGCTGTGGGTTAATCTGTTGGTTCTTCATGCTTATTCCTCCTGCTGGCTGTAGTTTGTTTTGTTGAGTTTTTTTTTTTATGGGACATTGGAATGACTACGTCGTCCGCTGAACTCATAACAGCTGGCTCACTGAACATTCGTTTGTCTGTCCGAGGAATATGAACAGTTTTATATCAGCTGGAATTTGTCTTGTGGAAGATCACACCTTTAAAACAGTTCTGTGAATGAATCTACACGTTCTTAGTGTTCATTCTTCCTATTGACTGGGTTTATTTTACAAAGTATTTTCTGTTATGTAATTTTGCCTCACAAATTTGTGAGGCAAAATTGAGCAATTTGTTGGCAAAGTTGTCGTGGGGACTCGTGGGCGTTCATGGACCTTTTGAGTTTAGAGGGATTGACACCGGTTGGCGCTGTCGTGCGCGGGGTTAATGCGCACGTTTTTCTTTTTTCTGTTTGTTTTGTTCGGGGGTTGATTGTTTCACTATTGGGGAATGTGGTCTATATAATTTTGTTTTTGACACACAATTTATTTTTTCTTCTATATCAAAATGTCAGATGTTAATATGAGTGTACTATCTCTCTCCACATGGAATGAGAATGGGTTGGGGCACCCCATAAAAGAAGGAAGGTTATTACTTTTCATAAACGTAAGAAATATGATATAGTGTTTCTTCAAGAAACACATCTCTCCCCGCAGGAAGCTGAAAAATTTGGGAAGATATGGGGTGGACATGTTTTCTTTAGTGTTGGCTCAAGTAAGAGCAAGGGAGTCATTATATTGGTAAATAAACATCTACAATTCAAATGTCTCAAACAGAGCAAAGATAAATTAGGAAGAGTAATTATTGTTTTAGCTGAAATTCAAGGGCAAAGGTTGATTTTGGCTAATATTTACGTACCTAACGCTGATGATCGGGGCTTTTTTATAGATCTTGAAGGGATGTTGCAATCCGCTGGCACCCCTCATGATATAATATTGGGAGGAGACTTTAATCTTTTGATGGACTCAGTGTTTGATCATAGTGAAGCGAAAGTGTGTAAACCCCCTAGAGCAACACTGATGCTTCACAGGATGTGTAAAAATCTTGGTCTTACAGACATTTGGAGAATTTTGAACCCATCTGGTAGGGACTATACATTTTTTTCATCAGTCCACAAGATTTATTCTAGAATAGATTTTTTTAAAATATCCAAATCCCTTATTTCATCTGTTGTTGATTGCTCAATTGGAAATATCTTAGTCTCAGATCACGCCCTGGTGAGTTTAGAGGTGATGCCACATATAGAGAAAAATAAATCTTATAGTTGGCGGCTTAATGTGTCCCTTTTGCAAAATCCTGATTTCCAACAAATGTTAAAGACTGAAATCAGTGTTTATATGGAGACCAACTGGTCCTCGGTATCCTCTGTGGGCGTGGCTTGGGAGGCACTTAAGGCGGTTCTTAGGGGTCGGATCATACAGTATGCCTCATTCATCAGAAAATCCAAAGCACAAGAACTCGTGGAGTTGGAAGGAAATATTAAAAGTGCAGAGGCAGAGCTGAAGCGCCGTATGTCATCTGATGGCCTCAGAGAATTGACTCATTTGAAATACAGATATAATACTATTCTGTCACAGAAAGTGGAGTTTTGGTTATTCAGGGCAAGACAGTCATACTTTGAGTCAGGTGATAAAGCAGGAAAACTTTTGGCTAGATATATAAAGCAGAGAGAGTCTTTTTCTATCATTCCCTCAGTGAAATCTGCTTGTGGTGAAATATTTACCTCGGCTATTGATATTAGTAATGCTTTTAAAGAGTTCTATCTTGATCTCTATAGGTCCACATCTTCGTCTACTGATGAAGATATTAGGAACTTTGTGGAACCATTAGATCTCCCTAAACTGACGAATGAGCAAAAAAACTCTCTTGATTCTGAGATAACCTTGGAGGAGCTTGATGAGGTAATTAAGTCCCTGCCTATAGGCAAGGCTCCAGGGCCTGACGGCTTTGCCGCTGAGTTTTTCAAATCTTATGCTACAGAACTGGCGCCACTTTTGTTAGAAGTTTATAGTGATTCATTAAAGAATGGAAAGCTTCCGCCAACCATGACACAAGCCCGGATCAGTCTGATTCTAAAAAAGGATAAAGATCCAAGCGAGTGTAAAAGTTACCGCCCAATTTCGCTGATCCAGTTAGATGTAAAAATGTTGTCCAAAATTCTGGCTAATCGATTAAGTTATGACATCTCTTATACATATAGATCAGGTGGGGTTTATTCGAGGCCGTAGTTCTTCTGATAATATTAGGCGTTTCATCAATATCATGTAGTCAGTAGCAAATGAACAATCTCCGGTTGCTGCCATCTCTCTTGACGCCGAAAAGGCGTTTGATATGGTAGAATGGGATTATCTTTTCAAGATTTTGGAAAGGTATGGGTTCGGGAATACATTTATTGGTTGGATTAAGTTTATTTTATAGACACCCTGTAGCAGCGGTACAAACAAATGGGTTAATTTCAGATTATTTTACTCTGGATAGGGGCACCCGGCAGGGTTGCCCTCTTTCCCCATTATTGTTCTGTCTTGCCCTGGAACCATTAGCAGCCGCAATAAGAAAGGAGGATGATTTTCCAGGGGTGACGGCGGGAGGTGTAGCGCATAAGCTTCTGCTTTACGCAGATGATATTTTATTATTTGTCTCCGACCCCACTAGATCCATGCCTTACCTCCACAAAATTATTAACTCCTTTTCCAAATTCTCAGGATATAGAGTCAATTGGTCTAAATCCGAAGCTTTGGCTTTGACAGCGTACTGTCCAGTAATGGCTTTCCAGCTGGGCACCTTCATGTGGCCCAAACAGGGAATTAAGTATCTGGG
The DNA here is from genome assembly GCF_019703515.2 of Myxocyprinus asiaticus. Classification (NCBI taxonomy): domain Eukaryota; kingdom Metazoa; phylum Chordata; class Actinopteri; order Cypriniformes; family Catostomidae; genus Myxocyprinus; species Myxocyprinus asiaticus. The sequence continues at coordinate 19,209,181 of NC_059349.1, read as the reverse complement.
AATTTTATTCCCAGCAAATTTGTCTGATTTAGTCAGAGTTAATTTTGATCCCTTAATAAAAAGGTTTTCGAATGATGTGGACAGGTGGGCTTCATTACACTTATCGATGATTGGGAAGGTTAATGTTATTAAAATGAATTGCATTCCAAAATTTAACTATCTGCTACAATCTCTCCCTGTAGATGTCCCTCTCTCTTATTTTAAGCAATTTGATAGCATAGTGAAGTCCTTCATTTGGAATGGTAAGCGTCCCAGGTTAAATTTCAGTAAATTACATAGGCCGATTGACAAAGGTGGGTTAGGCCTACCCAAGATTTTATTTTATTATGATGCATTCAGTCTTAGACATTTGGTTCATTGGTCGCTTCTACCTGAGAGAGCTCCTCCCTGGTTTTGTATTGAAAAGGAAGTTCTTGCCCCTATCTCGCCACTGCAAAGCCTTTCGATTAAACTAGCTGGAGAGGTTAAGTCGCACCCCGTTATTTTGCATTTACACTCGATATGGACAAAAGCGTCCAGAGTGTTTAATTCTGATATTTATTTAAATGTTGCCTCGAGCATATGGCAGAACCCTAAACTATGCATTAATAAGTCCCCTTTCTGTTGGTCAGATTGGATTGTGAGGGGGTTAATGCACTTGGTGACCTATATGAGGGTGGAGTATTGAGATCTTTTGAAAATTTGGTTCAACATTTTGGGATTCCCAGATCTCAGTTTTATAAGTATTTACAGCTGCGCCACCTGCTCTGCTCTGTTTTTGGGAGTAGCATACACCCCCCTAGAGTGGCAGATACTCTGGAAGTGGTGATTGCTGCTTTTGGGAAGGGTCATGAGGCATCAGTGTATTACTCCTTGTTAATTCAGAGTCTGGGGGACCGAGCTTTTAATTCTCTTAAAAGATTATGGGAGAAAGATTTAAACTTGGTATTGGAGGAGGGAGTGTGGGCAAGGATTCTAAAAAACATAAAGTCTGCATCTAGAGATGCAAGGGTTCGCCTTATGCAATTTAAGATTTTACATAGATTTTATTGGACCCCCTCTAGATTGTATAGGCTTGGTCTTAAGGACACCATGCCATACTGAAGATGAAGACACTATCCATGTTTTTTGGGGGTGCCTTAAGATCCAAGAATTTTGGCTGAAGGTGCAAAGTTTTGTGTGTGATGTGTTGGGCACTCAGGTCTTGTTCTGCCCCAGACTCTGTATTTTGGGTGATAGGGAGGTCATGGATTTGGTAGATAAGCAAATGAAGGACTGGGTTTTGACCAGTGTGATGATTGGTAGACAGGTTATTTTGAGGAGTTGGAAGTCGGATGGAGCACCCTCATTCCCGGAATGGTGCGCAGAGATGGGGAGGGTGGCTGCCTTCGAGGAGGGGTCGAGTATTAGGATGGGGGTTAGGGAAACTTACAATAAGAAATGGGGCAATTATTTAGCATTTTTGAGGGAATCTCGAGGTGGGGCGGTGGAGGGAGTAATTTAAAGTTTTTTATTTTTTTATTTTTTTTTAGCTTTCTGTATGTGTGTGTCTATTCTATTGACCACAGGGGTGTTCGTGGGGGGGTCAGGGTGGTTTGAGAGTTTGGTAGGGGGAGGGGATATAGTGGGGGTTTAATGTTAAAAGTTTTTGATTCATTATATAGATGTTGTTGTATTTCTTATGTTAATTTATGAATCAATAATTTTTTTTTTTATAACAAACAAGCTTTAATATCATGTAATGTGGAATTTATCGATATTACTTAATAAAGTGAATGTTTATCAATTACTTTGTATATCTCCCTGAGTGTGGACATGTTTGTGTGACATCATGCACCTGCATCTCGGTGAAATCAAAGTTGAGAATTTCTGCACGAGCCTACAAGTTGTAATTCTGACTTCAAGATGCATTCCGTTGCACTTTTCCTAGTAGGAAATCCGACTTTCCGAGTTGAATGGAATGCAGCACTACTTTTCAAAACTTGATCCGACACTGAATGCTCAAGCAGCCTAATTTACACTTAGAAAACTCTTGATGTTGCTATAACAATGCAAAAAGCACTTACCAATTTGCTTGAAGTGAAAATCAGTCCTCCTTTCCTGTTTAATTAATCAATCGCACGATCATGCAGAACATCTCAGGGTTTTAAATCCATAAGGATCTCTTTCTCAATGGCAATACCTGCAGTGATGACAGCCGACTCGTCAGCAAGATCTCCCGCTCTTCGCTTTCAAATTATGTCACTTAAAGCGTGATTGCGTCACTCAAGGCCAGCTAGAAGGCCTCGACTGGGACATATCCTAAAGATCACATCCACCAAGAACAAATAAATCAATCTGATTGGCTGATGAATATGACAATCTGACTTCAGTTGCTCATTCATTTTCACTGTTGAGGGATTCTGAAGAAATTCTGAAGGCCTGAGGGGGTGGGGCTCAAACTCACGTGCTGCTTCGGGCATGTGATATGTGAAAAGATTAGATTTGGAAGAAGATGAACCAGACAGTGATCAGAGACTCCCAAAGTTGCTGTAGGGACAGAGCGATATGCATCGTTTATTGTTGTGTAGCAATGATCCAGTGTATTTCTGTCTCTGGTGGGACATGTAATGTGCTGTCTGTATTTTGGCAGTTCACGGGTGAGATTGGCTTTGTTAAAATCGCAAAGAATAATAACAACTCAGTCCGGGTATTGTTGTTCCATGTCTGTGATATGATCAGCCAGCTGTTGCAGCGCTGCGTTCACGCACAAAATTTGCCTGAAATTTGCTGTGTATCATCTAGGGACACTCGTTTTTATGCTGCTTTTCTTAAAATCATTATCAGTGGTGTCCAAACATACTTCCTTACATGCTATTGGTGTGCTTGGCCCCATAATTGCTGCTTGCAGCTAAATTGGTCTCTAAATTTGCAAAGGTGATTTGTCATTGTCCAGCCATAACAATGTTTTTTTGTTTTTTTTTTGACAAATATTTGTGTTATATACTGTATATACAATTCATCTTTCTGAAATCCTCAGTGTGTTTCTTGACAGTCTTTTTGTTTTCAGTGCTTGCAGAATTTAGAATCACAAGATTTAGATCCTGACAGAATGGTTAAAGCAGCATTTCAAATAAAATACAACCCCAGGAAAATGAAACAGTAAGTGCTCTACAGTAAAATGTTCCTACGATCCTTGTTTTGTACATTCAGTTGTATCGTTTGTATTCGTATTCTTTTTAGATTGAGAAAGGATTATGCATCAATCAAGGCAAAAGAGCTGGAGGAACAAGAAGAACTTAATGTGAGTCCATGTTTTTCCCCCCTTCAAATTTCTTGACGGAACAGAAAATTCCATCTGTAAAGTTGTGATTATGAATAGATCCAGCAAGTTTCTGTCAAGCCAGCTTGTAACATTTGTTCTCTTGCCTTTTCACCAGGGATTATTCAGAGAAAACAAACATTTAAAGCAGAGACTTGACATACTGGAGAAGGTGAGTATATTATGCTACCACGGAGAATATACACTCACTGAGCACTTTATTAGGAACACTATTCTGCTTACTACAATTGTACAGAGTGGTTATCAGAGTTACCGTAGCCTTTCTGTCAGTTCAAAGCAGTCTGGACATTCTCTGCTAACCTCTCTCATCAACAAGGCGTTTCCGTCCACAGAACTGCCGCTCACTGGGTGATTTTTGTTTTTGGCACCATTCTGAGTAAATTCTAAAGACTGTTGTGTGTGAAAATCCCAGGAGATCAGCAGTTACAGAAATACTCAAACCAGCCCATCTGGCACCAACAATCATGCCACGATCTAAATCACTGAGATCAATTTGTTTTCTCCATTCTAATGGTTGATGTGAACCTTAACTAAAGCTGCTGACCCGTATCTGCATGATTTTATGCATTGTACTGCTGCCACACGATTGGCTGATTAGATATTCACATGAATAAGTAGGTGTACAGGTGTTCCTAATAAAGCGCTCAGTGAGTGTATATGGTAGAATATATATGATACTGTACTTTAAGAGATGTCCATGTCCTTACTCCCCCATGCACCACTCTCTCCCAGAGATGTTCTGAGAAACTGGTGTCACAGCTGAAGAAAGAGCTGGAGAACACTTGGCTTAATGAGGCCAAGTCACATAGCACTTTAAAAGAGATGAAGGCTAAGATCTTGCAGATAAAAGAGGTGAAGGGTTTGCACTTTTGCCTCTTCTTTCTTATAGAAAATATCTTAAGCACAGTTTTCTAACATATACAGTTTGTGTTTGCTCTTCTGTAAATATATGTAAGTTTAAGGATGTTAGACATGTAATATATGCTGCATGTATAGACAGGTATGGTGTTGGTTCATTAATCATATGTGTGTATGTATGTGAATTATAGAGCAGCACTGTGTCTGATGAGGGCAGTGTGATGTATCTGCAGAATGAGTTGATCAGCAGTAGACTGCGGGAAGCAGAGGCTCTTACTGGACTCAAAGAGCTGAAACAGCACATTAAAGACCTGGAGTCGAAATGGCAGGTGAGTGTGGATGTGGCCTTTATTAAGGACACTAATCTGTAGATAAAAGTGTCTACTATTAACACACTTGGACAGATTTTTGGCACATCAACATGCCAGTTCTTTTACATGTATTGTATGTCTCATCAGATTAGTCCTTTTTGCATATGTGGTACTGTGCAAAAGTTTTAGGCATATTAGATGTTTCACAAAAACATGTCTTAAGTTGGTTATTTTATGTCTTCTACTTTAGTGTGTCAGTAGGAAATATCAATTTTAGATTTCCAAACATTCCAAAGGGGATTATATGAAGAGACAGAAGATATTGAGACAGCCTAAATACAATCTGCCAGCAACCTTGGAAAACAGTGTGCAACTGGTGCTGTTTTAAAGGCATGGTCACACCAAATATTGATTTAGGTTTTTTTTTTTTTATGTTAACTGCACTTTGTATGATGTTAATAGATAGATAAATATTATTCATGGCATTATTTTTGAAAACATCCTCACTATAAAACAATTTTTACAAATGCTAAAACTAAAACATTTGCACAGTACTGTATACTGTATATATACATTGTATAATATATACATAAAAATCATGTGTATAATATATAAATAAAAAGCAGACTAGAGTTACTTTGCATTTAAATATTTAAAAATAATAAATCTCATTGTCTCTCAGAGGCAGCAGGAGCATTGTGGAGGTCAGCAGAAAGTTGTCAGTGTGCAGAATGAACTGCAGGTGGACCTCTTGAGCGCAAGACTGAAGGAAACTCTAGCTCAGGCCGCACTTAAAGAGAGCCATCACAGACTGCTGCAGCTGCAGACAGAGGTTAAAGACCTCACCTCATCATGTCTGAGAGTTTAGAAGTTAGTTGAAGGACTATAATATGCGGAATAGAAGATTAATGATAGCTTTTGCTTGGTTACACCGTGAAATGGTTTTCAGTCAAATAATGCACCTTGCAATAGCTTCTTTTTAGTGTAGCCTATTTGATTTGACTGAATAATAGAAGTACAATAATAATACAGTGCTGTGGAAAAATATTTTCCCCATCCTGATTTCTTCTTTTTTTGTATATTTTTCATACTAAATTGTTTTAGATCTTCAAATGAGATATAAAACATAGGTAACCTGAGTAAACACAAAATACATTTTTCAAAAATATATATTTTTTTTTATTGAAGCAAAAAAGTTATCCAACACCTATATCACCCGTGTGAAAAACTAACTGCCCCCTTAAACTTAATAGCTGGTTGTGCCACCTTTAGCAGCAACAACTGCAACCAAACGCTTCTGCAACACTGTGGTGGAATTTTGGCCCACTCTTCTTTGCAGAACTGATTTAGTTCAGCCACACTGGAGGGTTTTCGAGCATGAACTGCCCTTTTAAGGTCCTGCCACAGCATCTCAATTGGGTTCAGGTCAGGACTTTGACTAGGCCACTCCAAAACTTTAATTTTACTTCTTTTGTGCCATTCAGAGGTGGACTTACTCCTATGCTTTTGATCATTGTCTTGTTGCATAATCCAGTTGCACTTGAGCTTCAACTCATGGACTGATGACCAGATGTTCTCCTTTAGGATTTTCTGGTAGACAGCAGAATTCATGTTTCCCTCAGTTATTGCAAGTCACTCTGGCCCTGAAGCAGCAAAGCATCCCCACACCATCACACTACCACCACCATGCTTGACCATAGGTATGATGTTCTGTTTGTGGAATTCTGTGTTTGATTTACGCCAGATGTAACGGGACACCTGTCTTCCAAACAGATCCACTTTCAACTCATCAGTCCACAGAACATTCTACCAAAAGGTTTGAGGATCATCAAGGTGTGTTTTGGCAAAATTCAGATGAGCCTTAATGTTCTTCAGGGTCAGCAGTGGTTTTCGGCCAGTGTCTTTCTGATAGTAAAGGTCATGAACAATGACCTTTACTGTTGCGAGAGAGGCCTACAGTTCCTTGGATGTTGTCCTTGGCTTTTTTGTGACTTCTTGGATGAGTCGTTGCAGTGCTCTTGGAGGAATTTTGGAAGGTCAGCCACTTCTGGGAAGGTTCACTACTGTGCCAAGTTTTCTAGATTTGGAGATAATTGCTCTCACTGTGGTTCTTTGGAGTCCCAACGCATTTTAAATAACTTTGTAACCCTTCCCAGGCTGATGTATTACAATCACCTTTTTTCTCATCATTTCTGGAATTTCTTTTGACCTTGGCATAGTGTGCTACTAGGTGAGACCTTTTAGCCAACTTCATGCTGCTGAAAAAGTTCTATTTATGTGTTGATTTGATTGAACATGGCTGGCAGTAATCAGGCCTGGGTGTGTCTAGTCCAGCTGAACCCCATTATGAAAGCAGTTTTATAGATTTGGGGATTTAGTAACTAAGGGGGCAAATATTTTTTCACACAGGCCCAGTTGGTATTGGATAACTTTTTTGCTTCAATAAATAACATTATCATTTAAAAATTTTATTTTGCGTTTACTCAGATTGCCTTTGTTTTATGTTAGATTTAGTTTGTATTTTTGAAACAATTTAGTATGAGATATACACAAAAACAGAAGAAATCAGGATGGGGGCAAATACTTTTCCACAGAACTGTAGTTGGATTCATTTGAATATATTATTAACTAAATATGATTTGTCGTATTCTGCATTTAGAATTTTTTTATATGGGATGACTTTCAAAGGGTTCCTATGTTCCTGTGGTACTTAGTTTGGTATAATGATATTATACATATTTGTTTTAATTTATATGAATGCATATTTTAAACTTAACATTTGAAGTATTTTCATTTGTCATTGTCATTGCAAGTGTCATGTTGAAACATCCTGAGGTTTTGAAATCATTCTTATCTCTAATTGGGAAACATTTAAATGATGTAACTATGTCTTGAAATGTCTAATGGGTTTTTTGAGAAATCACATTTAAATCAGATTAAAAAAAAAAAGAAAAAACTGAAATCACTTGCACTTTGTTATTATTTTAAATCTATGTTAAACTGCCATGCCCGTAACAGAGGGCTATTGGATGTCAGTATATTGAATGTGACTGAATCCTAACCATTAATCCTAATTGTTATCATTTGCACTTTATAACATTTTCTGTTTTTTTACACCTTAGAATGAAATTCTCATTAACCAGCTAAAGCGAATTAAAATGCAAGTAAGCAGCCAACAAGAGCATCTAGAGCAGCTGACATCGCAGAACCAAGATCTGCACAACCACTTACAGCAGAGCAGACAGCAGTTTGTAGCATACAAGGTAATGGCACACCTAACATCATCCACTGTTTGACCAACTGGAGGTGGATAATTACTGTGTCAGACTTCCTAAAGGCTAATCTTGGAACATGACCATCATTAAATGCCACTTGACTTGCTCGCTCAGCCTAGCTTTGTGTTAACTCATTTTCTGGATAAAAGTCAGAGGAAATGAAAGCAGTGTATACTACAGTTTGCTCCATCATGACTCACACATAGCTCACCAATGAAAAAGTACTTAAGTTAGCCTGATGATGTGTGTGTATGAAGAAACCTGAAATGGGCTGTAAAATAATTTGACCAAACATGTAGTGCTAACATAGCAGCTTTTACACATTGATGGTGAAATCAGATAGCAGCTTTGTTTAATGTGTTGTTTTCTCTGCTCCAGTCATATTTTGTAAACTAGAGTTTTTCTAGTGTTGTAAATTATTCTCAAGATTTAACAAATGTAGTATTTATTAGATTCAATTTCATATCTATTTTCAGTAAACTTTAGAACTTGATCTGACAGTTATGCAAATCCTTAGGAATTTATTTAGGTGCAGATGCTAATACAGTACAGACAAAAACCTGTTAAAACACATATTAGCAGAACAAATGGAATAGGATAGGATAGGATCTACCTGTTCAGGCTCAATATAATAGAACAGGACAGGATAGTATATTATAGTATAGTAGTAAAGGATTGGACAGCACAGTGTAGTTAAGTGTACTGTAGGTTAAGATAGTATAGCATAGTACAGTATAGATCAGTATAGTAGGATAGAACAGGACAGTATTGTATAGTATAGCATACTACACTATAGTATAGAATGGTATAGTTTTGGACAGGACAGCACAGTATATCATAATACAGTACAGTATAGTAGCATAGGACAGGACAATATATTATAGTACATGGTAGGTTAGGACAGTATAGTATAGCCTAGTATAGTACAGTATGGTATAGTACACTATAGTATAGTATAGCATAATAGTATAGTCCCCTACAGTATAGAACAGTAGGATAGGATAGGACAGGACAGTGTTGTATAGTTCACTGCACTATAGTATAGTATAGAATGGTATAGTATAGTTTAGGACAGGACAGCACAGTGTTGTGTAGTACAGTATAGTATAGTAGGATAGGACTGGACAATATAATATAGTATTGTATAGTAGTATAGGATGGACAGCACAGTATAGAATAGTACACTGTAGGTTAGGACAGTGTAGTATAGCATAGTATAGTACAGTATGGAATAGTACACTACACTATAGTATTGTATAGCATAATAGTATAGTACTGTACATTATAGTATAGTATGATAGGACAGGACAGTGCTGTATAATACACTACACTATGGTATAGTATAGTTTAGGACAGGACAGCACAATATAGTATATAATAGTACAGTATGATAGGATAGGACAATAAAGTATAGTTTTGTATAGTAGGATAGGACAGTACAGTATAGTATAGTATTGTATAATAGTATAGTATAGGACAGCACAGTAAAGTATAGTACACTGTAGGTTAGGACAGTATATTATAGTACAGTACAGTATAGTATAGTAGGATAGGACAATATAGTATAGTATTGTATAGTAGTATAGGATAGGACAGCACAGTATAGTATAGTTCACCGTAGGTAAGGACAGTATAGTATAGCATAGTATAGTACAGTATGGTACAGTAAACTACACTACAGTATAGATAGGACAGGACAGTGTTGTATAGTATAGTACACTACACTTTAGTATAGCATAATAGTATATACAGGTGTGCTCAAAAGTTTGCATACCCTTGGAGAATTGGTAATATGTACCATTTTTAAAGAAAACATGATTGAGACAGGCAAAACACATTTATTTTATTTCTTATGGGATTCATATTCAACTGTAGGTTATAACAGAATGGCACAATCATAAAACAAAACATGGCAACAAAGAAAAAAATGAAATGACCCCTGTTCAAAGTCTGCATACCCTTAGTTCTTAATACTGTGTATTGCCCCCTTTAGCATCAATGACAGCATGCAGTCTTTTGTAATAGTTGTCTATGAGGCCCCAAATTCTTGCAGGTGGTATAGCTGCCCATTCGTCTTGGCAAAATGCCTCCAGGTCATGCAAAGTCTTTGGTTGTCTTGCATGAACCGCACATTTGAGATCTCCCCAGAGTGGCTCAATGAAATTAAGATCAGGAGACTGTGATGGCCACTCCAGAACCTTCACCTTTTTCTGCTGTAACCACTGGAGGGCCAACTTGGCCTTGTGCTTAGGGTCATTGTCCTGCTGGAAAGTCCAAGAGCGTCCCATGCGCAGCTTTCGTGCAGAAGAATGCAAATTGTCTGCAAGTATTTTCTAATAACATGCTGCATTCATCTTGCCATCAATTTTCACAAGATTCTCCGTGCCTTTAGAGCTCACACACCCCCAAAACATCAGTGAGCCACCACCATGCTTCACAGTGGGGATGGTATTCTTTTCGCTATAGGCCTTGATGACCCCTCTCCAAACATAGCGCTTAAAGCTCTATTTTGGTCTCGTCAATCCAAATTACAGTGTGCCAGATAAATCCCCACATCCTTTTCCATCTTTATAAAGTTCCATTACCTTGTTACGCAGGTCTTTTGACAGTTCTTTTCTGCTCCCCATGGCTCAGTATCGAGCCTGCTCAGTGCATCCACGTGAGAGCTAACAAACTCATTGACTATTTATACACCGACACTAATTGCAGTTTAAAAAGCCACAGGTGTGGGAAATTAACCTTTAATTGCCATTTAAACCTGTGTGTGTCACCTTGTGTGTCTGTAACAAGGCCAAACATTCAAGGGTATGTAAACTTTTGATCAGGGCCATTTGGGTGATTTCTGTTATCATTATGATTTAAAAAGGAGCCAAACAACTATGTGATGATAAATGGCTTCATATGATCACTATCCTTAAATAAAAAGTTTTTTTGCATGATCAGTCATATTTTCAAAATCAATGCCAAAATTTCACAATTTCTGCCAGGGTATGCAAACTTTTGAGCACAACTGTAGTACTGTGCAAAAGTCTTAGGCACATAAGATGTTTCACAAAAGCATTTGTCTTAAGATGGTTATTTATATCTTCAGCTTTAGTGTGTAAATAGAAGTATAAATGTTAGACTCCCAAACATTACTTTTGCAAATAGAAAAGATTAGAATAATAATTAATAATTTTTCTTTATTCATCACACATTATACATATACAGTGAAATTCTTCTTTTTCACATATCCCAGCTAGACTGGGGTCAGAGTGCAGGGTCAGCCATGATACAGCGCCCCTGGAGCAGATAGGGTCAAGGGCCTTGCTCAAGGGCCCAACAGTGGCATCTTGGCGGTGCTGGGGCTTGAACCCCCGACCTTCTGATCAGTAACCCAGAGCCTTAACCGCTGAGCTACCACTGCCCCCAAAGAATAGAAGAACAGGGAGCCCTGCAACAGATGTCATGGCCCTCACAGAGACCCCCCACTGAACATCGAGTCAGTCTGAGATTACATAAAGAGACAGAAGTATTTGAGACAGCCTAAATATATAGAAGAACTGTGGCAAATTCTCCAAGAAGCTTGGAACATCTTATCTGCCAACAACCAAGAAAAACTGTGTCCAGGTGTCCCTAGGAGAATTGGTGCTGTTTTAAAGGCAAAGGCAGTCACACCGAATATTTATTTAGCTTTTTTTATTTTTACTGGACTTTGTATGACATTAAGTGATAAATGAAAACTATTTATGGCATTATTTTTGAAGACATCCTCACTATGCAACATTTTTCACAAGTACCTAAAACTTTTGCACACACACACACACACACACACACACATACATATATATATATATATATATATATATATATATATATATATATATATATATATATATATAGAGCACTCTAGTCTGTCTTGAATACTATTATTATGATGCAATTGAAACTATGTAATGCAGCACTTTTCATACTGCTGTCTCCTTAAGATGAATCACTTATGTTGTATTATTCCTCTTTTGTAAGTCACTTTGGATAAAAGCATCTGCCAAATGAATAATTGTAAATGTAGTATTGTACTGTACATTATAGTATGGTAGGATAAGATTGGACAGAACAGGACAGGAAGAGACAAGATAAAATAGTACAGGATAGATTAGGACAGTATAGTATAGTATAATATAGTATAGTAGTATAGGACAGGATAGGATAAAATAGGATAGCACTTTATTCATCACCAAAATACCTTGTTGCGCAACATGGGAATGTGCTTTTGCAAATGTTATGCAAAAAAGAAGGTGATTAAACAGATCCATGTAAGAATAAATATGTAAATATGCTTAGAGTGAAATATGGAGTGGATGAATGAATGAATAAATGAATGAATGGAGAGGAATGGATATGTACATGAATAAATAGATTGCTGATTGAATTTGTATATGCTGATTAAAATCCAAAAGAGAGAGGAAGCTCGCACTCAATGTGTAGAAAAATCTTACGATTCTTTAGTTTTTTGAGAGGCCAAAAAGCGCAAAAGTGCAAAAAGTGCTCAGTGCAAAGACAAAACTTTTTCGATTTTCATCGTCATCAGTGTCCTGTCTACACATTGTGTGCAAGCTTCCCCTCTCTTGTGGACTATAGGATGATTTTTTTGAGCTTACACACCAAAGCTACTTGGAAATATAAGCCCTTTCATTATTTGGCGTGGACGTCTTTACAGCTTTTGTTCTGCTGTTGGTTTACTACTATGTGCTGATTAAGAAATGATAAGATTCTGTTAAGAATACTGTTGTATATCCTGATAGCTGCAGGTAGAATTAAAATGAATGTTTTCCAGTTTCCAGTCATTCTTATCAATGGTTACTTCTCCAATTCAAGTGCATGCTAGGAAAACGAGTCATCTTTTCATACCTAAAGTGGAGTTTATTTCTGTTCAATACTACCACTGCATTTGACCCTGAAGATAAATAAGGCCTTTTCCATCACTAGTAATGACTATTCTTTTTGGATGTGATGAATACACCGTTTATGAATTCGCACTGTAAAGCTCTGAAAGATGACTATGCCATTTCTTCATCTGTTTATCACCCAAACACCCTTAAAGGAACCAGTATCTTTTGCTTTTTCTAGAAGCAAAAGTATGATAACATCTCTCTCACTCTGCTGGTCAATCCATCAGATGCCGGCGTAGTTCACACCCTCAGACTAGGCCTCCACATCGCACTTGTCTCTCGGCTCTTTAATGCAAAAGTGATTTTGCAAGAAAATGCCAAAATTATATCTCACTTTGCAGTGATGTGAAACAGACATCTGGTTGCATTAATGTCACTGTGAAAAGTTCTCCACAGGATGAGCTAGTCTGACACAATAGTGGTAGAAGAAGTCTGATTTCAACCAATGAATGTTACTCTACCAGTAATTTATTGCACACTGATGCTGTTGTTGTACTGCATCTACTCTGCTCTTTTCTCCAGCAAAATCCTGAAGAGAAGCAGATTGAAGAGGCAGGGAACATGGCCACTATTGCAGATCTTCAAAAGCAGATCACAGAGTTACAAACCCAAGTATGTTCAACTCTTGAATGTTTTATGTAACATCAGCTCCTCTTCCTGCAATATACTAAGACTGTGTAGTATAACTATCTTTAGCTTTGCAGATTGAATGCTTGATTTTGATCAAAAGTTTGTGTCAGTATTCAGAAATCAGTATTTTTACGATTATGATGCCCAGTTGTTTCAACCACCAATTATGCGACAATATCAAATTAATAGTTCACCCAAGTTCCAAACCCATAATCATTTCTTTCATCTGCAGAACAAAAAAGGAGATATTTTAGAGGATGTTCCGTTCACTGATTATTTGTATTCAATACTACCACTGAGTATTAATTATTATCCTTTTTGGATGCAATATGTACAATAGCAGTTGATAGTGACTCACGTTCAAACGTTCAAACAATTCCCACCCAAAAATGACCATGCAAATTGTTAATCATATTCCAAGTCTTCTGAGGGTATACACTCACTTTGTATGATGAACAGACCTAATTTCATGTGATTTTTACACTCTCAAATCAAATCAATCAAGTCTTTACCTCCTATAAACAGAGCACAAATCAAATAAAGCGACATACATCAAAAACATCATACCTCATTTGTTCTTGTGTCTCTTGTGACCAAACGTCATGACGTCATAACACATGAACCATTGAGGTTTATTGACATGTTGCCATATTATTTTGCATTCTATTTACAGGAGTTGATCAAAGATTTGATTTGAGAGTGAATAACAACTTTATTTTCAGTCTATTCATCATACAAAGTGATTGTACGCCTTTAGAAGACTTGGAATATGATGCACATGTCGCATGGACTACTTTTATGACATATTTGGGTGCTTTTGTAAGCTTAAAGTGAGTCACTATCAACTGCTATTGAACTGAAATCAGTGAACGGAACATCCTTTAAAACATCTGTGTTCCACAGAAGAAAAAAAAGTCATACAGGTTTGGACTGACATGAGGGTGGGTAAATAATGACAGAAATTTCATTTTTGCTAGAACTAATGCAAATTAAAAACATTATTGTATTCATTTTTGTTTATTAACTGCCTTAATAAAGTCGGTCTTTAAAGGTTTAAGGCAGTAAACTAATATAAACGAGAGCTTAAAGCATGTTTACTGCACTTTTTCTAAGAGAAAAGAAGCAAGCTTACTAGAAGCATGATTTGGGATTTTCTTAATTTTGATGGACTCGTGGAGGTGTCAGAAATAAACTTGTTAGCCACGTGTTTTACAAGTCTTGTCAAGTTGAGTTGGTGTAACCAGAAGAATACATTTTCCCCTAAGACCACAGATTTCAATTGGGCTCAAAGGCCTTCAAAAGCTACACACTGAAACCTACACATGTACAGCCATGTTAAAGCTATTCTTCAACACAACAAGACACAATGTAACCAGAATTAAACATAGAAATGAATATAGAATTTTTATGAAATTTGTTGTCATCATGTAATATGTATATGTCACTGATAAACAGTGTTGGATAAGTTACTCTAAAAAATTTGTTAATTACTAATTACATATTCTACAGTGTAATTAGATTACTGTACTAATTACTCTGTCTCAAAAGTAATTGCATTACTTATTACTTATTACTTTCTAAAAGCCTTATCAGCCTCGACCAGAAGAAAAATAAAAGGATATACATGAAACTGTTCTTTTAATTCTTTCAAATAAATCATATAAAATGAAATAAATTATTCATGAACTGGCCAAAGAATTTAAGGGGGCTGCATTAAATTAGAAAACATACATTTTAACATTAGATGTTAAATTTCAATTTTAAATTCAATAATGTTTTATATAGAATTGTTCTGTAGTCTATACAGTATTTAACGCAATTACATCAGAAGTAACTGTAAATAAATTATTAAACAATTAAGAGTAATCCCTTTCTTTTTCAAGGGAAAAGTATTTTAATTACAGTAATTAATTACTTAGTAATGCATTACACTCCACACTGCTGATAAATCATCTGAGCTGTGGTCACACATGCGTGCTGTGGAACCCTCTGATACCCAAACTTCTCCTTTTTGAGAAAACATTTTCTCAAATAGCAACACAATGGCCAGGAAACTCTTAGCACCTCTCAACACGTCTGCCTCCATGTGATTTGTTGCACTCCACTGTTCAGTAGATTTACAACCAGAAGCCCTGGCTTGGAGGTTCACGATGAGCATAGCTGATTACAAAGATAACGGAAGACCTCCTTCTATTGTAACCAGTTAACTGTGCCGCCTGGTTCATTATTGTCTTTTCACGTAGCATTGTCAAAAAGACGCTAGTCAGATAAACTACTGTTCACATGGCTTGCGCAACAAGAGGAGAATAACACAGTTTTACAAACAAGCATTTGGTAATATGGATGAATGAATAATTTTTTTGGAAACAGGAACTTTCAGTTCATGATTTCCAGCTCAGTTTTCCTTTTTCAGTATTATACTGATTTTCAAGGTTTAGAGCAATAATTTCATTGATCACACTGTTGGACCCATCGTTATTAAAAATGTATTACATGAAAGGCAGCACTGTATTGATATTCCTCAAACTTTTTGGTCAGTGGTTTGTTCTAAATCTTAAAGGAATAGTTCACCCAAAAATCAAAGTTCTCTCATCATTTACTCATCCTCTTGCCATGTTAAATCCATGTCTTCAGAAGTGATATGATAGGCTTGGGTGAGAAACAGATAAATATTTAAGCCATTTTTTACTATAAATCCCCAGTTTCACTTTCACATTCTTCTTCTTTTGTTTTTGGCAAATCACATTCTTTGTACATATCACCACCTAACTGACAGAGAGGAGAATTCATAGTAAAAAAAAGGACTTAAATATTGATCACCCACATCTATCATATTGCTTCTGAAGATATAGATTTAACCACTGAAGTCTTATAGATTACTTTTATGCTGCCTTTATGTGCTTTTTGGAGCTTCAAAGTTCTGGTCACCATTCACTTGCATTGTATGGACCTACAGAGCTGAAATATTCTTCTAAAAATCTTTGTTTGTGTTCAGCAGAAGAAAGAAAGTCAGACACATCTGGGATGGCATGAGGCTGAACACACGTACAATGGAAGAGAATGGGCCCAGTCCATAAACATTAAAATACACCCTGCTTAAAAGTATAGTCGCAAGACTCTGTATATGTTTTCATGATTTTAGTGTAATAAAATTGCTTAATAACCTTATGTGTGTAAAGTTAAATCCAATATTACAACTTCATTGTTATGACAATGTAACGTACCATGACAGAGGTAAACCCTGTAATCTGGTTAATGCCATAACACCATTAAATCCCCGATTTTTATCACACTATAATCACAATAAACGTATAAAAAATAGTATGTCATGTTGCTTTACTTTTGACATTTTAATGTTTATGGACTAAGCCCATTCAATTCCATTCTGTGAGTTTTGCTTTTTTGAAAATACTATATGAGGGACATGTCTTAAAGATTTTTTTATGGTAATCAACATTAAGTCACAAATGCTGTCAATTAAGCTTAACTTGTATTGATCCCAGAATATTGATTTAAGATCTCCCATTGACTGATTGAATGTTCAGCATTGAAAATGTAACAAACTGAAGTGGCGACATTGTTAAAATTGTATAATGAATTGTGAGTGTGGTCCTGTCTTCCTCGCATATATTTAACCACTTACAGCCACCTTTATACTGCACATTGACTATGTGTTAATTCTTGTGTGCAGCCAACAGGAAAACAAGACTTGTGCTGAGTGTCATGACAACTTCAGCGTATCTGGTTCTTTATTTTACGCAGAACCAAAGCCTACAACCTAAACTTACCTAAAATGTTAATACTATTCTTCTGCTGCTTTGCAAGCACTGGTATTCCTTTGAAGAAATTCAAATGTAGTTTTTGCTGCAAGACAATAGATAAAGAATCACACATGTAGATGTATTTTCATAAACTATGATTGAAGAAGTTTGATTTTACCATGATGGATAGAAACTATCGTAGTTTTGATTGTGATGCAGTTCTGCTCAATGTTTCCTCCTCTTCCCGATCTGAAGTTAACAGCAACATTGCCAGTGGTTTGAGGTTGAGTTCTGTATGGTGAAAAACTGATGTATCAGACAACTTGTGTATGTATAATCACCCCTGCACACCTCCTGTTCTCTGTCTGATTTTCTGTGGTTTCAGTGGCAAGGGGAACCTGTCTGATTAACCCTGTAAGGTCTAATGTATGAAATAATCGCTGGAAAATTTTGTTTTTTCAAATTTATTGAACCTTTAAACAGCATATTTGTTTTACAAATCTTCAAAGTCTTTTGTGGTAATTTAGTTTGCAGATGCTACGTGGTTTAATATTTTGTATATAAGGACATTCAGACATTAATTTTTTTACGATTAACATTTTTATTGATTCCTACATCGAACACAGAAAAGCAAAACATAAATACACAGAATCAACATTTAACTCCCAATACCACCCTTCCCCATCCCCACCCCGACCCACAACAAACACGCCTGTGGTCACACATGAGCAAATACACACAAATGAAAAAACCCCAAAAACAAAACAAATAAAAAATATAATAATCACACACATTAACAACTACCCTCTCTCTCCAGTGCTCCACCCCGAGAACCCACCAAGAACGGCAAATATCTGCCCCATTTCCCAACAAACAAATCCAAATTCCCCAGTCTTCTATATGACCCTTCTTCGAAAGCCGCCACCCTCCCCATCTCCGAGCACCACTCCTGAAATGGGGCACTCCAGCTGACTTCCAACCACTTAAAATGACTTGTCTGGCGATCATAACACTGGTTAGGACCCAATTTTTATATGTTTATTCCCTATATTGATGACAACCCCATCGCCTAAAATACAGAGTCTGGGGCAAAATTAAATTTGAGTGCCCAAAACGTCACATATAAAACTCTGAACCCTCAACCAAAATTCTTGGATCTTAACACCCCCCCCCAAAAGACATGGATTGTGTCTCCATCTTCTGATTGGCATCACCAGCAGATGGGTGTGTCTTTAAGACCAAGCCTATACAATCTAGAGGGGGTCCAATAGAATCCATGTAAAATCTTGAATTGCATAAGTCGAACCCTTGCATCTCTAGATACAGCAGTGGTGAATTCTCAGGGCCAGCAAAGCCTTGTCTGCTGGCCTAACATGCCAAATAAATAAATATTTTTCATCCTTTCATTCTCAATTAACTTTTTTGCGTATATATTTTTAATCGCTTTCCACTCTTAATTAATCTACAAACAAATAGAGAAAAATGAAAAGTTTATCCAGTCAGAATTTATTCCTTGATGCTTACAAGTGAAATTTGACAACTGTTTCACAAATCACATGCCCGAAGCAGCACGTGAGTTTGAGCTCCACCCCCTCAGGCCTTCAGAATTTCGTCAGAATCCCTCAATGGTGCAAATGAACGAGCAACTAAAGTCAGATTGTCATATTAATCAGCCAATCAGATTGATTTATTTGTTCTTGGTGGGTGTGATCTTTAGGATATGTCCCAGTCGTGGCCTTCTAGCCAGCCTTGAGTGACGCAATCACGCTTTAAGTGATGTACGTAATTCAAGAGCGAAAAGCATGAGATCATGAGTCAGCTGTCATCACTGCTGGTATTGCCGTTGAGAAAGAGATCCTTATGGATTTAAAACCCTGAGATGTTCTGCATGATCGTGCGATTGATTAATTAAACAGGAAAGGAGGACTGATTTTCACCTCAAGCAAATTGTTAAGTGCTTTTAACATTGTTATAGCAACATCAGTAGTCTAAATTAGGCTGCTTGAGCATTCAGTGTCGGATCAAGTTTTGAAAAGTAGTGCTGCGTTCCATTCAACTCGGAAAGTCGGATTTTACAACTTCCTACTAGGAAAAGTGCAATGGAATGCATCTTGAAGTCAGAATTACAACTTGTAGGCTCGTGCAGAAATTCTCAACTCCGATTTCGCCGAGATGCAGGTGCATGATGTCACACAAACATGTCCACACTCAGGGAGATATACAAAGTAAGTGATAAACATTCACTTTATTAAGTAATATCGATAAATGAGTTCGTTTCCACATTACATGATAATAAAGCTTGATTAACAAACGCTTGCAGAAACAGGTGTATAAAACATAATCTCTTTTGATAATCGTACACCTGAATCACAAATGCTAGCGCTGCAGCATTGTTTATCAGTTGGGTTGCTAGGAGACATCTCTAATGAGAGTCAAACCCCTGCTAAGCTAACGGGAGCGTTGCAGTTTTGTTTCCTTAAATGTCATCTTCCGAATATTGGGAAATGGAATGCATTTATGGTCGGAGATATCAAGTAGGAATATCCCTCATCCAGCTTGAATGGAACGCAGCATAACCGTGTACCCTGACAAAACTAAATTTATTGCAAGCAACATTTAAATCACAAATATTATTAGATTGATTTTTCCAGGTATTATAGACCTCCTTGGTAGATTCATATGAAAAATTATGATTTTTGAATGTCTGTTCAGGAGACATTCATTTCACAAAACAGTCATACTGCAGTTAAAATTAGGCTTGCTTTGAGCATTAAGTGTCATTTCAAGTTCTGGCTTTCATGTGTGGATGTGTTTTTAAAATGTCAATTGGTATTATTAGTTAGCATAATGTCTAAATGACATAATGTATGATGCCCAAAGGCATAGGATGTCTTATTCATTGTGAAACTGTGTTTTCTTAATGGCATGAATCACACTGAAGGCCTAGATTTAAAATGCACAGCCCGCCACTGAGATACAGACTTGACATTTTTTTAGAATCCTAGCCCACACTCTTTCCTCCAATACCAAGTTTAAATCTAGCTCCCATAATATCTTTATAGAAGTTAAAGCTCCGTCCCCCAGACTCTGAATTAGCAGGGAGTAATACACTGATGCCTCATGACCTTTTCCAAAAGCAGTAATCACCTCTTCCAGGGTATCTGCCGCATTAAGGGTGTATATGCTACTCCCAAAAACAATACAGAGCAGATGGCGCAGCTGTAAATACCTCGCGTGACACAAGATCTTTATCGAATGATCTCAGAAATTTGGCCAGAATTGATGGCCTCTCTCCCTCCGCGGATCTCCGAGACAGAACTCTGTGAGCTTGCTCGATTTCCAGCTTATGGCCTGTTATGTCAAGCAGACTTGGGAAGAGCCCGTCTAGGAATTTCACCATATCTCGGCCTTCTTCATCCTCAGGAATTCCAACAATTCAGACATTGTTTCTCAAGGTCTTCCAACTTTTCCCAGACGCGCTCCAAGTCTACCTTGGACGCTAGCAGGTTAGCAGCTGATTCCCACTCCAATGACTCCAGATAATCAGTCCGTTTCTCAACATCCACCACTCTTGTAACCAACTCAGTGAATTTAATCTCCATAGCAGTGATTGATCGACGTATTACAGCAAGATCCTCCAAGTCAGCAATGACCTTCGTCACCATCGCCGACATGTTCAACAGTTGACGCTGAATTTCTTTCACCTCACTGGCCAAATTGAGTCCCAGGCTTTCGGCCTGCCGCTCAGGGGCTTCAGCTTGAGCACATAAGTGTCTTTTAATGTCTCCAGAGCCCGAGGATTTTGAATTCTTTGACATATTGTCTTCCTAGAACAGTTATGGAACAGGGTGTATCAAATCTCACTGGTTTATGACACAAAAAGTATTAAAAACTAGCAAAGTGCGCAGAGCTCTCCATTCACACGTCCAACCTCACATGGCGCCACGCGACTCTCCACATTCAGACATTTATAAGTGTGACTTAAAGGAATAGTTCACCCAAAAAAAAAATTTTGAAGCTCCTCAAAGCATATAAAGGCAGCATAATAGTCATCCTTAAGACCTCAGTGGTTAAACTTTGTATTTGGCAATTCACATTCTTTGTGCATATTGCCACCTACTGGACAGGGAGGAGAATTTATAGTAAAAAATCACTTAAATATTGATTTGTTTCTCAGCCACCCCTATCATATCACTTCAGTAGATATGGATTTAACCACCGGAGTCGGTTGGATTACTTTTGTGCTGCCTTTATGTGCTTTTTGGAGCTTCAAAGTTTTGGTCACCATACACTTGCATTTTATGAACCAACAGAGCTGAGATATTTTTCTAAAAATATTTATTTATGTTCAGCAGAAGAAAGAAAGTCATACACATCTGGGATGGCATGCAGGTGAGTAAATGATGAGAGAATTTTCATTTTGGGGTGAACTATCCCTTTAAGTGTCCAAATATTTTTTGGGTACCACTGTATGTATGTATGAAGTTCTCATATCAATCCGTATTGATGTATTAATTTTATATAAGCTGTTGTGATCAAGATGCAAATAACTGAAAGAACCTTTGAATGGTTCTGAGGACTTGTCATTAATTCACACATGCGAGGTTTTGAATTGAGCGATGAGTATGGCAATAAACATCTTCTCCTTTTTTAAAGAGATGCTACTGAGCTATTCACCATCTCTGATTGAGCACTGTTTGAGGAGTCTCAAATTCAGAAATAACTTTGTGGTCACGAAACCTTGTATACATCTCAGCCTTTGTTCCCATAACCCAGTAAGCTGTCAGAACAAGTTAATACACTGAGGACCTATAAACCTCAAACCCTTATCACAGCTGCTTTATGCAGCTATTTCAATCACGTACTACCTAAAGAGATGCATAGAAACCAGAAAGGCCCTGCCCTTAGAAGAAAAAAGAAAGAAAAGACCTCAGTGTTTTAGAAGTTTTGAAGAGAGCTGGCTTATTGCTGCAGTGATACTGTCTGTTCAAGTGTCTTTGGTTTCCTGTTCTTGCTGTGAGAAGGATGTTTTGTCACGTTTACATTGTGCATTTACTTTGCCTTTACCTGAATGAATTTGCTCTTTATGCTGCCAAGAACTTAAAATCTAAGTGCTGAATGTCATACTACACTCTTGAATACAACGGTTTTTTGCAAGAACCCTCCTTTTTTTTTTGATCAAGAACCATTTTTGTCTTTTTGGTTTTTGTGTAGGCTATATGGTTCTGGTTAGAAATTAAAAAAGTTATTGATGTTACACTGTAGGTTCCTTAGATCAGCATATTGGTTTTGGATTCTTTAAAATATATTTAAATGTTTTTGTAAAGAACCACAGAATAAGAAAATATTTGTGTAACTTCAAAAGATTCTGTAAAACCCTTTTTGGTTCTAACTGGAACCTAAATGTTAAAGTATAGAAAAAATACTGATCTCAGTTTCTAAAGCAGAATATTGCATGTGCGTATCATTTAAACATTTGTGCTTCACATGGGTTAAGCCTTAAAATTACCACTCTAACTCATCAGGGTTTATAAGTATGATAATGTAGTCATCATGTAATAGGAGGGATCTTCATTTGTTACAGATTCAGAACTTCTCCATGAAGAAAACATGATTTTCTCAACTTGCGCCAAGGCCTTCCACATCCGCCTCCTTGGAGCACAATGACACCTAAAAATGGACTGATGTCCCGTCATTCTGTCTCCAGAAGCACGCCATCTGATGAGGCACTGAAGATGTTCTATTAACAGCACTACCCACAGCTACTGTGTCCACTGAGCAAGTGCCTTCATGTCGTCAGCTATGAGGGCAACTCATGAAGATTTTCAAACATAGTGCAACTCATCAAGTCAAGTGTGATGTTGAAACGAGCAGAGATACACTGTGACAGTTTTACCATTAACACTTAAAAGTGACAACAAGATTTCTTTCATTCTTGCCAAAAAAAAGTACACTGGATGGCCTAGACCTAACGCCACACAGCACTTGTTAGAACTGTGACACTGTTCTTAGTAAAGCTGTCACACACTACAAGAGGTTTTAGAGTATTTTACACATTGTCAAACATTAACCATAAACATAGTATTATTGAATGCCCTTCTTAACAATTAACAGTAAAACAGTGATTTCAGCAAGAAAGTCTGTATTTGAGTCAATGTCATTGGACTTGATAGATTATGGCTACACACTCTCATGGCGAAATCGTCAGGATTCATACAACTTTTCTAAATTTGGCTAATTCGTATGATATCGTACAACTTTCACTACAGCCAATGACATCCCTGGACAACGGTTCCATCTAATACGCGACAATTACTTGCTTTTGTCACACACAACAGCTTTCTGTCATGTTTACACTCTACTGATCGGTTAAGTTTAGATAAGGGGTTTGGGTAAGGGCATAATATTAATGAGCATGTGCTTAACGCCTCATGCGTAAACTCGTGCTTACTTCCGCATTACACATCCGGGCATTTGCATGTGATGAAATCGTACAAATTTATACGAATGAACTTGTACGAAATCATACGAAATAGTCAACTCATAAAATATGTACAAATTTTCATGAGACTGGGTTGAATTTTGGTCACTGCCTATATACAGTATGAGGGTCACTGGCACAAAGCATTAAACTAAGTACATTTCTATTTGGACTTGTATCCAGTTTTACCTTATGGCTTTTATGGTGTACTTATCAGAGTTGGAGTAAGACAAGAGCGTCCAAATCACAGACACATCCCAAACCTCTAAGTTTCAGACCCCAAGGCCCAGACCAAGACATGTCCATTCAAGAACCAGAGTGCCCATTTTAATAAAGTGAAATAGAGAAAATGTTGAATTTGTTGCAGAATTCAAACTATGTACCATAAGGCTGTTTAGAGACATGCAATTCTTGTGAATTCCCTGTAATAATCAAGATACAATGCCAACACTGCTTTATATAACTGTTAACACGTTGTAAATAGACTGTGGTCTTAAAAAAAAGACTTTCATTTTGAGACCCAGACCCAGGTTTATGTGGTCTTGAGAGGTCACAAGTAGTTTAAATCAGATTACTTAATCGAAAAAGTAACCACATTACTAATTACTTTACTTTTAGGTTACTTTCTGCTCAATAAATTCAAAATAATGTCTATATTTCCACCATGTTCAATGTTGCACATCCACCAGCTGTCACAGAAATGCAAACAGACACAAGAACTTATGAATTCATATTTTAAATGTATTATTATGCATCAATAATATTACTTTAGAAAAATGTGTAACCCAAGTAATGTACTCAAAAGTAATTAATTGAAAGTCAGTAACTGTAATCTGATTGCAAGAATTTAAAATGTAATGCGTTACACTACCTTTGACTGAAGTAATTCGTAATCAGATTTCACCCAACACTGCACAAGACCAGTACGACAATGATAGCCTAATAAAATCTGTAATTTATGTTATTTTTAATTTGAAAATATTTAAGTTTAACAATATCTTTATGACTCTTTCTAATGTGTGCATGGGTTTGATATATGTACCCAAACAATATTAAACGTCCTGTAAATGTTGTGATTGCACTTTTTCCACTCTTCATCTCAATACAGTAATCAAGTTAAATATTGATGGCCCTCAACACGAAAAAAAGAGGCTACAAATATACACAACAAACTACAATAACACCCAGCGTTGGCTGAGATGTTATTCTTGGAAGATTTGCAGTAAACCACACCTGAGACAAATATAAACAAATCCCACACAGACAAGAGAAAAATCCTTATCTGATTTAGATCATTATGGGTGTCTAAAGTCATCATCAGACTACATTATGTGATGCAGTTTATAGAATCATCATTTATTTTCAATTTCAGTTTACATTAGACTTCCATTAAGTTAAGTATTTGCAGGCGACCTGTAGAAATTAGGCAAAATGTGTGTATCAGTGAAACAGAGTCGCATTCAGGAAGTTCAAGTTTGTATTTAAGGCGCGCGTTTGAGCTGCTGGAGTTGGAGACAGAGGCAGGTCGCGCGCTGTAAAACATCCAGTGGAGCGCACGAGCACAGCGCAACAGGTTGGTCTCGAGCTTCTGACAGAGCACAGCGAGAGTGTGTGGATGAATGCGTTTCAGACGTTGTTTGGCATCATGCAGCAAACTTGAAATACAATGGGTTATTTTTTATTTTTCGCCGAAACGTTATTTTATTTCCAGTTGCATTATTATTTGAATTGAGCACAAGTCAGGTGTCACCAGAACTTTATTTAGACGCTAATTGTTCCCTTTGGGTAAAGTTCCAGTTGAATTAAAAGGTAAGCGTACTATATATTTTATATCTTTACATTTTTATTTGATTTGATTTTATTCTTTTGTTTTTTGTTTTTTTGTTTTGTTTTCTTTTTTGCACAAAAATCGTTATGCATGCCATTGTTGCCTTTGGAAGAAGCATAATTTCAAAGGCATTGAGGACTGCACAGCCGGTGCACTGGATTTTTCCCCACATTCACTCAGTTTCAGCGGATCTGGATGCTGGAACATGTAGAGTGAAGTGAGGAATGAAAGAAGTATTTTCCATATGTTATGGAGTCTATGAATTCATCGCGTTAACCTACTTTATAATGAACTTTCGTTGTTCTCCTGGGAAAAAAAAAAAAATTTGCACAGATTCCAGAGGTAGAGCTATGATGTGCATAACTGCACAGAAAACAAATCAAGTAAACAAATTCTATTTTTAGTTTACCATATAATGTATAGTAAACTAGAAACATAATCTATTTGCAGGGATGCAAACTACTCATCTTTTGGCTAAAGTCACCTTGTGTGAAGCTAATTTGCTCAATTGTTTGATACAATATTCTACATTTGACTTTAAATTGGTACTTTAAGTTGAAACTTCTTTAATTCTTTAAAAAAAATATTTGAATACAACAAACAAAACAACTGTAAATATACACCTGGAACACCTACTATGACTCACCTTTTTCACCTCTCATGAGTTTGTATACAGAGTATACTGTATATATAGAATGCGCGCGTGTGTGTGTGTGTGTGTGTGTGTATATATATATATATGTATATATATATATATACAGCCACAACATTAAAATTACCTGCCTAATATAGGTCCCCCTGTGCCATCAAAACAGTGCCATCCTGCATCTCAGTATAGCATTCTGAGTTTATATTCTTCTCACCACAATTGTACAGAGTGGTTATCTGAGTTACCATAGATTTTGTCAGTTCTAACCAGTCTGGCCATTCTCTGTTGACCTCTCTCATCAACAAGGCATTTCTGTCCGCAGAACTGCCCCTCACTGGATGTTTTTGACACCATTCGAGTGAATTCTAGAGACTGTTGTGTGTGAAAATCCTAGTAGATCAGCAGTTACAGAAATACTCAAACCAGCCCATCTGGCACCAACAATCATCCATGTGATCATCTAATCAGCCAATTATGTGGCAGCAGTGCAATGCATAAAATCATGCAGATACAGGTCAGGAGCTTCAGTTAATGTTCACAACCATCAGAATGGGGGAAAAAATGTGATCTCTGTGATTACGTCCATGGCATGATTGTTGGTGCCAGATGGGCTGGTTTGAGTATTTCTGTAACTGCTGATCTCCTGGGATTTTCACACACAACAGTCTCTAGAATTTACTCAGAATGGTGCCAAAAACAAAAACATCCAGTGAGCGGCAGTTCTGCGGACAGAAATGCCTTGTTGATGAGAGAGGTCAACAGAGAATGGCCAGACTGGTTCAAACTGACAAAGTCTACGGTAACTCGGATAACCACTCTGTACAATTGTGGTGAGAAGAATAGCATCTCACAATGCTATTCTGAGATGCCAGTTGGCGCTGTTTTGGTGGCACGAGGTGGACCTACACAATATTAGGCAGGTGGATTTAATGTTATGGCTGATCCGTATATATACAGTACACACACACACACCAGATAAACATACAGATAGGCCAACATTTGTACTAGAGGGAAAATGACATAAATTAATAATTCTATACTGGTCAGTATATTTCACCAGTGTTAAGTCCTTATTTTTAGGAAAAAGCCTATGCAACGTAATATACTAATTGAAACTACTTGGCTTAATTGGGTTTGAATGTGATGTTTATTTTAGCTTCCACATCAGGTTGTTAATGGCCAAAGCAAAATCAATTAGTTCTTCTGTAGGCAATAATACCCTGGGCTCCGTTTCCAGGCTGTTACTTGTGTGCACATCATTGACGCGAGGCTGATATATCATTCTGAGAGGGGATCAGTTTACTAAATAAGGCTTTGAGATCAAGTTGCCAAAAGGGAGCACAATAACAAGGTGTGCAGTGGAGTGCCTTGACTTTAAATTGCTTTGCGTTGGGTTTATTTGAGAGGTTTTGATTGCAAAATGCAGGATGATACACAGATTTCACTGACATGATGTATAGAGTAAGCTTTGTAAGGTCAGGTGCTTCTACCACCAGTGCTTCTACTTTGTCTTCAAATCTACTTTGCGGTACTTTTCAGGTAGGATTGGAAAGCAGTGAGTGATTGGTGACCCTGAACCTGAAAACGAAGAGTAAACATGCCGAGGTCCTTTTTGGTGAAAAGCAAACGGGCACACAGTTATCACCAACCCCGTTACCTGGACGACAACTGCATCCAAATAGAGAAACTTCTCACATGCCAAGGTACGAACTCCAAATAATGTTATTTAGACATTTATAGTAGGCCTATATTGGTCAGGCAATGAAAATAATGGTGGACAATGCATTGTGGATGTTATTGTCTCTCTTGTGTTTAGAAAGTCAAATTGGACAGGTACCTGAGAGCACTGTGGATGTAGTAAAGGATCCGGGCAATCGTTCCCCTAAAGCCAGCATGGTGTGCACAGCGGATTATTCCTCTCAACAGTCTCCACTCAGCTGCGAAGGCAGCGTATGTGACCGCTCATCAGACTATGAGGACTTTTGGAGACCTTTGTCCCAATCTGTCTCTCCAGGTTTGCATGATTTCATGACTTCATTATTCGTTAGGATTCATCCTTACTTAATTTTACAGTGACAAAAACTATATTAACCCTTTAAGCTTTGAAGGTGTTTTTTTAAGTGCCATGCCCAAAATTAAAGGCTTACAACTCTACAATAAAAACAACAACAACAACAACAACAACAAAAAAAAAAAAGACAAAAAAACAAAGAGGATCAATTTTTTGATATAATTTTAAAGAAATCTAAAAAAAAAAAAAAAAAAATATGATATAGAATATGATAAATTATGAGATTCTCAGCCTAAGAACCTGCTGGAAAAAAAACTTGAGCTTGAATTTAGTTTTTTTTAAAATTATTATTATTATTTTTCTGATTTTACATTCTATATCTCGGTGTAAATAAGGTAGCTCAGAAAAACTGTGTTTGTTTTGTTCCCAGTCATGTCAGCAGTAACCGGGTAAAATTTTGTGTTGATACAACAAAGCAATCAAAACTTACAACATTACAAAAATAATTTATCCTGAAGTTTATGTGTCCATAAACAACTACAAGTGCCCAAAGCCTCTCCAAACAAATAAAACATAATAATTGTGCATAAGAACTTATTACACATACAAAAATACTACAATCACTAAGGGTATGCTCTCTCTACAAAGCATGCAGGCATGAGTAACAAGATCTCATTCAGTTCCCTTCTGTGCCAATTGAGCCATCATTCAGTTTGAGTCATGTGCTTGGCACCATCTCCTGGTAGCAATATGTAATTAGAATGAACGATCCTCTCTGCCCCTATTTGGATGACTTCCACCTGTGGTTGCAGCGATCTGAATCCTAATATGATTGGTTTAGGTTTCCATGATGCTGGACAACACGCTACATAATTTCCAGTGAAGTCATTTGATCCAGGAAAGCTAATTTTTTTTTCCAGATAACACACTATATGCTGTGTGTACACTGTGCTTCTTGTGGATTATCTAATGATCTGTGCATCTGTTACGTTGTGTGTGAGCTCATTTTAACAGGAATCCGCTACTCTAAGTTATGTGTTATGTGATATTTAGGTATGTGATATTTGATGTTCTGTTTATTTTTGTGAATTTATAAGCGAAAACGGCTTATAAGCAACACCTGTTTACATGTAACATGTATGTCAAAGACATGTACTTAGCTATTACTCACTGTATTTTTGTCTGTGAGTAAAACAAATAGGCTGGTTTTATTCTACTCTTTGAGAGCTTTCCAATGACATTTGACACATGGCTGTTTTATCAGTTTGATGTTTTTACCGATTACAATAATGCGTACAGTGCAAAATAAATAATAAATAATCAAAACGGAACACTTCGGATTTGTCTGCAAATTTCAAAGCACTTGTTCAGTTATTGTCATAATGCCTACATGCATTGTAAACTACACCTTCTAAGCCTTCTAAAATGATACCTATTTTGTGTCAGTCAAGACTGTAGTTATTTATATATTGATAATTATTTTATCACCGGTGGGCTGATCTGAGCTTGAAGGGTTAACTAAAAGCATTAACATGTATTTAGCCTAAATATACATTGTAAAATAGACCATATTTTCTCAACAGATCTGGAGAAATGCCCTGTGCCTTCTCCAGACGACACTCAGCCTTTCGACATGACTTTCCGTCCATATGTTTGGGCCCATTCAACATCCGAGCTCAGGGACCTCATTCAAACTTGCAATCGTGTGCCTGTTTCTATGGATCCAGAGCCATCAATGGGGGTGTATGAGACTATGGAAAGAAGGCCAAGTGCCCATCTCCTTGCTGAACCAATCCAATCTGGGCGATTTTACCAGGACTATGGCTCTTTGACCACTAACCTTTTGGATAGTAGAAGCTTTTACGCAGACTTCAAGATATCAACTAAAGTATCAGAGATTGATTCAAAGCCTGATATTCTGTGCACACGACTTCAACTAAATGAGATGTACAAATGCATTAAATGCACTAAGGTACAATAAATCAAAATTTATATTGTTTAGCTACTTATTTCTTAGTTTTATGTAGGCTTACACTATTCTGTTTTGAAACAGGTGTTTTCGACCCCTCACGGTTTAGAGGTTCACGTGCGGCGGTCACACAGTGGTACGAGGCCCTTCGCTTGTGAAATCTGTGGAAAAACGTTCGGCCACGCAGTCAGCCTAGCGCAACATAAAGCTGTGCATTCACAAGTATGCTTGCATTGTCACAGCATTTATTAATAAGGGCCAGAATAATTATATGCTCTAATGACTTTTTTCCGGCAGGAAAGGGTCTTTAGCTGCAAAATCTGCGCCAAAAGCTTCAAGAGGTCATCCACTTTGTCCACGCACCTCCTCATCCACTCTGACACCAGACCATATCCCTGCCAATACTGCGGCAAACGATTCCACCAGAAATCAGATATGAAGAAACATACGTTCATTCATACAGGTGATTTATTTTGTGATATGCAATGCTGGGGGAAAATCTAATATCTATTTTGGAAACTGCACCTGGATTTTTAAAAGGCATAATATTATTACAGTAGCATTTGTGTGCAGGCGACATGGCTAATATTATTATAATATGCATGCATGCATTTGCAAATAGCCTATTTAAGGCTACTTGTGTAGTGAGATAACATTCATAAAAGATGTTCCTAACAATTTAAGTCAGAAAGCGGCAACTTCAGAGTCTGTTTAGAATTACGCAACACTTTTTCTTCCTCTATTTTCCAGGCGAGAAGCCGCACAAGTGTCAAGTGTGTGGCAAAGCCTTCAGCCAGAGTTCTAACCTCATCACACACAGCAGAAAACACACGGGATTCAAGCCTTTCGGATGCGAACTGTGTGGCAAAGGCTTTCAGCGCAAAGTAGATCTGAGGAGACACAAAGAAACGCAGCATGGCCTAAAATTATAAGTCAATTATTTGCTTAGTTTTGTTAGCACATTTGACACTATATGCTGTAGAATTGGAAGGTTGTTGTTGTGTGGTTTTATGAATTAAGAAAATAAACAGATTTATTTGCATAATGAAGAGATTTCTGACATTCATGACGATTTCCTGTATTTTATAACAAGCTGTAAAATAATATATTTCTGAAAAACATTAATAAACTGATAAAGAAAAAAATATTTTAGTAATTAAAACATTTTCTTTTCTTTCTTGGCCATCTATTAACTGTTTAATAACATTAGTTTGTGCATTTCACATGTAGCAATTTCATATCGCTTGCAGAAATTAGTTAGTTATGAAAGTTTGATGTGCATTTAAAAAAATAAAATAAAATAGCTCACTCTGTACAATAACAACAATTACATTTATATTTACAGTGCAATTGCATATATTTATAATATAAATTTCATGAACATACATACATAGAAATACATTAGGCTACTAATCCTCAAAGGAATATTCCAGGTTCAATACAAGTTAAGCTCAAGCAATAGAATTTATGGCATAATGTTGATTACCACAAAAAATAATTTTGATTTTTTCTTTAAAAAAAGCAAAACTCAAAGTTACAGTGAGACTTACAATGGAAGTGAATGGGGCCAATTTTTGGAGGGTTTAAACAGAAATGTGAAGCTTATAAATTTATAAAAGCACTTACAATATTTCTTCCATTAAAACTCATGTATTATTTGAGCTGTAAAGTTGTTCAAATTGTCATTTTTAAATATATTTTTAGGTTTGTTGACATTACATCATCATGGCAACAAAGCTGTAAATTTGGCTATAACTTTATACAGAAAAGATTAGTAAGTGATTTTATCATACAAATGGTTTGCATCTTGTGGCTATACTTTTGATACAGAGAGTATTTTAACGTTTACTGATTGGCCCCATTCACTTCCATTGTAAGTGCCTCACTGTAACTTTTTGCTTTTTTTTAAAGAAAAGGAGGAACAATCAGTACTGTCACAAATGCTGTCGACTGAGCTTAACTTGTATTGAAACCGGAATATTCCTTTAAGGGGGATCAAAGTTTTCCGATATCTTTAATCCTACATAACATTTATTAAAATTGAAGTAAAACAATTAGTCAAACTAAAACTAACTTATTGTCCGTTTAAAGAGGTTTTAAGCACTGATATTCTGGATCAAAATTAGTTGAGTACTCATGACAATGTCAAATAAAAAAAGAAAAAGAAATCATTGAGGGTACCAGACAGTATAAATGACTTCAATCTAATATCAGTCAAGTGTAGTTTAAAATACTGAAAACAAATGATGCCCGACCGTTTGTTACAGATAGGCTTTTATTATAAAGAGTTAATCTGAATGTGTGTGCAATACATTATGTTTGTAGAGTGATTTGGGGTTTAAAGTGCAGCACAAGGCTGTGCAGATCTTTGTCCTCCAGTTTCAGCTCTCTAAAGAGAGAGGAAATGTACTCCACCGAACATGGACTTGCCAAAGTCTCTCTCAGCAATGGAGATATTCCCGTTAACCTAAAAAACAAACAGTTTTTAGCACAATAGGGACGAACACATAGCTATGAATCAAACAGAATTTAATGAGAATAGCCGATTCACACTCCAGAGCACTCTAAAATTGACTCTGGCACAGACCACAAATCATTTTACTCCTTTACTACTAAATAAAGCAAACTTTTATTTAATTGCAATAGTATGAAGATAGAAGACTAAAGTACACTAAATTAATTATTGGAAATACAGAGGCAATTTAAATCAGTCAAAGCTTGTATGCAGAAGTCATCTATCCATAGGTCTTTCTCTAAGAGGAAAATTGGTTCTTGCAACAGCTCGGATTCAACTTGTTCTACAGTTTCTGGTGCTTTATCTATTATTGATCTGCTCTCAACAAAAGACCACAGGCCAGTGGCACACCTGACATAAGGCAAAGAGAAGTGTGGTTCCAAATTATTAATGAGGGGAAAATAACAGGCCCTCGGCTGATTAACAGATTGAGAGCTTCGAATAGGTCCTGAAACCTAATGAAGACGAGCAGGCAAAAACACACTGATAGAAACAGACTGAGATTAGTCTATGTAAAGTCACAAAACAAGCATCATTTTAAACAGAAGCTCTCTCATTGACATTTTCTAAACTTTGTCGCTATGTTAAGAAACAAGCTAACTGTATCATGCCGGGGAATCAAGGCAATATCAAATGATTTATTTGTTACATCAATGAATAATGGGGGAAAATGCACACACATCCAATACTTCTACAACAGGTGCCGGATCAAGGCAAAACGCATTGAATTAACACTGAAGTAGATCCGCACACTGTTTTACTATTCCCTTTTATTAATTTCCGAAATGTCAAAGCAACGAATAATAAAAAATAACTCAAATACAAATAAGTTCTTAACATTACACAACATTTAAAAAATACACCAATGTTAAAGAAATTAAAAACTAAAAAGTATTTTACCAGTTTTTCACCCACCTCTAACAATTATGTCAGAGCAAAATATACAGTTTTCAGCATATTGAGTTCCCTGACACGTCTTCTCAAGACACACTTGAAATATTTATGTTCGTTTCTGAACAGTGCTGGCTAAGTTACTTATGTTTGTAATTTGTAGTGGATTACTATTTTTCTCAATTTTTAATCAGATTATTTTACTAATTACTTCATTAAATAAGTAATCACATTACTAATGACTTTACTTTTAAGTTACTTTCTAAAACACTTTTCCACTCAAAATCAAAATAATATCTATATTTCTTTTGTGTATTACACACAAGTCATACATTCAGCAGCACCTTATATTTCTCCTTTACAATGATTCATTATGGGGACATGATTCATGTATTCTACATAAATAATATATTTGAAATACGTATAACCCTATAATGTATTTAAAAGTAATGGAATTAAAAGTCAGTAACTGTAATCTGATTACAAGAAATAAACGTAATGCATTACACTACTTTTTGATTAAAAGTAATTAAATTACAGTAACTAATTATTTTGTAATTGGATCACACCTAACACTGTTTATGAATTACAGCAAGTTATTACTTCTAGCAACTTTTCCAAGTCTGACACACATTAACAAAAATCTGTTTTAATAGGATTTCAAACCACCCATGAAGATGTTTTGGCTCTGGCTTGTGAAAACTAGATTTTAAGTGTTTTTTACAACAACAAAAAAAAAAAAAAAAAAAAACTGAGCAAATTTAAGTTGGATATGCCAAAAAAAACCAAACAAAAAAAAAACATTGCCGGCCTGTCTGAATAAGGCCTCAGAGCAGGACACTCCTGGCCAAGTTGGAGCACTCCCTCACTTGGATCTAACATAATGAAATGATGCACTTTTTAGATGAACATACTTAGTTAACCTTCTGAAATCATTTAGCCAGTCAATAATAAATCAGAAATCAGAGCCGTGTTTTTAGGCAGCTCTTTAAATAGGGAGTGGTTTAACTGGGCTTGTGTGTTGGTTCTTCAGGTGGATTGCTTCCCATGCTGTAACCGCAGCATCACGGATCCACAGCAATCAGGCCGTGATAAGATATGAGCTTGTTGACATAGACAGGGAGCAGCACGGAACTCTCCTCTGAGTTTTGTGGCCCCTTCAGCCATTCACAAAACACAAGGGAAGTCATACACACCACCTGGCATAGTACAAAGACCATTTTGTAGCTATTTCTACCACACACACACACATTCACAAAAGTTTGTTTCACTATATTAGGGAGGTCATCTCATAGACTTTATATATTTTCTATCCAGTAACCCTAACCCCACCCCTAAACCTAACACAAACCTGTTGACTTTATTAGATTTAAAGCAAAACATGATTTGACATGAGCCCTTTTTACTAGTGAGGACCGCCTAAAACGTTCATACTACTCATTTTTGTCATGTTTTACAATGTAAGTGGACATTTTCAAAAATGTGGAACTGCAAAATGCATTCTGCTACACTTTGTTCCTTAAGCTAGGAAAGCTTTAAACTAAGCGAAGCAGGTGCAATACATGTGCAAAGAAATGAAACTATATTATTCCTCAATAAAAGTGCAAATCTTTATCATTTAGACAAATATTAACTTGGAGCAAAAACAAATGCCCACAAATCATACACAGACATAAATCACTAGTGTATTATGACTTAGAGTGTGTTCCTGAAGAGAAAACAATGCTCCCTGATTTCCTCAGTGCTGTTCCTGTCCACTCTCGTTAAAGCCAGGCCCTCCAGCTGTTGATCTGTCTACCACATACTTTCACTGTCAGAGCACAGCAGGCCACCGACATGCAATAAAGCCCCAATCAACAGCCATCATCAGATAAACCCACTGCATTATCTGCAATTGCAATAATCTGAGTCTTTATATGAGCACATGTTAGCTTAGGTTGAGGAACAGTGCTGCTGGCCTCTCATGGCAAATACCAACACATATAGCACTTTCCCATGCATGCAATAGAGAAAAACCAAGCAGTGGTAGATAATTAGCTAAGTATCTTTTAGTTGTCAAACAGATTTTCAGATTAGCAAGTATGTTGTGACCAGGGACTAAAAACGGTTCAGGGAATGAAAATGAAAACCAAAAATAAAACAAAATTGTTTGCAGAATGTAACCGAAAATGGGAACAAAATCCTCTTTTAATCATTCCAGAGTGAAAACTTTATTTTAAAATGCTAGTATCCGGTTAATTTTGTTCCAATAATTTTTTCATGAAACCAAAGACCAAAGCGTTTATCGCAGTACATTTTTGCAATTACATCACTTCCTGTTGCCTGAAAAAAAAAAGTCCTCTCTCTTTTTTTAGTAGAACATGATAAGCATGTGCTTTTATTCTGAAGGAAATGGCTGCATCACACATTTCTTTGTGTTAATGCATGTTGTGGATGTACAGCAGCCTTTCGTGACATGCTGAAGACCTTTTTGGCAACTATATATTAGGGCTGCTCGATTATGGCAAAAATCATAATCACGATTATTTTGGTCAATATTGAGATCACGATTATTTAACACGATTACTCATTGACTTTGGAAACATCATGCATTTATTGAACTTTAAAAAATAAAAAAAATTCCTTGAACTTGAAATGTAAACTGAACTGGGTAGGGGAGGAGGCTTTTGTCATATGATAATTATATTATGTATGATAGTGAAATAAAGGAAAGCCTCCATCGCCATCATTAACAGCAGGGGTGCTCACACTTCTGTGGAATGAGATCTACTTTTTCATCATGTTATTGCAGAAAGATCTACCATGTATAATAAAGGCTATACATTATCACAATACCAAATTTTCAGGAGTTGGTCGTGAAATTTGATGATTCTCAATACCCGCTTCAAAACCACAACAAATAATAATAATACTAACTAATATGTTAATTATGGAAGAATGGTTTCAAGTTCTTAAGTAATTATTTAAGACTAGTAAACAGTCAGTAATACAATAACAATTAAAAACAGCAATGAATAGAAATAGATTAAAAATAATAGAACAAAAAATAAAAATTAAGAAAAAAATTTAACAGCTTTAAAAGTTTTTAACAGCAGCATCTGTGACGAGGAGGAGGGCGTGGCCGAGCAGTGATGGAGCACAGCTGGCGCTGAATCAGCTGATCAGCGGGAGAGCGAGATAAGGGGGAGCCGGAGACGGCAGTTCAGTAGAGAGAGAGAGAGAGAGAGAGAGACACACGCGGCCGCAACGCATATGTGTCTGTGTTTGTTTACGTTTATTTTAAGTTGAGTTTCTCATTAAAATTTACGTTGACTGTTCTGCTGGTTCCCACCTCCTCCTTGCCTGTCCTTTATACTGTTACAGTTGTGCTGAAAGCCAGGAGGGAGGAGAGATGCGCTATCGCAGGGTCCTCACTGCTGCCATCTGCCAGGGGAGCAGCCGCGGCCGTCTGCCTTGGGACAGAGGGGTCGCTGCCAACTGGCAAGAACCATGGCTGTCTGCCGAGAAGCAGTTCCATCAGCGATAGGGGCCGGAGGAGTGGTTGAGGACTGGGCGACGGCACGTCTGGAAGACGGCGGGTCCGGAAGACGGCGGGTCCGGGAGTCGGCAAGCAAGTTCTTCTCTCTCTATCCTCTCTCTCTTTCTCTCTGTGTCTCTGCTCGCCCTTTCCCCTCTCCCCACGCCTCCCCTCGTCTCTCCACCAGGTTCACAGG
Organism: Myxocyprinus asiaticus; assembly: GCF_019703515.2. Classification (NCBI taxonomy): domain Eukaryota; kingdom Metazoa; phylum Chordata; class Actinopteri; order Cypriniformes; family Catostomidae; genus Myxocyprinus; species Myxocyprinus asiaticus. Next base: position 19,172,057 of record NC_059349.1, on the reverse strand, counting down.
AAGCTGGGTGGACCACCAGCTGACAGAATGGCCAGAAGGGCAGTATCTCCCTCTCCAGAGATTGGGGGGGGGGAGAGTTAGCCAGACCGGTGGTGCCCCGGCCCGAATCTGTGACTGTGTTTGTTTACGTTTGTTTTAAGTTGAGTTTCTCATTAAAATTTACGTTGACTGTTCTGCTGGTTCCCGCCTCTTCCTTGCCCGTCCTTTATACTGTTACAGTATCAAGTATTCAAGTAAACATTCAGAATGAAATGCAACATAAAACTACTACTGGTCTTCTTATAATGCATTAATACTTTTTAATGCTACTAAAGCTACTCAGTCAAGAGCAGTGAGTGTTTTCTCATTTTCTTGTTCTGGTTGTTTGATTATTATAATGACACACTAAACGGCAGCAGGTCTATTAGCTTACATTTATTCTTACATGTCCGACATTTTAATACAAATCTGCTTTTTTCTCCGCAGTTTCTGTTCACTTTAGACGTCGCTCTCTGTATTTACATGAATACCGCACAAAGACGGGCATTCTGGCGGAATTTTGAAATGTATTTGACCGTTCAGGTGCGCATTAGCGTGAGCATGTTCAGCACACACACATACGCCACCTGTCAATCAAACAGGGCGCAGCTGTTACTAGATCGCTTGCGAATTATAAAATTACGTGCTCTGGATTACTTTCAACAGCAGAATAAGAATATTAACTTTCTAATAAGTGACACAGGCCTAGGCTATCACAAATATAGCCAGTTATTTTTTTGTTATTGACGTTTTAATCAGCCTGCTTGTCCTGTCGGGCAAGTAATTCTCTTTCACTTGCCCCTTCAAAAATCCACTTGTTCCGGACAAGCGTTAATGTCGAGCCCTGATTAAATATTGTATTCAGCATTCTCAGATAAAAATATTTCCTTCTGCAGTTTAACTCCTAAAGAAAATGTATGTTGTTTTAAAGGAGTTTTAGATATTATTTTGGAAAACAAGCCAAAAAAGACTAATCAAAAACGTATTTTGTTCCAGTGTATAGTGGGATAAGACTACAGTCTCTCACCTTTATGTTCACTTCGATCCATCTTATCTCACAAAAAACAAACTTTCTCTTCTTAATAGAGCTTCGTATTGCCGATTTTCTTCATGATAAGATACACACAATGGATGTGACGCATACATCGATCAGCCACAACATTAAAACCACCTGCCTAATATCGTGTAAGTCCTCCTTGTGCCGTCAAAACAGCTCTGACCTGTCGAGGCATGGACTCCACAAGACCTCTGAAGTGCCAACTCTTGCAAGACAAATAAGCAACCGCAGCTTCAAAAACAAGCCCAAAACAAGACCAATATTATTATAGCCTGTTACGCAGTGGTGGAAAGAGTACTGATTTTTTTTTTACTTAAGTATAAGTACTGCTACTGAAGAAATAATTCACTTGAATACAAGTAGAATTACTCAGAAATATTATACCTCAAGTAAGAGTAAATTAGTTGTAAGTAGTAATTACAAGTTACTTTATGAAAATGATATCATATATAGTATATATGCTTCCATTTTTAGAACACAAAGACATTTTTGTTCTTGAAAGAAATTGATGCTTCCTTTCACAAAGGATGCATTAAATTGATCAAAAATACTGCCTAAATCTATTTATTAATTTATTTGAATCTATTAATTGCAAATTATTATTACGGTTTGAAATAATTGTTTTAAGTGGTATTTATTCCCATTTTTCTTTACCCGTGATGGCAAACATATACTGTGTCACATATTCCTTACAAAAGCATTCTAAAGTGCTAATTTGGGACTCAAGAAAATGTTTTACTGAAAATGTTTAACATTTATTGAAAAGGCTACTGCATACTATGCTTGTTATGATTTCTATGTTGATAATTCCCTCATATGGAAAAAAATGGAATCTCTTATTTTGAGTTTGTTTTTCCAGACCAGGTTGTTTTTATCTCTTGTGAGATCTGGCAACACTGTAAATGGTATAAGCAGAGGTGTCATGCCCATTCAGACTGAGGGGGTGCCCCCTTAGATTTTTGAGCCAAGAGGATTTTTAATGGATTATTTGAACTTCCAAAACCGTATTTGTACCTTCGATAATTCAATTAAATGATTATTGCATGTAAAAAAAAGAATGTCTGTGACAGAAATCCTTATTCACGTCTCTAAATTTTGTCAGTCCAAGTCCAATCGAGTCACGTTCCGCTATACACGACATCCAGTGGCTGTTTCTGTAATCGTGCTCAAGGGGAAGGTCGAGCACCAAGGGAAAGCGATGTTATGGTAATAAAAACTAATTAATTGGATCAACTTCAATGCAGTTAATGTTTGCCAACTATGTCGGATCTCTGTGGAAGAGTCAATCAGTTTTTTTAAAGTCTAATAATGATTATAGTTAGGTTTTTGTTTGATCGGTTGCTGTTCATTTGCTTTATTATTTCAATGTGAATCCTTTCCTTTCTAGTCATTATAAAAACTTTAAGTAACAAAAGTTTTATATGGTTCCTAGGCAGCCGGGGATTCAGTACTTTCAATGGGAGAAAGGCAGCAGGCGGATGAACGGATCGCAGCAGCAGCGCTTGTGTTCACAAGACTCAGCCGCTTTGTTTTACAACACACACTGCACAAGACAAGATTTTTTTTTTTTTATGTCTGCTGCATATCACTGACCATCTCACAGAGATAACTTTAATCAGCAGGTGTTTCGCTTTTATTTATTCCGTTCCCTTAAGCACAGTCTGATCTGATCGATCGCTCCATATTTCCTATAGTCTATAGTGCATTGTGTGGCAATCACTATAAAGAATAATGGAAGAGGGCCTGAGTAGCTCAGTGGTAAAATACGCTGGCTACCACCCCTGGAGCTCGCTAGTTCGAATCCCAGGGTGTGCTGAGTGACTCCAGCCAGGTCTCCTAAGCAACCAAATTGGCCCGGTTGCTAGGGAGGGTAGAGTCACATGGGGTAACCTCCTCGTGCTCGCTATAATGTGGTTTGTTCTCAGTGGGGTGCGTGGTGAGTTGAGCGCGGATGCCGCGGTGGATGGCGTGAAGCCTCCACACGCGCTGTCTCTGTGGCAACGCGCTCAACAAGCCATGTGATAAGATGTGCGGGTTGAAGTTCTCAGACGCGGAGGCAACTGGGATTCATCCTCCACCACCCGGACTGAGGTGAATCACTACGCGACCACGAGGACTTAAAAAGCACATTGGGAATTGGGCATTCCAAATTGGGAGAAAAAGAATAATGGAAGAGTTCTATTCATGGTTAAACGTCATATGGAGAAATAAGTCACTTTCGGAGAAATACAAACCCTTTTGTTTAGTTATTTTTTATTAGCTATCACTTACACTGAACACGGAATACAATATGTACAGGTATGATTTTGTGTTATGGGGTTTGCGGCGGCTGAACTCTGTGCACCCTCCAAAGAAATAGGTGCATGACGCCCCTGGGTATAAGGGTGATTATGTGCAGTATTTAGCACAGAGCATTGTGATTTAAAAAAAAAAAAAAAAAAACACTTTATTAACCATTCTTTTATTTAGTTCTAACCGGTTACCATTTGGAAAGGAGGATGCAGAACACCTGAAGCGAAAAAAAAAAAAATCAAATAATTTTCTGCTCAAAATGAACTGAATTTTGTTTTTAGTCCCTGGTTGTGACAGAGTAATTAGATTACTGATTTTCACCTAGTGAGATAAAAAGGTTGAAACAGTCTCAACAGACCCAAACTATATCTTAGCACCAGATTATCATAACGACAGTAATCACCCATAACAACCTAGGAACCACATAGCAACACCCTGGCAACCACAATGGACAATTACCACTCACATTTTCTTCACAAAAATGTAAAAATCAAGTTGTTCTTATTGTATAAAATATTGTTCATGTGATACTTACACGGACAGAAGAACCACTGCAATTATAGTTCATTCAGGGTTTTTGTGAATTATATTTGTGTTTGTAAACCTAGAAGAAAAAAAAAGAACAAATCATGGCAATCATACTGAATATATTAATCTATAAGCAGAAGCAAAACCTTTGAAAATGCACCAACTGGATGCAAGTCATAAGAACTTATACTATATGGGGGAATAACTGCAATATTAAAGTCAAACTGCTTTAATCAGTGTTGTGTCTTTATGGACAAAGCGCTCCGATTTAGTGGCCCTCAACAGCCGAAACAGATTTCCTGGAAGCAGGTTCAATCCCAGGGTGAAGTGCCCCTTCAGAAACATGGTAAATCATCTTCATAGTGTGACACACGACTTCCTGTTGACAACACCTCTATGGCCAATCACAATTTATGGTACGTGAAACTAAACACCTCACAGTTCAGACCAAAGGGGGCTAATGACTGTTTAATAGACAGACATAAACACTGATTTTACGCTGGCATACTTGCTGTTGTCGTTGCATTGCAAAAATGTACTGTCATAATTATTTGATTTTAGAGCCAAATTGTTAAGTAACTATTAAGTAATTATGCTTATTGTATACAGATCTTTGCTCCCAGTATTCGTGTATGAGTGTTACTCACCTGAAAGTCCTGACCAAATTACTGATGTCATAGATGACATCACCCGTTGTTAGACACTATGCCATCTCTCAAACTTTAGAAAGACACAAGAAGGTTACATCATATAATAATGTAAAGGAAGCAAGTGAGTGCAATATAAATGTCTGTATGTGTTCTTGACTTTCCTGCCCTTTTGGGTTCCCATTCTTTTTGGTAAATTAATTTCCTTGACCTATCCAGTTATTTGTGATGACTGGAAAAGTATTTTTAAAAACTCATTTTGATTCAGACTGATTCACTAATGATTAATTTGTGAAGCAGTTCAAATGATACACTGAAAAGAACTGGCTCAAACGAGTCAATCACTCACAAACTGGGCATAACTATGGCTCTTGTGCACTATAGCTTTTCAGAAGCAGCCGTAATGACAAATACTTATCCAGTGCTGAACACTGACCTTCTGCTGAGCTTCTCTATAGCAATACGCTTCTGAATCAAGTGCTGTGCATGAGAATCAACCAAAGGAAGAGCAAGATCCTTCCCACTGTCCTAGAGGACCAGGAGAAAAATAGTGTGCATGTCAATCAAGAATGCAGGCAGCAGAAATTCATAAGAGAAGCTGCTGGTGGATGTGAAGTTTTTGCACATGGTACCATTTAACATGTGTGGATGCAGCACCCACTACAGGATGTTAGAGCAACTGCAGGCTCTGACTCCAGCACTGTATCAGGTCTTATTTTAGAGCAAAAAGTCATGTATTCCCTAGACCACATCCACCTTCTTGGAGATTTAATAAACTTCAACCAAATATCTGTGTCCCGAATGACACACTATTCACTATGAACTCAGACATTCAGAGACTATTTAGCCCAAAACGGAACACAAATTGGAATGCCCAATATGGTGGATGTAGAAAAGGAAGTCCTGCCTTCAGGTAAAAGAGCCAATCACCTTTCAAATATAGAAATCACCTGTCAGTCAACTCGAGAACGCACATGTGCATTAGCTGGATCAGCCTGGAAAAAAAAAAAATAAAAAATAAAAAAATATATATATATATGTATATATATATATATATATTTTTTTTTCTTTAGCATTATCTGAGGCAAAGATGCACAATTTATTGTTCACGTTCAAGCCAAATGTACACCCTTGACCATTAATTACAATTGTTTTGACAGTCCACCACCGCGCGTGGCCAGGTAACTCTGCCCCTTCTGCTACATGATTGTTTTTTCAGTTGAAGAAGCACATCATCCGGGTATTCGTAGTACACTTTTTTTTTTGCATTTTCACTACAAAATGGCATAGAATAGTGCAGAAGTGTGCGATTTAGGACGCACCTAATATAAACCAAGGACTGATTTCACAATGTTTACTCAATCCTAAATATACAAATGTGAACATAGCATTTAAGAAGTCTAAAGCTGTGACACAAATGAAGCACTATACACTAAACACTATGCACTCAGCCATGTAGTATATTAATTTTCAATGTGTAGTATCGTCCCAAATGGAACACAATGTTTTTTTTACTACACGGAAGCATTTGCCTTTTAACAGCTGACGGAAGTGATGTTTCAAATGCATACGACGTGTTGCCGCTAGCTTTAGTGCAAAAGCCAACCTCAGTTTAACACTTGTATCTCAAACAACGTACATATCTACACAGCATGGGGTGATAAGAAACCATTTAACTCACATTTGTAAGGTGCTTACATACTACTCAAACTACTTACGCTCAGGGTTGGGGAGTAACGGAATACATGTAACGGGATTACGTATTTAAAATACAAAATATAAGTAACTGTATTCCACTACAGTTACAATTGAAATCATTAATAATCAGAATACAGTTGCATTCAAAAAGTATTTTGATTACCGAAGAGATTACTTTGCATTTTATTGTCATTTGTTTCATTTAATATTTAGTCCTTTCAGATGGAAAACATTTATACATATAAATGATGCGATCCAAAGTGCATTTGAACAGCGGTGAAACACTTTCTTATGATGTGTTACATTCATACGAGCAGACAGAGAAGTAAGTTTGAAGTAAGTTTGGAGCAGAAGAAATAGAAATAAACCTTGTGTAAATTGTCAGCTTTACGCTAAGATAAAATGCTGTTTCTAGCCATTTTACATGCACATGTTACCAGGCACAATCATATTTTTTTATCAAGAAAATTCACGTTAGATCATAATTTCTTTTTTCTAGTAAGATCTTTGATATTAGGGCAAAAATCATATTCTAGATGATAATTTTTGTATTGTTTTCCTGTAAAAATATCTAAAAATCCTTAAAACAAGATCATTTAGATTAATCTTGTTTTAGAAACAACACTGCATAAGATATTTCGGTTTTTCAGAGAATGTATTTTTAACATGTATTTTGTCTTACTGTACTGGCAGAGTTTTTATAGTCAAAACAAGTGAAAAAATCTACCAGTGCTGAAGAAGTAATCCAAAGTATATGATGTAAAACAAGAAATAAAAAACAAAAATAAAAACAAGAAAGAATTTAAGAAAGACAGACAGATAGAAAAAAGATAAAAGGGCAAGCAAGCAAGAGAGAAAGACAGACAGATAAAAAAAGATTAAAAAACAAGAATTTAAGACAGACAGATAAAAAGAAAGATAAGAGAGCAAGCAAGAAAGAAAGTCAGACAGATAAAAAATAAAGAATTTAAGAAAGAATGAAAGACAGACAGATAAAAAAGAACGAGTTTAAGAAAGACAAAAAATAAAAAATAAAGAATTTAAGAAAGACAGAAAGAAAAATAAAAAATAAAGAATTTAAGAAAGAAAGACAGACAGATAACAATTTAAAAAAAATTAAAAATATTTAAGAGAGACAGACAGATAAAAAATAAAGAATTTAAGAAAGACAGACAAAAAATAAAAAATAAAGACAGACAGACAAATACAAATTTAAAAAATTAAAAATATTTAAGAAAGACAGACAGATAAAAAATAAAGAATTTAAGACAGACAAAAAATAAAAAATAAAGAAAGACAGACAGATACAAATTTAAAAAAGAAAGAATTTAAGAAAGAAAGACAGACAGATAAAAAGAAAGATAAGAGAGCAAGAAAGAAAGACAGAGAGACAGACAGACAGACAGACAGACAGATAAAAAAGATAAAAAACAAGAAAGAATTTAAGAAAGAAAAAAGAAAGACAGACAGATATAAAAGATAAAAAAGCAAGCACGCAAGAAAGAAAGAATTTAAGAAAGATAGAAATATAGATAAAAAGAAAGAAAGAAAGATAAAAAAACAAGAAAGTAAGTAAGAAAGAAAGAAAGAAAGTCTTTTTATGAACTTACCTTCTGGCCTCATCTGCAGCTGATCTCATCTGGGTCACTTTCCCACCTATAATTCAATAAAATAGGACAAAATTCTCATCTGTTAACCCGAAAATGTGAGTATATGACTTTTCCTATCATACCTTTCTTTAATTTTGCGGATCGGATATTTCCCGTCACTTCACCTGCTTCCACGCTTCTGTTCTCAAAACAAAAACACTTCCGCATACGCCACGTGATTACAGCAAGCCGTCCGTGACATACTTTATTCCGCCGCAGCGCTTAAACATGCGGCGCTGCTTCTTTTAAATCTAGCTGTAAGTAATTGCGCTTTATATCCTAGTTAGCAGACGTGTATTTTCTCAACCAAATAATTGAGGAGCTTTGTTTATAGAATGCTACTCGAAAGCATAATGTCTTTTTATAGAGCTGGTATTGCGCACGCATATATAGAGATATTTTTCTATCTAGCTAATGGGTGTAATAATCATCTTTAATTTAATTCAAACATTTATAAAGCCTCTCTTTGGGAGGGTGAGGGTCTGTTTATGAATGCGCATAAGAATATTCTCTCTAGTCTTTATTTCTCCTGAGTTTTGTTTTTATGATAATGCTCATAATTAGACTTGGAGGGAGTCTGACAAGGTCTTGCTCTTCGTAAACATGTCATGATCGATCATTAAGCCGCCTGCACCATTTTTACAGAGAGCTGTGGTAAGAGAAGACGTTTCGAAACATCGGAATGGCTCAAGAACAGCTCAGTGATGTTGTCCAGAGATGTGTAAGTGTCTAGATATGAATTTGTGTTACATTCACAATGTCTCGTCTACAGTAAGCTGCAGTTATGTGATCTTTCTTTTTCTCCAGCAAGCAATCAAGGATGAAATCTTCTCACCAGAGGATTATGATTTATTCCTCAACGCTGGAAGAACCTGCATAGAGCAAGGCGACAGTGCCCAAGTTCTCAGCATTCTAGTTGATGAGAAGAATAAGGCGAGTTGGGCACCTTCTAGTCTATATTGTGATGTATGGTGACTGATTTTTAGGCCAAATTCAATAAGCTTTCTCCCTTTTTTACATTCAAGAACGTTGTGAGATGCATGGGCTGGAATCTTCTGGGTCCACTGGTGCAGATCCTCCTGAAGAAAGAAGACAGAAATCTTCCCCACTGCCATGCCATCCTCTCATATCTGCTGGAGGTTGTTTTTGGTTTAATCTTTAAACTGCTGTTTGATCACAACCATCATCAGACTTATATGCTGCTTCCAACTTTTCACAATGTAGTTCTGTGTACAGGTTTGCAATCCTAAAGAGCTTCTGGTAGGTTTGCTTGAGCAGGTGGAGGACGCTGACTCCGGCTCCATCGCTGAGACACTGACTCTTCTCCTCAAGCCTTTACAAACAGGTGAATATTCTTCATCTCTTTAATCACTGAATCATAAGCCCATGCTCCATGTATAAGACAACATCAGCTGACTAGGAATGTACAAAATGATCTATTTTCAAAATGTACTAGTTGGTAAGGGTTGCAAGGACTCGACTAGTCGACTATTACTAATGTAGTCGACACTGTCAGCCTGGAGTGGACTAATCGCTTTACAAAATTCACTTTACAAAACGCGTCTGTATGAAATTCAGCGGGTGGCGGATTTCCGAAACGTAGGATGCAAGGGAAGACTCATTCATATTAATGAAGAAAGCTCTACCTGATTGGTTAGGGTTAGGATTAGGGGTTGGATTACAGTTTCTCTGACCTATCAGTTAGCGCTTTCCTGATGATTATTTTATTTTACTCAAAGTCCTCGTGGTGACGTAGTGACTCGCCTCAATCCGGGTGGTGGAGGACGAATTTCAGTTGCCTCCGCGTCTGAGACCGTCAATCTGCTTATTTTATCACGTGGCTTGTTGAGCGTGTTACCGTGGAGACGTAGCGTGTGTGGAGGCTCACGCTATTCTCCGTGGCATCCATGCACCCCACTGACAGCAAGAACCACATTATGGCGACCACGAGGAGGTTAACCCAACATGACTCTGCCCACCATAGCAACCGTGCCAATTGGTTGCTTAGGAAGCCGGACTGGAGTCATTCAGCACGCCCTGGATTCAAACTTGCGACTCCAGGTGTGGTAGTCAGCGTCTTTACTTGCTGAGCTACCCAGGCCCCCCCCCCGATTAATAGCACTGAATCGTCCAATCAGTTATCGCTTTACACATGAATGTAAATTAGTCTTCCTCTGCCATTTCGGAAACGTGCCAGCAGATGTGGAAACTGATGGCTCTGCACTGAAAGCGCGAAGTGGCTTAAATGTACTTTGATAAAGATGACACCGATGCTACAGTAACCTCCAATATATGCAAAGTAGCCTTCAAAGATAACAGAGATACTAGTGCTATGCATAATAATTTAAAAAGGTACCCGCTAGCACTAGTTAGTGATTTTCAACATTATCAGCACAACTTTGTGTTTGGATATCTAACTTGGTTGCTGTTCGCTCCTTCAAGAGCGCGATCCAGCGACAGTTAGAAAAGTGTTTCTAGTTGGAGTACGATGACATGAAGGAATGCATCCCCATCCTGCACTCTAGATCCCATGTCCGCCTGACATCACGACTAGTTGTCGACTAAGTTGTCGTGCAGCCACTACTAGTTAGTAGTGCTTTGGTTGGTGGTTGTCGGAATTTATAGATGTAAGTTCTCTTAGAGAGTTTTAGCATGCTTCTGAAAGCTACTGTACTAAAACACTGTTGGAAAAGTTGCATCTCTAAATTTAGCCATTTTATGGGTGCTTACACACTGCATCAGAGAATACACCAAATCCATTTATTTCAATGGTGGTGTGTCACAAGGGTTTGTGAAAGTCAACAAATCTTACCTTTGTTGATAAAGGCAGTTTTGAATGAATGAATTAATTGATGTTATATTTATATAGCACTTTTCTGACACTACACTCAAAGTGCTTTACATACTGAACAGGGGACTCTCCTCACCCACCACCAGTGTGTAGCATCCACCTGGATGATGTGATGGCAGCCATAGTGCACCAGTACACTCACCACACACCAGCTGTTGGTGGAGAGGAGAGAGTAGAGTTATGTAGCCAATTCAGGGATGGGGATTATTAGGCCATGATTGATAAGGGCCAATGGGGGAATTTGGCCAGGATACCAGGGTTACACCTCTACTCTGAGTCAGGACCTTGGTTTAACATGCCTTTTTACAATATAGTGTCCCCATCACTGTACTGGGGTGTTAGGACCCACACAGATCACAGGGTGAGCACCCCCTGCTTGACTCCCTAATACCTCTTTCAACAGCAACCTTAGTTTTCCCCAGGAGGTCTCCCATCCAGGTTCTGACCAGGCTCAACCCTGCTTAGCTTCAGTGGGTAACCAGTCTAGAGCTACAGGGTGATATGGCTGCTTGCTTGAATGTATCCTAACTAACTGAATCCCCCCCCCCCCCCGAAAAAAACCCAACTGCTTTTGTCCCTCCCAGTACTGCTGAGGTTGGGTATGAAGAAGCCCTCATCATTGGGCATGGCTCTCTCCACGTTGCTCAGCCAGGTGGCCAGACTGCCGGTGCCCATCAGCAAAGAGCAGGAAGAAGACGATGTTTTTGGCTTGTGCCGTTGCTGCACTGCTCTTCTAGAATTTGTAAAGCCCTTTGTTGAGGAGATCAAGGAGATTATAAAGGATAACAACAGGATATCAAAGGACAATGAGCTCCGAGTGGAACTCCTAAAGTTGTAGGTGCCTGTTTAATTGCTTCATTCAATTGAGGCCCACTTGAGTCCAGCATGTTATTTAAAACAATCTGCTTTCTGTCATCTCTCAAGCTGCATGAAGAGTTTAAGCGAGCCTCTACTGGAGGTGCAGTTGAAAGATCCAGACACATTTGAGAAGTCCCCTCTCAGAGGATTCGCCACAGAGATTCTGGTAAAATTTTGCAGTTTTTTATTGATGTTAATTAGGCTAAATTTAAATGTATTCAAATTGACTATTGATTCAAAACATAAATCAGTCATGTTTTCTTGACATATGTTTCTCATGCGTATTACACACCATTTTTACAGATAATTTTGTCAAATATTGGCGAGTCACTCCCAGATTTGTTAAGTCGCAATATACTGAAGAAAAGGGAGGTACCAGGCTTTCTTGAAGAGGAGGTCAGGTATCCAAAAGAGTCTTTGGCCTGCATGTCCCACCTGCTCTTTGTGGATCATATCACCATGGACATCTTTCCAGCTGTTCTCAGGTAAAGAAAGAAGCACTTAAAGGAATTTTCCGGTTTCAATATAAGTTAAGCTCATTCGACAGCATTTGTGGGAAAATGTTGCACAAAAAATAATTTTGACTCGCCCCTCCTTTTCTTTAAAAAAAGCAAAAATCAAGGTTACATTGAGGCACTTACAATGGAAGTGAATGGGGCCAATTTTTGGAGGGTTTAAAGGCATAAATGTGAAGCTTATAATTTTATAAAATCACTTACATTAATTATTCTGTTAAAACTCATGTATTGTTTGAGCTGTAAAGTTGTTTAAATCATAATTTTTACAGACGTTTTAGAGTTTGTTGACATTACAACGTCATGGCAAAGAAGTTGTAAAATTGACTATAACTTTACACAGAAAAGGTTATTAAGCGATTTTATCACACTAAAATCATGTTAACATACATATTTTTTATGTCTTATGGCTATACTTTTGAAATAGTGAGTATTTTAACATATACAGATTGGCCCCATTCACTTCCATTGTGTGTCACTGTAACCCAGACTTTTTGCTTTTTTTAAGAAAAGAAGGAGCAAGTCAAAAGAAATGTTTATGGTAATCAACATTATGCCACAATTGCTGTCGATTGAGCTAAACTTGTATTGGAATATTCCTTTAATTTAACTAATTTAAATGAATGTAGAATCAATCTACAGAAAGCATTTTATGTTATCACTGAAGTGGAATTGTTCTTTGTTTACTGTGCTTTTTTCCCAGCCCAGTTTTTGTTCTTCAGTGCAACATGGAATATATTGAACTTCTGTTAAGCAGGTATGTCTTAGAGCCTTTTTACTTCATATCAACAAAATGCAAAGTGAATCTAAACTTCAGTATAGTATGTCTTATGGAACACACGTTTCAATTCTGTTTCTCATGTTACTTTATATTTTTTATTTATTCATAGAACTGAAGAATCCCATCGGCAGAAAGGATTAGTAAGAATGTTAATTACAACAATAACATTATACATTATTAACATTATATTGACATAAGGGGCTCTATTTCAGTGAGTCTTATCCAATTTTCGTGAGAGTGCTAATTCTAAGTGCAATTTTCGTGCCAGTGCAAAGCGCAAGTGGCCGTGGGTGGGAGTGTTTGCGCTATCTGTGGGTGTATGTGTGCAAACTGTGGGTGTATTTTATGTAAATGAAGTAGCGCAAAGCGCAATTTCCTATTTTCCTGAGAAATAGGTCAGTGCGCAAGGGCGCTTCAAAATTGCACTTGACCCAGCCCATTAGTGCTTTGCACGTGCAATTTCGCCAAGCCCACTTGCGCCTAGATTTAGTGCATGCTTGCACGAAAATACAAAAACTCCTGGCCATGCCCATTGACTGCATATATGACTTATGGCCATCATCTCTAATTCTTCTGTCATAGGAATTGTATGAAAAAAGTCTCATCAGAGTTGAAGATAACAGTTTACTAGTGGATCTTCTGGAACTAAAGACATTTTTCAGTGTTCCTCAGGTAAACATTCTCAGTCCCACTATTCTTCAAGATTTTAAACACCTTTTGATTTAAGTGAGGCTTTATTCTCAATTTTAATTTTTTTCTCCTTAGAACGTAGTCAAAGTTATGACATTGTGTCCAGACCAGAATTTGGTAAGTGAGTTCTTTTGAGAGGAGGCAATTTGTAATGTGTGATTGGCAAGGAAATATGTTTGTTATCATGGTTGATGTTGATTTGTTTCTGCCCACACCACAGAGAACAAAAGGCCTTAAAGTCTTCCAGCTGAGTATTGACAAATTCAACACAGAGGCCAAGTACAAGTTCTTCAGGTGAGTCCTTTTTATGAGACAACATTTCAAAATGGAAACTTACAAAACACAACCCTTACAAAAAAGTACTGTGGAAATACCAAGTTACTTTACCATACCATTATTATGCACCATCGTATTTAAATGGTACTCAAAGGCACTTCAAAGAATACCATGGTACCTCAACTATAGTTGTTGTTTTATCCGTTCAGTTGGGTCTGACTCTTGGTGATCCGATGGATAAAGTTCCTCCAGCTGTCACGGTCATTGACGGCATTCTTTTGATCTTAGAAGCTCCTGTCCGTGTCATTCTTGACAGTGTCCAACTACCTTGATCTTGTTATTAGAGTTAGGTTAGGTTAGGGTTAGGCACTTTCATTAGGTGTTTGGTACAGCTACCATAGTACACGTCCAAAAAACATGGTAGGATCATTGTACTTTTTGTTTGTGAAAGTGACCAAAAAACAACACAAAGTCAGGAAGTACATAAACTCATAGCTTAGCTGTTGATATGAGTTTTTATTTTATTTTTTACATGTAACCAATTCTTGCTTATTATAGGTTTAATTTATGACAATCCCATTTTCAGAGGCATGTTGAAAACAAGTCACCATGCAGGGGTCGAAGGATACATAATCAAGAACATCAAAAATCAGATTGAATTTTCCCTGAAGGTATTGTAAGATAAATAATAATATATCTTATTTCTATTGCTCAAAGTTTCACATTTTAAAATTGGATTTCCATTGGTTGTTGTTACATTTTTTTTAGCCTGGTAATGGTAATGAATGGTTCCTGGGTAAACATCTGCTGCCTTTGCTGCAGCTAGTGCTGTGCCTCCCTCAGGGACCAGAAACAGACCTGCTACAGAACCTAGACAGGTAAGAGCCACTTCACAAAGTCAACCATGAATCTACCTACTAGTCTTTGTTACAACAGATGAATTAACAGAATTGGTATCTGTATGAAATAGGATCATGGAATCACTGAACCTCCTCCGTTACATGCTCATCAGAGATAAAGAATGGGAGAATGAGGTATGGTTGGACCACAGCCAGTCCAAACCTACTTTAATACCATTCTGTAATCACAGGACATGAAATACACTCAGTGATCAGTCACGCATCATGTTGTATACTTTCTGATATCCTCAGACAGGAATATGGACTGAGCTTTATAAGATTGAGGACAACTACCTAAAGCCTCTGCGTACTGGCCTGAACATGTCCAAAGCACATTATGAAGCAGAACTGAAGAGCACCAAAGAGAATAGGAGTTCAAAAGGTAGGATATTACACTGGTGGCCAGAAGTTTGGAATAATGTACAGAGTTTGCTCTTATGGAAAGAAATTGGTACTTTTATTCACCAAAGTGGCATTCAACTGATCACAATGTATAGTCAGGACATTAATAATGTGAAAAATTACTAAAAAAAAAATTCAGAACTTCTTAAACTACAATCAAAAAATCCTCCACGTGCAGCAATGACAGCTTTGCAGATCCTTGGCATTCTAGCTGTCAGTTTGTCCAGATACTCAGGTGACATTTCACCCCATGCTTCCTGTAGCACTTGCCATAGATGTGGCTTGTCAGGCACTTCTCACGCACCTTGCAGTCTAGCTGATCCCACCAAAGCTCAATGGGGTTAAGATCCTTAACACTCTTTTCCAATTATCTGTTGTCCAATGTCTGTGTTTCTTTGCCCAAGCATTGTATAGTCTTCATTCCTCAAAACAATGATTGACTGATGAGTTTCTAGAGAAAGCTGTTTCTTTTTTGCCATTTTTGACCTAATATTGACCTTAAGACTTGCCAATCTATTGCATACTCTAGCAAATCAAAAACAAACACAAAGACAATGTTAAGCTTCATTTAACGAACCAAATCATTTTCAGCTGTGTTTGATATAATGGCAAGTGATTTTCTAGTACCAAATTAGCAATGTAGCAAGATTACTCGAGGATAAGGTATTGGAGGGATGGCTTCTGGAAATGGGGCCTGTCTAGATTTGATCAAAAATAACTTTTTTCAAATAGTGATGGTGCTGTTTTTTTACATCTGTAATGTCCTGACTATATTTGTTATCAGTTGAATGCCACTTTGGTGAATAAAAGTACCAATTTCCTTCCGAAACAGCAAAATCTGTACATTATTCCAAACTTTTGGCCGCCAGTGTAAATTTAGAAAGTCTGTCAGCATATTGCATTTACAGGAATAGTTCATCCTAAAATGAAAATTCAGTCATTATTCATTCATCCTCATGT
The DNA here is from genome assembly GCF_019703515.2 of Myxocyprinus asiaticus. Classification (NCBI taxonomy): domain Eukaryota; kingdom Metazoa; phylum Chordata; class Actinopteri; order Cypriniformes; family Catostomidae; genus Myxocyprinus; species Myxocyprinus asiaticus. The sequence continues at coordinate 19,155,936 of NC_059349.1, read as the reverse complement.
CTTTCCAAACCCACATGACTTTTTTTCTTATGGAACACAAAGGGAGATGTTTTAACAAATATCTCGGTCTGTCTTTTCAATACAATGGCATTTAAGAGATTTAATGCCCATTGCAATGAATATGCAACCTATGGGGAGACTAGTTCTTTCAATTAGTCAAACTCTCACTTAGACTTTGGGAAACGTTTAATGTTACTTGAATTGGTGTTATTTTAGTAATCTTATACTGTGGAAGGCTTTGTTTGGAAAATGTTAAAATTGTTATATATTGTTTTGTTTTCTTTCCTAATATGGAAATAAATGCATTAACAGGAAAAGAAGTATATATCTTGTAAAATTTCAGTACTTTCAAAATCTGCAAAAAAAATAAATTAATCGCGATTAAAAATTTAAATTGACTGACAGCACTAGTTTAATGAGTATCTCGGCCCATCTTTAAAATACAATAATAATAGCAGTGAAAAGTGCCTCACTTTAAAGCTTAAAAAAGGATGCAAAAATATAATAAAAGAAGTCCGTGTGACTCGTGCATCATATTCCAAGTCTTCTGAAGACATATGATGGTGAGAAATGACCCGAAATATAAGACATTAAGATAAGTGAAACTCTTAATGTCCATTGCACGTTCATGAATGCATGAGAGAAGCTTGTTCACAGTGGCACGTGTTCATGCAAATAAGTGCTGTTTTTAATGCTAAACATTGTATTGAAAAGATGGATTGAGACATTCATTAAAACCTCCTTTTGTGTTCTGTATAAGAAAGAAACACACGAGTTTGAAACGACATGAGGGTGAGTACATTTTGACTGATTTTCATTTTCAGATTAACTTTTCCTTCACAATGTTTCTATGTCCGTGATTTCCTATAGTCAGACTGCTGACCTATTTTTGTGTTCAACAGACTCTAAAGCACCAGACTACACAGTAAGTGTTGGCAATGAGAAGCTACCAAACATGACTCCAGAAATGCAGATACAGGTAAATTATTGTGTATCAATCAGCATTCATGAAATATTGTGATTCAGTTCAGTAAAGCTTACATTGTGTGATGCTTTGTCTGATGCTCAAGTGATCTAACTCAGGGGTCTGTGGAGAAGATATATAGGACATATAGAATTTTCTTTAACCCTCCACGTATTCATGTTTAATGACACATGGCTTTGTTCCAATCTCAGGTTCTGCAGTCAGCCCTCTTCACATTTGACCTGATAGAAAGTGTGTTGGCGAGAATCGAGGAGATCATTGAAGCTAAAGACAGACCGTCATGAGGGAAATAGGTTCTGGCCCTTTTGTGAGAAACTTTATCAGCAACCAGCTTCAAAATCTTAATTTTGTTGCCACCTCTCAAAGAAATAGGTCCCTCAAGGAATCAACAACCAATCAAAAAGGGAACGAGTTTTCTGATACAGCAGCAAAAGTCTGGAAAAAAAAAACATAGATTGCATTTGATTAGCTTTACACACATTAGCCACATCTGTCTTTTACCCTGTCTGTGTCGACACTGGTCCCAATCACTCTCCACTGTATAGGTAGCATGTAATGATTATGTAATGTCAGTGAGAACTGTTCTACAATGTTACATTTTTATGATATTTTTATGATATTTGACATGGTATTTGTAAAGATTTGATCACTCAGCTGATTTTTGACCATCTATGTTTGAACATATCTAATAGTTTGTACAATACACTAATGTAGAAAAGACACTTCAGGTCAGAAAACTCGTTTGAGAGTTATATGACTTGACAGTGAAACATGTTGCTGGATTATTATTTGTTGACAATGCTCAAATTTGTATAAATGTAAGTTACAAAAACAAAAAAACACTGTGAACTATGCAAAAACATTTGAACGAATTAACTTAAGATTAAAGGTAGAATTTTATTGGAAGATGCATTTAAATTTGTTAGAGCTGTGCTTAGCAGTTTGTTCTTGCATTTTTGCATCCTTCCTGTGTATAAAATCACTCGTTTTAGGAAAATATTTGATGGCAGTTAGATTTTTGCAATTTTGCTACATGAAATGATCCCCCAAGCTTTGAATAAACCCCATTGTTTTCCAGATGCAGTGTTTATTCTCTTCCAATTATTTATTTTTCAAATCATTAGAGAAATGAAAGGTAAAAACAGCAGGTGGTTCTCAACAAAGGTTTATTTTATCCAAACATATGAGGAAATCAAAACACGCAACAATACACTGAACAATTAAACAAATGAATCTTTATTCTCCAAAGTAATGTAAGAAACCAAAAAATAAGACTAATAAATACATTAAACAAGCACACAAAATTACACAGCACACAACATAAAATAAATGCATTTGTGTATCCCTTTACATAATACAATTAGAAGGATGCACAAAACTTAATCTTTAATGTCTTTGAAGAGTGGATGCTGCAGTGCCATTGAGGCCGTTATTCTTGTCGCTGGGTTTAGATCTAAAAGTTTATCCAGGAGGTCATATATTTCATCAGGAACTTTGTCCCAGCCCATCTCCTGCAGCTCTGCAGGGCGTTTCAGTGAGCCTGAGATGGACTGGCTCAATTGTTTCTTAGCTGAGCTGTCTGCATCCTGTTTTATCTCTGTGGGGTGACGTGAGGACTGAAACTCGACAGGAAGTGACCCATCATCACATGATCGCAAACCTCTCAGGGTCTCACAGAGAATCCTAAGGTCCAGCCGAGGGAGCTCCCGACTGCACACTATAGATTTTCCTGCAATCAGACAGATCAAATCATATAAATAAGCGTCAATGTACAAAACTATGCATAAGCATTTAATTCCAATAATTAATCTGAAATAGCATGCTGACAACGACGTACCAAACTTCTTAGCAGCCTCTATTGTTTCTCTAGATCCTCGGATGGTCATGATCTGGGTAAGAGCTATCATATCATCACTAGCTTTGAAGAATGGATACCTCCCGCTCAGAAGTGACAGTAATATAACACCTGCTGACCACATGTCAATAGCTGCAGAGAGATAACAAAATAAACAAACTTTGAAAACATAACATAGATCTAGAGCCAGACATAAAATAAATACAATTCTGACTGTCCGAGATAAACGGAATGCAGCAACAGAGCTGAATCACACACCAAATAACAATAAGCAACAAATATTAATTTTGTTGGGTAACTTTACCAGTTCCCTGATTAGGGCACTTAGTCAGGACTTCAGGAGCCCTAAAGCCTGGAGTACCCGCTCTAGGAGCCACTTGCTGCTTCCTGTGAAAAAAGAAGTTAAATTTCTTATTAACTGCACTATGAAATTCAAACAATACCATCACTATTTCATTTGATAAGGAGTGTGTACCTAGACAGGCAGATGTTGCAGATGCGGTCAGTCATGTAGCAGCTGCAGGTAAGTGTCTGGCTGACAGCGGCGGGTTTGGGTTTCTGATTACGCAATGTCTGACTCAAAACGGTAGCTTTCTGTTTCTGACCGTTCAGTGGAGTTTTCACAGGGACTGAAATGCGTTTTGAAGAAACCATCTTTTGCGGAATAACCTCCTCTTTTTTCAGCTTTGAAAGCTGTCCCTGAAATGCAAGTTGACAGGTGAAGGGCTGATAGTTATTAAAAAGGTATCAAATGCAGCGAAATTAAGAGAAGATGCTAACCTCCACTTTGTCAGTGCTGGTTTTATGAGAGTTTGTGCTGTTCAAGTTTCTCTCCCCAAATACAGACCGTGGTGCCTTATCAAGAACCAACAGTTCCTTGCAAAGGAAAGGAATTTAATCTTGACAAAAGCACATTAGCTCAAATAAAACAATCTGAGCATGAAAATGTAAACTTCGAAGCGCCCCCCACTCATAACCACCACTATCATATTAACAAACACAAAAAAGAGACCAGTGCAAACACCTTGGTAAGTTTAATGCGTGAGGGTGGGCAGGATCTTTTAGCTGGTGCTTTAGTGCTGGACTGGACAGCAGGATTTCTGGTGTTGGGTGGCAAAGGCAATAGTTTCTGTTTCCCATGTGCAACCTCCACCCTTCCTGAAGACCAACCACCTTTATGAGCGTTTGATTTCACAACCTTTAGCTGTTCGATCTGGGTGTCTGGGGTGCCCTGTGCCAGGCCAAAATCAACAAGAGCGTACCTGTGAAAAGAAAGAGCAACAATTAGCAAGCTTCCATCTGCTTGATTCTGACTGGTCCAGGCAACTGTTTTACTATTAATCTATGCTAGTTTATGCCTCTAGTATCACTCTGTGATATACTGTATCTTTTTCAAATGAATTCTTCATGTCCATTTATTTGGTTAAGTAACCATATAATAAGCAGAATAATATACAGTCAGTCCATCATGATCACAAAATAGACCCCTGATGCTAAGCTAAAGGGTCTTGTGGGGTTCTATTTTGCAACAATGATTAGCTGACTGAACATTATTTCTTAATTATTCCATGATGATAACTATGTGCATAAAACTTGCACTCGGGCTATTATTTTGGCCACTTAAACAAACCAGTTACTTACAAATGTTACTGAAATACAAAATTGTAAAAAAAAAATTAGTACACTTTGGATCTAGTAGTGTTTTCCCTATATGCAATTAGTAGCAGCACCACCATTGAAATTTCACATGGTTCATAAATTGCTAGCCCCAGTCAGCTATGCGTAGTATTAATGTTTTCTAAATCTTTTTAAACAAATCTTTTAAGTGAACAAATCATTCTTGTTAACCTGCATACACTGACTCATATTTCTTGTTCACTGACGTCTCTCCCTTTCAAAGCCAATGAGTTCTAGTTTGAAGCATGAGACTGCTTTGGTAGCATTAATGCCTGTAAAGACTGACTATTAGCGTGAGCCAATAGCATTAGAGTGTGGGCTGTGAAGAAGCATTTTACTGGTTTGACCCACTGAACGAAAACGCCCCTTCACTGAACGAGCGAGGATCAGGATCTGTTGACCGACTGAAGGAGAGGAGGTGGCATGTCGTTCATTTACTTTGGTAATCTCGTACAAGAAGGACAAAAAGTGTCTGGATGAATTAAGAGTCAAAGTAATTGTTGACATTACAATGACATCAGGATGTAATTGAATCACTTATAATTATTTTTAGGCTAATATTGTTTTCTTTTTGTACAGTCATGGACAGCAGTTCACAAAATGATAGCTATGCTTTGTTGTCATTTGCGGGGAAACGCTTATGATGCATAAACACGGCTGAATTCTCTTATATTTTAATAAAGTCTAATTAGACTCGTTTTGGTTCTGAACGACTGAACAAAAAAGAATGATTAATACAGCTGAAACATGTTGCCAATAAATAGCCAGTTACAATATTATATGGTTTGTCTGTACTCTTCAAGTGATTGATTATTTTTATAACTTTATAAATGTTTATTATAGAAAATGATAAAATTTTGAATATTAGCTGCTTAGCTTAAATGATGTAAAAACAGTTTTTTAAAAAAACATCTTTGCAACAGAGTGGAATACATTAAATGTGCACATCTTAGTGTCAATGGGGACTGAGCCCCTCTAAGATTTAAATCCTAGAATCCTGGTTTATATCTATTTGTATTCATGTTTAATAAAAATAGTGCGTTGAGGCATTTCATTATTTGACAGTTATTAGTACAGCTATCTGGGATTCAAGAGCCCTTCAAGTGTCAAAAGCTCCAGGTAAATAAACACACACAACAAGGCGAATATGAATAACCCATCTATAATGATTCTAAGGTCTTTCTGAACTATTTCTGCACTGACATGCTTAAATGCGGGTTCAAGCTTTGCGGGCTCAAAGATGTGTGCACAACAGCACAGCTGCTTAAAAAACAAATCCTAGGGGAAACACTGTAGTATAATAGTGATTATACTAGAACAACAGTAACAAGAATATCAGCTACATACTCTCTCCTCTGTCGATTGAAAAGGAAGTTGTTTGGCTTGATGTCTCGGTGGATGATGCCAAACTTGTGAATATGCCTCAGCGCTTTGAGCAAGTGGCAGATGTAATGCCTCACTTCCTCAAAATTCAAGGAGCCAACAATGTCCTAGAAGGAATGAAGACTTGTGTTATTTTATTCTATTCATGACTAATCATCTAGGTGGAAAGCAAAGGTATTGCAGTTACTCACCACAAAGGTTTGATGCTCCATGTACGGCATAACAATGACCACGTGATGTTCTTTCCTGAAGCAGTATGTGACCCCCATCACATTTTCTGTACCTCTGGGGAGGATGAGACAATGGATATGTTCAAATTAAATTCTCAAAACGCAAATCTTTTCACTCAAAAATACCTTATAAAACATAAGATTATGTCTATCACTTATAAAAGAGGATGGATTATGCAACTCTCTTATTAACAAGTTAGGGGATAGATCAAGGTCTAAACTCAATACACTTAAAAAAAATAAATAAAAAAAAGGATTTTTGCTGCTTGTTCAATTGACTTAATTAAAATTAGCACAATTAGCAACAAAATTCTAGACCATTTTTTCACAATTTGATTTCCTTGCTTTCTATACATTTACATTTATAAAATGGAAGTTTACTTAATCCATTTAAGTTCGCACTACATGAATTATATTTGTGGTGTTGGCATGTAGTGTTGTTGCTCTGATGAAACTGGGCAAGGAATTTCCATTTCCCAGTATGCTTTTACATGGGATGTTAAAATCAAGTGTTATTTTAAATGTTTTTGTGCAAGATGAATACAAAGGGGGATACTAGTCAGTGTTTAATGTTTTTTTATGTTGAGATTTAAAAGAGTCTCTGTTATGTTGGAGTTTTTAGGGGTTACCATTACGGTGAAGAGTGGAGCTTGAGCTAATTATGTCACACATGAATTTGATTGGTCGCTTCACTGAGCAAATGCTGTGCTAACCATAGCATAGTTACTGAACTACACTCTGTAGTGCTTCCAACCGGCATGTATTTAGCATGCTAACATTACTTTGACTAGTTAATACATAGAGTTACATCGGGATGTCAAATTTTGTTGGGTTTACCCAATTCAACTAGGTTCTTTCTCCACAACAAGTTTGTGTTGAGAATACATAGTCATTTTAAGTTAATAAAACTCATTTCAAACTGAATCAAGTTCAGCCAAAGAGCATTATTGAGTCTACGGAGAGGCAGTAGAGACTGTAAGAAAGAGATCACTCACCCAGCAACTGTCAGGCACTGAAGTTCAGCAGCTATGCGCATTGGGTGACTGGTGGGGATCAGATGTTTCAATGCAAACATCTTTCTTGAACCATCAGTCATCTGCGCCTCAGCCAGATATACCGAGCTGAAAGTGCCTGTAATGACAATGATACAATTAATTCCGTTCAAGTCAATCAGCAGAAAGGGGACAAAAATCAAACACAAGTCCATTCATCATGCAAACCTTCTCCGATTTTGTCAACGATACGAAAAATCCGAGACAGCTGTGGCACAACTTCATACAGATATTCAATGTCCTTCTCAACATCCCCTGAAAAAAACAAAACATTTTCAATTGTCTTAAACATTTCAATAAAGCAACAGACTGAAATAAAAAAAGTCAAGTCAGATCAACACACACACATCACATTCAGTTCAAAGAATATTCAAGTTTTACTCACTGGGAATTTTGTGTCTGCTCCTGTTGTTCTCAACAGTGTGATGACTGCTGCTCTGGACAGTCGGCGCTACCTCCATTTAATCCCGCAATAATCCACAGATCTGAAAATGTGCTAAACACATTCGATGACATTAGATACAATATATATTCTCAAACATTTTAAGTGTGTCAAAAAAGATCCAATATAAAAGTTATAATATATTATAGTTATATACGTTTAAACCCCCACGGTAACCTCCGAATTTACTACGGTAATCAAAAATAACATACCTCGCTTGTTGTTTTCGTCTTCACCGAGTTTTTTAATCAGAGTTTAAGAGAAAAACAAATCCAGCAATGCATCTGATAAACAACTTCACTGACGCAGCACAGTTCGAGTCTTACTTTGAACATTTAACCAGTCACCTTGTGTTCACTGTTTATATTAAACGAGCACATGTGAGTTAAGAGTTTTTTTTATTTTTTAAATATAGTCTTTTTTGCTCCTTCTTCCCGATGTCTTCCAAATTCCGCGCTAAAACTTACACAAAGATCACGTGTCCACTACTGATCGCACGAGGTCCAACAATGCGTGCGGCGTTTAGATCTCATTCGGTCCAATAAACAAATAGATAAAAATAATACAATATCGTCATGCGTCACTCTATTTTATAATTCAAGATTTGGGTAATAAAGTAATGCCAGATGATATGTAGGTCATTTAATAAAAACATTTCAAAGTTAGTTTGCAACAATTAGTTGTACAGTAACTTTTTCATTTGTATTACATAAATATTAGTGTATTAAATATCCAATTGAATTATTTATTTATTTATTCTCGTTATTATTGTTATTTTTACATGTTATTGTTATTTTTTTTTTTCGTGGCAAGTAACTTGGTAGACTTTTATTTTGAAAAAAGAGGGGAAAACAAACAGACTCTCGAACACTTCCGGTATGCGGCAAAAAAATCACAATACAGCTCTATTATTAACAGAAAGTACAATGTTATCAGCTGAGAACGAAGTTTAATTAGAGCTGGTGTAAATCTATCCAGTACTGCACTGACTTAGCAGGTTTATAATAATCATGGATAAATTTGTTGTTCGGGTCCCGAAGGCAGACTGGGTGAAGCAGGAACCAAAAAAGGAGTGTAGTTACAAACAAGCAACATTAGAGTCTCTACGGGTATGTCATTGATAATTTTGCTCTTCTGTATCAATCTTTCCCAGGTTTGATATTGTTCATATAAATGTCTGTATTTGTTCCAGAGAGTGGTCGTGATTGAAGACATTGAAAGGTACAAGTCGATCCTTGAACTGCCTGGCCAACCTAAAGAGAACATGATAGACGCCTTGAGAGAGCTAGACAAGAAAGTTCCATCAAAAGAAGTGCTGAAGACTACCAGAATTGGTAAGACATTTATATCTCCCCCTATGTTACACAATCTTTTCTCATTCTATTCATACAACTTCCATTCATGTTTCTTCAGGACACACTGTCAACAACCTACGAAAACACTCTGAAGATCCTGAAATCAAGTCACTTGCAGGGGAGGTTTACACACACTGGAGAACCTTTATTGAGGAGCATGCAAACAAACCCTCCATAGAAGTTCGCTGTGACAAACAGACTGAAGGCTTGCGAAGCAATGCTGTGAAGCTGCTCTCTGAAGCCACTGGGTTGAAGGTACAGTTGTTTGTCTCACAGGGTGCACATGCAGTAGGCTTGATCCTCTGTGATCATTTTCATTCTATTGACAATGTGGATACTTTCATCAGTCTTTTGGTCTAGCTTCTGGAATTGTGTTAGTACACATTTTGGTGACTGAGACTGTTTGGTGAAGGTCCACACTAAAATTTAAAGTAAACATCATATCTTTTATGACCTAATGTATGTATACTGACTTATAGTTGTAAACAAAAGCTAATAGGTCCTCAGGGAATTTTAAAATGTATAGCATTTACAGTACTTTAGTAGTAAGTTTAAATTCATTTTCTATTGTACATCAATAACTACTGTTATTTTCTTAATTTTTCAGGTGGAGCATGGTCTGGTGGAGAACATTGAGAGGGAGGTGTTTCATCAAAGCTCTCGGCTTGTTAGTGGAGCATACAGAAGGACTGTGAGGGCTCTTGTCTTTGCTTTAAAACATAAGCCTGAATTGAGAGCACAGGTCAAGGATGGCAAAATACCAGTCAATACATTTGTGAGTAATTACAAAAAGAAACAATAAAAAAAAGAGAATAATTCAGGCCCGGGACCAAAACAAATCCATTTTAAACTATAGAACCTACTTTTTATAAGTTATAAACTACTTGTTTTTTTAACCTATTTTATGTGTATAAATTTTTTTTTTATTGTTACATTTTTTCAGCAGTGTAATTTACTCATTGAATTGTAACTATTTTTACCTTAAAATAATGTTCTTAAATATATTTGCCAACTCAATTGTCAGAATGTTTATTTCCATGGATGACCACACATAAAACAAACTGTACAAAAATAGAGGTGTATCAAGAAAAGTCATTATATATCCAATGAGTGGCATGCCTATAGGAGCACCAGCCACACAATAGCAATTAACATGAGTATGATGGCAGGAACGCAGATGCTGAAGAAGATGATGTCACTGGTCTCATGAGGTTCATTTTCTTCATCCTCACGCTTGATGCTTGCATTCTCTGCGAGACGTGCCAGTTCACTGAGATGATGTTGACCATGTTGACATATTCTTCTGTGTTCCTTCAGAGAAGTCAAAATAGAGCGAGTTCACCAGCATGGTGATGTTTTGACATTTCTGCAGAGGATCACATTGGACAGATATTTGTAAAGACTCAAACATGAACAGGGAACTATTTTTTATGAACAAAACCATATTTAAAGGTGCTGTTAGCAATTAGTTTTGAAACTTCCACAAGACAGAGCTGTTAAATTAGACGTGCCCACTCTTTCCAAAACACCGCCCTCCAAAGATAGCAGCGAGACCATCACCTTCTCACGGTTGACAAATACAACAGCAGCAAAATAGCACCTTCAGCTGACAACTGTTATGAGTCTGAATATGACATTAAACCTGAATGAACCGCTTCAACTACTACACTATAAGAACACGCAAAATGATTGACAGGCAGAAAATACATCAAAGTCTTCTGATTGGCTGATCAAAGAATTTGGCAGCTACCCGCGGTCACATTTTTATTAGCTGCATACACAGTCTAGTGCTTATTTCAGTAGTATCTTTCAGGGAGAAGGAACATTTTCTGCATTCCATTCTATAAAAAATAAAATCGCTTACAATACCTTTAACTCAACAAGAAATCAAAATTGTCTCCATTTACTCTCTTAATGAGCTCTCTTAATGAGTGTTCCTGGTCTTATTTTGAAAAGAGGCTTTTTTGTCTTTGTAATATTTAATTAAAGGTATAGTTAACCCAAAAATACAAATTCTCTTATCACTTACTCACCCTTATGCCATCCCAGATGTGCATGACTTTCATTCTTCTGCTGAGCACAAGTGAAGATTTTTAGAAGAATATTTCAGTTCTACAGGTCCATACATAAAAAAATTAATGGTGGCCAGAAATCTGAAGGGCCAAAAAGCAGATAAAAGCAGCATAAATGTAATCCATATGACTCCAGTGGTTAAATCCATGTCTTCAGAAGTGATATGATAGGTGTGGGTGAGAAACAGATCAATATTTAAGTCATTTTAAGATGTGAAAGTGAAACTAAACGGACACCACTTGTGGTGGCGTTCATGTGCGCTTAAATACAACCATTCCGCCTTGACTTGAACACACCAATAATCGCATGTCAGTCAACTTGGGACCAGCCTGAATATATATATATATATATATATATATATATATATATATATATATATATAGCGTGTGATCTGAGCTGAAGAAGCACAATTTATATTACCATTGTTGTCAGATTTACTGCTGCTTTGAAATATATTCTTTGATTGGAGCTGTACTTCTGCTGCTTGTATCTAAAGAAAAAAGCTGCCTGTGAGCATTCCCAAGATGGTCGCTGAGTGAACTAACTTGCCTTGAAAGCGACTTTAATTGGGTGTTCCAATTTCTCCCATTCATGTTAATAAAAGTGGTCTGTCTCAGCTAAACTGTCTCTAGCGTGGCTTTGAGCAAGTTAATGCATAAACAGCTTCAAAACCACATACCTGCAATGACCAATAATATCCAACAGATGACAGTGATGCGCAAGGACTGTCAATGTGCATTCATTGTATCCTCAGAAGAAGACAGACTCACCCATGTGACCCATGTAAACATGGCAGCCTCCTGTGTGCAACGAGAGAATGTCATAACGAGCATCGGTTTTGTTCTGTAGCTTATTAACAAAGAGGTTCATTTCGAATATCTGTTATATATTTTTATTAAGATGTTTCACGCAACAGTGCGAAGGATAAGGGCATCGGCTCTCAAAATAACTCAGAAATGCAAATCTAAAGACTGTGTCCTTAATGGACATCGCTGCTTGTCAACCAGCCCGTGCTTATGCGGGAAGGTTCTTCCGAGGAAAAAGCCTCGAGTGGTTCATGAAATAGCCGGACTGGAGCCCATCACGTATGCCGACAGGATGCACTTTGTTCCTGGACTGGCAAAGCCGAAGTTTCCCGAATGGGACCGTGGATGGCAGGAACCCAATCACTATCAGTCACCTAAACTAGAAGACATGCCTCTGCATAAAGACAAACCTTGTTACATCTTCAATCAGAGGACTAATGTACTGGAAGGTATGTATAATGTTTGTATATTTTTAGGCATGTTTCTTAAAATTCTGTCAGTGTCTCATAATACTTCGATTTGTTGGCTGAACATCTAATAATAAATAGCAATTAAAAAAGTTAATTAATTTGTATTGGAGCATCTTGCAATAAAAATGCATAATTATATAAATGCTTATTTATATATTTGTCTCTTTAATTGGTTTAATTTTTCACTTGACTTCCCCTAAAACTCATTAATTAAATCTTAATTTATGTGACCTTTCTCTTATTTAAATTTACAGAAAAAAACATTTCATTACGTTAGCGACTGCTGCATGCATTATTGAAGTGCATTTGCTTAATAAATGTATTTGATTAGTGTGTAATGATCACAAGTGTGATTGTGATCTGTTTGTAGGGGTTCGACAAGCACTTTGGCTCAGTAAGTCAGTCATCATCAAAGGGTTACCTGCTCATATTGTGCACCTGCCTGAAGATCCAGCCAATCAGATTGAGAATCAGGATGAGAGAGTTCAGAATGCCATTAAAAACTCTAGACTGTGGGACACCACTGGACACCGGCCACCCAGAGACAGATTCTGGTGAGTAGCCTCTAGTCTGACCTTATTACTGCTCCTATGTTTGGTTAATGCAAAGAAATAAAAGACAAGCTTCTTTAAACAGATGGTTTCAACACAAACTTCATTCCCTTATTAGTAGTTAAATATCAATATGTCAGTAATGACAGCACACTAGAACACCCTTTTCATTAAATAAACATTTCCCTCAATGAAAAACTCTCATGTATTTTTGTACTAAGCTCTAAGTTTTATCTGCAGTTTCATTACTATAGTGCAAAACAACCAGTTTATTCATGGTTTTTAGTTTGCTTTTTGTTTGCATGTATTAATACCATAATTTACACTGAAGTAATGCTTTCATCTTCAACAGTAATACTGTAGTAATCTCATCCCTATTTAACACATTTCACCATGTTTCTTCTTGTCAGGAAGTAACGAAACTCATGAATATTAATATAATGCTGCCTGTTTCAAATTTGATATGTGATATTCTAAAGCCTCTGCATCTTTAACTTAATCAAAATTTTGCTGATAATCCTGTTGTATGCAATGTACTAGATGTCTACTGCCATCTACTGATTGTGCATTTCTTGAAGTAGAAGTATTTAAAAAAAAAAAGATGTAAAATCTTTGCTGATTTTGATCTAGTAAAAGTGACAATAACGATTATATTGTTACTGATATTTTAAAATGAGTTTTTGCTCAATATAAGCAACTGGTGCTTGGTTAAAATTTTGTTCATTATTTTATTGAAGAAGCATGCCAAAATCCATATAAAATATGATACAACAGGCTTTTGAGGTACATCTCTCATTCACCATCACATTACATTCATGCCCACCACAAAAAAAATTAAAATAAATACAAATTAACAGAGCCTTGAAAATTCGGACATATAATTTGTATAAGATATATTTAAAGTTCGAACTAATATTTGGATGTATTTATATATGCAGCCTGCTCTGTCATTATAAAGATTATTTATAAAGAACATTACAAGCTATTATGATGTCATCTTACTATAACGTCCTGAGACCCAGCAACGAAAGTTTTACAATTTCCCTTTTTTAAATGTCATTATAGTGTTTGGTGCATAAAATACATATGATAATAATTGTTTTTTTTTTTTGTTTTTTTTTTACAAAAAAAGTATACACACACACACAGTGCATTCAGAAAGTATTCAGACCCCTTCATTTTTTTCACATTTTGTTATGTTGCAGCTTTATGCTAAAACGCTTTAAATTATTATTTTTTCACATCAATCTACATTACCCCATAATGACAAAGCGAAAACCAGATTTTGTATAACTTTGAAAGTGTATTAAATTAAATACTGAAATATCACATTGACTTCAGAATTCAGACCCTTAACTCAGTACTTACAGTGGCGGCCAAAAGTTTGGAATAATGTGCAGATTTTGCTGTTTCAGAAGGAAATTGGTACTGTAATTCACCAACTGGCATTCAACTGATCACAAAGTAATGTCAGGACATTACTGATGTAAAAAAAAAATCACTATTTGAAAAAAGTCGTTTTTGATCAAATCTAGACAGGCCCCATTTCCAGCAGCCATCACTCCAACACCTTATCCTTGAGTAATCATGCTAAATTGCTAATTTGGTACTAGAAAATCACTTGCCATTATATCAAACACTGCTATGATCTCTGGAGCTCAACCAGAGTGACCATCGGGTTCTTGGTCACCTCTCTTACCAAGGCCCTTTTTCCCCGATTGCTCAGTTTGGCCAGGTGGCCAGTTCTAAGAAGAGTTCTGGTTGTTCCAAACTTCCATGTAAGAATTATGGAAGCCACTGTGCTCTTGAGAACCTTCAATGCATCCGAAATGTATTCGTACCCTTCCCCAGATCTGTGCCTCGACACAATCCTTTCTCTGAGCTCTGCAGGCAGTTCATTTGACCTCATGGCTTGGGTTTTGCTCTGATATGCATTTTCAGCTGTGAGACCTTATATAGACAGGTGTGTGCCTTTCCAAATCATGTCCAATCAAGTGAATTTGCCACAGGTGAACTCCAATCAAAGTGTAGAAACATCTCAAAGATGATCCAGAGAAATGGGATGCACCTGAGCTAAATTTCAAGTGTCATAGCAAAGGGTCTGAATACTTATTTCAATGGGATATTTCATTTTTTCTTTTTAATAAATTTGCAAAGTTATCAAAAATCTGTTTTTTGCTTTGTCGTTATGGGGAATGGAGTGTAGATTTATGTTATTTATTATTTATTTTTTTAAAGCATTTTAGCATAAGGCTGCAACATAACAAAATGTGAAAAAAAATTAAGGGGTCTGAATACTTTCTGAATGCACTGTATTTAAAAATGTATTTTATTCATATTGTATGTGATGTGCTAAATTGTAATGCCATATTTATAGACCAAGGGAAGAAAGTTATCATGGCCAAAATCCCAAACATTTAGAATCTCTTAAGCCCAGGGAGTCCTGTGATAATACCCCCAGATTTACTACTGTGGCATGTATGGGCTAAGAGAAACTTAAATAACAAAAGTCCTATTAAAAAAAGAAAAGGCTGGGTCTCAGGACAATAATGACCTTTAAAGCCTGATGTATCCGATATTATACAAAAAAAAAATCCCATATTCAATATAATATATATTTATATTAGAGTTTGTTTAATGGTTCAGAAAACGGCTCCATAAAAAAAAAAAAAAAATCGGATTATTATTTCAGGATTTATATTAGGTTACAGGCAGATAATGTCAAATAATATTTTAATGTTTTGATAAATACAACAAATATGTCACATAATTAATATGATAAATTGATCCATTCACCCAACATTGCAAGTACTAAGATTTTGTTAGTCAGTGAATAAATCCATTGATCAGCATAATTTCAGCCAGAATGACCGCTTGGTCTCATGGTAAAATTTTTGCCTCTAATACAAGGATTTCCGGATTCTAATCTGCCCTAATATATTTTTTTATTTAGTTAAACGAATATTACATCTGTACTGTGGATGTTTATAAAGAGCAGGTCTGTTTTGCATTTTGCTTGCGACTTCACTGGAAAGCAGCACAAGCTGCGGAACAGCGGAGTGAGAAGAGCGCACGAGAGAACATTGCCCCTCGATGTCACCCAACGTCTCTGATAACAGCCGCAACAAGCACTCATTATAACATTAAAAATAACAAACTCCAGTGCCGGATCAACACTTATAATACACACAAACGAAATGGAAACTCCTGCTGTTTCTTATGCATTAGACACTTACCTGTCGAAAGCTATTTCAAAAAGTGGTAGGGACATGTCCCACCCATCCCACCCGTAAATGATGCCTAAGCCATGTTTAAATCCATTCAGCAGTATTCCGTAGATCTCCCCTAAAATTGGCATAGAAAATGCAAATTTCTCTTCAGATTTACTAGTTTGTCATTTGCCTTTTACATTTTTGTTTGTTTTAGATGGTTTCTTAGCAAAGTGAAAGCATAAAGGCCTATTGTGTTTGTGATGATTAGTTCAGCAGGAAGCTAAGCGTACAAATTGAGTACAATGACAAATCCTCAAGCATCAATAATAATAATACAGTATCAGTTCAGCTATAGTTTAAACGCATTCAGTACCAAGAAGAGTGTAGTACTAAGATGAAACCACAAAAACACTCATTAGAAGATGCAAATGGTGTTATATGTGAAGTACAAAGATAATGTGTAATTTCATTTGTTCTGATTGTGAGTGGACATTTATTCAGTCATTGAGGGATGAGGATAGAGCAGTTTCTTGTCCAGCACCACATTATGTTGATGGTCACCCATATATCACTAGTATACCAAGTCAAGTTATTTTATTTATCATTTGTACAGCTTACACAGGGTACACTGGTCATTGAAATGCTTATTGTTTCCATGTAGATTACATTGGAAACAATAATCCAGTGCTACCATAAAAGACCTGTTCTGTTTGTCTGTACATCATAAACATGTCCATGTGTGAATTATTCATTCTCCCTCACACCATCTACTGTCCTCTCTCACCTAGCGCCGCATAATTTGCTCAACAGCTTCAATATGGAAGGTGGCATTTGGCCCGCGTCTTGTTGCTCTGACGGTGTGTTGAATTTAATGACGGTCATTAAACACAGGCCAGTCTGCATCCCCAGCAGGGTGCGGCTCAGTAAAGCCTTTATTAATTAATACTGCTCCTGGGAGGTCTGCCATTCATAAGAGCCTCTTTGATATCTCTCATCTCCCCAGTTAAAGTCTGCCCTTTGGTGGCTGTTTTATCTCCCAACTACTGCTGGCCCTTAGCATTTTCCTTTTCACAAAAACCCATCACACCACCAACATGGAAAGGCCATATTGACATTGACATGAAATTACATTATGCTTAAATACTCGTTTGTTGAAAATAATTGACAATGTTCTTATCCTGTTTTACACCGATCAGCCACAACATTAAAACCACCTGCCTAATATTGTGTAGGTCCCCTTCGTGCCGCCAAAACGGCACCAACCCATTCTGAGATGCTATTCTTCTCACCACAATTGTACAGAGCGGTTATCTGAGTTACCGTAGACTTTGTCAGTTCGAACCAGTCTGGCCATTCTCTGTTGACCTCTCTCATCAACAAGGCGTTTCCGTCCGCAGAACTGCCCCTCACTGGATGTTTTTTGTTTTTGTCACCATTCGGAGTAAATTCTAGAGACTTGTGTGTGAAAATCCCAGGAGATCAACAGTTACAGAAATACTCAAACCAGCCCATCTGGCACCAACAATTATGCCACACTCCAAATCACTGAGATCACATTTTTTCCCCATTCTGATGGTTGATGTGAATATTAACTGAAGCTCCTGACCTGTATCTGCATGATTTTATGAACTGCACCGCTGCCATACGATTGACTGATTAGATAATCTCATGGATATTGTTGGTGTCAGATGGGCTGGTTTGAGTATTTCTGTAACTGTTGATCTCCTGGGATTTTCACACACAACAGTCTCTAGAATTTACTCAGAATGGTGCCAAAAACAAAAAACATCCAGTGAAAGGCAGTTCTGCGGACGGAAACGCCTTGTTGATGAGAGAGGTCAACAGAGAATGGCCAGACTGGTTCGAACTGACAAAGTCTGCGATAACTCAGATAACCGCTCTGTACAATTGTGGTGAGAAAAATATAATCTCAGAATGCTATTCTGTGATGCAGGTTGGCGCTGTTTTGGCGGCACGGGGGGACCTACACAATATTAGGCAGGTGGCTTTAATGTTGTGGCTGATCAGTGTAGATATACCATAACTGCTCGTAAATAGCTAAAATAATTCAATTTATTTAGATCCAGGGTTTTAAAATAGAGGTCTGCAAAGGTACTGCAGTGGGTCTGTGGAGACAATATATGAAACATAAAATTTTCTCCCAAAAAAAATATTTATAAACTAATAAATTAGTATTTAATAAACAATTACTAATGATCTGTTGAATATTATTTAATTAAATAATTGTCGATATAACATGTAAATTTATTTATTTAACCGGACCAACAGGAATTTTCCTGCTATCGGAGCAATTCAAGTTTGAAATACCACGTTCACTTCTCGGTCAACAGGGGGCAGACAGTGCAACTCCAGCTGTACAGAGAAGGATAAAGCTACAGGCATTGCTCCAAAAAGGGGCGGGAGCACCAAACCACCATTAACTATATAGGGAGCCCCTTACCTAACCATTTCCCTAACCTTAACCGAGAGTGGAAGTGATGCCCCCTTTTGGAGTTGACACAACCCCTTTTTGGAGTAATTCCCCCCTTCTGGAGTATTCCCACCCTCTTTTGTTGATTTCGCCCCCATTTGGAGGTCTCCAGCCTGCAGCTCTACCTACTTTGCTGTACAGGCAGCAAAAAACACAGACAGCACAAGATCAGGACACGTTCTTGTATTCAAACACAGCTGAATAGAGCATAACTCCAAATGCAGGACTTACCTAAGTTTCAAATTACGTTTAACTTTACACAGTGTCCTTCAAATGATGTGTTTATGACGTGACACAATCAAAGTAAGACGGTGAAGTAAACGTGTCCATCTGATGCATGTGTAAACACGTCGTTAGAAAAGCCCTTAAAATAAGTCTGCTTCGGACAGATTGACAATTGCAAAATGGATTGCTGTGGAATGTAGGCTAATGATAGGCTTATGTTCAAATATATGGAAATAAACCATACGATATATTGCTTTCTGAAGCCACTTTTTGTATTGTCGAATTAATAGGTGCGTCTCAATCTGATCCCTAGTTTAGTAGTCAGGGCACTAATCAGTGAGTCGGCCGTTTCTAGGGATGTCTCAATTGCAAAATCCAGTGCACTAAACTATTTGCTCTCTAACAATTCCCAGAATGCACCGTAAAAACCAGGGACCATCGTTCAAGTCGTTAGAAGATGAGCACAAGGGTAAGGCCACGTCCACTCTGAGATGGCGTTTTTGACAGCGAAAACAGAGATTTTCGAAAACGCTGTCCCAAGTGGATACATTTGAAAACACCATCTTCGTGTTGTAGTGTGGACAGGGGAAATGGAGATATCTGAAAACGATGATGTATTTGTTGTCATGTGATGCTTTCATGTGATCCATTCAACCCAAAACAATCAAGATGGCGGCCCAAGTTGTAGCGCCATTGTTGTGCCTGCTATTCACTTTGATAGCATTGTTGAAGATACATTTTATTTTTCACAACCATCACATTGTATTCCTTCAAAGGTGATGAGAGGTTCACTCAGAATTGCTGTCCTTTGATGTTGGAATTGATGTTTCATATCGTACATGGAAGGGCAGGGCCACGCTTCTTTTATTTTCTCATTGCGCAGTGAGGGGATTTAAGCGTTTTCAGACATTTCAGCGTGGACAAGCAATGTTTGAAAACGGCAGTGTGGACAGATCGTTTTGAAAACGAAAACACAGTTTTCAAATGTATCCGGATTAATGTGGATGTAACCTCAAACTATGAAGTCAAAGCCTTATTTTCTCTTTAATAAAGATGTTGTTTGTAATGTCTTTCATCCATAATGACCATGAAAGGGAAATAAATGTTAGATTTGTTAGAAGGTTAAAAATACACATGCTTATATTTCATAGTAACACTGTACGTTTAAATATCTGCAACGAAAATGCACAATAGTGTCATTTATACAGCGATGTTGTTGATTAAAACAGCTGTGTTTTACTGCGCAAGCTCATAATAATGGTGATTGAGTCATAGCCAGTGCCCGAATTCGTGTTCACAATATACTGATTCACGACACACAATATAATATTTAAAATGATTGAAATATAATCATTTATAAGTATTTAATCATTATATATTATTTAATTATGTTTTAAATGGTGGCCTTTCTTAGCAAATGTTGATTAATGATGTGATTAATTGCAATTAACTCGATTAAATGACGTATCATGTAATTTATTCTATTCAAAATTTCAATTAATTGACAGTCCTAGTAATTATGTTCGTTAATGTTCTCATTAAAAAGTATTACTGAAAAAAATCTAGCTTTTTATATTGGGGTCCCTGGGTCTGTAAAAGTTAAAAACCCATGTTTAAGGTAATGGCACACTGTTTTTGAGCTTTGTATTTTCTTTAATTTTTTATAGCCCTTCACTCTTGCACAATCTGCTTCACCTGTGTGGAGGCCTGCAGGTGACTCATCCTGAGCTGGGCAAAAGGATTCTTGCTGATAAATACAGTTTGGCAGCTACGTGGAGAAGAGGTGTGTACATATTTGGCCACAGACAATTCCTGCATTTATACAAGATATTAGTCATTACTGTTCAGTTTAGACATTTGCACGCATAAATGTCACCACAAAGCAATTTGTGCTGCACACGTGATGGCATTTATGGGGAATTACTATGCAAAACCATTTCTTCTCAGGAGAGGACGTGTTCCAGGTGAGAGGTCAGAATGGGCTGCTGTTGAACAGTATGACTCCTCTGCCAATGGTGGCTGGAGAGGAGCAGATCCAGAGCACAGTTGATCAAGCTCTGGAGACTTTCTACCCCATCGCGCCCACCATTGACCTGCAGTGTACACACGTCTATCAGGAGAAGAATGACACAGGTCAGCCACTGGGTTCCATTCACAATCACGGCATACATAACAATCAGTCAGTAAGTCAATCAATGTCCCTGTTTCCACCTGGTATTAAGATGCGTCTCGGGTGATCCGATCACATGTGGTCAGGCGAGACACATCACTGTTTACACCTGGTCGCTCAAATGCGTCTCCTGTGACCACTTGTGTTCAGATTTTGAGGGGAGGATCTCTGATATCATGACAATATGCATCAATCACTATGATAGCGTGTTACCGCATGATAAGAAGGTACAAAAAAACAGTGCAGTGTTTCTCCCAGATGCAGTTGGAATTTAATCTAACCACAAATGCAACATTTTGAGCAGTTTTAGTGGAGTACCTGTATTAGCTGAGATTCAGATGTGTGTGCTTCTCATCTGTGTCCCTGCACGTGGATATCAGACACACCGCAGAAGATTTGCAATCAAGCTGATAAAATATCTAATTATCATTGAAATCATGTAAAATGCTTATTTCCCTGTCACCAGGTTTCAGAGAGGACTACCCTTTCCCTCATGCCCACACACTCTTCCTAATGGAGATGGGCAACACCCCAAAACTTTTCCCTGAACAGCTCCGTGCTAAGATGGTAATGTTCACCTTTGGGAACGCCCTGGCCCGAGCCCAAGCACTGTATGGGGTAAGATCCTTGCATGCTAAAAAAAAGTATATATTGACGTCTTTCAGTATCTTATTATACTCATTCAGAAAATGACAAGTTCTGGATCATCTCTTTGGATCATACTGTTTGGATTTGTATACAGTAATAATAAAGCTGAGAAGAAGGTTGACAACATTCTCTCCTCTTCCTGCAGAAGGAGCCCAGAGTTCTGGAGAAGCCAATTGTGGTGCAGAGCGTGGCAACTAATGGGCGCCTCTTCCAGTTTGTGGTGTTCCAGCTCAACACGACTGACCTGCAGTCTGACAGCGGAGTAAAGAACCTGGCATGGGTGGATGAGGATCAGCCTCTTTATGAGTTTGTCAAAATTCGGCCGCTAATCAAGAAGAAAGTTGTGCAGGTAAGGACTTGGGTTCCAACAATTTATTTACTTATATGCATGTACAGTATGGGCTGTCCAAGACTTATTTAATACCAGTACAAGTCATAAAGGAGGTTTCTTTTCAGTTTCTAAATGTCCAAGAAAGCATTTTACCATCTTGGAAAGTTCTAAATGATATACTGGGCTCTATTTTCGTGCCAGCGCAAGTGGGCGCGGGTGGGAGTGTTTGTGCTGTCTGTGGGTGTATGCACGCAAACTGTGGGTGTATTTATGGAAGTATTTTAATGACAGATGTCTTTGAAACAAAATACCCGCTGAATTGCGCTAATTGAAAAATAACGCATTGCATTAAATATTCAACGTACAAAATTCAGTTCCAAATTTTTTTTAACGATTTAATCTTTATTATTTAACAGGTAGTATTCGATCCATTATATTTCACTTTGCAAATTTGCCCCTAAAATTCCAGTGGTCAAAAATTGGTTGGAAATTCAACCTTCAACATTCAACATCTTGGCATTGCAGGAAAAGCAGTAGAGTGCAGATACATAATCTTCACTCTCTGCTACTAGGCTTCACAATCAGGTGTTGTCGGCTGTATTTATTTATATCGAAGTTGCTTGACATAAAATAGAAAATATAGTATAATAGGATGCAGGTGTAATAACTGGAAAAGAACCTCAGAAGTAAATTGCACTTGACCCAGCCCATTAGCACTTTGCACGCACGATTTCGCCAACCCACTTTTGCCTAGACTTTGGTAGACAAATCAGATCAGATTCTTTGGAATTCAGAAATCAGTTTAGAATCAAGCTTCAGTTCCATCAGCACCACAAACCAAACAAGATCCATAAAAAGTCAAGAAGTTGTATTATAATAATAAGTCAAGAAGAAATATAATAAGTTACAAGTTTAAAGAATACTTCACCCAAATTCTGTCACCCTGAAAATTGTCATTATTTATTCACCCTAATGTTGCTCCAAACTTTCTTCCGTGGAACACGTAAGCAAAAATGTTTAAGTCTTTACATGGCTTTTTGCCTTATAATAAAAGTGAATAGTGTCTCTGTGCTGTCAAGCTCCAAAAAGGACAAAAAATCTGAATAAATTAAAAACTAAAACAAAATTATGTGGCGAATATGGTGACCACAGCACAGGTTGGATATCAATAACATCGAACCTCAGTGGTTCTTGTTTGTCTCATGACAAAATGTCATGACAACAAACCTGCGCCTTAGTCACCATATTTAATTGAGTTGACATTTAATTAAGTGAATAACAACGATCATTTTGGATTGTTCGATCACACAAAGTGATGATATGTGACCTGCTCCATCATTTTGAGTTGAATTTACCCAGAATCACATTTTGAGATCTATACACTACTGTAAAAAGGATTATATGTAAACGATATAATCTTTGTTTGTTTTTTTACCCCAAACTGTTGATGTAATCATTTAAATGATGGCTGTCTTAAAACCTAGTTTTTGAGAATATTACCTCTAAAGATTCCAAATAATTCTCAGGCATTATTTGACAGAATTGGAAGATTTATTCAAGCATAAATTAACAGGTTAAATGGATAGTTCACCCAAAAATGTAAATTCCCTCATTATTTACTCATCCTCATGCCATCCCAGATGTGACATTTATTCTTCTGCCGAACAAAGATTTTTAAAAGAATATCTCAACTCTGTAGGTCCATATGATGCAAGTGAATGGTGACCAGAACTTTGAAGGTCCAAAAAGCACATAAAGGCAGCATAAAAGTAAATCAATGTCTTCTAAAGCAATATGATAGTTGTGGGTGAGAAACAGATCAATATTTAAGTCCTTTTTTAATATAAATAAAAAGACACTTAATGCAGTGCTCATGTTTAAATTGACAGCAGCTGAAGCAATTGACACACTGCATTTAAAAAATATATATATTATAGTTTGAATTTCATGATAACATTGACATAATTTGAAAATTGAGACTCCAAAACAGTCAAAAATAACATTTATCATTTACCAAATTTAAAGTTTTCCGAAAACGGTTTGTTACGACTTATAAATTATTTTGTTGGAGCGTGTCACACATGGCTCACACAAAGTCATATCGATTACATTTACTGTGGTTTTATGGGGATCTATTTTTGACAGCCCAGAATCAATTTTCACATTAATTGTATGGCAAAAAGCTATGTGAAGACCTTTTAAGTTTAACATTTTCTTTGACCTCGATAATTGTTGGTCTTGGTGCATGCACTGAACACACTGTACACTTTGCTCTAGGTCCCTGCTGGTTTGTCAGGATATCAGCCTAACACCTTCAAGAAGTTCCTGGGACTCTACCTCCATGGAGCAGTGTGAACAGCTCTGAGACCAAAACACCTTTGCCAGAATATAACAACATGTATTTTAATTTGTCATCCAACTCCCATAAATGAAAAATAAATAAGTGTGAATATAAGCCCTTACTAGAAATCCTTTGCATATCTTCAGTTTTGAGAAGTTTTTGCACTATGCAACATTATTATTAGTGGTCATAAGCAATATTGAATGAAATGCTTGTATTATATATATTTATTTGCCGAAGACATAAGAAAACAGAAAAAAGGAGTGGTATTTAACATTTTGGTATGAACAGAAAAATAATTTAATCATAAAAATTACACAAATCATTCCTTCTTTGTCTTCAGAAAAACATAAACAATATACATTACAATGGTTAACATAGTACATATGTAACAGGTCAAGTGTTGCTGTACAGCATTGTGACAGACTAACATGTGGAAACAAGCAAACTTTTATCAAACATCAAAATAGACTAAATTAAATAATTTTCTTTGGGTGTCTGCAGGACATCTTCAACTGTTTCTAAGCACAAACAGAAAACATCAAAAATACAATATCACAAATGAAAGTTAAAAGCCAATGAGGAAACAAAAAAGGTAAAATATCAACAGTTATGTAAGAGGGAGCAGACACACGAGAGTCATTTGGAAAGACAGCGATAGCAAAAAAAACAAACAAAAAAAACAGGATCAAGAGGTAAAAAGTCAGCCTGATTGATTATTGGTCCTGTGGATGTAAATTCAGTGAATCTGTCCCTTGTTTCACGTCAGTCAGATTTTACTTGCAAGTTACCTTTGCTACCGAGAGTCACACAGGTTTGGAACAACATGAGGTAATGATACATTACACATACATCTGGGATGGCACGAGGATGAGTAAATGATGAAGATAACGATGACAATTTACATTTTTGGGTGAACTATGATTTTAATAAAGTCATCTGAGGTTCCCATGGAAAAGTTTTATTCAGGTCATATCTCAGTGTATCCAACCTGTCAGCACATTAAACTGCTTTAGAAAGGCTTTAGCAGTGAAATTCATTAAGTACATAAAATCTATAAAAACATGGCATTAAACAAAGAAAACAAAATGGATTTATTTAGCTCATAGTCCATTATCTTTCCCAGTAGGACAGCAGTTTTTTTTCCTGCCATTCTCTCAGCAGTTACATTGGTCCATGTATTCAAAATGTCTGTACTCCCTTTTGAAGAAAACATTAGTGTTTTTAGGCTGTTTAAAAAAAAAAAAAAAAAAAAAGTCTGTTTAGAGATTGGAGACTAGACATCCTTAAATAGTCTAATTGAATGTTACACAAAAATGGTCCATGTCCTCTCCAAAATTCCAGGTATGTGATATTTCTCACAAAATCCACAGTGTAGATGTTGTCATGTCTATTTGAGGTCCACTCAACAAAAAAAAAAGAAAAGGAGGGCTTCTTTAAGGAGCCGATGCCAGGGTAAAGTTCTCTTTAGTCTGCTATTTTAAATAAAATAATAAAAAAAATTACTAAAACATAACAAGGGTGCTCCCATCTCAAACAGGTCCTTCCCGTAAGCTGAGCTCATCCAATAGTTCTTCTCACTGATGTTGGCCATGTTGAAATGAAGAGCAACCACCTCAACCAGAGCTGGTTTAAGATTTGGTTCTCATGGATGGGTGAGACTAAACTTAGACATCACTCTGGTTATAAGTGGGGTTGGTCTCTGGTCTTTGTGACACCTGCATTTGGTGTTTCGTAGATGTCTGTTATCACACACTCATTGTCGGTGAGTACTAAAGGGAAACGAAAAGTTAATTAAAAGCAGTGTTGGGGAAGTTCCTCAAAATAAGTAATCTACAACAAATTACTAATTAATTCTCAAAAAATGTAATCAGAATACTTTATCTAAAAATTAATCAATTTATTTTACTTTTAAGTTACATTTCCATGAAAAGTTTTTGGTTTTCCGCTTAAATTCAAAATGTCTATTTCCTCATTCATTGTCGCACACCCTTCAGCTGTCACAGAAATGCTAACAGAGGTACATATGAATTCATATTCAAAATGTATTACACATAGTACTTTAAAGTAATCTAGAGCTGTCAGAATTAACGCTTTAACGCATGCGAGTAATTAAAAAAGTTAAACGCGTATATTTTTCTTAATTGCGATTAACGCATTTACTGTTAATACAGCATAAACACTTGTTGGGAAGGGGGGAACCTTTGTAATGTATCCACCTGGAGTAATTTCACTGATGCACACTTCACAACACACAGTGTGATTTTTTATTTTTTTTTTCCCCAAACCACTTGAGCGCAAGCCACGCCCTTATTGAAAATTACCGGCAGGCTTATCTTACCGTTGGTTGGCATCGGATCCATTTGCGATCTTTCTGGGGTCTGAACTATTCACAGGTGACTTTGTGATTGAGATGACCAATGAAAACGTTCCTGAGAGTTTAGTCATGCCTGTGGGGCGTGGTTTGGGGGAAGAAATCACGCCAACACACACACACACACACACACACACACACACACACACACACACACACACACACACACACAAGAGCCCTTCTACCAAGGTCAGCCTACAAGCCAAGCATAAAATGGCATAAACACGGCAGTCCCATAGACATTTATGGGCGGTACTGTCGTAACATGCTAGTTGACGTTACACTCTCTCCTATGATGGAGGAGGTTGTTATCTAAGTAAATAAAAGAATCTCAGCACACACATGCAACAGCGCTTCCATGCTAAAATGATGGAGAAAGGATCTCTTAATGCTATTTGATGTACAAAACAAGCCCAGATGGGACTTTTGTGAATTTCCACAGAAGCACGTAAAGTCTTAACTTTTACCAACACATAGAATGAGACGTTTTTGACATGAATCATGAACACAACTTCATGACTGCTTTAAAAAAAAAAGTGGATAGTCACAGTCTACCGGCAGATTAATATTGTGGAGGATGAGAGTTTAAGAGATTTAATGCCCATTGCAATGAATATGGAACCTATAGGGAGACTAGTTCTTTCAGCTAGTCAAACTCTCACTTAGACTTTGGGAAACGTTTAATGTTACTTGATTTGGTGCAATTTTAGTGAATTTCTATCTTTATACTGTGGAAGGCTTTGTTTGGAAAATAATAAAAAAAGCATTATCATTTTACATATTGTTTTCTTTCCTAAGGTGGAAATAAATGCATTTTGACAGGAAAATAAGTATCTATAATCTCAAATTTCAGCACTTTCAAAATCTGTGATTAACAAAAAAACATTATGCGATTAATCTCGATTAAAAATGTTCTTTGACTGACAGCACTAGTAATTACTTTATTTGAAAGTATAATTTATAAGAATTTAAAATTTAATGTGTTACATTACTTTGACTAAAAAGTAATTAGATTACAGCAACTAATTACTTTGTAATCGATACACCCAACCCTTATTAAGAGACAGACATCCAAACTGCCTTAAAACCTTTCCATTATTATTTCACATGTAACAATCTTTGTCTGTGTATTGGCTCTCACATTTTCATTTTGGAAAGAGTGAAGGAAGCTTCCACTCAGTTCACTGTCGTCTCGTGGAGTTCCTGGCGGGTTACTCATGCCACTCAGGTTATTAGGGGAATTCTGAAATTTAGAGAATAAATAGCGCACAGTCTTCAATCTTTCAGTCTGAGGCATGTTCAAACATGATGCAGACTTGTTTAGCTAGTTTGCACATAATTTTAACAGATATAATAGGTTTTAATAATACCTTTGGGAGTCCATCTATGTCACCCGAACCTGTGAGAAAAAAGGGAAACACAGGCAGGATTCAGTCACATGGGATTCAGTTAGTCTAATCTGGAGAGTAAAGAACCTTATGTTTTAAATAATTTTGTAATTGCTATGGTGAATCGAGTTTTACCTAATGAGCCATTCATGTGATGAGGCTCCAATCCTCCCATTGGGCCATCTGACTCTGGGCCCATAGGAAACTATAAACAAATACATGAGAACAGAGAGAGTGAATATGCAGAAAGATCAAAGAGACAATTAAGTCAGAGTGTGTCAACCAACAATATTGGTACTTCATAGTTACAAACAGCAGTAGAGTGGAGTAACTCACACTAGATCTGTTCCCTCCTGGGGGTACCGAGTTTATCAATGTGTAGAGGTTTTCACCCGAGTTGGTGGAATCTGTAAAGATTTATCACATATATACTTTTTGTAAAAGGTTATTTAACTTTTTATTCTACTTTTAGGCTCCCTACGACTTGTGCACTATATTCCAAGTCTTCTGAAGCCATCTTGTCCTCCACTGTAGCTCTCAAATTTCATTCACATTCATACCAGGTTGACATCAATGACGTGACACGCCAGTTTGAATATGCAGAAGTGCAAATGACATTTGAGAACTACAACAGAGGGAATTCTTCAATTTCTGTCTGTTCCTCACATAAAGCCATTGCATGGCTTCAGAAGACTTGGAATATAGTGTATAGAACATATGGACTACTTTTATGGTGCTTTAGTCATTTTTGGAGCTTGACTCTCCATCAGTGTTCACTTTGATTTGAATGGAAAAGAGCAACCGGGACATTCTGTTAAACATATTATTTTGTGTTCCATTTAAATAATGACAGAACTGATTATTGTATAGCAAGCAGACAGAGCCATCACCTGCTGGACTTGGCATGATGGGTGTTCCTGGTGGACAGCTGCCACCTCCTACTCCTCCTGGAGGACCCTGTGGAAGCACAACAATAGAGACCGAAACACTGGTGGTGCTTTCTTTCATGACCAAAAAAAATCATAATTAAAAAACACAAACAATTGTCAGTTAGAAGCTCTTACCACATATGTCCCTGGCGATGAAGAAGAATATGGGATCTGTGAAACCAAAAGATAATTTAAAATACTTAACAGCCATGTTTGCCAGAAATCCTGAAAATGAGTTTAGATTAAAGTGCATTTTCATTAATTTCTTACTGTGTTTCCATTATTAGGATTAGACCATGTTCTGCCTGCTCCTGGTCCCCTGTAGCGACAAAAAAAAAAAGCCAGTTCTATTTTTGAACATCAAGTAAGTCTCTGGTCAGTAATCAGACTTACTGAAGTGTTCAAGAATCTAAATAAAGGATAAGGGGTACAGGACTCGGATACTCTTATATATAGTGTGTGTTCTATTGAACCAGGAAGACAGAGGCCATTGTATCTCCAGATACAGTGCATCTGGAAAGTATTCACAGCGCTTCACTTTTTCCACATTTTGTTATGTTACAGCCTTATTCCAAAATGGATTAAATTAATTATTTTCCTCAATTCTACAAACAATACCCCATAATGACAATGTGAAAGAAGTTTGAAATCTTTGCAAATTTATTAAAAATAAAACAAACTTATGTACATAAGTATTCACAGCCTTTGCTCAGTACTTTGTTGAAGCACCTTTGGCACCAATTACAGCCTCAAGTCTTTTTGAGTATGATGCTACAAGCTTGGCACACCTATTTTTGGGCAGTTTCTCCCATTCTTCTTTGCAGGACCTCTCAAGCTCCATCAGGTTGGATGGGGAGCGTCAGTGCACAGCCATTTTCAGATCTCTCCAGAGATGTTCATCAGGTTCAAGTCTGGGCTCTGGCTGGGCCACTCAAGGACATTCACAGAGTTGTCCTGTAGCCACTCCTTTGTTATCTTGGCTGTGTGCTTAGGGTCGTTGTCCTGTTGGAAGATGAACCTTCGCCCCAGTCTGAGGTCCAGAGCGCTCTGGAGCAGGTTTTCATCAAGGATGTCTCTGTACATTGCTGCATTCATCTTTCCCTCGATGCTGACTAGTCTCCCAGTTCCTGCCGCTGAAAAACATCCCCACAGCATGATGCTGCCACCACCATGCTTCACTGTAGGGATGGTATTGGCCAGGTGATGAGCGGTGCCTGGTTTCCTCCAGACATGACGCTTGCCATTCAGTCCAAAGAGTTCAATCTTTGTTTCTCATGGTCTGAGAGTCCTTCAGGTGCCTTTTGGCAAACTCCAGGTGGACTGCCATGTGCCTTTTACTGAGGAGTGGCTTCCATCTGGCCACTCTACCATACAGGCCTGATTGGTGGAGTGCTGCAGAGATGGTTGTTCTTCTGGAAGGTTCTCCTCTCTCCACAGAGAAATGCTGGAGCTCTGTCAGAGTGACCATCGGGTTCTTGGTCACCTCCCTGACTAAGGCCCTTCTCCCCCGATCGCTCAGTTTGGCCAGGCGGCCAGCTCTAGGAAAAGTCCTGGTGGTTCCAAACTTCTTCCATTTATGGATGATGGAGGCCACTGTGCTCATCGGGACCTTCAATGCTGCAGAAATTTTTCTGTACCCTTCCCCAGATCTGTGCCTCGATACAATCCTGTCTCAGAGGTCTACAGACAATTCCTTGGACTTCATGGCTTGGTTTGTGCTCTGACATGCTCTGTTAACTGTGGGACCTTATATAGACAGGTGTGTGCCTTTCCAAATCATGTCCAATCAACTGAATTTACCACAGGTGGACTCCAATCAAGTTGTAGAAACATCTCAAGGATGATCAGTGGAAACAGGATGCACCTGAGCTCAATTTTGAGTGTCATGGTAAAGGCTGTGAATACTTATGTACATGTGATTTTTTTTTCGTTTTTTATTTTTAATAAATTTGCAAAGATTTCAAACAAACTTTTTTCACACTGACATTATGGGGTATTGTTTGTAGAATTTTGAGGAAAATAATGAATTTAATCCATTTTGGAATAAGGCTGTAACATAACAAAATGTGGAAAAAGCGAAGCGCTGTGAATACTTTCCGGATGCACTGTATGATCCATACACCGATCAGCCACAACATTAAAACCACCTGCCTAATATTGTATAGGTCCCCCTCGTGCCACCAAAATAGCACCAACCCGCATGTCAGAATAGTATTCAGAGATGCTATTCTTCTCACCACAACTGTAAAGAGCAATTATCTGAGTTACCATAGACTTTGTCAGTTCGAACTAGTCTGGCTATTTTGTGTTGACCTCTCTCATCAACAAGGCATTTCCATCCATAGAACTGCCACTCAATAGATGTTTTTTGTTCTTGGCACCATTCTGAGTAAATTCTAGAGACTGTTGTGTGTGAAAATCCCAGGAGATCAGCAGTTACAGAAATACTCAAACCAGCCCATCTGACACTACATTTTACATTTATGCATTTGGCAGACGCTTTTATCCAAAGCGACTTACAGTGCACTTATTACAGGGACAATCCCCCTGGAGCAACCTGGAGTTAAGTGCCTTGCTCAAGGACACAATGAAGATGGCTGTGAACCAGCAACCTATTGATTACCAGTTATGTGCTTTAGCCCACTACACCACCACCACTCCAATCATACCATGGTCCAAATCACTGAGATCACATTTTCCCCCAATCTGATGGTTGGTGTGAACATTAACTGAAGCTCATGACCTGTATCTGCATGATTTTATGCACTGCACTGCTGCCACATAATTGGCTGATTAGATAATCTCATGGATGATTGTTGGTGTCAGACGGGCTGGTTTGAGTATTTCTGTAACTGCTGATCTACTAGGATTTTCACACACAACAGTCTCTAGAATTCACTCGAATGGTGTCAAAAACATCCAGTGAGGGGCAGTTCTGTGGACGGAAACGCCTTGTTGATGAGAGAGGTCAACAGAGAATGGCCAGACTGGTTCGAACTGACAAAGTCTACGGTAACTCAGATAACCGCTCTGTACAATTGTGGTGAGAAGAATATCATATCAGAAAGCTATTCTGTGATGCCGGTTGGCCTTGTTTTGGTGGCACGAGGTGGACCTACACAGTATTAGGTAGGTGGTATTAATGTTGTGGCTGATTGGTGTATATGCACTGTAGGAGAAGAGGTTATTACATCAGAGATCACATGACAGTTGTTCCTCATCCCTTACCATGGTAGGATGTAAATTCTGTGTAAATCATTATAATGTTTAGACCAATGAAGTATGTAGTGAATAAATAGGCAATTATAAAAATATATGGTTTGGCTATATGGTTTTCAAGCGATTGCTGGCATTTTTATTGGTTTGATGTCTGCATACTTGAAGAATTTTGCATCGGTCACTGAACCTGTTGTTTGCTATAGGCTGCATATTGGATTTCATTCATAGAATGAAGCAGGAAGCATAATATTTATACTTTCTGCTTCATTCTATGAATGAAATCCACATGAGAGTAAAACAAGCTGTTATAACCACTCGATGATAATGGAAAGTAAGATATATGCAGTATGTTGTTTAATTTGTATTGTTTACATGCTGCTGACATGGAGCTAAGCTAATACTAGCATGCTAACCTTCACCATATTATGCACCCGTTACCCTCTGTTGTTTTTATGATTTTTTTAAAAGAATCCATGTAAGATCACAATTTATTTATTTATTTTTTACTTGTTTTTAAGAAAGACATTTGATGCAACAACAAAGGTGAGTGTTGGGTGTCAATATAGGTGTTACTATGGCAGACATATAAGAGGATTAGTCAATGGGCAGAATATAGACAAAAGAATAATAATTAGAGACACACATCAATGTGTCTCAGGTGTAATTGGCCTACAGACTGCAGACAAACACAAATGAAGCAGCATATAAAAAAAAAAACAGGGTGAATAGACTTAATTTTTGTGTGTATTTGAGTAGATTTCATTCCTTTTGTAAACTTCCTTTTGTAAATCTAAGAAACACATGGCATGGTCTTAAATAATGTTTAATTCTGACATCTGGGCAACAAACTTACAAGTGTCTTCTGTTTGGTTTGGATAACAGACCACAATTATGACTGTAATACAAAAAGGTGTTGAACTACAGCCATTGATACTGAGTATGTCCAATTCAGGACTGAATGGGAGCAGTGGGAACAGGTTAGACAGATTGTTCACAGTTAAAGGGATAGTTCACAGATCACATCCCAGATGTATATGACTTTCTTTCTTCTGCTGAACACAAACAAAGATTTTTAGAAGAATGTTTCAGCTCTGTAGGTCTACACAGAGATATGATAGGTGTGAGTGAGAAACAGATACATTTTTTATTCCTTTTTTACTATAAATTTTCCTCCCTGCCCAGTAGGTGAAAAAAAATAAAATAAAATGTGAAAGTGGGGACTGATCATAAAAAGGACTTAAATATTGATCTGTTTCTCACCCACACCTATAATATCACTTCTGATGACATGGATTGAACCACTGGAGTCATGTGGATTACTTTTAAGCTGCCTTTATGTGCTCTTTGGAGCTTCAAATGTTCTGGTCACCATTCACTTTTGTATGGACCTACAGAGCTGAGATATTCTTCTAAAAATCTTTATTTGTGTTCAGCAGAAGAAAGAAAATCATACACATCTGGGATGGGGAAGGTGAACGAGAACTACTACAACCATATGTTCTGAAGCTGAAGTAATAAAACAGGTCTATATTAACAACTATATAGGTAAATTTTGTTTAGGACAAACATTGATGTTCGCTTCACAAAGCCTTGTTTAAAATACAGTAGGTTTAAAAGTTGGAAGTTGAAAGGTTATACAGGCCACACAGTCAGACAGACACACACAAAGTCAGACAGATAGACAGACAGTGCATTTCTGAAACATAAAGTATACTTCTGTCAGATGTGTGACACAAATCTCATCATCAGCAGAGTGCTCGAGCACTGAACTCACACAGCCCAATTTTTCTAACCACAGAATGTGCATGCGCCTGTAGTAATTTGCACTAATTAGTGGGTTCACGAGGTGGCAACACTAACATTTGAACCATTGCTGTCACAAAGAAGCACTAGAAGAAGAAGAGGTAATCGCCAGTAAACATCAGGAGACGAATGTGAAAACAACAACAGTGGATGTGCAAGTCAAGAGCGTGTGTGTGAGGAGGTCAGGAGATACCTGCATTTGTATCACTTGAGTCTGAAGGAATATAAAAATATCTTTATGTGTCTAAACTCCTGAAGACAAATTGTCCGGTGTTTCATTGCAGTTGTAGCGTGCATGCACAAACCGTCTGTGTATATTTACGCACATTTATATGGAGTATACTTTGACAGGCTCGTGTTCAACTGTACGCAGATGCTGAGTGTTCGTGTCAAAATGGAAGCATACCTAGGGATTAAGTGGTTGCTAGGCTGTTCTAGCTGATTGCTAGACTGCTCTATCTGGTTGCTAGGATGTTCTGGCTGATTGCTAGGCATTGCTATGGTGTTCAAGCTAGTTGTTTTGTCAGTTATTATTTGAAACTGTGAACATTCCATGACAGAGTCTTAGCTTATTTGAACATTCTGTAAATGGAAGTCTAAGGGATTTTGGGGATTTTCAAAGAGATTTGGGGGATTTTCAATGATCTGTTACGGAAAACAATAAGTCCGATCAGTAAGAAAAACATAGCAACCTGAATCAGAACAGTCTGAAGGTATGTGCCAACTTTGGTGGATGTAGCCTGAAAGCTCTAGGAGGAGTTACAATTGATAATTATGGTCTTGGTTTAGGGATTTTGGAAAAACTTTGAGTTCATCTTAAAAAGCTCAAATGGACATGCCTCACACTGATAAATATGTAACCGAATGTTCAAAGTCTTCAGTGAATAAACCCAGACCACTAAAATGTAAAGACAGTAAACCTTGATGTAATTTAATAAAGAATTGAATGTTATATGCTGAATAGGTTGTGAAAGGTCTTACAAGTTCACCCCTGGCATTCCAGGGCCCATGGAAACTGGAGGTCTCATTCCTCCGCCATAGTTCTGTAATGATAACCAAGGATCAGACTACGATACCCAGCACCCCCGAGATGACACCATGAGAGAAGAGAAAATGAGACCAGTTAGTTTAGAGGAAAACACAAAGGATTATGACCGATATGGAAGACTGTGTAAATGTTTTAATAAAAACATAAGTATTATTATAATGAGCAAAGATCAATTATGGGTTCTAGGTCAAAGGTGTCCAGTTTTTCATGAATGGGAGTTGGGAAATAGTCTTTAGGACAGTTCAAGATCCAGACCTGTGGTCCTGGTCCCATTGGGCCCATTCCTCGAGGAACATTCATTCTCTGCATGGGACCCAGGTTTGGATGGCCTGAGCACATAATAACACAATTGAAAAATTCAGCAAATTTCAGTTTGATCTCACTAACTGGCTTTGTCTGGTTCAGCTATGAAAACCAGCTATTAGCAACTACACTCAAAATGAGAGTTAGTTAGATGACAAAAGTGGTCATGTATTCATCTAAGTAAATTAGAATTTGCAAAAGGGCAAATCTGCTGTTAAAATATACTAAAGAAGGGAGAGATTTTGACTAAACAGAAGTTCACTATCAATGATCCCATGAACCTTTCTTACTTGTTGGTCGTGTAGGGTCCATCATATGTGGTGGTAATGGCTGCCCACTTGGAGCCTAAAAAAATAGAATTGGATAATTCAGCACAAGTGAAAGAAACAACCAGGACAAAAGGGATTGTTAATGCGGGACATACCGGGTTACCCATTCTGACGGGCGTTCGAGGTCCTCCAGCATAGCGCGGAGACATAAAGGGCTGGAAACGAGGGAACAAAACAGACAGTCAGTGACATACTGCTAAAAAAATGTACAAATCCACAATGCAATTCAACAGCATTTAGCCAATAAAAAAAGCTGACAGGCAGAGGAGGAAGGAAAACGGATATATTTTAGCAGAAGCATTACAGAATGTCCAAATGCAATCTAAGCACATAAGTCATACAAATGTGAGTGTGATTACCTGTCCATGTGCCCCCATCATGTTAGAGTTAGGAGGTAGCTGAGCGTGAGGGGAGGGTTGGAAACCAGGTAGTCCCTGCAGAGAGGGCAGAGGGAGGAAGTGGATGTTGCCATAGTATCAGCAGTAGAGAGAGAGAAATGCCAGGAGAAAGACAGAGCAAAGTAAAAGACAGGACAGGTGTAAGCCACAGGTGCAGATTAACAGAACAGAGCCAAGAGGCAAAAGCTCACAATATGTTTGATTGAGTTGGACGTGGAGCTCTAATACAAACTATAGAGGACATCAGTGGCTCATATTTTATCCAGGGATAAACAGGCTTTGTTTAAAATCATAAACATCCAACATGATCACATGGGAAATCAACATGTTGCTTTGGAAAATTCAGTTACCCTGAAATTAATCCCATTCAGCCAACAATGGCGAGCGTGATTTGAAAGTTGCATTTTCACTCTAAAATTTAGTTTTTATTTCACTGACGGTTATGTTTAGGGTTGGGGTTCGGGTTAGGTTGTAGAGTTAAAGGGATAGTTCACCCAAAAATGAAAATTCTATCAACATTTACTTACTTTCATGCCATCCAAGATGTGTATGACTTTCTATCTTCTGCAGAACACAAACGAATAATTTTGGAAGAATATCTTAGCTCTGTAGGTACATACAATGCAAGTAATTGGTGACCAGAACTCTAAAAGCTCCAAAAAGGAGATAAAGTCAGCCTAAAAGTAATCCATACGACTCCAGTGTATAAATCCATGTCTACTGAATGCAATCACTTTGGGTTAGAAACAGATCAATATTTCCATCCTTTTTTACTATAAATCACCACTTTCACTTTTAACTTTCTGAATGTGAAAGAATGTGAAAGTGAAAAATGGAGATTTATAGTAAAAAAGGATTTAAATGTTTATCTGTTTCTCACCCACACCTATCATATCGTTTCAGAAGATACTGATTTAATCACCGGAGTCGTATGGATTACTTTTATGCTGCCTTTATGTGATTTTTGGAGCTTCAATGTTCTGGTCACCATTCATACCATTCAATTGTTTGGACCTACAGAGCTGAGATATTCTTAAAAAAAAAAAAACTTCATTTGTGTTCTGCAGAAGAAAGAATGTCATACACATCTGGGATGGCATGAGGGTGAGTTAATGATACTTTTTTATTTTTTGAACTATTCCTTTAATAAAATATGCATTCTTGTTTATTGTATTACATAATTTACAACTAAATATACAACTCAGTTTTCACTCTGTGGATATTTCACCTGGAAACTGGAGCTCACACTCAGAGCGGTGTTGTTGAACCCATATGTTCAACAACACTTCCAGCTTCAGCCACTGGGGGCAGTGATTCAAATTTCAGCAAGCACAGACCGATTTCAGTAGCAAAACTTTCGACCTACTGTTGCCGATTGCACAGTGTGATCAGTTTGTATATATCTGTTTTAAGATACATGCTTATACTACAGTATTGTTCAGTTCTCAATTCTGATTGTTTAACAGACATTCCAGGGTGTTGATTATTTTTCTATAACTACACCCAGGTTTGTTGGTCAAAGTACCATTACATATCACTTTGCCACATTCTGACCGATCTAGTAACAACAGCTTTGACTGTTTTAAGACAGATATTTAATATGTGGAATAATGAAATTGTGCTATGCACATGAACATTTTTGGGACAATTTATTTTTATTTTTATAGACATTTAACTGAAAAGAAATTATATCCAAGAGTACATCTGGCACTCAAAAATGCTACAGGTGTCCCGGGAAGGGCACTAGTTGCATGAAAAAAATAAATAATAATATATAGACATTATATAGGGAAACATCCACTTTTTTTTTTTTTATATCATAACTTAATTGCAATGACAACGCAATGCTGATAAAACCTATTTGTTTTTAATCACACTAAATGTTTAATGACTGGAACTTGACTTCCAATTTTAAGTGCTGTACTGCAACCATTATTTTTTTTTATTTTTATTTTTTTTTTATAAATGAGGGACTCATCGAAAGTATTTTTTGTAGTAATCAACATTGTCACTAATGCTGTTGATTGAGCTTAACCTGTGTTTTATCTGGAACATTCCTTTAACTGTGGTATAAATGGAATAATTGTCTCCCGATTGCTGGATTACTGAAAATTAATGCACACCCAACATGTATTACCTTGAGTATTATTTCATTTTTTAATAATTCAATGGTGTGTCATCAATTATTCCTCACATAAAGCATCAAATCCTAAATTACTTGCTATTTTTTTTAAAGCAATTTATCATCCTTGTCACCACAAGAGGGCAATGGGGTTTAAGGATAGTCCAAAAGACAACAAAAGCACTCAACTTTTTTAAGTTTCTTGTGCACTGATGTTCAACACTGGGATAAACCTGTTCCATGTTCTACAGCTCTCAGAATCTGAGAATCTTTGCCTTGTGTTTACCGCAAAGTCCTCTGAGGGCTATTGCATCATCTAGTCTGAGAAGTTTGTCCAAAAGCCTCCTTGGCTCTTCCAACCACCAAAAAGGTCATTATAAACATCCTATCATCTAGAAATCTTTTCCAAGAACTCATTTAGATATTTTGATGAGTCACTCCCGTGTGATAAACAGATAACTTCGCTGCTGAAGGTGCATCCCCCCACCAACATATTTAACACAACTCAGCAGGGTAACAATTACCCGGCTCTCAGAATGAAGAGCGTGCATAAGCTTGCCTTCCATTAGCAGCTAATGGTTGCAATCAGACTGGTTCCCTGCAGACACTGGGCTCGGCAGATGACCAGAAGCAGTGGCATAATGGCTCCTCCGTGTACTCTGACTTCGAACCACTGGCACGTGGCTGAGCACCTGAGGACTTCTAGTTATATTCTGTTTGAGAAGGGGTTAAAGACTGAGGAACAAGGAGAGGTAAACAGGGGTGACCCACCTGGAAGAATCCGGGGGGCATGGGGCCACCTGGAATACCGTCCCCAGGAGGCATGTTGCCTAGGACTGGACTCGGTGCTGCGGCGGCGCTCTGTGAAGGAAGGAGAGGAACCATATGAAAGATAGTGGAGATCTTTAAGCAGAGCTGCAATGTGTACAACAGGGATGTGCAAAACTACCAATTTTCATAATCGACTAGTCTGTGTTAAGGATAATATATAATTAGGCTCCGTTATGTTCAAGTGACCCCGATCAGACGCGTTTTAGAGGGATATACAAACGCTAAGTGCAGCACCTCAGCATGGTAACTAACGGATATTCAACAAATAGGCTAAATAACTAAAACATCATATTGCACAAAACTATTAAAGTAAGAAACGTAAGAAATAAGGAAAGCAGTACAGAGCGGCACGAAACCGCTTATGTGTATCCTGAACGCAGAATGACACGCTTCAACATAACCAGAGTGCTTCAGGGCAATCCTCGCTGTGCATACAAAAGTGCAGAACTGCAAGATAATAGTGTGGGTACACATCTAGTTCACAACATCAAGCAGTTTAAACCTTTTTTACGGCAACTATTTATTTAAGCACTGTCAAAAAACTATAATCTCTCTACATCACATCACAAATACAGTAACATTACTCACAGCTTTAATAGATTTAATGTCCGACTGTGATCATCTTAAAATGTATTGCTGATACGACGCTTTGATGTAACAACAGCACGTAAAAAGTCTAAATCTAAAGCATTAAAGAGACAAAATTTCTTGCAGAGGGTTTTACTGAGCTGACTGTTATTCACTGTTAAGCACAGCAAGTTATAATAACTCAAAAACACTCTCCAAGAAGTTACTTCTCTCAATTAATTTGAGAATTTCGTCTCTCATTAAAAATATTAATGTTAATAGTCGACCCCACTAATCGACTAGTCAGTTATTAGACGATTTTTTATTTTCTGATTTGACATTATACTGTATATCTCTTGGTGTAAATAAAGTGGCTCCAAAAAAACTGCTTTTGTTCCCAATCATGTCAACTGTAACTGATTAAAAATTTGTGTTGAT
This sequence comes from Myxocyprinus asiaticus, assembly GCF_019703515.2. Lineage (NCBI taxonomy): Eukaryota > Metazoa > Chordata > Actinopteri > Cypriniformes > Catostomidae > Myxocyprinus > Myxocyprinus asiaticus. The sequence goes on along the minus strand of NC_059349.1, from coordinate 19,115,890 downwards.
ACGACAAAGCAATCAAAAGTTCTAGCTTACAAAAATAATTTATCATAGTGTCCAAAAATGTCTCCAAGTGTCCAAAAGCCTCTCCAAACAAATAAAAACATAATAATTGTACGTAAGAACTAATAACACATGCAAATACAACAATGACTAAAGGTTTGCATAGCATGCAGACATGTTTTTAGTAATGAGATTTCACAGAATGAGTGCCTTTTGACTCTATGAGTCTGCATCATTTAGTCTGTCATGTAATCACATGTCTCTCTGCCCAAATATGGATGATTTCTGCACCGATCTGAACCCAATCTGATTGGTTAAGCATTCGATGACTACATCATATCCGATGTAGTCATCTGATCCAGGAAAGCTAACATGTTTTTAGCCAGATTGGAAGATGCCAGATAGCCAGATGCTGTGTGCACATTGTGCACGTTGTGCTTCGTGTCATTTATCTAATGATCTATGCATTCGATTGCATTGTGTGTGGGCTCGTTTTGAAAGAAAATCGCCTCTAAGTAAGGGTATGTGATATTTTATGTTCTGTTTATTTTTCGTTAATTATGTTTCACATGAAACATAAATGTCAAACATATATTTAGCTATTCCTCGCTATGATTTTGTCTGGGAGTACAACAAATAGGCTGGTTGTAATCTACTCTTTGAGCGCTTTCCAACAACATATGGCACATGGCTATTTGATAAGATTAATGTTTTAACCAATTACAATAATATGTACAGTGCAAAATTAATAATAAATTATAAAAACGGAACATCTGATTTGTCTGCAAATTTCAAAGCACTTGTTCAGTTTTGGTCATAATGCCTGCATGCATTGTAAAGTACAGCTTCTATGCTTTAATACGATATCTATTTACTGTATTTGTTAATATTTTGACAATTTATTTTTTCTCACGGGCCGCCAGCGGAAGAGTTAAAGTTTGACTATAAACATATAGAGTCTAAATCTGGGGGGGAGGGGGGGGGGGGGGGTACTACATTTATAATTTGAATGTAGCTGCACGTAGTAGCAAGTCATGGCATGAATTCAGAATTCCCCCTCTAATCTGATTAAGACATGAAAAACTGCCGGCAAAGCAAAATCATTTGAAGAAGCATCACTGGGTCATCATAGCATTGTCAAGTTTTTAACAAGACACATATTTAGAGGAGGTAATCTGATGTAATTGGTCATAAATGGACCCTTTTCACAGACTGTGTCAACGTGTTTCCACCTTATTTTGCAGTGTAAATCTAGCAACTTTTATATATTTTCAATTTTATGATCAATGTAAATTTATAAAATTATTCTTGCAATAATTTTAAAAACAAGTGAAGACCATCCCTGTCTCAATACAAGTCGTAATATTAGTACAAGAAAGTGAAATTGTGAGAAACCGCACAACTTTTACTCCAAAAGAAAAAAATAAACCAACAAACAATGCTCTTATGATTTTCACAATCCTAAACCTAACCATAAAGTCTAATCCCTTCCCCAAACATTAAAACATATCCATGATTTTAATAGGAAAAATCACTGTTGTGTGCCAAAGAAGAAAGAGTAACATCAGGGTTCTGAACGAGCGATCTTGCGATTTTTTGTAAGTTTAACCCCTAACTAAAAACCCCTAACATAAACCTAACCATAAAGTCTAACCCCTTACCCAAACCCTAAACCTAACCATGATTTTAAAAGGTAAAAAATGTTTGTGTACCTCAGAAGAAAGAAAACATCAGGGTTTTGGAAACGAGATGAAGGAAGCGTATTACAGATTATTGACATACACGAGTTATTTGTGTTACATAAATAATAACAGTGTGAATCTCTGGGTTGAAAGCCCACACACACACACAGGTTCCTGATTCGATTCAAAAACGATTTTTACAAATTCAAAATGATTCAGTTCGATTCGCAATTAAATTCGATTCGATTAATGATTCAATTCAGCATTTTTTAAATGGATTTATAGTATTTTTTAAATACTTCCCCTAATGTGTCTTAAGCAAGAAAAAAAGGCAAACTACTTAAAATTGTTTATTGCACCAAAATTACAGTAACTAAAGAAAACACATTAAATACATGTACTGTACATATAAGTTACTTGGAATACAATAATAGCACAAGAGTGCAATGTGCCAATAAAATATTTCAGAGCTGAACATAGCTAGAAAAGTATTCCATATTACACTATAAAAAGTCTTTCATTTTTTTATTTTTTTAAAAAAAATTATTTGCATGACTTTTCTAGGCTTTTAAATCATAATTTAAAAATTCCCTGATGTTTCCGGGTTTTCCATGACCGTGTGGACCCTGAATCAGTAAACTAATCCAAATATTACAACAATAATGTAACATCATCTGACTACATTCAGTTTCAAAGAAAAGAGAAAAGCAAACAAATAGATGAATTCAATTTAAATGTTTTCTGCACACCAAGTCCCCAACTAAATGATACCAGTAAAATGGCACTATTTTATAACAGCTTAATAAGTTTCCTCACAATTAAATCACTTTATTTCAGAGGTGACCCAGTGTCAGAAACTAACTTTTACATTTAGACTCAATACTTGAGTATACTTAAGTATTTGATTTTCAGTGGTATTTTTATGAAGGCATAATTGTTTTCTTATCCGTTTAAGTCAAAATGTCAATTTAACCAGTTCATTAATACAAATTCTTAAGTCTGAGAATGTATTACGTCTTACCCAAAAAATTACATAAAAAAAAAACAGAAGAATTCATTACGAGGGCATTTTTTGTCCCCATATTTGAATTTCGGGTGCATTTTTATGATTTTTAATGGCACTTTTGCCCTAAGCTACCTTTAATTTCCGACCATGTAGTGGCCACGCAGCGATATGGCAGCTGTATCAAAAAGTTTGAGCCTGTTTGACTTGCGACAAGAGCGCTATTGCGAGCTGTCATTTGGTCCTGAGATAGTGGCCATCCGGAGGAGATTTCAGACATAAGGAGCTTGAAAGACTCTGAAAGCTGCTCAGAAAAAGTTTCAGTGAGAGTTACAGATGGAACGGAGAGCAGGCACGATCCCGTGAAGGGCAATGGAAAAGTGCAGCACGAGCACGCGTCTGTGAGGGGAGAGCTATGAGGGCGCGCGCTCCGGGATGCGCTAGAGAATGAAGCCGCGCATGTCTCATTTATATCGCACATGTAACTAATTTAATATTTATATATTCTAAAATATTGTATACTCATTTGCTGAATTGAAATTCATTCGATTTTTTACATTTTAAATCGATTATTGACTAACACTAATAATTCTCGATTCAAAAATCACATTTCCAGATCGATGCATATGAATCGGCAGGATTAGTAATCGATGTATCGAGAAAACGAGTGAATCGTTACACCCCTAATAAATAAATATGGAATGAGTTACGAAGTTTGTTCACAGAAATTTCCTTTCTTAAGGAAGTGGTGGTGGCGTAGTGGGCTAAAGCACATAACTGGTAAACCACATAAAAGGTTGCTGGTTCGATCCCCACAGCCACCACCATTGTGTCCTTGAGCAAGGCACTTAACTCCAGGTTGCTCTGGGGATATTGTCCCTGTAATAAATACACTGTAAGTTGCTTTGGATAAAAGTGTCTGCCAAATGCATAAATGTAAATTCGTACAATATATTATGATTTCGCCATCTTGTACGAATTATTACGAGTTGTCATGCAACTATGTTGCCCACCACAGCTGCGATGGGGTTTCAAATACAGCTGCTGAAGCAGTGACAGAAAAGTTGCCATCTTTCTCTTTTGACTGCCATAATCCACCGCTCTCTATTTTTTCGTCATGCATTTTTTTCTTTTGCTGTTGGAGCAAATGGGTACACAATAAAATTAGCTGTGATTTCACATTTGGTGCTATACTTCCAAATAAAAACAACCAAAAGCATACAATATTAAACACATTAAAAAAAAAGCAACATCTTCAGCATTTCCTGCCAAAAAGCACAGCCTTCATGTATATAGTGAACTATAGAAACTAATTCTTATTATTTATGTCAAAAATGTTGATTCTGCAAAGACTGATGATGACAAAGACTGAAAATCAAAATCAAGTAAAATACTGATTTAAATAAGGAATTTCAGAAGAATTAAGACCACTATCTAGTGCCACTTTAGTCCATTCACTGACCGTCTTTTGTATACTGCCTACAAAACTGGCAAGCGGTAGCTGAAATTACCAGTTCTAATCTACTATACCGAAAAAAAAAAAAAAAAATGTTAACCTAAAAAATGTGCTTCACGTGATCACATCTAAATTTACTTGCTTGATTAAAGTCTTAAAAGTCTTAAAAGTATTACTTGACATCACTGAAACAACCTTAAAGGTGAAGTGTGTAATTTCTGTGCCACTAGTGCCACCAAACAGAACTGCAAAACTAAACTGTTTTAAAAACAGCATTCTGAATACGCCCCCTTTCAGATAGTCCCGCCCCCAGCTTACACCATTGATTGAGTCAATGTTGTTGTGTCTCAAGACACAGGTCGCTCAAAACAGAATAATATTCATAGTGCCACAGAGACACAGTGTTTACAGTTTTCAAGAAAATTAACCTCCAGTATGAATGGCTTCCTTATAGTTATCTCTGCATATTAAACTGGGATTAAAGAGAGTATTTACTTTAATACATTAGGTTACACCAACAAATTTTTTTTTAAGGGTTAGATCAGGTAGAAAAGCTCATCAAGGAGCTTCACTGCAGGTTACTGGTTTTTTTACAATGTTGCTGTAACGCAATTTTCAGGAGTCAGGAAACAAGGTTGTGTTTATTTTAGATTTACCTGCTCCTAAACATCCTGTAAAACTAAACAAATTGTGGTTAGTTGCTTTACATGTCTATAAAATGGTATCTTTCTAAGTGAGCAGTCCTTAGCAAGAATTAGCTGCAAAGTTGACCAGACTTTATGCCAATAGCTGAGAATACTTCAGCAGAAACCCATCTGTCAAGCACTGCTGCATTAATGTGGCATTAAAGTTGTAAAGATGCATCATCAGTCATCACTTTCTATCAGTATTTCTCTGAGAGAACTCTGGGAGGGAACAGTTGTCCAGTCTCTCAAGTTCATCTCCAGCACTGTTTAGGTCAGTGGGTGAAAGCTGATTACAACAGAGGTCAGAGACTTAAGAGACTTAAGACAGGTGAGGCGACATCTTAAACTGAAATCCCTCTAAGCAGATCATCTTGATAAAGATGCTCCTACTGGGTAGCAGATATAGTAAAAGATTCTTCTAACACATTCATATTAAATTGCCTGCCACTGCGTTTGATATGATACTGTTGTTTTAGGAATCTTAATGTTAACTGTTGAAGGGACAGTTCACCCCAAAAAGGAAAATCCTGTCATCATTAATGCTGTTTCACACCTGTCTTTGTTTCTTCTGTGGAACACAAAAGGAGATGTTAGGCAGAATTTTAGTCTCACATTCACTTTCATTGCATTATTTTTTTCATACAATGAAAATAAATGGTGACTGTGGCTGTCATTCTGCCTAATATCTCCTTTGGCGTTCAACAGAAAAAAGTAATAACAGTTTGGAACAACATGAGGGCAGGCAATTGTTGACAGAATTTTCATTTTTGGAAGAATTATTCCTCTAACAACAACCACAAAATGAGCATACACTGTAGAATTTATTGAGATTATTAACATCCTTTTCTGTGTTGATCATAAAATCAGCAGTGTTTCTGTCAGCAAGCTTCTTAATATCCTCAGTGAGCAACCTGCTCCGCTCTGGGAGAACATACAGACTATGTTTCAGCCCAACCTCCCTGTACATCCTCATATGGGACTATCTGTATACTTAACACATATTGCTCTAGTAACAGTTTATCAGTACTTCATAATCCTCTCACATCCTTGAATTAGGACAGAGGGACATCGTTTGTCAAAGGCGGAGTTTGACACAAAATACCTCAAACAGAGATTAAAAGGTGAGATATACAAACTCCAAAAGAGTGCAGACATAATACGTCATTGGATTTGACAAGTAATGGATCAGTGTTCAAACACAATACCGAAATCCAACAGCAACAAAAATATGACAGTACATCTGTTATTGATAAATCAGATCTACATTTATTCCTTAAAGACTGAAATTGTAATGTAATATCTGATCTCACTCAAGTTTTGGAAGGGAGCGGACTTGCAAAGTTTTTCTCTGCTAGGCAAACATGAAACAACTGCCAAGAGAATAACCCTGCTAATCCAAGAAAGTAGGTTTTAAGGAATAGCCAAGCACAGAATAAGTCCCCACATATCAGCTTTGCAGAGCCTAGTCTTTAGGCCTAATTCTAAAATCATGATCCTTCCAGTATGCAACAAAGTGGCAACTCATTAAAATAATGGGGCAGCAGTCTCTACTAAAGATTGTGAAGACAACACCAAAGAAATTTGCAGAATATGTTGGTAGACTATGTGGTCAGAATTTCCCATTATCCAAAAATCAATTTAAGAACAGATTATCTTGTGGATACTGGACATAACTCATAACTAGTTCATCCTAAAAAAAGTGTAGCCTGCTATGATGTAAATTAAACCTTGTTCCCCCCTTTTCTTTAAAAGCAAAAATCTGGGTTACAATAGGGCATTTAAAATGGAAGAGAATGGGGCCAATTTTTGAAGGGTTTAAAAGGCAGAAATGTGAAAAAGCACTTTCATTAATTCTTCTGTTAAAACTGTAAAGTTGTTTAAATTGTCATTTTTATGATCGTTTTAGGGTTTACGTTGTTACGTCGTCATGGCGACAAAGTTGTAAAATTGGATATTATTTTACACAGAAAAGGTTAGTAAGTGATTTTATCACATAAATCATGTTAACACAAATATTGTTTATGTCTTGTGTCTTTTGAAACTAAATCACACTAAAATCATGTTAACACAAATATTGTTTACATCTTGTGTCTTTTGAAACAGCAAGTATTTTAACATTTACAGATTGGCCCCATTCACTTCCATTGTATGTGCCTTACTGTAACCCAGATTTTTCCTTTTTTTAAAGGAGGGGCAAGTCAAAATGTATTTTCCTGGTAATCAATATTATGCCACAAATTCTGTCGATTGAGCTTAACTTGTTTTGAACCTGGAATATTCCTTTAACACAAGGCTGATTGGTCATCAAAATGCCAGTCATCAGAATGCCAGCCAATTGGTCATAACCATGAGACACTAACAGACAGGGAAGGGCCAGGGACTGACTACCAATGCTGGCACAAAGTCAAGTCAATGCTGACAACATTTTCAGACTCTAAACAACGCTTCTTTATTTGTGTAGTTCTTAAACCTTTTTCATTAATGTAGATGTCTAGAAATAAAGACATGCATTTCAAAATACATTTCCTAATTAAATTTTTTTCAGTGATAAAAATGCTTTCTCCTATTCCAGCTTAATATGCAGAGACAACTAGAAGTAAGCCATTTGTAGGTGAAATTTCTCGAAAACTGTACACACTGTTTCTCTGTGGCTGTATAAAATTCCGCTGTTTGTTTTGAGAGACCTGTTATAGTCCAACAAATGGCTTACTTAGAGTTGTCTCTGCATATTAAGCTGGGATAGGAGAAAGTTTTTAAATACAGAAAAACTGAAGTGTGTAATGTATGCACCACTATTGTCATTAAATGGAATTGCAGAAATAAGGACCGTTTTCAAACAGGTTTCCTGAATTCAAACAAATAGTACCGCCCCAAACTTACACCACTGGTGAAGTCAATATTGCTCCACCTGGCAGTAGGGATGCTCAAACAAACATAACAATGTTTTGAAAGTGCCACAGGGACACATTGTTTATGCTTTTCAGGAAAATCACCTGGCTTACTTGTAATCTCTGTCTATTTGTAACTATTCAGGATGTGATGTTACATCCAAACCACTATGGTGATTACTTTTGACCCTTGTCATTACTTCTGACTTATAACTGTCCTTTTTTATATGTAATTGTGTTTGTTTTGTTTTTGTTTTAATTTATGATGACATAAATTGAACATCACTGAACAAAGCTATGATGCACCAAGTGCAAATCTGGAATATTTGGCATCACCTTCTATTGTAATGGGCAGATGTGTAACTTTCCTAAGAAAAATACATACGTTTGGAGGAAAAAAGTATGGGGATGATACATTCTTGTTTTAAAGTAAAAAGACACATGAAATTATTTTTTTCTACTTTCTAACTAATAATTATACAAAGTCTTGATCACGCTTCTCCCTCTGGTCTAAAACTCATTTCCTGAGTTTATCTTTCTTATCAGTCCATCACAAGCCTCTGTGGGGATCTCAGTAAACACCTACTGGCTCCACCCTTCAGTTTAAACAACCAGTCAACATCCAAGTTTCCTCCATGTCCTGCATCAATCTCATAGACTATATGGTGGTCAACTGAAGTGATACTTAAATTATGTGCAGTGACCAGTACTGTGATAGTCATAATTACACCTTTTAATGTTCTGTCTAACAAGAACAGCACGTCACATTCCCCTCTCATCTGATATGGGTGTGATGAAGTTCAGGAGCTGCACAGTATATGCCACTTGAGACCACAGACCTGCAAGTAGAGGCAGACAAAGCTGCACTTCATGTTCTGACATCATTAAAAGAAAATCCAGGGCTTGCTGTGACCTCAGAACACAAAAGATCCATCTGGCTGGATGATTGTAAAAACTAATATATTCATTTGATCCTGGGCACAGAGGTACTTGATCGCCTTGGTGGCTAAAATATGGCATTGCTATGTGCACCAGTGTATGTATACATACTTCATACCATATGGTGTACTGCCAGTGTTGTATTAAGTACCCAATCATCATACTTAAGTAAAAATAAAGATATCTTCATGGAAATGGACCCAAGTAAAAGTCAAAATAGCTTATGAGAAAAATACTTAAAGTATTAAAGTATTATTCAGTTAAGTAACTGATAATGTACTTACAGTATGTATCAAAAGTACAAGTAAATGGCTTTGAGATAAGTTAATTGTTTCAGGTTAAATGAGTTTTACATATGTTATTGTTAGATTTTCATGAGCGCATTTGGACAATATTTATTCATACACATGGGACCTTGGTTAAATGCAACAGCTTTTTATTGACTGAAAAATGGCTAAATATTACACATTTCAGCAGTTCTCCAGGAAAGGTGGGAGACTTAAACAAGTCTTATCACACATAACTTTATCAGCATTTCACAACGTTCATAATGTTTAAGAGAACAACTTATCAATTCACTTGTAGACAAAAAACACAATTTAAAACTTGCATGAACAGTCTCTTCTCTTTAAATTCTAAAGTAGAGTTTCAACACATTGCTGGGGGTTCATGTCATGATTTTGATTCTGATTCACTAAACAAATCATTCAGTTGCTTTTTGGACTGATTAAACCGATTATTCAAAACAATCAAATTTGGGGGAAATCCCCAACATACTATGATTGGATTATTTGATTCAATTCTAATTTAATTTCTAGATTTTTCTTCTTCTAAAAACATTCCTTGTGCATTATTAATATCTTACAGTATTTGTTTTTTCTCGTCATAATTTCGTCAACATTATGTTTTTATTCAACTCATTAATCATCATTATGATGCACCCTTTTTGTCTTACCTTCGTTATCACTGACCAAAAGAATCAAATTGAAAATCAAATCAATAGATGAGACTCAAACAATTCATTCGTGAATCTACCCAGCCGAATGCAGTTTACATTGCAGATGTGCGATTTTTTGTGGTGTTCAGTCGCAAAAGTAATGAAAGGGTCTGAAGTAATGTATCGGAGTAAAAAGTAAAATTGAAACAGAAATATGTATACTCAAGAAAAGAAAAAATGTGGAAGTATTTTACAGAATATAAAAAGTGTTTTTTTCATTATCTGAAAGGTCCTGCGACTTCTAGTCTGAAGCGATTTATTTACATAATTGATATGTAATTGATATCGGCCGGTCAAACACGCACACCAAAACACATATGCTTACACCCAAACAGATGAAAACATCAGTCATAGAGATGGTAGTAAGGCCGCATCAGAATTGCGGCATCCGCCACCCTATTCGCCCCCCTGTTGACATTCGCGTTAGGACGCGCATTTAAACGTGTTATGCGAGAGACGGTGATATTAACATGGAGACGTGGGCGACAGCAGTATTCTTGCCAGTATGCTTTCTGATCACGCAGCTCAAGTGGGGAAATATACTATCATTGGATTATTTTAACCAATTCGAATTTCATTTCTAGATTGATCTTTTTGTAAAAGCATTGCTTGTGCATTGTTAATATCTTCGAGTATTACTTTTTTCATGTCATATTTTGTCAACATTATGTCTGAATTAAAATCATTTAATTAACTTCATGATAAATCTTTTTGTCTAATCTTCATTATTGTTGACCAAAACAAAAAACCTGTTAGTACGTCAATTTCGCTGATGAGATTAACACTGGATGTAGCCATTGAAAATACCATATTTGTTGATGAATTTTGGGGGGAACACACATCCTCTGTGGTGGTTCCCCAATGTCTATGACAGTTACAGCCCTGTTACTTTGGGCCTGAGGTGGGAAAATATTCAGTGACCCTGGTAATATCATAGGAATCGTTTTCTCTGTGGCCTAGCTAAATAAATCTCAGAATATGGAATGTGATAGCAATTCATTCCATTGAGAATCAAGTGTAATGCTACACAGAGGCAAAAAGACCAAACACATTGTTTTGCACAGAAAGCATGATTTGACTAATACAAAACTATTGCATCTGATTCTTGTTATACCATGTAATTGAGTAGATGGCTACTTTGCATCCAGCCTATCACACAGTGCCAATTTAACAGTCAAAACACAGTCGTGCTCCTACGGTCTGAAACTCAGTGAACAAGTGTTACTGGTTTGCTTATTCACACACTGGATTGTCGGTCAGCTTTGAAGAGAGGCATCACAAGAGATGAGTGCCATCTGCCTGGTAACAAAGCCCCTTAATCTGATGCCATCCATACATCTGACCTCATCCCTGATAAGATCCAACAGCCAAGCGGATAAATGAATGACTATAAAATTCTAAAGAGAGAATGAGAGAAATCACTAGCCACGTTTCCACAAACGGGTCAAATAAGGGCGTGCTAGTGCCAGGGCCAGCTGCGTTCCCACTGTCACTTCCGGTGCATCATCTTGCCTCCTCTGGGCTTTCTTGGGGGCAAACGGCCAATGGCCTTTGGCCCGCCGATTACCCTTGGGGATTGGGGACAACTGGGGATTGAGGCAGGGTCAATGTCAAAGGCAGAGTTTCGCAGATTCAGATCCTTCTTTTGAAAGTGCTATATAGAACCTCAAAAGTGCTATAAAGAACCTTTTTGGTGCTCTATATTTCTGCTCCTATAAAACATTATAGCCTCAATTATGGTTTTATATTCAATATAAACACAAACAAACAAATACATAATAAAAGTAAGGCATGTGTCATTTAAGTAGTTTTATTTTCTATTTAAATGAAAAATTGTGAAAAAATAATGCTTTTACAGCAATTGTTTGCTGAATACATTAATAAATGATTGTGATTAAATTATTGGGCTCTAGGTTGTATGATCATGAATTCCCTTCAAGGTTATTAAATATATTTGCAAAAAATAACTGGATGCAGGTTTTTATTTGGACATTGTGGCAACATTTCTAAATCTAAAGGTTAAGAAGCTCTGAGTAAAATAATTTATAATTACAGAGTGCATAGAGGATAATGTTGCAATTTTTATTTTGTGCAATTAGTCATGTTAATGCTTAAAATAGTAACAGCTTGGGGAAGTTTCGCCATACAGTTTACTGTATATTCATTTTGAATTTTTATGATGTGAATGAGCTGAGAAAATTCCATCTACCCAACACGAATAGTTTTAGCGATAGCGGTTACAAAAGTGTTAAAAATCGTAACTTCAGATTTGGCCAACCTCTTGCTCCCAAACGGCACATTTATGATAAACTGTAATCTTTAAATCTGCCACGGTTTCACTTTCAAAAACACTGTGTGAAGTGAAAGAAAAATAAGCAAATGCCCACTCCCATTTAACTGCACTAATGGGATTGGTTATCCCTGATAACTTTCCTGCTAAAACTACTAATGGGTAAATATTACAAAAATACATCAAGTTTACCTGTGGAGAGTGTTGACAGTCTGTGAAATTGGTCAGTTGAGCAGACAGGACTCCAGTGCTGCGAATAAACCAATGAAGTGGTGGCTTTGAAAGAATTTATTGACAGTTACAAAAGGGCGTGAATAAAGAACCCCTAATGCCCAACGCAAAGAACCGTTTGAGCACAAAATGGTTCTACATGAAGATATGGTTCTAAATAGAATTATTAAGTCAGTAAAGAACCTTTGAAGAACCATCTTTTTTTTGGAGTGTACTCATTCCCCAATTTTTCATATCTAGCTACCAGCTTATCTCAACAGATTAACAGAGAATGGAGAATCATCAGTACTGGTCAGTAGAAGAAATCAGGGCTCTTCTGAGTATTTGGGCTGATGAAAATGTGCAATGTCAGATCGATGGCGTCTGCCTAACGAAGACGTGATTGAGTATATTGTCATCAAACTTGCCAAGTTGTGTATCCAGTGCGGAACGGTACAGGTTTGGGGAAAAATTAAAAAGAAATTGTGGGCACAGTACAAATCTGTGTTCATTTAAAAGGGCTAGTAACTGGGTAGTCTCCAGAGTCTGATACCTCAGCTTGAGTTTCCCTCTTGTTCATGAAATGGGCACTAGGGCAGCGTATTAATGGCGAGTTTTAGGGCAACACTGCAGGGCTTTTGGCCCGATGGTGGGAATGCAGATTGATTTTGCTCTGTTGATTCAACTAAGCGTGACTCTGAAATTGTCCTGTCCTGTTTACACAACAGTTTACACGATGGATTGAATAACTGTATGAAAGAGTAACTGAAGTCAGTCCCCTTTTCTATTCTCACGCTTACCATGAATAATGCCAGTAACCTTAAGTCACATCCACACTTATACATTTTAGTTTAAAAACACATTGATTTAGCTATGCTTACGCCTCTCATGCACACTTAAATTGTGTTTTCCTCCATCGAAAAAATAAGCATTTTAAAAACACTTTCTATTACCATATTAGTGTGACTCAGGATTCCTGAACTTGATTTGAACCGATTCAAAAGAACGATTTGCTCACAAATCAAACTTCCCTATGGCTTGTGACAAAGTTCACTCTACACGAGCTCTACACAATAGCAATATCTAGCCAATGAAACATTTTCGAGCAGAGCATAACTAGAAAAAAAGCATATCCACTATAGAACTTTCCATGACTTTCCAAGACCTGGAAAACAAAATTTTTTATCTCCAGTTTTTTGTGACCCTGGAGACTAAATATTTAAAAGATAGCTACTTCCCATAACATTGGAAAGTCTTATCACAACTGACATCACATTATTTAATAAACAAGTCCAATCAAGACCCATTTTCATCTGCCAAATCTTTATTATCCAACAGAGAATACTTTTTTATTTGCGTATGAGTGTAGAGCGCAGCATTTGGAAAAAATGCAATTCACACATTTGAAAAAAATGCAACACACAGGAGACAATTCTGTGTGCAAAAGAGTTGCGATAGCATCATGTGATTACGGCTGCCCCCGACCAAAGATTTTCCTAGTGGACTAGTAGGCGTTAGTTTAAGCCATTAGTGGACTAGTCCCACGTTTATGATATTAATTTAATTGCTTACACATATATATATATGTTAGGGGGCATCAGAAATTGGTTTGAGTTCCAGGGCTGAGAAAGAATGTTATAAGTAACATTGCTAACACTGGTCTACATTACAGAGAAATACTAAACCGTAATAACGAAATATAAATTTTACAAGTGCACGCACGAAGCGAGCCACAGCGACACCGGCAAAAGCGGTAAAGATCATGAATGTGTCGGAAAAACCAGCAAGGAGACTGTCTGAACATTTTGTTAATTCATAGAGAGAAATGCACATTAGGGTTGTGCCGACAGATGATGATCTTGGGGATCGATGATGGTCAGAGTGATCGCCAATAGCTGATGCCTTTGACGATGTCAAGATGATATTTGGCTCATTTTCCCATTAATGTATAAAATTATTACTATTATTATTAGGCTATTATTATTATTATCAAATTAATATTACAAATAATTTGCCCATAGACACACAGACAAGTGCTTGAAGAAACACTTTATTATATTATTAAGGACAGATGTCAGAAAAGCTGTCTATGCGCATGTATGACACACTGTTTGTACGGATGCATGCAGTCTCGTGGAACACGCACATGTAGAAGGTTCTCACTCTTTCTTTGTTTCGGTCTTCTGAATTGTTTTTTTTTTTTTTTTTTGCAAGAACAGTATCGTCTATGAGTGCTGCAAATGACCTCAGACATCTCAGCTCAAGAGGTGCTTTGAGTTCAGTTCACTTTATTTCCACAGAGCAGTTCATTGTGATCAACTCTGCAGCCTATACATCGATGATTAAAACATAAAATAATACAAAAACACGTTCAAATATATATATCGTGAAGGAGCGAACAAAACGAATTTATTCACACACGATGTATTTTCCTGGACAACGAAATACCCAGCCGGTAGAGAATGCACAGATGAAGTAGGTTCTTTGCCAGAGAGATGTTGTCCTTCACAACTGTTTTAAAACCATCTTTCAAAAAGTTGATCAACACACATTTTAACTGCATTTAATTTTTTCCCCAGTTTCATTTTAATTTTTAGTTAAAATAAATACGTTCAAAGTTTGAAATCAAGGTGTCTTGCTTTATTGTGTAGGCTTAACCCTAACCCTGCTTAACGAAAATTACCCCATAGTACCACCTAGCATCCAACCAGCGGTAATAACGGTGTCCGACGGTTTCCTGTGGAGTTTTTTTTCTGCGATCAACCGACCAATCAAAACTTGGTCGACCAAGACTCTTTTCATCGACTAACTTTTGGTCGACTATTAGGGGCCAGCCCTACATGTGACAGTCTACTAGTTGTCCACTGCAGTTCCATTAACACAAAATACATTCTCAAATGTCTAACTAAAATATGAATGAAACTGTATTTAGTGCTCCAAAACAGGACTGACAACCATATTCTGCTCCTGTGTGAACAAAGCCCTAGAGAAATGGGGGAGGGATGGGAGAGAGCCAGAAGAATGATGGGAAAGAGAGAGAGAGAGAAGAGAGGCTGATCCTGAACACAGCCTGAGGCAACACCTCCTGTCTGATGTTAAAAGTTCAGCAACCAGATCCCCTGGAGATCCATTAATGATTACCAGAAACACACTGTCCGAGATTTCTGTGATGCAAGAGCTCTAAAAAGGGGAGGTTACATTAGGACATAAATGTACCATAACTGTCCAGATCTACAGAGATGTGATATATGATACTGTAAGATGTGGTATAGATTTCTGCCTTGGACAGAATTGTAGAGAAGGATCTGATCAACTAATATTACATCATCTGTGCAATTCTCAAGCCATTCAGACAGAATCAACAAATAGATCAGTGATTTCAGTCCATAAGCACCAAGACCATTACTGTCAAGAAGGACTCCATCAGGCCACTGTGATGCTGAAAACTGATAGGCTTACAGTTTAATGGCTATTGACAGCTGTTCTTTAGGGAGTCGGGACTGGTGTATAGCATCAGAGAGCAGTTGACTTTAGGCAAGAAGCTCTCTCCATCTGCTGCTCTTCTCCAGTAGCTTCTCTGTCTTTCTCTGTCCAAAAGGGGCTCTCCTCCCACAAACCTTTCAGTTAAAAGGGCATCTGCTCAACCACTCCACCCCCAATGTGTCAGTGGTTATGTTCAGAATAGCATACTAACATACTATTTTTGCAGTATTATTTGTATAGTAGTAATAGTATAATATTGTATAGTGTAGTATATACTGAATACTGTACTATACTCTTTTGCAGTACTATTTTGTTAGGTAGAATGTTAGCCTCAGTCACCATTAACTTTCATTACACCTTTCTTGCCATACAATGAAAGTTAATGATGACAGAAGCTAACATTATACCTAACATCTCCTTTTGTGTTCCACAGAAGGTATGTTTTTTTTTCAAGATAATACGTTTTTCCTCAAATTGGAAAAGATAAGATGGTCTAGGAAAGGTAACTCAGGTACTTTAATAAAAAGTTAAATCTTTTATTACCTACTTCAAGTCTTAAAATCTTGCCCCCTGACTATAGTTTTTCTTTTTAATTTTATATTTTTACTTTTATTCTTCCTCTGTCTTCCTCTCTTTCTTATGTGTACTTATTACAAACATGTATGTTTATATACTGTATATTTACAGTATGCGTAAATGTACATATTCTTTATAGGTACAATTATGTATATGTATGTACATCTATGTTTTTCCTTTTTAAAAATGTTTAATAGTAATAATAATAATAATAATAATAATAATTATTATTATTATTATTATTATTTATATACTTATTCATTTTTGTCTTTTCTGTTCCAAGGGGTTAAAAAAGTTTCAAAGTTGTGTCATTGATCTCAATACTTGTCTTGTAATAAAAACTTTGAACCAAAAAAAAAGCTAAATAACCATTTTTATTTCTGATATAACGCCCCTCTAACATCAAATGTAACATGCAAAGTAATGAGGCCATGTGATAACACGATCACATGGGAAATCGAAATGCTGCTCCCGAATGTTCATGTACACTGAAATTGACCCCATATCCAGCAAACGCAGAACGTTCCACTAACGTTAGCATATAGTTCCTGTTTAATTATTTTTGTGAACCTATTCCTAACATTCTAGGAATATTCTCTTTAGGTTCTATTTTTTATAAATATAAACTAACATTTTCAGAACATTGCAGGGAGGGTTTGTGTGACAACCTGAAAAGAACTTATACAGAATGTTCTCTAATTGTTATGTTTAGGTTTTATTTTTAACCATAAAATAAACATCCCAGCACGTTGCAAAGTGGTTTTTGTGTGACAAAAGGTTTTTGTGTGGCATTTAATTACATTAATTACACTGTCAATTACATAATTCACAGTGTGATCAGTATGATATTATTATTATTTTTTTTTTAAAGTAGTCAGTATTTAGTATATTCTACAGACAAACAGTGCCCTAGTATTCCATTCTAAACATCAGCCCATGTATTTTCTCTTTGAAACTGAATCCCCCTGTCATTTTACCATAGTCCCAGAACAGTTTAAGTTTGAACTGGATTCATTAGAAAACCAACGCTGTTCTACGCATGCCTCCTCTCACACTCAATCCTCAAGGGAATCTGCAAGTAGCAGTACCAGGACATAAGTGGCAAACACACACACTTGCTGCACCCAAGAGGTTTGTACTGATGCCTTGACTGCATTGTGCTGCTACTCCCAAGAGCTTAGTTTGGCAAAAATTATGCAACTTACTTTACAAAAATAGTAGCTGACAAACAATATGGTCTAAAAATAAGGCATGCAGCTAAGAGACCATTTGGAAACTCAATCCAGGTCTTGTCCAACTCATCTGTCAAATCCATTCCAGAGTCCTCCCCAGTCATGTTTTCTTTGATAAGCTTGTAAACATTTTCCTTTCCCAATAATTTATTCAGAGAGAGGGTTCTGTGGTTCATGCACAAAGTTTGACCTAAAGACTATTTTGAGCAATCACTTGATAGGCAGAGAGACTCTTAAGAGCTCTAGAATGCACTCAAAGGATGGGGTAATTAGCCAGGGAGAGTGGTTTATGGGCGCTCTCTGTTACTCTTGTCCAATTGACCTCCCTGATAAAAGCGCCATTACTGGCAATTAAGCCACATGATGCAAAACAAGGGTCTCTAGGAGCAAAATCTACAAATGAACATTTACCAGAGCACCTTGAACCACAAATTTAATATTGCTCTGATGTAAAAGTGTTTTAGCAGGTTGGCTCTTTAATATTGGCAGTAAATTTTGTTTACTCCTTCCACTTACATTCAAGATACATCTTTTGAAAACATGTATTTTTAGTGGTGCTTGCTAAAGCAACAAACCCCTAACCCTAAAGGCCAAAGTATACAATGATTTCCCATGTGCCGCAAACGTGCCTTGCGCACAGAGCGGATGACACAAATTTCGTCATCAGCACAGTTTGCATGGAAACTGTGCAGCCTAGTTTTTCTAGATAGGCGGACAGTCCGTGCTGCCTTTGTCACCTGCACTATGCACCTGCCTTTGACTGTACTAAAGAGTATCACAAAGCAGACAGAGGGCCCTATTTTAAGAGCCCAAGCATTAAGTCATAAGTGCAAAGTCAATGGGCATGGCCATGAAGTTTTGGTATTTTCGTACAAGCATGCGTTAAGTCTAGGCACAAGTGGGTTTGGCGAAATCGCCCACGCAACGCGCAAAAGGCGTGACCAAGAGCCATTTAATTCTGGGGTTCTTCTCCGGTTATTCAACGTCTGTGTCCTATTATATAGTGCATTCCCTTAAGCACCAATAATTTAAACAAAGACAGCACATTAATAAGAAATTGCTAGTGTAAATGGACTGTATGCAATGAATTAGAAGAACTGAAAATTACATTCTTTCTATCCATTAACTGCATCCTTGATGAATGTCAGGCATATTTCTATGACTGCGACACGCTTCTTTTATACACATGGAAAATGTGATTCTCGTCAGAATTTGGATGTATGTGCCTTTAAATTAAGTAATTATTATTAATCCTTTTCATCTACTGACACACAAGTCATGGCTAGTATAAACAGTGATTGTATCGGTGTGCAATTCACTTCTACCGGACGATTTTGATTTTGAAAAATTGAATTCATTTTAATTCATTCAACCACGAAAAAATTAAAACCAAAATATTCCTAAATTCAAATAAACTTCAAATGAAAATAAAATATAATAAAAATAATGAAGTGGACAAAAAAAATCTATTTAAATCCAAACATTTTACCCTCTTCAACTTGTTCCACCTGCCCCTTTTGCAGTGACTTAAAAATCACTCTACGATGACTGGTTGAAAATTACTAGTCAAAATTAAATCATAAATACATAAAAATTTTAAATATAGCTGCAAGCAGCCATTACAGGGCCAAGCACCAGCACGGCAACCACTGCACAACACTAAACACAACCCAAAGATCACACAGGGCAAGCACAGATCACATCGCCCAGGATGGATCTGAACCCCCAACTTTCCGTTCTAGAGTTCAGTGTGCTATCCACTACACTACACAGAGCTGCCAGTCAACAAAGGGACATACCGAACTTAGTGGAATTACAGCCGAGTATAGCTACTCAATGATTAACTTTATATTCATGTAACATTTATATAACTTTTCAACAAAGGGTAAAATAAAAATTTGCTTGGGGAAAAGCCCAGCAACCATTCAGTGAACAGAATTCTAAATTTCCAATATAGCAAGCATTACACCATAGTAAGCACAACACATTGTATGAATATGACATAAAAAGCAACCCCACACTCCTTCACAAGTCACCAAAAAAGTTAGAGAAACAGAAATGTTTCACAGGTGCTAAAGCGACATACCAAGCTGAGAGCAGGTTTTGAATAAAAAATGTATTTAAAATGGTGGTGTGCTGATATGGCTGATATCAAACACAGCAGAAAGAAAGAACAAACCAGTCATGATGTATTTTGTAGGTTTTTAAAGTTGCCCCAAGCTGGTCTCGAACTGGCAAACCTTCAATTTCCAAAGCACCTTGTATGGTGCACCTTACTGCTGGATCACAATGACATAAGTTTTACAAGTGCTGAAGAGATATACCAAGCTGAGAGTCAGCAAGTTTTGAATAAAAAAAAAAAAAAAGTATTCAAAATGGTAGAGAGCCAAAATGGATGATATCAAACACAGCAGAAAGAAAGAACAGACTGGTCATGATGTATTTAACTGATTAGCATGCTAGCTGATTAGCATGTTAAAATAATGTTGCCTATGGATAGCATTTTGATCAAATAGCCTTACAAATGTGTTGGTTAGCATGCTAACTGATTAACATGCTAACTAATTAGCACGCTACACTAATGTTACTACAGATAACATTGTGATAAAATAGCCTTATAGGACAGAAAATCCAACAGCATGATAACCATGCTAAACAGACCATGTTCTTTTGAACTACATGTGATGCTGTCTCCAAACTTCTCAATCCTTTCAAAAGATCACTCCCATATATATCAGAACAACACTACGACAAAGAAGAACAAGAAGTATTTCTGCAAACAGAAATAATCTGTGATAAAACTTCCAACTTTTCAGTAAACACAATACAAAGATCTCCAGTACAATATAACATCAACTCTAACACTGGTCGCCCTGGGAATTGAACCTCAATTGAAATTGAAATTCAACAATGTATTAAAAAGATTTATATATTTTTTTTTAAATAAATTTCAATACGGTGGAAGGACAATATAGTTGATATGGGAGAAATTGAAATCCACATGACCTAAGGAATCCACAGACACCAACCCTATGATTTTAGGACATACGGTTCAAAAGTTATGGGCAAAAAAAACAAAAAATGTTTTCAGAATTCTTGACTCATAGGTGGCGCTGTCACGAAACTCTGCATGTGCCCTCAGACCATGGTCCTCATAGGCATACCAAGTTTCGTTTCGATAGGACACAGCGTTGCCAAGATACAGCCTCAAATCCTTTTTCACAGCCACCTCGTTAACTGTGTTTGCATAACTTTTCAACAAAGTCAAATATCAACATTCTGTATTATTCATTCTGTGCGGCTCCATCTGGAGATTATTTTGAGCCATTTTATGTGCAAATCAGGCAAAGTTTGAAGGAGCAGAAGTGGAAAAAACGATGAATGACATAATCCAAAATGGCGGCCACTGTAATGGGCGGAGTTTTAATGTAAGGGGTCCAATGGAATCATCAGAATGGGAGTAATAAGACAAAATATTGTCTCTCTAGGACAAATGGTTCAAAAGATACGCACAAAAGAAAAGTGAATAGAGTATGTCCTAGAGACCTAGAATTAGGTATGGGGGCTATTGATGACCACCCCTATCAGTGTGCCAAATTTCATAATTTTCCTATGAACGGTTCTATGGGCTGCCAAAGACTCCCACTGATGAGGAATAATAATAATAATAATAATAATAATACTAACGGATACAATAGGTGCCACAGCACCTTCGGTGCTTGGCCCCTAAATATACAAGAATAATAATACATATTAACACAACAATACAAATAATAATAATAATAATAATTGAAAAAATAAACCATGACCTCTAGAAAGTTTAACACAAATCTCATAATTTTTTGTTTCAACAAACGGCTTCATCAGTGATTGAAGGGACATAATTTGATGTTCTGCACATTCAGAATTTGGACATTACTTTTATTACCACCTGCTACTGAAATTTCCAAATTGCAAATGCAGGAACTGAATTTGGACTTCAGAATGCACTTTTTGTTATTTAAAGACCAAAGAAATCGCATGACGAGCGCTGATATCTTTCCTGTTTTGACATATTTCCTATTTATACAAATTTGTGGGACAAATCGAAAGGGCTTGTCCCTTTTTTAAAATAGCCAACAGGTTTTAGTTTATGTCACAGCCATGAACGAAGCCATACTTAAGAGCATCTGATTGGACAAAAAACTGTGTAATGCAAGATGAGTCACCAATATTTTTGGTCCATTTCCCAGAAGGGAAAGACTGT
This sequence comes from Myxocyprinus asiaticus, assembly GCF_019703515.2. Classification (NCBI taxonomy): domain Eukaryota; kingdom Metazoa; phylum Chordata; class Actinopteri; order Cypriniformes; family Catostomidae; genus Myxocyprinus; species Myxocyprinus asiaticus. The sequence continues at coordinate 19,094,205 of NC_059349.1, read as the reverse complement.
ACATTTTAGGCTACGTTCACATTAATCCGAATACATTTGAAAATGGTGTTTTAATTTTCGAAACGCTCTCTGTCCATAGTGCCATTTTCAAGTGTTTTCCAAAAGTTGCTCGTCCACACTAAAACTAGGGGTGTAAATCAGACGTTTCATCACGATACGATCTTGAATCGATTCTCTTGGCCTGCGAACCGATAAATGCCAATACTTCAATGTCTGCCGCGATACGATTCAATTCAGGGGCCTGCGATCAATATTCCGATTTAATGTGCCTATTTTACACAATCAATTACATTTCTTTTACCCTCAAATGCAACCAAAATATAATTTGATTATGTTATTCAGCTCTCTGTATACACACTGGGACATCCACAACAAAATAAGGTACTTCAGATGTTGAAAAAAAATTATACAGATAAATAATATAAAAAATAAAGACACACACAAGTGATCATCACTCGTTTGATGACAGCTAATTTTTCAGTTTCAATTCAAAATACTTAAATACCAATGACTTGTTTCCAACTATCCGCGGTTTTCTTGGCTTCAACTTCCACAGTTGTAATGAAACATTCTGTTACAGTTAACTGGGATACATTTTAGTAAGGGTGTTGATGTATAGATGTGTAAAGTCTTATAACTGATGCTGGAGCTGAGCAGGTGTTTCTCTTTCCCTTGTTAGTGCTGTTCAGAATGTCGGCATTGTCAAGACGTTGATGATGGTTGAACTTCTCCATGGTACTTTTAAATAGCAAATTCTCATGTAAAATTCAAATGGGTCACATGCGCAATGGTATAGATGGAAGCCCGAATTAATCGCGCATATGAGCCGCTCTGCGTTTGTCACAAGAGCTCACACTTTAAGGAGTGCTCGTATGGATCCTGTCAATGGAGCTCGCATTTCGCAGGAAGCTCAGTTTACACATGTCCACGGATAGCAGAGCACACTTTGGCTTCAAAGACCCCACGCACATCTGTGTCCCACATGAAAAGCATATTTAGCACTTATAAAGTCAAACGAATTCAATAAGGTTGCTTTATCGCCTGAAGGAAATGCGTAAGGACATGGCTGACAAGAGAGTATTTTTATTTTTTATTTTTATCCCCTTTTCTCCCAATTCAATTGGAATGCCCAATTCCCACTACTTAGTAGGTCCTCGTGGTGGCACAGTTACTCACCTCAATCTGGGTGGTGGAGGACAAGTCTCAGTTGCCTCTGCTTCTGAGACCGCCAATCTGCACATCTTATCACGTGGCCCATTGTGCATGACACCGCAAAGACTCTGAATGTGGAGGCTCATGCCACTCTCCACGATCCACACACAATGTACCACGCAACCCATTGAGAGTGAGAACCACTAATCGTGACCACGAGGAGGTTACCCCATGTGAAATACCCTCCCTAGCAACCAGGCCAATTTGGAGACCTGGCTGGAGTCACTCAGCATGTCCTGGATTTGAACTCGTGACTCCAGGGGTGGTAGTCAGCGTCTTTACTCACTGAGCTACCCAGGCCCCGACATGAGAGTATTAAAATAAAGGTACATCTTAAAAAAAATTCTATATCGATATTTACGCATTGTATCGATAACACTGGATATTTGGTCATTGGATCGATGAATTGTTACACCCCTAACTAAAACGTATGAAAATGCTTAAATCCCCTTACTGTGCATGCTAAAAATTGCCGTTCCATGTACTGGCTGAAATGCAATTGTCCTTGTGTTTCTTCGCCGGACAGCAATTCCAAGTAAACTTTGCGTTTCTTGTGAAGGAATGCATTGTGAAGTTTGTACAAAGTAACATTTATCATTAACAATGCTCTCAAAGTGAATAACAGGCACAATAATGCAGTTACAATATGGGCCCCCATCTTGAATGTGGCCCACATGACTGTGTCACATGACAACAAATATCTCATGATTTTCAGATTTTCATGATTTTCAGATATCTCCATCTTACCCACACACACTACATTGTGAATACAGCGTTTTCGAATTTATTCACTTGGAAGAGCGTTTTCGAAAGGTTAGTTTTGTCAACTTTTATGAGTACACAAGCATATACAGTAGATGGCTTCAAAGCTAATAGACATGGACTAAAAGCTAAAAAAGTAAGTAAATAATGTGTGAAATAATATAATATAATATAATATAATATAATATAATATAATATAATTAGGGCTGTTGATTTGACATGTTAATTTAGTGCAATCAGTTATATGAAAAATAATGTGGTCTTTTAGTCCACCTTCATATTTTGGACTAAGAATTTGGACGACCAAATTTTTAGGAAAATAGCAAATTGCGCTTTGCACCACTTCACATACAATACACCCACAGTTTGTGCACCTACACCCACAGTAGTGCAAAAACTCACGCCCAGTTGCACTTTGCGCTGGCACGATAACTGCACTTAGAATTAGTGCTCTTATGAAAATTGGATAAGACGTTGTGCACGGTCGTGGCGTGTTGTGCTGCGCTTTGCACACTAATAAAAATAGAGCCCATAGTGTACTTGTGTCGAACACGTCCGTAAGGGCTCGCAGTAATAAGAGTATACTTTGAAATTCTAGAGGTCTTGACTGTGCGCAAGATGTAACGGCATGCAGAAAAACGTATAAAGTATAAACTAGGCATTAGGGTTGGGAACCGAGAACCGGTTATATTTCATTCTTTAAAAAATACCAGAATCGTATGATCTTCATGACTTTCTGTTCTGTTAATGGTTCCCCTATGTGCAGTTTTCCACTGATGCGGCTGGAACACCGTACTGAAATACTCTTACAGTGTTTCCAGCAGCGCATTTCTGCAGCAGCGCTGTCCTCTACTGACTCTACAGCATAAAACACACAGCTCTACTAATGTATTTTGATTTGTGTCTTATGAGCCGGCTTTTTTTTAAACTACACTGTGAAACATACGCTGCTTCCGGTATAGTCCAATTCCAGAAAGAATGATTCTAATGAGCCAGTTCTTTTGAATCTAAAGTGCCAATAATACATTGCTTCCGTGACAGTCTGGTATAGAAGTAATCATATATTGATGCGCAAGTTATGAATGCCCAACTCGAAATTAAATGAGAAGTCACACAAGCCTGAAGTAAAACATTAGACTACATGGTCTAAACTGTCTCTGGAACTGTTATTTAAAAAGATATATGAATTTTGTTGTAATAAGTGGAATTTTATGAAGTTATAAATTAATAAATGAAATATGCCATCACATTTCTTGTTTGTTTAGATTTATTTAAAAAAAACTGTTTTAATTTATTATTGGATATTTATATATGTCTTTAAAAAACAAACACACCTGCAAACACACCTTTTATAAAATTTTATTACATTTATTTCTGATTTGTTATATCTGCTCTGAAGTAGATTGTAAATACATTAAGAATTGCATTTCTCATTTCCAAATAATTATTTAAAAAAATAAAAAAAAGTACTAAAAGAATTACTGGAATCGTTAATGGAACCATAAAGGAAAAGTAATCATTAGGAGGAATCAACCAGAATCATTAAATTCTTTACGATTCCCATTCCTACCTGGCATTCTTCATACGAAAGTGAAGAACGAATGTCATCATTCAGAACAAAATCTGACCAAAACAAAGGTGTTTTTGAGTTTGTTTCTGTGGTTTGTAATGGCTCGCCAGGGCGAAATTTCAGGAACACTTTGTACAGGCTGCTTAACATCTTCTGACTGCCATTTATTTTTTGCTTAATTAGTCTATAAAAGGAAACAAATCTACTCAAATACTCTCAAGTACCCATTCACTCGTGCGCGAAAGTTTTTCTGGTTTCAAAGGAGGGCATGACAGAAAAACATTTGGGCACCACTGCCCAAACCTTAAGTATTAAAATTTGGCATGTAACTTAATAATACTAATAAAACCTAAAACTGTATGCCGGGTTGAGGACAGGTGTGATATTACTTTTCTAAGCGATCAGATTTTTACCTGGCAGACTAGAAAATGGGTGAAATATCTCATAGACTAACATTGAAGGCGGGACCTGAACCATATCTAGGGATCAGAATATCATAGAGGCTTGGGAGATGGGCCTTTGGACCTAAACCAGTAAATAACCACCCAAAACACTGTACAAACTGTAACACACTAAAAAAAACACCTTTAAAAACAAGGCAATGCCCTGGGAATACTAACACTACTAACAACCTTTAGTGTTTTGCTCACATTTTAAGATAAAGATTTAAGAATTTTTTCTTCTCAGGTCACTTTAACCTTTTTAAAGACATTCAGATATCTTAACTGGTAAACAAGAGAGATACTGTTTAGGAATAGGATTTTTGTAGTTTATGTAAGGACTAACATGTATAGTAACTTAGCTTGATTGACAAAGTGTTGGAAGTTATTACAGGTGCTTATTCTTTAAATAAAGCCCCTTTAATAAATATAATTGACAGTGCTGTCAAATTTCTGTAAAGTATGTCACCCTCACTTAGGATGAACAAGGGGAACTGAAAATAATGAATGGTGAATTATGTCTTTATGTCCTTGGAGATTCCCCAACACAAACTATAAGAAAAGAATACTACTTTGTTTAGGACTATCCCCCAAGCAGTTAAACAGTGGGAGCTGAAAAACTATTTTTCCTTTGAAATTCATAAAGATATCTGTGGAGACACCATGCCTGTTAAGCGTGGGGGGAGGAGAGTGTCGGCAGTCAGGCGCAGGCAGACACAGGCACAGTGTGTTTGCTTGAGGCAGACCACCCAGGTCACCTGCCACCTGGGCTGTTGCCATGGCAACCATATCCTTTCCAAACAACTACATTCAGGTGAGATGATGGAGAGAGGGGAATGGGCAGAAATGCTTTACGTGTCATGCTGACTAAAAGTGTGTGCTCTGTTCTCTATTCTATGAAAGAATAGCCAGACCCCCACAGGATGCACATTTTTATATGCTTTCTAAATCTGCAGAATGAATTTAAATATCGTAAAATGTGTTACATAGAGCTGAGACTACTACAGTCTTGTTGGTAGTTCAAACTAGCCAAAGTAAATGAACATGCAAGGGGTGGCGGATGTGTAGAACTTTCTATATGACATGATTAGAGATGGGAAATTGAACTTGTCAGGGTTAGGAATGGGAATCGTAAGGAATTTTATGATTCCGGATCCAATTCCTCTTAACGTTTCCAGTTTCATAATTGTTTCATTAACGATTCTTTTAGTTCTTTTGAGGAAAAAATATTTGGAAATAAGAATGCAATTCTTATTGCATTTACTGCCCTTTAGACATAAAAAAAAAAAAAGTATTTTTAATTAATATACATTCACTGAGCACTTCATTAGGAACACTATGGTCCTAATAAAGTTCCCGAGATGCTATTCTGCGCACAACAATTGTACAGAGTGGTTATCTGAGTTACCATGGCCTTTCTGTCAGCTTGAACCAGTCTGGCCATTCTCCGTTAATCTTTCTCATCATCAAGGCGTTTCTGTCCGCAGAACTGCCGCTCACTGGATGTTTTTTGTTTTTGGCACCATTCCGAGTAAATTCTAGAGACTGTTGTGCGTGAAAATCCCAGGAGATCAGCAGTTACAGAAATACTCAAACCAGCCTGTCTGGCACCAACAATCATGCCACGATCTAAATCACTAAGATCACATTTTCTCCCTATTCTGATTGGTTGATGTGAACATTAACTGAAGCTCCTGATCCGCATCTGCCTGATTTTATGCATTGCACTGCTGCCACATGATCGGCTGATTAGATAATTGCATGACTAAGTAGGTGTACAAGTGTTCCTAATAAAGTGCTCAGTGAGTGTATTTTATTAATTCATAATTTTTTATAAAATACAACTAATTACAACAAAATTAAAAGTTTTTGGTTCATTTGAATTCGGACGTGACGAAATGAATGACTTCCGGTTCAGTATGTTTTTCATTCACTAAAAAGAAATACTGTTATTGATAGTCATTAGTTCAAACAAAAAAAAAAAAAGGAAAAAAAAAGCCCAAATAACATCAAAAGAGGTAGAATGCATTCCAAAATATTTTCAAGCAGAGAGCAATATCATAGGAAATTCAAGCAGATCAGTGGCAGCTAGTCTTAAGCCTGGACTCAAGAACACTACTAGATTCCAACCCCCTCAAAGACATACATACCCCCCTACTCAACCTAGCTGGCAAGACAACAGTCAAGCAAAATGAGAGAGAGAGAGAGAGAGAAGGAAATTCCTGGAATAGCTCAGAAGTAGAGGGCCGCCTTTGTAACCACTCCTGTCACAGCGTGTCCACGCAGTCTATGAGCTGAGCCAAGAGCAGAGGCTTCCTTATCAGTGAGCAAACTAATTAACCCACCCTCATACACACACACACACACATACAGAGAGATACGTGCTGCTGACCCTGAACTCATAAAAGAAAACACTGTGGAAGCCCCTCATATTTTTCCTGGCCCTCATTTTGTTATGTTTATCTGCAGCATACAGGAAAAAAGGTGAGGATTCAACCAAGGCCTGGACCAACTCCCCTCCCCCAGACTCCACTCCTGTTCTCTCTCTGCCCTCCAAAAACCCCTCTCTCTCTCTGTCTTTAACTTCCTTCCTGTATTCTCCACTAGGCTGAAATCGCAGATGCTGATCCATACAGTTACACTTTATATTAGGTGTTTTTAATCACTATATACCTACATTAAAGGGTAAAGCATTTCATACAACGTACTTATTGTGTACAAATGTAATACTCTGCGAAACTATCCCAAGATAAGCATTTGCTGAAAAAATAGTTAGGGTTGCTCAATTTTAGCATATAAGCGCTTTACACATTTACTGTGAAGTGCACAGCACATGCAGACAGTATATTTATTTAATTAAACTGCAACCTTTTGCGGTTTAATAGTCACACTAGACTTTTTTTAATTTGGTTAATTGTGCATTCTTTTTTTCACAATAAGTTTAATTAGTGTGAGAGCATTTGAAAGCAGTCTTGTGTCAGTCAGACAGTACACGAGTATCGAAGTAGCTCGGTACTACTGGTACTGCATAAACACTGGTATCTTTTTTATTTTTGTATCGACTTGGTACTGAAATACCGGTACTTTTGACATCCCTAAAGACACCTAATATAAAGTGGTACTGTGAGTAAAACCTTTTAGTAACTGTACAGAAATAAAAAACATGCTATGTACAACACAGAAGGGGTTGTTAATGTTTCCAAGGTTTTCAAATTCATTATGAAATTGATTTGTTTATTCTATGGAAACAAGCCCTTTGAAATAGATGCACTAATCTGAGGTCCTTAAACATGACGGTTAATGAAGAATGGCTAAAGAACTGGTTTCCCACGCTTGGTGTGTATAGACACCAACATGCACCCTGTGTCTAACCAGACTTGTCCTGACAAGCTGATATACAAACCTGATATACGATAAAAGAACCAAAAGGGTTAATTTTTTACAGCCATTATGTATCCCTGATGTCACAGTAAAAAAACAAACACAGAAAAGGAGTGAAGGGAGGAGGGAATGTGTGTGAGTGTGTGCGTTTGTGCATGTGGCCGAATAGGGCCCCAGGAGACAAAGGATTGAGATCCTAAGTGTGACCTTACATTGGATTACATGAACCTCTGATTGATTAAAGCAATCAAACTATGTTAATATAATTAATTACAGAATACACAAGGGACTAAATAGTCTTCACACTTTCAATGGCCAACGACTGAATACTGACACAGACAACAGTCAAAGGTGTGAGGAAAACTGAGCTGTGAGAAGATTTGACAGTTAAATCAATGATTCTCAGCAAACACTTGCTTCTTTACATTCTGCTGTTGATCCAACCATTTTAATACTCTCTCACTTCAAAAACCTGTCTTGTGAAAAAGAGCAAAATGCCTCCTTTGCCTCTGTTTGGATGTGATTCAACAATTGTCCACAGCATTCCTGGAAAACATCAATCAACATATGACCGGAAACAATCTACCAATATTTTGTGGCAATCTAAGTGAAGTTACTGAAACTTGTGCTTCAATTATGAGAGGTCTGTGTTTTGGTTCCTGGCCATGGCAGTTTTTTTATTTACTTTTTTGCCTCCCAGGGAGGTTGGGCGTGTGCAAAACACTTTCCGTCTGTGTCAGAATTCAAAAGCTAAAAAGCAAGAGAAGACCAACATTATCAGATCCTGTAAGCTCCCCGCCCCCATCAAACCACATCGCCCACCATTTCAGGTTTTAAAGGGCCAGGTGGTCTTATAAGACATGGCTGCTTTGTTTTAATGGCAGAGACATGGATAAAACTGGACCTGGTCAAACTAAGAATAGTGATAACTATGCAAAATAACTGTAAAAAGTAAAGCTAATTTCTATATATGCATGTACAGGGGTACCCAATGTGCAGTCTCTATACTATTCTTGAGAAGTTCTTACTTTGAATCGTTATTCTATTGTCATCGCACTAGAGTTAAAGTTATGCAATCTGAGTGTCTGGTGTGGAGGGGACCAATGCTCACAGCATTGAACTACAAAATAAATCCTCACAGCTTACTCAACTTAATCCCAACTAAGAACATGTACAGCATTTTTAAACTCTGGGATTTGAAGAGATTTGTGTAAGACTGTTTTCTGTTTCAAATAATAGAAGTTTTTCCATTCGGAACCTTCTGACCCAAACCCATCATGGTCAATGCAACAAAGTAACTGCAATGATCCATAATGGAAGAGGATACTGTATATACCTAAACGAAGAGCATTGATATATTCATGTATTCTATTAAGGTTACTGATCTCGCGGTTTGTCTTTAGACAACCTTTTGTCTGCTAAATCAGCCATTTCAAAATTTCTGAATAGTGCCCTAGTGGCTGAAGTTGGAATTACTGTTAATCAAATGCGCACCTTTACGCGACACAATGCGCAAGCAGAAAACATGAGCAAACATTATCCGAATTAAACATTTGAGTAGTAATTACATTAATCTACACTGGTGGCCAAAAGTTTGGAATAATGTACAGATTTTGCTGTTTCAGAAGGAAATTGGTACTTTAATTCACCAAAGTGGCATTCAACTGATCACAAAGTATAGCAAGGACATTACTGATGTAAAAAAACAGCACCATCACTATTTGAAAAAAGTCATTTTTGATCAAATCTAGACAGGCCCCATTTCCAGCAGCCATCACTCCAACACCTTATCCTTGAGCAATCATGCTACATTGCTAATTTGGTACTAGAAAATCACTTGCCATTATATCAGACACAGTTGAAAATGATTTGGTTCGTTAAATGAAGCTTAACATTGTCTTTGTGTTTGTTTTTGAGTTGCCACAGTATGCAATAGACTGGCATGTCTTAAGGTCAATATTAGGTCAAAAATGGCAAAAAAGAAACAGCTTTCTCTAGAAACTTGTCAGTCAATCATTGTTTTGAGGAATGAAGCCTATACAATGCTTGAAACTGACAAAAAACTGAAGAATTCATACAAAGGTGTACACTACAGTCTTCAAAGACAAAGGACAACTGGCTCTAACATGGACAGAAAGAGATGTGGAAGGCCCAGATACAACTAATCAAGAGGATAAGTACATCAGAGTCTCTAGTTTGAGAAATAGATGCCTCACATGTCCTCAGCTGACAGCTTCATTGAATTCTACCCGCTCAACACCAGTTTCATGTACAACAGTAAAGAGAAGACTCAGGGGTGCAGGCCTTATGGGAAGAATTGCAAAGAAAAAGCCACTTTTGAAACAGATAAACAAAAAGAAAAGGTTAGACTGGGCAAAGAAACACAGACATTGGACAACAGATAATTGGAAAAGAGTGTTAAGGATCTTAACCCCATTGAGCTTTTGTGGGATCAGCTAGACTGTAAGGTGTGTGAGAAGTGCCTGACAAGCCACATCTATGGCATGTGCTACAGGTAGTGTGGGGTGAAATGTCACTTGAGTATCTGGACAAACTGACAGCTAGAATACCAAGGATCTGCAAAGCCGTCATTGCTGCATGTGGAGGATATTTTGATGAGAACTCTCTGAAGTAGTTTAAGAAGTTCTGAAATTTTTTTTGAAATTGTAATAGTAATTTTTCACGTTATTAATGTCCTGACTATACATTGTGATCAGTTGAATGCCACTTTGGTGAATAAAAGTACCAATTTCTTTCTATAAGAGCAAAATCTGTACATTATTCCAAACTTTTGGCCGCCAGTGTACTTGTATGTATCCTAACCCTTACACTACCGAGAGACCAAAACAGCATTCTTTCAAATTTTTCTTTGCAAATGTAGAAGCTTCCTTTTGAGAAATCAAAAGAGATGGCTCAAAAGTGATCAAGTAGTTATTTCAAAGGGACATCGGAACCAACGCAGATTTCCAGCAAGAATATGTTGGAAAATTCTATCATTAGAAGTTTGAATTAAGAATATGAGTTTATATTTCAGGCCAAATAGGCACAGCTTTGCTAGTTATTCTGCAAGTCTATTTCTTCATATGTTTCATATGTACTTTTACAATCTCACTATCACTCTGTATACAGTGTTATATAGTCATACTTTATTTAGATATTTAAGCCATATTCGTTGGGCTTCATGTATTATATAGTATACCAATTCCAAGAATTTATCTGTTATCTGTTCTCAGAAAGCGCTCATGTTTACAAACCCATGTTTACTGTACACATTCATGCAGAAATTACACCATCCAATAAAAATAAAGCATGCAGATCGGCAAAAGGATATTTAACACAATATTTAACCTAAATAAAATCCAAATAAAAAGCAGACCCAAAATCAAAATAATATGGGACCATCTAGGTTCCTCTAGCTCAACTGGTAGAGGATGGCACTAGCAACGGCAGGGTCATGGGTACGATTCCCAGGGAACATACAAACTTACAAACTGATAAAAAAAAAAATGTATACCTTGAATGCACTGTTAGTCGCTTTGGAAAAAAATTAAAATCTGCCAAAGGCGTAAATGTAAAATCTCATAGAGCTTCACACCAAAAAGCTTTGGCTCATGCTGACAAAGCAGATCTCTTCTGTATGACTGTCATGTTGGTGAAGGGTGAATTAAGCATGAATCACTTACATAGTCATGAAAGGCCTTTGCTTCAGTGGAGTGATCACATGTGTCCCTTCTCTCAGGTGCTGCACAGTACAGGTCCCAAAACACACTGCATAATAAGAACATTGTTTGTAATGAGAGGATACTGCCGTGTCACAATACGCTTAGTGATCAGTAGTACACAACAAGGCAACAGAGCAAATAACACAGTGTTTAAAAGGAGTATTGAAAATAAGAGTATTTTATGATACTATAGTTAAAAGTTAAAAGATTATAATTCTTAAGATTCTAAAAAATGACACAAATCAAGTATCAAGTAATACTCACCACCACCAAGAGTGCAGAAACCCTGGCGGTTCCCCAAGGGTTATGTTCTTTTCCCATCTTATCTGAATATAATAAAAACAGAGAGAGTGGATGAAGAAACTTTAGCAGACATATGAAAACACAATGTTTTTGGTCAATGTACGTGAACATGCATTGCATATCCACTTAAAGGGATATTTCACCCAAAAATGAAAGTTCTCTCATTATTTACTCGCCCTCCTGCCATCCCAGATGTGTAGGACTTTGTTTCTTCTGCTGAACACAAATTATGATTTTTAAAAGAATATCTCAGCTCTGTAGGTCAGTACAATGCAAGTGAATGGTGACCAATATTTTGAAGCTCCAAAAAGCACATAAAGGCAGCAAAAAAGTAATCCATACAACTCCAGTGGTTAAATCTATATCTTCAGAAGCGATATGATAAGTGTGGGTGAGAAACAGAACAATATTTAAGTCCTTTTTTACTATAAATTCTCCTCCCTGTCCAATAGGTGGTGATATGCACAAATCGCCAAAAACAAAAGAAGAAGAATGTTAAAGTAAATGCGGAGATTTATAGAAAAAAAAAATTAAATAAATAAATAATAATAAAAAAAAGTTGTGTGGATTAATTTTATGCTGCCTTCATGTGCTTTTTGGACCTTCAAAGTTCTGGTCACCATTCAATTGCACTGAATGAACCTGCAAAGCTAAAATATTCTTTTAAAAATCTTTGTGTTCAGCAGAAGAAAGTCATACACATCTGGGATGGCATGAAGGTGAGTAACTATCCCTTTAAGGAAAAAGATGTACTGTATACTTCATACACACCTCTGATAAAAACGTCTGTGCAGATTTCTGTGCTCCAACATGTAGCAAGTATTCATAGACGTACAGTGCCAACCTGTAAAAAAAAAAAAAAAAAAAAAGATGCAATCCAATAAAACTCTCAGATTTCTTTCTGTCCAACTAATACTTATATCTTTCCCAGAGATTCAGCACGTTGCCTCAAGCAACAACTGCTTGCATCTACATACTACATTTCCTGATGACTCTTTGAGCAATTAAGCATTATAATGATTAACAGCTCAAATGTCATCGAGGAACAAATCTACAGTAAACAGAGCGATAATAAAACGATAAAACGCCGTATAAACTGTAAAGGGCGTTTGCAAACTGAAATAATGCGAGAAATATTCTTCTCACATGAAGAGATACAAACAACATAATTCAAAGAGAGTGAACTTAACCTATTGAGGAAAAAATATTACAAATATATATATATATATATATATATATAAACATGAAACATATATCAGTTTTCCACTATAACATCACTGGAATTGTCGTAACTGGAGTTGGCATTATATCCACATCAAATCAGCTGTGCATGAGAATCAGCTTGTCAACATAAAGAGATCAGACTTACTTTTCTCGCGCTTGCCCGTCCGATGGCACCGCGGTCCCTTTACTCTTCGTGAACATGTCTAGCGTTTAACACAAACGCGTCTGCCAGCTTGACTGCGATGTGTTTCCTTCTGCTCCAGCTGTCAACGTGTGGCCCGCCTCTGACCCCATCCGCTTCAACCGACCCTGGCCAGTGTCCACAGTCAGATCATGAACTGTGGGCGGGGACCTGTGGTACATGATTGACAGGTATATAGACCAATGACTGAGTTCGACACAGCTCAGAATTCCCTCATTTGCAAAAAAGTTAAAACCATGAGAGCAACCTCTTCGAAATTGACGGGCTATTAATTTTGAGCTGTTGGTGGATTTTAATCATTAAAAAAATAGAATAATTATGAACCTACCTCAGTTTTCTGTTAAAGGAGCGCTGGCTGTTTGTTTCTATAAATCAGCCCTTATCTAATTCATCAACTGTCTCGTGTTGTAGTCACAACTGCTTTCAAAGTTTTGTTGCGCCACCTGTCGGTTTACACATGACAGCAAATTAGCCAGCAGCATTAAAACAGGTGTCAAAACGGTCTATTTTTATAAAAACATGTTTTTTCTTTGAGGTTTACTCACATTTTTGAGAGGTGTAGTTATAGGTATACGAGAAGGGTGCTTATAGCTCCGTGTACATGACGGAAAATATGTAAACATGAGACAAGGGGCGGTGAAGATATTGAACACGTCTTCGCGCGGTTGAAGTGCTGCTGGTACAAGGTAGTGCATCTCATTCCGCTGACCTCGCGTGCGGAGCAGGGCTTCCGTGAACTCGCTGTGTGTGTATCAATGGAGTTATGACGGTCTTGCGAGTTTCAAGGTTGCTGTCTAGAATTTAACCGTACTCCCAAATCAAATCGCGGTAAGGGCGTGAATTATACTGTATATAATCTATGCATCAAAGCACGTCTAGTCTTGACTGCAACATAGTTACAACGGTTGCACGTCTGTTCGGTACAATGTAAATGTACTGCGTTAACCACAAACTTACACATAACATATACTTATGTTAAAGAAAGTGAGTTTGTAGATTAAGTTATTGGTACAGCGAATAAAATGGAAAGTTATTTGACAGTAAATTAAAAGAGTTTGACTTTAGAAGTTACGGAAGATTGCGCAATCAGTAAGATTGGAAGTAATACGTTGCAACGTGTAATTGCAAGTTGTGAGATTTACGTGTAATTGCAAGTTGTGAGATTTACGTGTAATTGCAAGTTGTGAGATTTACGTGTAATTGCAAGTTGTGAGCTATTTAGATACAATGACATCACCACCAGTTTATTTCTGAAGTGCCTCAAGATGTTCAGTGTGCTGGCAACTAAGATGAAACTCAAAGTTTTCAACTTCAAGTCTACTGGACCAGGGGGAAAAAAAGAGTTTTTTGTAATTTTATTTTATATATATATATTTAATTATTAGTATTCGTTCATGTAAATCCTTTATGTAGCCTACTTTTTAGATAACCATTTTATTATTACATTACCAGTGCTGGGTAACATGTAATCTGGATTACGTAATCAGATTACAAAACCAAATTCTTGTAATTAGATTAAATTACATTTTAAAATACTTGTAATCAGATTACATCAACTTTTTGTGTATTACATAATTACATATTAATCAGGCAAAGGCAGTAAATTGTTTATTATTTATTTATCCCTCTAATTCTTCTTCTTCAATAGTTTACATGTTTCATTGTAAATCAGCCTACAGCTGATGTAAATTCGATAAGTCTTCACATTTTTTCAAATGGAGGGGGTCGGTAGTGTTATTGCACATACAGACCTGATATTAGCCACCAGCCATAATTACACTGAAAATGGAGCGGTAACCACACAAACTGTAAATGCACAACAGATTAGTGCAGTAAAGTTGTTTAGTTTCATGAATTGCTTTTGTACTCGCTGTTATAAAATTTACATGAATGCGCTTTTGCAACAACTTTTGTGACATCGATTCACACATATAACTGATCTGATCTGTTGTCATTTGTAATGACAAAATTTCCAGAGTACAAACATTTTAAGTGCTTTTTTTATTTCACTTAGAAACAGACAAAGAAAATATCATATTTTGATCCATTAAGTACATTTTTTACTTTACATTTAAGCACCATTGTCAAAATGGTACAATCTTATCCTACTCAAATGCATGTGACATCAAATAAACAAGAATTAGGTCAAAAGTAATCCAAAAGCAATCAGATTAGATTACCTAAAAAAGGTGTTGATTCCTATTTTAGTCATGTAATTTGTAATCAGTACCAGATTACAATTAAAAAGTAATCTACCCAGCACTGTCCATTACAAAACACCTCTAATAATAAATAAATGGATAAATGAATAAATCATTGCATTAAACACTAACGGTTCAAGGAACGAAAACCGAAAACGAATGAAAGTTTTAGCAGAACGTAACCGAAAACCGGAACAAAGTGATTTTCAATTGTTCCGGAGTGAAAACGTTATTTTTAAATGCTGGAAAGCGGTTATAACTGGTTAATTTTGTTACGATAATTTTTTCATGAAACCAAATGCCAAAGGGTTTATCACAGTAAATTTCTGGAACTACATCACTTAATGTTCCCCGAAAAAATGAAATGTGCTTTGATCCTGAAGGAAACTTCTGCATCACACATTCTTTGCCTAATTGCCTGTTGTGGATGTCGCATTCTGTGAATGAAGAGCTTTTTAACAACTATGTATAATTACTACATATACATGCATGGCTAATCCAGGTAAAATGAAAACATTATTAGAGGTAAAAAGTACATTTCTCAGTTGTTTCCAAGTCTTCACTGATTTATTGTTAGATATGATGCATTAATACAGATTGGATGCCGCTGGGTTTTGACTCAGAAACAGATCTGTAAATAAAATTATACTTAACTTTTAATTAACTTCTTGTTATGATTTCTATGCTGAAAAATCCACCACACTGGGGGAAAAAAACCCTGCTTATTTTGGTGAGGTAAGTGGCTTATTTTGGGCTTGTTTTTCCAGACAATGTTGCTTGTTTGTCTTGCGAGATCTGGGAACACTGCAATTTGGTATTTCACCCACCCCTTAGCACAGATTACTGTCATTTTTAAAAGAATGTTATTAACCGTTCTTTTATTTTGTTCCTAACTGGTAACCTTTTGGAAAGGAGGCTGCAGAACTTCTGAACCGGAATGAAAAAAATACAGTTTTTGCTCAGAACAAACCGAAATGCAGAACATTTTGTTTTTAGTCCCTGCTTATTTAAAATTCAGCATCACTTTTAATACTTGTGTGGTAATTGATTTGTAATATTAGTATGTAACATTTTAGTGCTCTCTGCAAAAGGACCCTAAACCCATCAGCATGGCATCAGAGTCCAGTCTTATGGAGAACCTACAGGACCATCATCTGGAGGGTGAAGGGCAGCATCGCAACCCTTCAGAGGTGAAGATGAGCCAGATAGTGCTGCCCTGCCATGCAAACAACTGCAGGGAACTGAGCATTGGACAGCTGCTCAAATGGATGGACTGCACAGCATGTCTGTCCGGTGAGTTTGCACAATGAATGAAGCACCTTTGACCTGCATTGTAACGACTCCAGAAGTTCTCTTTATGAGGATATGTGTGATAATGCTGAGGATTTGTTTGCAATGGCTGAGCTAGCCTAGAGCAAACATTATGTAGCTGCGCGCAGGACAACTGAATGTGTTCTAGACTGCAAAAACATTACTTTGACTGTGCTAAATGAATTATTGGATGTGTTTGGGAAATTTCTCACATTAAATCTGTCAGTCATAAATAGGGCCCAGTTAGATAACTCGATGAGACAGTTAAATTGTCTATAAATTGTGTGGGATTCATTAGTTTCAAGAGTCTTATTGCTTTATCTTCTTTCATTCCAGCTGAGAGACATGCTGGATGCCCCTGTGTAACAGCATCTGTTGATGACATCTACTTCGAGCACACCATTGGGTATGCAAGAGATATCTCTTATATTTTAGATAATTAGAACCATGTCGCAGTCTCTTTTGAAAAACATCCTAACCAGCAAGTCATTTTGCCTTAGGGAGCTTTTTTTGCGCTATTAAACTACTATTAGGCAAAAAGTGTTAATTACTCTGTCAGAATGTGGGAATACAACAACAGCAATCAAACATAACTTTGATTAGTAAGGAGATGCTCAGTTATAAAAGACCAATGTGGGAAAAAACACTAATATGTCATACGCCAATGTAATTTACTCTCTGTTTATATTTTACTTTAAAGACACATTTATTTATTTTCAGTGTTGGACAAGTAGTCAACATCAAAGCCAAAGTCAACAGAGCCTTCAACTCAAGCATGGAGGTAATAGCCAAATTTCTTTTTCAGCCTAGTTAAGGGATATTTTTTATTGTTAAATCAAATTAGTCTTAGACTACCCAGAATTCAGAGTTCAAAGTAATTTACAGTGTATTTTCATATCTAGAGTTTACCTCTACCAATACCCACTGAAGTTTTTCAGAGTGTACCCTCGCAGTGTACTTTAATGTATTCTCTTTACTTTATGACTTTTTTTTATCAGTATGATGTCAAATAACTTGTATTGGTGTCAAATGCAAATGTTTTGGTGTGTGTTTGAGGTGGGGATAGAGGTCAGCTGTGAGGACCTGCATAGTGGCCGACATTGGAGAGTCTGTCAGGCTTTTGCCACATTTGTTGCCAGACGCACAGGGACAAACAAGGTGTGAGATGACAGTTTTTACAATAAGTCCTGAATCCACTAATAATATATATAAATTATATATCAGTTCATGAAAATGCAGAAATTTTAAAACAAATATGTTTAAGAAAAACACTTTTTTTTTTTTTTTTAAACACATACTGCCCTACAAAGGCAAAATGCAGTAATTACACATTTTGTCAAAATTTCGCTGAAAGCGAAATCAGGTCTCTTAGGCCACATCCACACTAATCCGTTTAGGTTTGAAACATCCATTTTCAGTTGCCTAATGTCATCGTTTTCCAGAGTATGATGTGGGCTGGGCGATATATTGAGTGTACACTATATTATTGCTTTGATTTTGCTGGCTATATAAAATTAAGCAATATCGTTAATATCACAATGACTGAAGTGTGCTTTTTATTTGGCCACTACATTTTCTAAAGAACGTGTCATTCCACTCATTTTACGATCATTCAGGGCTGCACAATTCATCAGAATAACATCAAAATCTAATTATAGTCAAATGCAAATAAATCGCAAAAGGCTATTTAATTCAGTTAAATCATGGTCTGTGTGTGCTTTAAAGGAATGTTCCCTGTACAATATAAGTTAAGCTCAGTCAACAGCATTTGTAGCATAATATTGATTACCACAAAAAATAATTTCAACTCCTCCCTCCTTTTCTTTAAAAAAAAGCAAAAATCTGGGTTACACAGTGAGGCATTTACAATAGAAGTGAATGAGGGCCAGTTTATTGTGTTAACAGACTTACTGTTTCAAAAGTATAGCCAAAAGAAGTAAACAGTATTCATGTTAACATGATTTTAGTGTGATAAAAAGTTATAGCCAATTTAGAATTTAAGTCCTTTTTTTGCTCTAAATCTCCACTTTCACTATTACTTTCCGATGTGAAAGTTAAACTTAACAGGATTTCAGATGTAAATGTGTAATTTATAAAGTAAAAAATAATTTAATTATTGATCTGCTTCTCATCCACACCTATCATATCACTTCTGAAGATATGGATTGAACCACTGGAGTCTTATGGATTACTTTTATGCTGCCTTGATGTGCTTTTTGGAGCTATAAAGGTCTATAAAGATCACCATTCACTTGCATTGTGTGGACATACAGAGTGGAGATATTCTTCTAAAAATCTTCACTTGTGTTCTGCAGAAGAAAGTCATACACATCTGGGATGGGATGAGGGTGAATTTTTATTTTTGGGTGAACTATCCCTTTAATGGGTGTGTGCGTGTGAGGGGCTAATGATACCAAGAAGCTTGAATGATAAGCTCTTTTCAGCGGCCTCAGAGAGGTTTGCATGCATGAAGGCAAATGGTTGCAGATTCACACATTTACGCTATTCCTTTGTTACCACTAAAAGTTATTAGAAACATTTTTAAATATGGGACACGGCATCAGAAAAAAGGTGACAGCGTTTCACCAGATTTGTAATGAGCAAAATTAAAAATGCTGTTTGTCAGTGTGTCAAATACACACTGACACTGCAGTGCACTTTAAGTGTTCCACCAAAATAAAAGCACCAGATGGAGGTGAAGTAAATATGACATCACTTTCAGCTGTCTGCCAAAATAAAAGCTCTAGGTGAAGTAAATATGACAAAAATATATATGTTACTATTGTACAAAACAAATATACATTTATGATTTTGGCGCTTTTATCCAAAGCAATCAAATATAATCCTCATAATAATTATAATAATAATCATATTAATAAACCAGTATTATATTGTAGCATAGTCAAATTCAACTGAGCTCCAAAAAGTGAGTGAACTCCCTATTCATTCACAAAAAATGTTTTAGTAAAAATACACTATATGTATGCAAATAGTGTTTTTTTTTACTGTTTTTTTGGGGGGTTTATATAAATGAAAATGATTATATATCGTCCTTCCTTGTGTTAATTTAGTGTAAAACATGCTTTCATTATCTTTAGATTTTTATTTCATGCATTAAATATTTTCAGTCTGCTTGGCTTCAGTGGCTGTTTGGTTTAAATGATGGAGAAAAAAAAACACACACTTTTAATGCCATTTCAGAACAAATACATAATTATTGAGATATATATTGAGTAAAGAAGCTGAAAATATTGAGATATAATTTTTGAAGCCATATCGCCCAGCCGTAGTATGCAGTAATGGAGAGCGTTTTCGAAATGCTTAGTTTTGGGTGGAAGAAAACCGTGTTCTAGTGTTAAATTAATGTGTTTTCAAACAAAAACCTATTAGTGTGAATGTAGCCTTAGACTATGATCTGTTCTGCGACAGATGAGTTTGGCTCAACTATGCTCAAGTTCACAGAACACAGAGTGAAATTATTTTATAATCCATATTTGCTGGGACTATTAAAAAAAACAAAAAACATTGAAGCCATTTGTCTGAGTTTCAGTGTTGATGTAGTTAGGGCAGTATAAACTGATTTAACTACCCTAGATTTTGTTAAAGCTGCAGTGTGTAATTTGTGCACCACAAGCAGCACCAAATGTAATTGCAATACAATCTGTTTGTTTGACCGGCTCAACATTTACATGGCATTATTGTCTCAACCAGTGGTGTGAGATTAGGGCACGACCTCCTGTTTGCATGAACAATTGAAGATTGGAGATTGTTTGAAAACAGTCATTATTTTTGCAATTCTGTTTGGTTTAAGTTGATGGAATATATTTTAGAACCAGTGACTACTATTAAATTATAAATTAACTATTAAAGTATTATGAAGATAATAAACCTGTCCGAACAATGATTGCAGGTGCAGCTTAAGCAGGTAGTTCCCTGCACACACAGAGAGCAGGTGGAGCACAGTTTAGCAGCTGAGAGGAGAAGAATGAGACTCATTCACCATGACATCATGCAGGACTTGCTCAATAACAAGACCTTCCAAAGAAGTATCAGTGAGGGTAAGTTTCGTAAAAGATAGTTCCCTCTAGTGCAAGACCATACCCTTACTTACTACACTTACGTCCGCAGACAGAATGCTTAGGCCCATGTGGCAATACCTCAGACAGCCTTGAGTGACTGTATCTGATCTAGACTATTTAAGTTCCTTTGAAGCGTCTATTTTGTGTCTTGAGGAGGGATTGTTTATGTGCCAGGGGCAGAGAGCCGTGATGAATTGGCGGCTGTTTCGACAGAAAGAACTCGAGTGGAGAGTGTTGAGCTGGTACTTCCTCCCCATGCCAATCATCAGGTCAACACATTCGGAGGCCAAATTATGGCCTGGATGGAAAATGTCGCTAATATCGCAGCCAGGTGTGTCATTTGGATATGCTACACATACAAAGTGCACTTTTATACTAATATTTAGCCTTCTCAAACCCTCATCCCACACTAGATCAGAGTTCAAGGTTTGTAATGTTGTCACAAACAGGTACACGAGAGACTTCCATGATGACATTTTTGTTGCTTATTTTCAGGGATTAAAAACATGAAACACTATCTTACAGCTCTTTCTTGATTATACATTTCTCAACTTCACATATTAAATGTTTCACTTTCACTGTAATAGCTATTTCTTCAAAACAGCCGTTTATGTAATGCTCATCCCACCCTGCGGACCATAGACATGTTTTACTTTAGAGGCCCCTCCCAGGTTGGAGATCGCTTGATTCTGAAAGCCATTGTCAACAACACATTCAAGAACAGGTGAGCCTGTATAATAGGCAGCTAAGCACTGCATTCAGCTTTTTATGTCTACACAATAATGGTCATGCAGCAGGATCTCTGGTGTGACAGTATGGAGGTAGGCGTATGTGCTGAAGCCTATCAAGGAGAGGAACCTCTGAGGCACATTAACAGTGCCTTTATGACGTTTGAGGTGCTAGACGAGAATGGAAGGCCACGCCCACTGCCCCCTATAAAACCTGAACCTCAGGTGAGGAGTCCAATAATGGATGCTGAGATAAGGTTCAGACCACTTTGAAGTAAAAATAGCAGATGTTGTTTTGAATTAAGTAATTTGCTAATGTGATTGATTTTGTGTTGAATGAAATATACATTCACTGAACACTTTATTAAGAACACTATGGTCTAATAAAATGGCCAACGTGGTCCTCAGCTGTTATAGCCCATCTGCCTCAAGGTTCGATGTGTTGTGCATTCTGAGATGCTATTCTGCTCACTACAATTGTACAGAGTGGTTATCAGAGTTACCGTAGCCTTTCTGTCAGCTCGAACCAGTCTGGCCATTCTCCGTTGACCTCTCTCATCAACAAGGCATTTCCGTCCGCAGAACTGCCGCTTACTGGATGTTTTTGGTTTTTGGCACCATTCGGAGTAAACGTTAGAGACTGTTGTAAGTGAAAATCCCAGGAGATCAGCAGTTACAGAAATACTCAAACCAGCCCATCTGGCACCAACAATCATGCCATGGTCGAAATCACTGAGATGACATTTTTTCCCCATTCTGATGGTTGATTAGTCATGTTCACACATTACCTACAATTTCCAGTTTAGAGGTAATGTGTGAACACGGCCCTTTTGAAAATACTGGTAAATTTTGCTCTGACAATTTTCCTTAATGCGAAGTTGTTTCATTACCTATACATTTCCTTATTGATGGTATGTGTGAACAGCACATTTGGTACATTTACCAGTAAAGGCAACCCAACTATTTTCCTGTAATTTACCTGGTTGCATGTGTGAACGGGGCTATTAACTGAAGCTCCTGACCCATATCTGCATTATTTTATGCATGGCACTGCTGCCACACGATTGACTGATTAGATAATCGCATGAATAAGTAGGTGTACAGGTGTTCCAAATAAAGTGTTTAGTGAGTGTATATTATATTATAATTATATTTAATAAAACTATGAATGTAGTGGTAACACTGTACAGTAAGGATCTATTCTGCATCAAGGTTCTATTACGTATCAATAACTAACAATGGAAAATACATTTTACAACATTTATTGTATTTAATGTATTTAATTTGATTTATATACTATTCATTGTTTGTCCATGTTCATAATGCATTAACTAATTGTAACAGTTTAAGTATAGGCAAGGAGGCAGCGGGAACAGGCTGAACAGTCAACTTAAAGGTTTAATTATATAAATGAACTTAAAACAACATAAAACATAAACGAACACAGACACACATGCAGCGTGGCAGCATGCGTCTCTCTCTCTAACTGTGCCTCCGACACTCCTTTAGCTCGCTCTCCCACTGATCAGCTGATTCAGCACAGGTGTTGGATCAAATTGTGATCCAACACAATTTCCCCCTAGCCCCGATAGGGTATGGGGTTATGGTTAGAGTTAGGGTAGTGTAGGTTAGGGTTAGGGTACGTAGGGTAGGGTTAGGCTTAGATTTGTGCATGGGGGAATGCATTCTGACAGTAGAGAATGTTACGGTCAGATACTGCTCACACCGGCCGTGCACCATCACGGCTTGGCCACGCCCTCCTCCTCGTCACACTTATGTTAATGTGTACAACTTTGGTAACACTTTACAAGAAGGTTCCATTCGTTAACATTAGTTAATGCATTAAACATCATTAACTAACAATGAACAATATCTTTTTACAGCATTTATGAATCTTTGTTAATGTTAGTTAATAAAAATACAATTGTTGATTTTTAGTTCATGTTAGTTAATAGTGCATTAACTAATGTTAACATATACAAATTTTGATTATTTTTTTTTATTAATTTATGTTGAAATTAACATGAACAAAGATTAATAAATGCTTAATAAGTATTGTTCATTGATAGTTCATGTTAACCCATGTTGTTAACTAATAATAACAAATGGAACTTTATGTAAAATGTTACCACAAATTTTAATGTTACATTTTGTACAAGTAAATGTTGAAATTAGCATTAACCATTATTAATAAGTGCTGTAAAAGTATTGTCCATTGTTAGTACATGTTAACAAATATAGTTAACTAATTTAAATGAAAACAACATTGGTGTATAGTGTTACCAATATAGTTATGAAATTCAGATTCCTATTATGCTGTTTTGAGTGTATTATTCTGAATTGACAGGAGGGGAGGAGGAGATACCAGGAGGCTCTTGCCAGGAAGAAGATTCGGCTTGATAGGTAGCAAACTCAATTAGTTACTAGCACAGATAACAAGGCCTAAGCTTCTTATTTCATAATCTCATAAAAGAAGATGTGAGAAGAGTCGGCTAGCTGTAACATCCTAAACTCACCTACAGATGGCACTGTCACAGTGCATCAATACTAAAGAAGTCAAGGCTATACTGTAGATTCATAATGTATAAGGAAGGACAGAAATTAATTTGTTGTTTATTAAGAGAGGGAACTATTGGAGTGGATTATTCAGGTACATTGTTTAGCCGTATTGTTTATTTTCTCCCCCCAAAAAAGTCTCAACTAGTCTTTTTGGCTTCACAGGAAGTACATCATCTCGTGTAAGCAGACCGAGGTGCCGCTGTCCGTCCCCTGGGACCCCAGTAACCAGGTAATCTTTCCTGCTACAAAAAATGCAATATTTAACTTTAAAGTGTGTAGACTTGCGGCACAAAACACCCCGCAAAAATAAGTGTCAAAAACAGCTATACTCTTCTTATATTTTAATCAGGGACATCAAGTCAAAAAAAGTCAATAAAACACATGCAGGCTATGCAGAATTTTGCAAATATGACTTTGCGTCAAAGGATATTTGTATTTTTAAAACAAGAACTTAGGCAAACAATTAGTGCTGCTTGTAATCAAATATGGTATTGTGGTATTGTACACCTTGGCCAAAACATGTTGGTGCTACATTTAACAAAGGTTTTAGTTACTCACATTGGTTACAGTGTGTTTACTCACCATGTTTACTATACAGTGTAAATGTTGTCTTTAGTCCAACATGGAAGATAGATCCTATGGATCTGTTTTATAGACCACAGCATTGGAAATGATTTATCTTAGAAAAAATTAATCACTCTGACAATCTGCATGAGATGATAAACACACAGACATCTACATAAGGATCTGGTACTTTCTACAAGCCACGTACATTTTTTATCCAATGATACCATCATTTACAGGTGTATCTGAGCTACAACAATGTGTCTGCTCTAAAGATGCTTGCAGCCAAAAACAGTTGGGTCCTCAGCTCAAAGAAGAACCTTGTAAGCACAGGTCTCAATGTATCAGTTATACATTTCATTGAGTGCATTGTCTTGAAAGTGTTAGTTCCTCACTGTATTGCATTGGGCAGGTGAGTCTGTATACAGTGGAGGAGAGTCAGAGTCTGTGTTTCAGGGTGGAGTCTGAGGTGGATGTGCCAGCACACAGAGCCTTCACCCTCGTCTCAGATCTCAGCCGCAGACACGAGTGGGACCAACACTATACGTAAAATACTCTACATACCACAGTATTATTACTATCCAAACAGTTTTAATAAGCACATGTGTAACACTTATACATAGTCTTATTGCAATATTAGTATTGATATATTAATATTGCAGTAATATATTAATATATTGTTAATCCTGACTGCTATACATTCATATATAATTTTGGAAAGTCTGTCATTCAAAAAAAATGCTATTCCAAATGTCCAAATATTTGTGTTTTTAAATCTTTTGCAGTCTTTGTGAGTTACTGATCAGGGTCAATGAGGATGATTGCATCTATCGAGTTGTCACTCCCTCAGTTGGTGAAGGAGGAAAAGTTCAGGACTTCATTTTATTAGCTTCTAGAAGACTGCCCTGTGAAAGTGGGTGAGGATGACTACAGCAGTGCTAGCTATTGTACATTTTAAAAGTCATTATGTGAAATGACAATGGCAATTTATGTATTTTAATGATTCCTAATTCTGAGTTAAAAAGGATATTAAAAAAAAAAAAAAATGTAAGACGGGACTTAATTTTATACATCAGGAATTGATTGAATCGTGAAAAGTGGGCGTTCCATACCAGAATGGAGTCAGGAGGTGGGAGGGGATGAAAAGTAACTTGTGACATCAGACGAAAAGGAAAGTTGTTTCATAGGGGGAGCCATTTATTTTTATTTTAAAGATTATTAAAGGGATCAATCACCCAAAAATGAAAATTCTCTCATCATTTACTCACCCTCATGCCATCCCATATGTGTATGACTTTCTGTCTTCTGCAAAACACAAGTGAAGATTTTTAGAAGAATATCTCAGATCTGTAGTTCATACAATATAAGTGAGTGGTGGCCAGAACTTTGAAGGTCCAAAAAGCACATAAAGGAAACATAAAAGTAATCCATAAGACTCCAGTGGTTTAATCCATGTCTTCAGAAATGATTTAATAGGTGTGGGTGAGAAACAGTTCAATATTTAAATTGTATGGATTACTTGCATGATGCCTTTATGTGCTTTTTGGACCTTCAAAGTTCTGGTCACCATTCACTTGCATTGTATGGACCTACAGAGCTGAAATATTCTTCTAAAAATCTTCGTTTGTGTTTAGTGGAAGTAAAAAGTAAGTAATACACATCTGGGATGGAATGAGGGTGAATAAATTATGAGATTTTAATTTTTGGGTGAACCATCCCTTTAAGAGAAACATTTCTTAATTTTGTTTGGAATAATGTGCACTGTTTGAATCATGCAATATAAGACCAGGAATGTGTATTAAGCAAATAAATAGGATCAGTTTTGATTTCATGTTGACTTTAAGCTCCTCTGCATGTCTATAGTCACTGGATTTGTTTTTGTTTTTTTAGGGATCCATATGTTATTGCCCTACAATCAGTCACCCTACCTACCCACCCGCCTACAGAGGAGTTCAACAGGGGTGAGGTGGTCTGTGCTGGGTTCATCATTTATGAGGTGTCAAAAAGTGTCTCGAAGGTAGGACACTGAAATACTGAATAGCTGCCCAAAAACCTGAAACCAATTTTATTATTAAATGTACTGAAATTAAAACAACATGAAAACATCTTCATAAACATCAGAACTGAAATAAAAATAAAAACTAACATAATTAGAAAAACACTTAAACTAAACTAAAATACATTTTCATGACTACAAAACTAAAATAAAAATTATATAACTTTAAAAAGAATTATAATTATAGTTTTGATACACATTATAAAATTTGAACCATTTACAACCCAACTTCATTTAACATGAAAATGCCATTAGATAGCGATAACACTAGACAGTCGTAAGAAATTTTACATTAACCATATTAAAATTATGTCAGAATTGAAACTGAAATAAAAACTAAATATACTGGAACTTAAAAACACAAAATTGAAACAAATTGAAAATAAACTTTGAAAAATTCAAAACTATAAAAACTCTGCCTGAAAGACTTCATAAGATTTATTCACAGCCCCACACTACTTATTCTGATGTGTCTGGTTTTTAATTATGCCCTCAGATTTCTTACTATAATCAGGCTGGTCCAGGAGTACTGCCATACATCTCCACTGACATCGCAGGCCTCTCGTCCAGTTTCTACTCAACATTCTGTGCATGTAGCCAGTACCTGATGGAGAACCGAGTCACTTCTCCTCTACTTGCCTCTGCTACATTATAACCTCCTGTTGTTGGTCTGAACACATCGTGATCTGCTACAACTGATGTTTTTACCTTATATGTAAATGCATGCTTTTAAAAAATCCAAAATTCATAAATGTAACATTATCCATATTGTACTGTTAACAGTTTTGGGATAGGAAATACATTTTTGTGTTTGGACAGTTATGTAGGATTTAAAAAATGAATGGGAATGTAAAACATTTAAAAATGAATGTGTTTAGCGATTATGTGCAAACATTGCAATTTAACGTTCAAACTGTTTAGGGGCATTTTTGTACTGTATGTTTATCTGAATATATATATATATATATATATATATATATATATATATATATATATATATTTTTTTTTTTTTTAAGGTACAGCAGTTTGAATTAGGGCTGGGCGATATGGCAAAAAAATTAAATCTCGATTTTTTTCAAATTAAATGTGATTAAATAAAAAGTAACTCCAACTTGATTCAAATAACATGTTCTGTATCAGAATGCAAGGCAACCTGGTTAGAGAAATCAATGTTCTTTTCATTATAGAAAACATAGGTGTGCAAGAAAAATGCACAAAATAGTGCACAACACAGGAAGTTGGCATCATAGTTTAAATAACCCAGACGTTCAGAAATAATAGTATAAAATAAGAAAACGGCAAAATTCTTCCTAGCCAGTGTTGTAATTTTATCTAAATCAAGTCTATCTACAGTTATCTAGAAATCAATATCTAGAAATGATCAAGTTTATCTAGAAAGTACTCATTTTATATCCAACCGTTTTTATGTATAATCACAAACCCATGCAGATAGAGTCCAGACATTATTGATTGAATTAAGACTGAAAACGCAATATGGCCTTGCGCGATAACTAAACAGCTAAAGGCTGCGTTTTAAAATCTGATCATCTGCATTCACCACTTCAGTCAGTGCTGTGTGAGCATGTGGCACCCTCTAGTGGATATGTGCGGTTCACGCTGAGCAGCGCAGCAATATCAAATTATTTATCATTACAATTCAACTCGCAAAGTTTGTCAAAATGATCGCTTCCCAAATGTTGGCTATAGATGCAGTACACTTGAAACACGTCACAGAACAAAGCAATAGTAAGCGATCTATCTGAATAATCATGGTTAAAAAAGTAGCAGTGGATGTTTGATTCTCCCACTAATAGCCTATCCATATGATCTGATATGAAGCGCCCATAACAGTCACATAACTAATGCTTTATTAGGAGTATTTAAAGAAAAGAAAGGCGACTGTTCATCAACATGCACAGAACGGCGAGGCCAGTTATGGTCTGATTAAGCCGTTGTATACATGCATGATGGATGAAGTTGAGCTACAATCACACTGTACAATCATACGGGAAATATTACCATGCTCTTTTATATCAGTCTCCATGTTGTTAACCTGTTACGTTCATTTGGAGCGTGCACACGTGCAGCTAATCAGATTGGAGGCGGCATCAAGCCAAGCACTGTGAAAAAAATGTATCCTCCTTATTCAGCCTTTGGTGGATTGACGACACATCTAACTATAGCGTTTGCTAATATTCTTATGCAAAACCTTGATTCGTCAAAACATAAATTCTCATTTATTGATAAAATAAAAAAAAAAATCACCCAGCTCTAATTTGAATTATTTTTAATTGTAACCTGTCATGTCCACATCAGTGCATGTTTACACTTTTTCAAAAATAATTAAATCTCTAAAAATGTTATCTTAAATAATAAAGTTATGCACAGTTTCACATAAAACAAAATGTCAATGTACCGGTAGATTTTAATGTATATATCTAGTCTAGCGCTACATAAACAGCACTGTTATTCAGAAATTCCTTTGGTAAAATAATATTTCTTGGAACCTTGATGATGTATTACTGTGATTTTTATATTGTTCATATGGCTATAAAGTATGATCTTTATTCAGACAGCTTTGCTACATACTGTCTGTACTTATTAGGCATGTTGTAGAAGCTCCGCTGTCTTTTCCCTGCTCGGATGGACATTAAGCTTGGAGTCCCAGTATTGAGGCCTCTTTCCTCTGCCCAATACTCCACAGTTAGTGAGAAGTGTGACTGAGTGTGGATGAGACTTCAATATCCAGCCATAGACCTGTCTAGGACTTCAGCCTGCAGCTGCAGTGAAACATCCTGCCAGGCCTCCTGGAAGAGCTGCACCATGTGCTCCACCAACTGTGGTGTGTAGCCTTCTTTAACAGCTTCTTAAGGCCAACCTGGAGCCAGAGTATGGAAAGCTCCATGGGCTCCAATGTTGATCCAGGTGGGTTGGTGCTGCAGGTCGCTGTCATAGGCCTGGTGGAGGAGCTCCAGTGAGGGGATGAGCTGACTCTGGGACTTTATCTTTAAGTAGAGTCCCCATGGCTTCTTGGAGGCAAGAATCAGCTCCAGGCAGTCCTGAAGGGGTAGCTCAGGTTGGGAGCACTGAAGGACAGGAATATTTGGTTGACCTGTCCCAGACATTACTGGGATCACCAGCATTCCTCCAGGGCTGTCTGCAAAGACCTTGCATTAACATTGATCAAGATCTATGCACTGCACTGTTCTTTGTTAGTATTTCTGCAGTATCAGTCTGTCTGAAACTGATAACAGTTGCACACCTTTGAGTAGAGATTGCAAAGGTTCTTTGTCAGTCACCCTCTCCCACTGGATGTTGAGACCATCACTGTTCACAGGCCTGAAATATTCAACTATGTCTCCACCTGGATAGAATTTCTGGGTCTGTTGCTCTGCTCTGAAACAAGCAAGAATATGTCTGGGTTAATCCATACACACAATAGATGAGGTGTAGTATGCAAGAGTTTGAGGCACTCACTAGCAGCAGCTTTTTGTTATTAACAATTTGTATTGATTCCCTTCACCCACCCGAGACCAACACACACCCCAGTGGTCATAAATATTAGAAACATTAAAAATACACAGAACACACACACACACACACACAAAAACACAAAAATTATACTTTAAAAAACAATAAAATTGCACACACATTTAAAACTAGAGATCCCTCTCCACTGCCCCTCCCTGAGAGTCTTCCAAAAAGACCAAATATCTGCCCCATTTCCTATCAAATAACCCCAGATTACCTAGCCTTCTATACGACATCTCCTCAAATTCCACTGCCCTGTCCATCTCTGTGCACCACTCTCGAAATGAGGGCGCTCCAGCTGACTTCCATCCCCTGAGAATAACCCATCTGCCAATCAATAATGGCCAGGACCCAATTCTTTATGTATTTATCCCCTATATTAATGACTGCCCCATCGCCTAAAATACAGAGTCTCTGGCAAAATGAAATTTGAGTGCCCAATACGTCACACATAAAACTCTGAACTCTCAACAAACTTCTTGGATCTTAACACACCACCAAAAATCTTAAATTGCATAAGGCGCCCCTTCACATCTCTAGATTTAGACTTGACGTTTTTTAGAATCCTAGCCCACACTCCCTCCTCCAATACCAAGTTTAAATCTTTCTCCCATAATCTCTTGAGAGAAGCCGAAGCTCCGTCCCCCAGACTCTGAATTAGCAGGTAGTAATACACTGATGCCTCATGACCTTTTCCAAAAGCAGTAATCACCACTCCCAGAGTATCTGCAGCTTTAGGGGGGTGTATACTACTCCCAAAAATAGTACAGAGCATGTGGCGCAGCTGTAAATACCTAAAGAACTGACAACAAAATGTTGAACCAAATTACCAAAATATCTCAACACTCCACTCTAATATAGGTCACAGAGTGTATTAACCTCCCTCACAATCCACTCTGACCAGCAGAAAGGGGACTTATTAAACATAATTTTGGGTTCAGCCACATGCTTGAGGCTACATTTAAATAAATGTCCGAATTAAACACTCTGGACACTTTTGTCCATACCGAGTGCAAATGCGAGATAACGAGGTGTAACTTAACTTCTCCGATTAGTTTGATAGAAAGGCTTTGCAATGGCGAAATAGGGGCAAAAACTTCCTGTTCAATACAAAACCAGGGAGGGGCTCTCTCAGGTGGGAGCGGCCAATAAGCCAAATATCTGAGACCGAATGCATAATAATAAAACAAAATCTTGTCAATCGGCCTTTGTAACTTATTGAAGTGCAATCTGGGACGTTTACCATTCCAAATGAAGGACTTCATTATGCTATCAAATTGCTTGAAATAAGAGAGGAGGACATCTACAGGGAGAGATTGTAGCAGGTAGTTGAATTTTGGAATACAATTCATTTTAATAACATTAACCTTCCTAATCATAGATAAATGTGTAATGAAGTCCACCTGCCCACATCGCTCAAAAAACTTTTTATTAAAGGGTCAAAATTAACTCTAACTAAACCACACAAATTTGCTGGGAATAAAATCCCCAAATACTTAATGCCCTGTTTGGGCCACTGGAAGGCACCTGGCTTAAAAGCCGTTACTGGGCAGTACGCTGTTAGAGCCAAAGCTTCGGATTTAGACCAATTGACTGTGTATCCTAAGAACTTAGAAAAGGAATTAATAATTCTGTGGAGGCAAGGCATAGATCTAGTAGGTTCAGAGACAAATAATAAAATATCATCTGCGTAAAGCAAAAGCTTATGCGCCACACCTCCCGCCACCACCCCTGGAAAATCATCCTCCTTTCTTATTGCGGCTGCTAATGGTTCTAGGGCAAGACAGAACAATAATGGGGAAAAAGGGCAACCCTGCCGGGTGCCCCTATCCAAAGTAAAATAATCTGAAATTAATCCATTTGTTTGTAACACCGCTACCGAGTGTCTATGAAGTAACTTAATCCACCCAATAAAAGTATTCCCGAACCCGTACATTTCCAAAATCTTAAAAAGATAATCCCATTCTACCATATCAAATGTCTTTTCGGCATCAAGTGAAATGGCAGCGACCGGAGTCTGATCATTCGCCACTGCCCATATGACATTACTGAAACGCCTAATGTTATCAGAAGAGTTACGGCCCCGAATAAATCCCACCTGATCTATATGTATAAGAGATGTCTGATAACTTTACTTAATCGGTTAGTCCAAATTTTTGACAATATTTTAATGTCTAGCTGGATCAGGGAAATTGGACGGTAACTCTTACACTCGCTTGGATCTTTGTCGTTTTTAAGAATCAGACTGATCTGGGCTTGTGTCATGGTTGGCGGAAGCTTTCCATTCTTTAATGATTCAGTATAAACTTCTAACAAAAGTGGAGCCAGTTCTGTAGCATAAGATCTAAAAAAGTCATCTGGCCCCGGAGCCTTGCCTGTAGGTAAGGCCTTAATTACCTTGCTGAGCTCCTCCAAGGTTATCTCAGAATCAAGAGCGTTTTTTTGCTCAATCGTCAGTTTAGGATGATCTAATGGTTCCACAAAGTTTCTAATATCCTTATCAGTAGACGAAGACGTGGAACTATAAAGATCAAGACAGAATTCTTTAAAGCATTATTAATATCAATGGCTGAAGTAAATATATCACCACCAGCAGATTTCACTGATGGAATGGTAGAAAAAGACTCTCTCCATTTTATATATCTCACTAAAAGCTTCTTTGAACAGTGAAAGCATAGGCTCGTAGGTGTCGTAATAGATGTGCTGAGGGTTGCTGTTGTCTCTGATGAATAGAAGATCATTCAAGGTGGGGTTCTCCTTCCCTTGCCACAGTGTTAAGCTGAACCTGAATCATAACCAATAGATAGTACACATCGTTTTAAACTAGATTTTAGTTGAGATTTTCTGAAGAAAATTTGAGAGATGATTATGCAAAACTGCCTGCCACAATGCTAGGGTGGTTGTTCTGAGTGGTTGCTTACTGGCCCAAGTCTCAATGGTATTCTGGAGCCGTATTTACAAGACTTCCTAACTACTAATTTCTTATTTTTTTATCCCAAGAAAATAAAATAAAATAAAATATATTTTGTATTGGTGTGTTTCTTCAGCTTTTAGCACTGTGGACTTCAGAAGTCTGGTTACATTTTGTTTCCCACTTTTGCTATTTTTTAATTTTTATTTTTTATCTGTTAACAATGGTCAACTGTATATGTACATGCACTACATGAGATTTATGTCATTTTTGTCATGAAAATGTCATTGTGTAATTTCCAAATCACAAATAATTTATATTATATTAATAGAACTCCATGGTGGAAATGAATGTATGGATGTTACATAGTGCTTTTCTGACACTACACTCAAAGCACTTTACACAGTGAACAAGGGACTCTCCTCAACCAGTGTGCAGCATCCGCCTGGATGATGCAACAGCAGCCACAGTGCATCAGTACACTCACCTGCTATTGGTGGAGAGGAGAGAGTAGAGTTATAGAGCCAGTTAGTGGATGGGGATTGTTAGGAGGCCATGATTGAGATGGGCCAATTTAGCCAGGACACCAGGGTTACACCCCTACTCTTTACAAAAAGTGATCTAGGATTTTTAACAATCACAGAGAGTCAGGACCTCAGTTTAACATCTCATCTGACAGACAGTGGCTTTTTACAGTATAGTGTCCCCATCACTATGCTGGGGCATTAGGGCCACACAGACCTCAGGGTAAGCACCCCCTGCTCGCCTCTCTAATACCTCTTCCAGCAGCAACCTTAGTTTTCCCCAAGAGGTCTCCCATCCAGGTACTGACCAGGCTCAACACTGCTTAGCTTCAGTGGGCAACCAGTCTTGAGCTACAGGGTGATATGGCTGCTGGTGAAATGGCAAAATTGGGCCGACCCTTTTGTCTTGCTAAGGCTAATTTCAAAGCTAACATTTAAGTTAAGCTAACAACTACACTGAAAGTACACTAGCTGAGACAGTGGTAAAGTTGTAATTTAAAAAAAATCATAGAAATCATTTTTACACTTTTTATGTTTATTTCACTCTTTGTTGAGATTTTAATAGTTTTAAAAATGTAATAATTTGTATTTTTATAATAGATTTTCATAGTTCAACATTAAATGTCCAGATCTGGGACAAGGCTAAAACAATCAAATCTACATTAAAGGCATTAAAAAAATTTTTTTTTTTAAAAATGAAGGTCTGACAAAAAGTTTCCAAATCAGTTTTAATGTGACTTTCATATAACAAAAAGAAAAATATTGAAATCTGTTCATTTTAATAAAAAAATATATATATATATATAATTTATAGAATATTATAAACTTCTTATAATTTATTTACGAACTTTCTACGTTTCTTAAGATTTTTATGAATCCATCCCCTGGTCCCTAAATAAGGCTCAGACCTACTCCTTCAATGTAAGTCTATGCCATCTCTTCACTATTTGATGTCAAAAGCAGAGAATAATACGATTATATCAAATCTCATGTAAAGTTTTTTATTTATTTTTTTTTATTATTATTTTTTTTTTGCTTTGTCAGATTTTTTAAATAAGCTGATTTTTGGGAGTAATCAGCATATTGGTATGCATATAAATGTGCTCACTGTCCACAGCACAAATGGTCAGGGGTGGAAAGAGTACTGAAAAATCATACTCAAGTAGAAGTACTGTTACTTCCCAAAAAATGTAGTGAGTAGAGTAAAAGTAGCTGTCCTAAAAACTGCTCAAGTAAGAGTAAAAGAGTAGCTCATTTAAAAGTACTCATGAGTAGTGAGTATTGAGTACCGAGTTGCAAAACCTATGCCCCATTATAATGAACACTGTATGCCAACTTTTAAAATACATCACTTATCTATGATAAACACTACATGAATCTGATTCCAAAAAAATAAAAGGGAGACATGATAACAGAAATGAAAAAATTAAAAAGTTATTTTCAATACACTGATCACCATTTTAAATCATAATGTATGAAACAATTACATTAAAATCAGTTTATGTGTAGGGTCTAAATTTCCCTTAATGCCAATAGAGCGCTATTGTTGTGCATAAAACATGTTCAAACAATGCAAGGAATGCAAAAAAATGTAAATAAGCAGGATCACTTGGCACGTCATGTCCTGCACAATAGAGGAGGAAGAGAAGGCATGGGAAAAGTTGTTTAGTACAGGGGCTACATCATGCTTAAAAAGGAATAATTCACCCAAAAATGAAAATTCTCTCATCATTTACTCACCCTCATACCATCCTGGATGTGTATGACTTTCTTTCTTCGGCAGAACACAAATTAAGATTTTTAGAAGAATATCTCAGCATTTTGGTCCATAAAGTGAATCGGTGCTAAAATACTGAAGCTCCACAAATCACATAAACCAGCATGAAAGTAGTCTAATCCATGTGCCTCCAGTGGTTTAATCCATGTCTTCAGAAGTGATATGATAGATGTGGTGAGAAACAGATCAATATTTAATTCCCTTTTTACTATTAATTCTCCTCCCTGCTCAGTCAATCTCCACTTTAAATTTCACATTGTTCTTCTTTTGTTTTTGATGATTCACATTCTTCATGCATATCGCCATCTACTGGGTAGAGAGAAGAATTTCTAGCAAAAATGGACTTAAATATTGATCTGTTTCTCACCCACACCTGTCATGGATTAAACCACTGGAGTTGTATGTATTACTTTTATGCTGCTTTTATGTGCTTTTTGGAGCGTCAAAATTTTGGCACCCCTTCACTTACATTGAATGGACCTACAGAGCTTCTTCTAAAAATCTAAATTTGTGTTCTGAAGAAAGAAAGTCATAGACAGATAGCATGAGGGTGAGTAAATGATAAGAGAATTTTCATTTTTTTGTGAATTATTTCTTTAAGTAGCACATGGGGGGCCACATTGTCCTTCTTTTGAGATACAATGTTCAACATTGATTTAGTTCTTGTATCTTTTAAGGCCAGAAATAGTTGTGTTCTCATTCTCATGCATGATGCACAATTTTCTGAAGTTTGTGATTGGTGGACTGTTCTGCCTGAAGTATTGCTCTACAAGTGTTGATACTTTTCTATCTTTATAAAGGCTAAGCATAATTATAAATTATTTTATCATCTCTACTTTCCTGGTAATTATACCAATTAACACACCCTACATCAGGGGTCGGTATTATTAAAAAACAAACAATATTTAAAAAAAACAAATATATATATATATATATATATATATATATATATATATATATATATATATATATATTATTAAAAATGTCACAATTTTATTCTGTTACATTAATACTTTTAAAGCTACTCAAGTTATTCAGCCAAAAGTAGTGAGTGATTTTCTTGTTTCCTTGTTATTGCTGTTTGATTAATAGCCTTTATATGACATAAGCCTACTAGACAGTGCTCAATTCGGTTACATGTACACTTCAAGTCCAACATGCAAATATGCTTTTTGTCCCACTGTTGAAGTTCACTTGAGACATAAACGACTGTGTTTACATTAAGGGGCCGTTTACATGACAACGTTTTCAACAAAAAACAGAAAACTTTTTATGTGTTTTGGCTGTTCGTTTACACGACAACGGCGTTTTGGGGCCTGAAAAAGCAAAGTTTTGAAAACGGGTTTCAAAGTGCACGTTTCTGAAAATGATGCCTTTATCGTCTCCGTGTAAACATACAAAAATGCGAATTTGTGAAAACGATGACGTCATGCGCACGCGTATTACGTGTTCAGTCTATTGGCATGTGCGCGAGTACTTCAAAACAACGCGCGAGACATTCAAAACTACAGTGGTGGACTACAGGACTGTGTTTGTGCTGCTCAAGATTTTAAGTTTATTGACGCTTCTCCAGCAAAGTAATTGTAGTAATAAAGCAACCTCATCGTCCGTCCAGACAAAATTGCTCGATGCTTTCGCCACCCTTCATTGGCTGTGTCTCGTTTGGAAGGCTGTATCCTGCGGAGGTCGCATTTGTCGGCCGCATACGTCATCAAGGCTGTCTAGTTTCAGAAAAGCGAGTAGGACACTCCGAATGCAGCCTTCGAATGCGACCTTCTTTCATGGGAATTCGGAGGATGCATGAGGTGTATCCTTCATGGGCACTCACAACCCACAATACTTTGCTTCAACGGAAATGTAAAAAAAAAATGTCCGTAAATATTATGTTCAAACGCAAGGAATGTTAATTCCCAAGTTGAAGTACCTCAGTAGATGGGTGCAGAGCATATAATATGTATAATTATATTAATATATAATTAAAATAAAATATTAGACTAAAAGTACACCTGTAAAATCTATACACCATTATAACGCTCCTAAAATGTACCTCAAACATTCCCTTCTAAAGGGACTTTGTTCCCTTCTCACTCAAAGCGCTCGCGCTTGTTAAAGAGTGGCGTGCTGTCATAGCAACCATGTTACGTTCCAACGTTTAATCGAGACTTGTTTAAAGGAGGACGCTTAGTATACTGCAGCCTTCAAAGGATACGTCCTACCTAGCACGCAGCCTTCCAAATGAAACACAGCCATTGTTTGTAGACACCGTTCTGTGGAAGAATGCTTGTGTGCACAGGCGCGTAGTTTACAAAGTGACATCGCCAACTACTGGCCTGGCACGCATAATACAGCATTTTTAGTCGTTTTCGCGCATTTCAAAAACGCAAAGGTTTTTAGTACATCGTTGTCGTGTAAACGTACCCTAAATCCTCACCAAGACGGGCATTGGCGGAATTATAAAGTGTATTTGATCGTTTAGGCGCGAACCCGCAATAGCGCTCTCGGAACACACGCGCATGTAAAGCGTGCAAACATTAACCGCCTGTCAATCAAACAGCGCGCAGCTACAGATGTCAGGAAATAAAAAGTCAATCTTTTATATTTCATCTAGATCAACCAACCAGTGGTGCTCTTGTTATCGCGATTGATGTAATGAACTCCCCTGTTCTAGATGTAGAGCATAGGCTAAATATTGAAAATTACTCAAAAGTTTGATGGAGGACATCTCTCTTTTTTCTGATAAATATATAAATATATATAACATTGCATTAATCTCTCACATTGACCCAATAATCTCAGTGATAGATAGTTAAATTACAGGCTACGTTATAGACACACGAATCTAGTAAGCAGAAATATTACATTTACCTTGATATGTTTCATCAAATTAGAGGCAGGATTAATGCTGATATCTGGCTTGAGCCAGTTAAACTCACATGACACAATCAAGCAATTTGCCCTTTTCACTGTGAAAAGCCCTTTCAGGTGCGGCTGTGATGTTCAGGTGTTGAACAGTGCTTGAGGCATCCTCCACAGCTGGCACCAGATCTACAGCTGCTGTTTAATTTTTTTTTTTTTTACATGTGATTTGATTTGACGGGAGTCATGAGACTCTCCCTTGCCAATCATGTTGATAGATAAAAATAAAATCAGGACAGGGAAGTAGCGAACACAGAAGGTGGGAGATATTATAAAATATACTCAAGTAAAAGTATAAAAATTTAAAACTACTTAAAAAAAAGTACAATTCTTGGGAAAAAGTAGTTAATTACAATAATGTGAGTATTTGTTACTTTACACCCCTGCAAATGGTGTGGGACAAGATAAATGCCAAAGTCTACTTCTTAGCATTAGAGGTTTGTATTAGCAATAGCAAATTAATAGTTGCCATCGCCAGCATCACTAACTAATTTTTCCAGCTGACATATAAATGCAATGAACTGAGGACTAACATAACTGCTCAGATGTGGCAAACCATTCTTGGCCATCAAAGCAGTTAAGTACATCTGCTCTACAGTGCTGTGAGTGTATGTCACATTGGGGAAGATGGAAAGGTTCAGAACCTTCCATCCTGGAGAGATGGTGACATCAGGAAATTTACTCTGAATCAGCCCAAAAAAACCTTGTTATGAAAGTAAAATAAACACCGTTAACTACTAAAATAAGACCTTAAACATTAAATAGACACACAGTTCTAATGTTCAGAATATAATATTTGTAAAAATAGTCTAAATCATAAAGTAAATTCAATAGCTTAATAGCAAAAGAACTAACGTTTTACTATACTCTTACGCTGAGGCATTGACTGTTGGCCAGAAATTAGGGACATTAGGTCCAGCTGATTCCTGCAGATATGGGTCAGGAGCTTCAGTTAATGTTCACATCACCCATCAGAATGGGGAAACAAATGTGATCTCTGTGATTTCGTCCATGGCATGATTGTTGGTGCCAGACTGGCTGGTTTGAGTATTTCTGTAACTCCTGATCTCCTGGGATTTTCACACACAACAGTCTCTAAAGTTTACTCAGAATGGTGCCAAAAACAAAAAACATCCAGTGAGCGGCAGTTCTGTGGGTGAAAATGCCTTTTTGATGAGAGAGGTCAACGGAGAATGGCCAGACTGGTTCAAGTTGACAGAAAGGCTATGGTAAACTATGGTAAAGTTTTAAAGATATTAGAATATTCATTTATTCAGTAATAATTTGTTATCAGCAGTTCTCTTAACACTAGTTGTATATCTCACATCTAACTTGCTCAGGAAGGCTGTTTCTATCTTATGTACATTTGAAGTCAGAAGTTTACATACACCTTATCCAAATACATTTAAACTCAGTTTTTCACAATTCCTGACATTTAATCATAGAAAACATTCCCTGTCTTAGGTCAGTTAGGATCACTACTTTATTTTAAGAATGTGAAATGTCAGAATAATTGTAGAGAGAATGATTTATTTCAGCTTTTATTACTTTCATCACATTCCCAGTAGGTCAGAAGTTTACATACACTTTGTTAGTATTTGGTAGCATTGCTTTTAAATTGTTTAACTTGGGTCAAACATTTTGGGTAGCCTTCCACAAGCTTCTCACAATAAGTTGCTGTAATTTTGGCCCATTCCTCCAGACAGAACTGGTGTAGCTGAGTCAGGTTTGAAGGCCTCCTTGCTCACACCTGCTTTTTCAGTTCTGCCCACAAATTTTTCAGATTGAGGTCAGGGCTTTGTGATGGCCACTCCAATACTTTGACTTTGTTGTCCTTAAGCCATTTTGCCACAACTTTGGAGGTATGCTTGGGGTCATTGTCCATTTGGAAGACCGTTTGCGACCGAGCTTTAACTTCCTGGCTGATGTCTTGAGATGTTGCTTCAATATATCCACATAATTTTCCTTCCTCATGATGCCATCTATTTTGCGAAGTGCACCAGTCCCTCCTGCAGCAAAGCACCCCCACAACATGACGTTGCCACCCCCATGCTTCACGGATAGGATAGTGTTCTTCGGCTTGTAAGTCTCACCCTATTCCCTCCAAAAAAAACGATGGTCATTATGGCCAAACAGTCCACTTTTTGTTTCATCAGACCAGAGGACATTTCTCCAAAAAGTAAGATCTTTGTCCCCATGTGCACTTGCTTTTTTTTATGGCAGTTTTGGAGCATTGGCTTCTTCCTTGCTGAGCAGCTTTTCTGGTTATGTCGATATAGGACTCATTTTACTGTGGATATAGATACTTGTCTACCTGTTTCCTCCAGCATCTTCACAAGGTCCTTTGCTGTTGTTCTGGGATTGATTTGCACTTTTCACACCAAACTACGTTCATCTCTAGGAGACAGAATGAGTCTCCTTCCTGAGCGGTATGATGGCTGTGTGGTCCCATGGTGTTTATACTTGCCTATTATTGTTTGTACAGGTGAATGTGGTACCTTCAGGCATTTGAAAATTGCTCCCAAGGATGAACCAGACTTGTGGAGGTCCACAGTTTTTTTTTTCTGAGGTCTTGGTTGATTACTTTTGATTTTCCCATGATGTCAAGCAAAGAGGCACTGAGTTTGAAGGTAAGCCTTAAAATACATCCACAGGTACACCTCCAATTCAGGACACCTCCTATCAGAAGCTAATTGCCTAAAGGCTTGACATGATTTTCTAGAATTTGCTAGAAGCTGCTTAAAGGCACAGTTAACTTAGTGTATGTAAACTTCTGACCCACTGGAATTGCATCTGTAAACAATTGTTGGAAAAATTACTCGTGTCATGCACAAAGTAGATGTCCTAAACGACTTGCCAAAACTATAGTTTGCTAATATTAAATCTGTGGAGTGGTTAAAAAATGAGTTTTAATGACTTCAACCTAAGTGTATGTGAACTTCTGATTTCAATTGTAATTGCTATTGATTGATTACATTGTTTGAAGCTCAACCTTGAACTAAGGTTTACAATAAAACAACAGATCTAGACTTGTAGTGGATACTGTAATCACTCTTACTGTTCAGTGCCTTGTTCATCTCAGATTTACTGTTGGATGCATGGTACCAAGTTGCAAAAGGGCGATCAGAAAGTCAAGCATATCTCCACCAGTTGGAAAAGGCTCCATGTTGCCTGAAGCATCTAGTATCAATCATGGACAATCAGTATCCACAATTTAGAAAATATTTTACAGAAACATCATAATTTAAAATGTTAATTCCTCAGAAACGGCATACAATGTCATGATAATATACAATGCATATACATTATACTTTAATGAGTGCAAGTTTGATCAAATTATTAACACCTTTCAGTGCTCCACAGAAATGCTTTTGATTCCTTTCTTTCTCACTCTTCATCCTCCTCATTTTTGCATTTCTTTTTTTTTTTTTTTATCTTACATTGCTCTGCAATATCAGATCTCCTCAATGTTTCTTTTATGAATGCCAGATAAACATGTGTAAGGTTTAGGATCACTTTGAGAGTGCAAGGTATTTTTTTGTTTTGTTTGTTTGTTCTGAGGTCTAATCCAGTGCATTTCACTGCCCTTTATCTGGAGACCATAAAATGATGTGATATAACGTACTGTAACCGCTGTAACTGCACTTTGCATTCTTGCCATTCTATTTATTTATTTATTTTTGCAAGAAAATGAAAATAGTAGCTTTGGTTAAATAACCTATTCAATAATAATAATAAAAAACTCTTAATGCTTGTTTTTATCAGTTTAACTGTCAATGGAGATTTTCCACATGTTTTTAGGCCCTAAAAACACTTGCTTTCACTTGCAAATGTTAAACGTGCAGCAGCACACTACATATGTACAGTACATTAAAATATTTACTTTACATCAAATAAGACTGAACACATTATGAAATCAATGCATTTTTTTATCACTTCATAAAAAAGTATAGAATACGTTAATGGAGCAGTCCTGTGCTATGCTATCAGAAAGAGAGAATGTTGCTATCTGATTTTCTTATCTAGTGCAGTTTGTGGCCTGTTGGAAATTTTTTCAGGTAGAATGAGTCTTATCTTCCTCTTTGGTGAGCCATCGGCTGAAGTTACATATTCTTGGATAACAGGTGCAGCAGAGCTCATCAGGTCTGAACTGCTGGACTGATCCACCAGGTCCTGTTGAGCAGTGATTTCACTATTTAATCTTAGCGTCAGTGGGAGTGTTGGAGGCATAGAGCTCAGGCTTTGAGCATCAGAACAACTGCTGAAGATAGAGTCTACCAAACTTTCAGTTTGCAGAGCTTCCCCTTCAGCAGGAATATTTTCTGGCCCTTGTCCAGATTCAGTTGGGCCAACACTATTTGAACTTTCTTGAGTGACTTCATCGGTATCTTTGGACTCTTTGTGTTCTTTTTTAGAAAGCTTTACTTTATTGGATGCTTTTTCCTTTTTAGCATGTTTTGTTTTAGAGGTTGATGTTTCCTGGTCCACAGTATCTGCTTTCTCATTCTCATTCTCTGAGCCTTCACTGTTATCCTTTGTTTTATTGTTGGTTTTCTCTTTTTTGGGTTTGTGCTCAAGATCTTTTTTGTCCTTTTTGCTTCTCAGTTTTTCTTTCTTAGCCTTTTTAGACACGTTGCCCTCTTCATTCTCTTCTTGATCACCAGACTTGGGATGAACTCTGTTTTTTCGAAGAGGATTTAAATTAAATTTAACTTTCAGTGTCCTCTTTGCCTGTGCTCTTGTTTTGTTGGTTTTAAAATGTCCTTGTGTGCTACTTTTTTTCTTATCCAACTTGTGGTTGCTCTTCTGCACAGCTGTTTTAGAGCTTTTTGTCCTACTCTCTTTGCTGAGTTTGTCAGCTGGTGTGGTGAGGACTCGTACCTCAGACCCAGCTAGATCAAAAGTAACACTCCTTTGAGAGGCTAACTTAAAACCCAGCTTGTTGGCTTGACTCTTACCACGTCCCCTAGGGCAAGACTTGTTATAACCTGAGATGTCTCTGTATAGTATAGCATCATACAGGTTTGCTCCATTTTTAAGTGTGTTCTCTGAGTGATTTTGAAATGGAAAGCTCTGGTTATTACTCCCAGCTTGCCTATATTTATAAGTCTGATGACAGTGCAGACAGCTGATGGTTCGGTAAATTGGTTGAGCGCCAACATTTTCGGCCTGGTGTTTTAACAGCGAGTGATTTATGTGCTTTCCGTGAGTTACCAATTCATTGTGCATTTGGTCTGGGGGTCTAAATGGGCCTCTCTGGAGGGCTGCGAAATGATTACTGAGGGCCAGCTGCTGTATTCTGACAGCTGAGATGCCGTTTGAACCCCCACGATGTTGGGAAGAAATATCCTGACTGCCCAAATGTTGGCTTTTAGGAATTCCTTGCCCCCTCTCATTGTGTCTTCGTACACTTGTATCTGTGAACAAAATGGAGCGAAATATTTAAAAATTAACACGTGGGAATGTGCCTAGAATTTAAAAGAGAAAAATGAACTAGATTTTCACAATTTCTGAAGAATAAATCCCTTTGTTCATATTCCTAACCCTAAGCATGAGCAATAATCACAGTGATACATTTCAAAAGAATAGCATGCTTGCTAGTTTACCTTTGATCCTTTGTTGCAACACAGAATGCTGATCATTCCCTTTATGTTGGTGACTAGCCACATAAGTTGGCCAATTATCTTCTCTCTCACACTGTTCACCCATGAGAT
This sequence comes from Myxocyprinus asiaticus, assembly GCF_019703515.2. Taxonomy (NCBI): domain Eukaryota; kingdom Metazoa; phylum Chordata; class Actinopteri; order Cypriniformes; family Catostomidae; genus Myxocyprinus; species Myxocyprinus asiaticus. The sequence continues at coordinate 19,050,518 of NC_059349.1, read as the reverse complement.
CGGCTCTCTGCAGGACAATATCTCTTTTTTGTTGTCTTAAAGCAAGGGCTGTTGAGCTGCACTTGTGGCAGGTGAAATTATTCTCCACTGTGTCTGGCCCCATTTGACTAGGGGAGTCCTCTCTGTCCCAGGGCTGAAGGGGTTTGTAGTTGCTGTTGTACAGAGCATGACTCATCGATAGAGTGTCCTTTCCTTCACAGAAATTCCACTGGGCTGTTTCTAGGCTAGATGTGTTACATTTCCTGGCTCCGGTTTCCTCCTGTACCTGTTTAAACCTCTTACTGAGTTTGTGGTATGCAATGGCAATTATTCCCAGGGTAATCCCAACACCACCTACAATTCAACACAGAACATGTTTAATTTAATAATCTTAGTGATGAAAAGTGATTTAATGAATTAAAGTTTAACCCATTTAATTTACATTTAGTCATTTATCCAAAGCAACTTACAAATGTGGAACATAAGCAATTTGTCTTTCAAAAGTAAACAATATCTGCAGCATTGCATTGCCAAGTTCCAGTGGTAGCTATAGTATATAAGCTAGGACAGAGGAAAGAGACCATCCATTCATGCCCAGTATTTTACCAAAGATGTCTTGAATATAATTGTTAGCAAAGTCTTTCATATGAACATACCATGCAGTTCTTTTGAAAATTTTAAGTGTATTTTTAATGTAAACAGGATTTCAAAATGGCAACTTTAATTTGAAAAAAAAAAAAAGCAACTTGCCACTTTAGTTGTGGAGTACATTTCTAAGTAAATATCCAGAAATGGCATAATCTAGATAGGTATATTTTCAAAAAAAAAAAAAAAAAAGGTGAATTGTGCTCGCCATGGCAAAACTCACTGCTACAATGCCCCACCAAGAGGTTCAGTACACTGGCCCAAGTCAAATAAGCCAACCCCCATGTCTCTACGATGTTTTGGTGCTGTGAAATGTTGTTCTGGGTGGTTGCTAGGGAGTCAATAAACTTGCTTTACTGTCCCAAGTCAAAATAACCCACCCCCATTTCTCTACAATGTTCTAGTGCTGTGATGTAGTGTTCTGGGTGGTTTCTAGGGTGTCACTAAACTTGCCTTACTGTCCCAGGTCAAAAGAGGCCACCCACATGTCTCTACGATGTTCTGATGCTGTGACGTGGTGTTCTGGGTGGTTGCTAGGATGTCACTAAACTTGATTTACTGTCCCAAGTTAAAATAACCCAACCCCATGTCTCTACGATGTTCTGGTGCTGTGATTTGGTGTTCTGGATGGTTGCTAGGGTGTCACTAAACTTGCCTTACTGTCCCAAGTCAAAAGAGGCCACCCACATGTCTCTACAATGCTCTGATGCTGTGACATGGTGGTCTGGGTGGTTGCTATGGTGTCACTAAACTTGCCTTACTGTCCCAAGTCAAAAGAGGCCACCCACATCTCTACAATGTTCTAATGCTGTGACATGGTGTTCTGGGTGCTTACTAGGGTGTCACTAAATTTGCCTTACTGTCCAAAGTCAAAAGAGACCACCATCATGCCTCTATGATACTCTGGTGCTATAATATGGTGTTCTGGGTGGTTGCTAGTGTGTCACTAAACTTGCCTTACTGTCCCAAGTCAAAAGAGGCTACCCCCATGTCTCTATGATGTTCTAGTGCTGTGATATGGTGTTCTGGGTGGTTGCTAGGGAGTCAATAAACTTGCTTTACTGTCCCAAGTCAAAATAACCCACCCCCATTTCTCTATGATGTTCTAGTGCTGTGATGTAGTGTTATGGGTGGTTTCTAGGGTGTCACTAAATTTGCCTTTCTGTGCCAAGTCAAAAGAGCCCATCCCCATGTCTCTACGTTGTTTTGGTGCTGTGATATGGTGTTCTGGATGGTTGCTAGGGTGTCAATAAACTTGCCTTACTGTCCCAAGTCAAAAGAGGCCACCCACATGTCTCTACGATGTTCTGATGCTGTGACATGGTGTTCTGGGTGGTTGCTAGGGTGTCACTAAACTTGCTTTACTGTCCTAAGTTAAAATAACCCACCCCCATATCTCTACGGTGTTCTGGTGCTGTGATGTAGTGTTCTGGGTGGTTGCTAAGGTATCACTAAACTTGCCTTACTGTCCCAGGTCAAAAGAGGCCACCCCATGTCTCTATGATGTTCTGGTGCTGTGATATGGTGTTCTGGATGGTTGCTAGGGTGTCACTAAACTTGCCTTACTGAAGTTCTCTACTTCAACATTTTTAAAACATCTGTAGTCACAGCAAAACATTCACAGATGTTTAAAGAATGGTAAACACTTGTAGTAAAGCAACTTCATGCCCGTAGACTAAAATGGGTTAACATTATAATAAAAATAGACAAACATTTCTATTAGGTACTCACCCACAAATGAAAGTACAACAGCAATAGCAACATTTCTAATGTATTGTTGCGGTGTGATATTACTTTTAGCCACAACCTCCACTGTGATATTCTTGTTTGGTGGGACACAGTTTGTCTCGGTCAACTCCAGCACAGTTTGCACAGCTGGGTTATCTGTATTCACACACACCATTCTCTGCCCATTGTACAACAGTTTATCTGGAGCCTGAATGTAGCTGTTGAGGAATGAGGCCAGTTCTCTCAGCTCACAAGTACAGCTCCAGTGGTTCAAATCAAGGTTCAACATTGAAAGCCATGACAGATAGGAGAATGCATCAGGGGCTTTCTTCAGAAGGTTGCGGGACAGATCGAGACTGTGGAGATGGGGCAGTCCTCGGAAGCTATCCAAACCCAAGTACATGATGAGGTTATCAGATAAGTCCAATGTTTCCAGGTTCCTTAGATCAGAGAGGGCAAAGGTGCTGGAGTTCAGGCTGGTGAGGAGGTTCCCCTCTAGCTGAAGGGTTTTTAAAGCTCTGGAGCTCTGGAACCAGGAACCGTCAATGTCCCTCAGAGCGTTGTTACCCAGCTGGAGAATTTCCAACCTGTGGAGCCAGGAGAATGTGGAGCTGTCTAGAGATTTGCTGGTGATGTGGTTGTGGTCCAGAGACAGTGTTGTTAGGAAAGTAAGATTCTGAAAAGCGTTTTTCTTGATGCTGGAAATGGCATTGTTGCTGAGTGCCAGAACACTCATGTTGGATAAATCTGAGAGGACCATGTTGTCTACAGAGTCAATGAGTCCATCAGTGAGCATCAAAGCTTTAGTAGTGCCTGGTGCATCTGAACATGATGAACACAATTTTGCATCACCCAGCTTCATCTACAGCTAAAAATGGTTTCAAAGTATACTTACAGTCTATGTCTTTTTTCAAATAAACTACATGGCTAAAAGTATTTGGACACCCCTACTAATTAACAGGTTTTTTCAGCTTCACCAGTTACTTAAAGGTGAATAAAATCAAGCATACAGTCATACAATCTCCTTAGACAAACCTTTTTTGTGTAGTAGGGTGTACCCTTTCTACTCCAGTGTGATAATGCCCCAGTGCACAGTGTTGTCTACAAATAATTGGTGTCTGGTGTGGAAAAACTTGCCTGACCTGCACAAAGGTCAATTAATGACCCTTGAATTGGATTGACAACTGGGAGCTAGGCCCCCTTCGCCTGACATCAGTGCCTGGCCTCACTGATGCTCTTGTGTCTGAACGGGAGCAAACTCCTGCAGCCACATTCCCACATCTAGTGGAAAGCCTTCCCAGAAGAGTGGAAGCTGTTATAGCAGTAAAGGGAAGAACAATGCTCCAATAATTCCATGGGTGTGAAATTAAATGTTCAATGGGAGTGAACGCCACACAAATAAATGTAGTGTTCAGGTGTCCACATACCTTTGACCATGTAGTGTATCTCTAAATATGCTAAAAGTACAGTATCTAAAGACAGGGTTGTTCAACCATGTTGTTCATTGCATCAAACAGAAAGATCCATAATATTTTACTTACCAATGATACTTAGGAGCTTTTGGCAGATGATAACATCTTCAGAACAAACCACACAGGAGGAGGGGCAAAGTAACGAGAGCATAACTTGAGGGATTGTCACCATCAGTATAAGGAAGACACCTGAGAGGAACCATGTAATGTTAAACTAAAGCTAGTCTGACACAATTTTTCACTGACCGCATCAAATGAAACATCCACCATCTTGGTTAGGCTTCCATGGAAATTCCAGCACACCACTCAGTTTAATGGAGAATTTAACAAGAAGCTCTATGAGACTTGGAGCACACACTTCTCATGGTTTGCCATTAAAGTTGCATGGTGTCAGACTTGCACTTCCAAAACTTATGTGATCAGTGTGGTCCAAAACTTCTAAACAGCTTATGTGGTCCATGGTGTTCGATCAGATTTGTTCAAGCCATCACGGTCATACCCAATCCTCAAAATCAAAGAACAAGAGACTTGTATACCCTATCGATAAAATAATGATACAGATCTATACCCAGTTAACCATCCCACTGACACCAGCATACTGTCAAAACCAGAGCTCTCCTATTGACCTTCTGTTTTGGCAACTGCACCTGATGCTGTGCTTCTCTGACCTTTGTTGCCTAGAGACGCTGGCTGCTAGACAAAATGTGATAGGTACAGTTATAAAACATGCATGATCTTCCACCCGTTTCCTCTTGTGGACAAGATTCTGCAGTCTCATAATGTTACTAATATGCAAGACCATTGTTAATCTAGTATCATCTGACACACATTCTGTGGCTACAACTGTAAAATAATGTTAGTTTTTAGCATCCTCAGGTAATATTCTCACGCCAGTACATTACAAAATACAGCTAAACTAAACAATGCTGATATGACATACATTCAAAGTCTTCCAAATATTTACAATCACTTTAAATAATGGCAGAATGTTCTTTTTGGGAGAACTAATGGCAAGATTTGGGTGACAGAAACAGTTTCAATGTTGCCTAATGTAGGCAAAGGCACAAAGGAAAATTAAATTGCAATATTCGAGTAGTGTTTTTACGAAAATTTAAAGCTGAATGAGTACTCAATTAATCGTGCACATCCTTAATAAATATGAATATACACAGGGTAAAATCTAAACCCCTCTCCTAACAAAAAAACTTCTATATACAATGCAAAACTGGACTAGTAGCTAAACTGAATGTGCTCTCTTTACAACGAAGTATTTAATGTTGAAATACTTACCACACATTGGACAGCATAAAACCAAACACTTCTATCAATAATATATGGGTCCAAAATTGACTAATACAGCAGTTACTTTATAAAGTTCCACACACTATTAGTTTGTCACTGGTGCTACTGTCCTACAGTCTTCCTGTGTATATAATACTGTAGCTGCAATGTAGCTGTGTTCAGTTACGTGCAAACAGAGCATGCATTTAACCAGTGTGTTACCTGATCTCAGAAATGTGTTACAGTGGCCAGCAGTGATGCCTGACAGCCAAGAAAACACACATTCACCTTACATAGTTTCATCTATCACACTAGACAAGCCCTAGAGTGACAACCGATTACGCAGAAACAATGCCATCATAAATGCAAATATATCCTGTTTTATCAAATAGATTCCACAGGTTATTAAATCTAAATGAATACATTCATTTTTAGTGCTGAGAATATTTTGCAATTATTTTTCTCATTAAAGTCTATTTACCTTGTTTACTGTCAATCTTTATTTTCCACTTGTTTAAACAAGACATTTTCTAACATAGTGTTTTAATCTAGTGCTTGTTTTATTTTTTAATGATTTTATTCATATTTATGTTTTCATTGAAAATATCATTTACCTCATAAGCATTTAACACTGAAGTACATATTTGACCATTGATTTAAAGACAATTAACAATTCCAGATGCAAGTAACATTAGATTTCCAAATTCTGCATAATTTCACATTGTGAGAATCATCTTTCCACTGGCTCCAGAGCTGTTGATGATGTCTTCATGAGCCTGGGAAGCTTTATCAAGTGTGTATTCTGGGCCAACAAAAGGTTTCAACCAGCCTGCCTCCATTCCTGCAAAAAGGGCTGCTGCACACTCGGATGTTTCCTCCTGTGAGAAACAAAGATACGGGCTGTGTACAGTACACAAAACACTTGCAGTGCCTGCATTTGACTGTGCATCCTTTCTTAAAGCCTAACCTAATTATGTAACTAATTTTGAAACCTATGTATAAAATTATAACCATTCACAGAAGATGAGGACTCAGTGGCATAGCGTCTGTGTATGCAGGGTATGCATTCTATTACATTAAAATTCCCAGTTTTCAGTGGAAAAGAAGTGTATCTATAAGGAAATGCTGGCTGTTGTTAAATATGCAAAGAAGCCCACTCTACCTTAGTCGCATAGAACAAAGCCACACCAATGATGCTCGACTCTTTGATCATGGTGTCTCTGGGGTTGATCTCAATAGGACCCCTAGAGCCGACAATCTTAAAAAACCAATATGATAAACAGAAAGTAATGCAAATTATACAAAAGGCACAATATCTGTTGTGACCACAAACAAATGGCCCTCACAATCACTCTGCCACCAAAGTCAAGCAGTTGTAGATCATTACTGAGATTGACGTTGGACACCATCTCAATGATCACATTGACGCCTTGTCCATCAGTAGCTTCCTAAAAACAGAGGAAACCAGTAAGCTTAGCAGCATCACTTTATGATTAAGATCTATTTGAAATCATTAAAACAGAATTTCTACACATGCAATCTTCAAGTATATCCATGATTAAGCCAGAGTTCTACATTCGCATGTAATGATATACTGCATTGCTTGACTGATCTGTCATGTAAAGCCTAGAAAGCACTATAGTGGAAGTGAATGAAAACCTTAATTTTCTCCAGGTAGTCTTTTTCTCTGTGGTTGAATGCAAGATGAGCTCCATTGCTGAGCACCAGCTTCATCCCCTCTGGTGTCCCTGCTGTACCCAGCACCTTAAGTCCAAAAGCTTGTGCAATCTGACATGCTGCAATGCCAACCTGAGAACACAGACAAAATGCATTATCATGGGCGCTGTCTACATGTCTAATTCATCAAAATAATTTTTGATACACAAAAATGTGTATTTAAAAGATCTATGATGTTTCAAGAATGACCCTTCCTACCCCACCACTGGCTCCATGGATAAGAACCGTCTCTCCTGGCTTGGTATGAGCCCTTTTTGGAACAAAAGTATATTCAAAAATGCATTTTATATTAATAAGCATATCCCCGCTGGAGAAAAAAGCTAAAACCAGCTGGTTGGCTGGTCTTAGTTGGTGCTAAATGGTTTATAAGCACATTTAAGCTGGTCTGACTGGAAGACTAGCTTGCTGACCAGCTAAGCACTAGCTTGGAAAGGGTGGGAAAGTATCTTACCATTAAAACAACATAAGCTGGTCTTAGCTGATTATTTTGCAGCAGGGTATATCTCATGAAAACACAGTGCTATAACCTGATTGATGACTGCACAAAAATATTCCAACAATCTTACTTGTGAAATAATGCCCGGAATGCAGTGAAATATGGAATTCCGATGGCTGCACCCTGTTTGTAATCTAGAGAATCAGGAAGTTTGTGAACCGTGTCCTCTGAAGCAACCGTATACTCTGCGTATCCCCCTGTCTCAGTACCTGTGGTGAAGACCCTGTCACCTGCCTGAGAAAAACGAATTACGTCAATCTATGCAAAGTAAACAAGCCACGATGTGTGGACAGTGTGTAAGAAGGATAACGAATAAAATGACGGCACCCGCAGAAGGCGAACACCGTCCCCGACAGCTTCAACCACACCAGAGACGTCTGAGCCTGGAGTGTAGGGCAAACTGGGCTTCCGAGCATAGGATCCAGATCGGATGTATGTCTCCACTGGGTTTACACCACATGCATGAACTCGAATCAGAACCTAGAACAGCAGAAAATCCTGTTTACAAAGCTCCTCGGAAAAACAGCAATTGTGGCTGAAGGCTAAAGGGATAGTTCACCCAAAAATGAAAATTCTCTCAACATTTGCTCACCCTCATGCCATCCCAGAACATAAACCAAGATTTTTAGAAGAATATCTCAGCTCTCTGGGTTCATACAATGCAAGTGAATGGTGACCAAAACTTTGAAGCTCCATAAAGCACATAAAGTCAGCATAAAAGTAATCGATAAGTCTCCAGCGGTTTAATTAACGTCTTCTGAAGCGATCCAGGCGATTTTGGGTGAGAACAGACAAAATGTAATTCTTTTTTCACTGTGTATCTTGCCTTTTCAGTCTCTAGACACGAACGTGATTTCAAGCTCGATTACACTTCTTAGTGCTTGACGCATGTGCCGGTGCTAGATGGTGCTAGGAAATGTCAAGATGTCAAGATTTATAGTGAAACATTTGTTCTATTTTGGTCTGTTCTCTCCCAAAAATGGATTGGATCGCTTCAGAAGACATGGATTAAAATATTGAAGTCTTATGGATTAATTTTATGCTGCCTTTATATGCTTTTTCTAGCTTCAAAGTTTTGGGGACCATTCACTGGCATTGTATGGATCTGCAGTGCTGAAATATTCTTCTAAAAATCTTTGTTTGTGTTCAGCAGAAGAAAGAAAGTCATACACATCTGGGATGGTGTGAGTGTGAGTAAATGATGAGAGCATTTTCATTTTTGGGTACACTATATCTTGAAGTAAACAGAGGATGATGGCTCATTAAAATTACAAACAAAATGATTTAAAACAGAAAATATTTATTATCATTTTCAAGGTTTTGGAACTGAAACTTGGTGGAAACACCACTATTGTTAATTGCAAATACAGAACATTTCAAAATGGACATACATTGACTGATTTATCAGCCTGCCCGATGTATTAGTCCATCACTTCATAGATTGTTATGATGCAAGTTTAGTTCTCAAAACAATTGTACCTGTTTCTGACCAGGATTTGGAACAGGCAGGTCTGTGCATAGTTTTAAAACTGAAGGAGCTCCAAACTCTGACACTCTGATAGCCCTCATTAATTTTGATGTTGCCATGCTGAACTCTGCAAAACAATGATTGACAAAGCAGAATAAACTTTGACTGCTGATTCCTGCACTGTAGATCAGCAAACAAATGAATTCAGGACATCTGAATCGACACAATCTCAGCAGATCTTTCTTATATAATCTCTTATGCCACTTTTTAATTTTAAAGGTAAAACTAGACATTGTATCGCAATACTGAAGAAAACTGCACGCCATGAAATAAGCTACATGAACTACATACCTACCACGCAGTCTGCAGCTGACTGAAGTCGTTCTCCGCTTCCGTAAGGAAATAATTTCGGCAGCTCTCGGCTGCCGTAGCCGAGCGAACAACAAAGCATTATGGTCGGTTAGAAAGCATGCAACAGAGCAAATGGTATACTTTATGATGTCGTTTACAAGTAAGACCGATAGGTCTTAATAGGACTAAACATACACAATCTGTAGTCTTTAAATATGGAAGGAGATACATTTCAGCAATGGAAGAATCAATGTCTTAGTAAGTGTGACTTAAGTAAGAAAGGGAGTGTAGATCATGACATTTCTCATATTGTGTCCTTTATAAACAGTCACGATCAGTACTTTACTACAAGCTCTTGCTCTGGAAGAATGATCCTGATTGACGGGGTAAGGCTGGGAAACTTTTTAGTAGGCTAACTGTTTATTGGTTATTATGCTTAAGCTGACAATGTGTACTGTCTTTACATAAATAGTTATTATACACTATCTGTCAGTTTGGACACACATCTTTTTTTTTTTAATATTACTGTTTTCTTCATTTTGCAATAATAGTGAACTCATTCAAACTCATACAAAAGTCAGCAAAATCCAAGCTTATAAAGGGATAGTTCACTCAAAAATGAAAATTCTCTCATCATTTACTCACCCTCATGCCATCCCAGATGTGTATGACTTTCTTTCTTCTGCAGAACACAAACAAAGATTTTTAGAAGAATATTTCAGCTCTGTAGGTCCATACAATGTAAGTGAATGGTGACCGGAACTTTGAAGCTCCAAAAATCACAAAGGCAGCATAAAAGTAATCCATAAGACTCCAGTGGTTTCTTCTGAAGCAATATGATGTGTGGTGAGAAATAGATCAAGTATTTTCAAACAGCCTTCTTATGCATGTTCACTAGAGTTCTTCTTCTGTTTTTTGCCAATTCGCATTCTTCGTGCAAATCGCCACCAACTGGGTTGTTGTGCAAATATTATTTATTTAGTGTTTTCCTTAGCTTTATCCCTCCCTTTTTTCTTCTCCCTGCACAGTAGGTGGAAATATGCTGAAATAAAGTGAATCGCTAAAAAAACCGAAGAAGAAGAATTTGGTCCTCTCGTGAACATGCGTAGGAGGGCTGGTGAAAGTGTAGATTTATAGTAAAAAAAAAAAAAAAAAAGCTCTTAAATATTGATCTGTTTGTTTCTCACCCATACCTATCATATCACTTCTGAAGACATGGATTTTACCACTGGAGTCATATGGATTACTTTTAGTTTTGGTCACTATTCACTTGCATTGTATGGACCTACAGAGCTGAGATATTCTTCTAAAAATCTTCATCTGAAAGAAAGTCATACACACCTGGGATGGCATGTGGGTGAGTAAATAATGAGAGATTTTTCCATTTTTAGTGTATGTGTATATTGTGGGTATTGGTCACTTTCTGTTATGTAATGGCATGTGTTTTGATTTAAGGTGTCAGACTGCCCCGATGTGCAAAAGCAAAACTGTTCCTGGTTATTTGTTACCCACCAGAAGTGCCAAAATAAAGATGTGGTGAGAAATACAGTCCCCACTGACAACATTTTACAAATTTATAACAATAATTGACCTTGATGTTACATGCCTTTTTTAAACAGGTCACGGGTTTGGAGAAGTCTGTTGGAGAAGCTACTTTCAAGTTTGAGCCTTTTGTCCTTCATGTTCAGTGTAAACACCTTGAAGATGCACAATTACTGGTGACTATCAACCTTAATTAGAATGAAACTTGCCATGTAGGATTTTTAGAGGGGAAAAAAAAGGATAACTTGATTTTCATGCTTTGTTCCTCAGCACACTGTTGCAATAAACTCTGGCTTCAGGAATTCTGGCATAACTGTGGGAAAGAAAGGCAAGATCATCATGGTAAGAAATTTCAAGCATATTTCACCCATGTAAGGTCCTGATTATATAACAACTAATGTCCTTTTTTGTTTCTTTTTACATTTTTACAATTGCATCAAAGATTCATCAATGCACTTATGAGGTCTGAAATAACTTTGAAATGTATTTGTTGTGTGTAGGCAGTGCGCAGCACACACTGTCTTGAGGTGCCACTCAGCCACAGGGGTAAAGTCCTCATCAGTGACGAATACCTCGATTTTCTTGTTGGAGTTGCTAATGAGAAGATGGAAGAAAATCTTAAAAGAATAGAGAGGTATGTTTTTAAGATGAGTATCTAGAGCAATTTCTTCTGTCTCTGTATGTTTATATACAGCTGGGCCCAAAAATCTGAGACCACTTGTGGAAATGTTTCTATTTTGCATTCTTATTTAATAAAGACATTTCCATTATATGTTTTTTATAAATGTATTATTTCATACAGAATTTTTCATGTTCAGTGTCACAAATTTGCTTGACCTAAAAACTTGAATCTTACAATATTGCTTCATTTTACATTATAACTTTTCTTTGTTTTAAAATGTTAAGTTCTTACAAATCTTAAAATTCATAGAAATAATGATCAAATTTTCATTGTGGTCCAAGGGTTTTGGATCCCACTGTTGTGTATATGTAAGTGTTTTATTAAAATGATAATGTCATATTTATTTTTAACAGATTCAATGATTGCTTACAAGCTGCCCTTCAACCTCAACAACAGATACGTAGTTTACAGGAGGGGACGGACAAGAAACCTGTCTACAGGCGGAGGAGGAAAAGGGTACAGGTCAATTCTGTGACAGACTGTGACAGCCAAAGTGTCAAAGAACCAACTGAAAGCAATCAAAAAGAAATGGACTGTGATCTAATGTTTTTATCATAGGAAAACTTTCTATTCATTATCTGACCATCAGTCCCTGGCATTTAGCTCCAAACTTTTTCAACTGTGCACATTTACCAAAGATTGTGTTCAATCAAACACCCATTTAGTGGAGTACTAGCCCATTAAACATACTTCACATTGTCATTTTTGTGAACATTGGATGTAAACATTGGCAAAGGGTGCAGATGTCTTAACTAAAAGTTAAGTTGTTTCTTAATGACAAATGTAAATAAAGCATACTTCAACCCAATTCTGTTAGAAACCTTCAGATTTTTTAAAAGGGGCGCCTGCTTCCTGTATAGCTCATTCATACGTCTTATTATTTTGTGTGACTGTGGTGAATCTGTTTTAGTTTAACATGCCATACTTCAAAAGCTTATGAGTGTAAACCTTATTCGTTTTTTATTTATTTATTTTTTTGCTTATGCTGAAGGAAGATGTTTTCCAGCATTGCCCTCTTACAGCAATGTAGAAATCGACTGTTATTCATCTCTGAAAAGCCATTTGTCAGATGTTGTAAAAAACTGCTGTGTGGTTTGGAGCACATTTTCACTGGATTAGAAGGCATTACTGTCTGGGCCTAGTCCTGCAACGGCTCATTTGGGTGTCTTGCCTCATTAAAAATCCTGTCTCCACTGTTCTCATTCTGATGTCTTATTTTAATTGAAGACTTTCATACTTTTAATTAAGACAGAAACTATAATCCACACAAAGTTTTTGTGATGTTTAACAAGATTTATGTGATGTTGAAAAAAAATGCAATGTTAAAGATCCTTTTGGTGAAACAATAAAATTATTAATTTAAAAATGTTTTGATTAAAATTAGCAGTCAAATGTATGTCAGTCGAAAGATACAACAGGTTCAGAGTTTTTTTGTTTGTTTTTTTATTTTTATTGAAAAGTTTAGGATTTGTTTTTTGTTTTTTAGGGTTCAATACAAGTTAAGCTCAACCTACAGCATTTGTGGAATAATATTAATAACCACAAAAAAATATTTCGACTCATCAATCCTTTTCTTTAAAAATGGAGGTTTCATTGAGGCACCTACAATGGAAGTTAATGGGGCAAATTTTTGGAGGGTTTAAAGGCAGAAATGTGAAGCTTATAATTTTATAAAAGCACTTTAATTCTTCTGCTAAAACATGAATTATTTGAGCTGTTGATTAAATAGTAATTTGTACAGTCATTTTAGGGTTTGTTGACATTACTTCATCATGGCAACTAAGTTGTAAAATTGGCTATAACTTTATGCAGAAAAGGTTTGTAAGTTATTTTATTACACTAAAATCATGTTTACACGCATATTGTTTACATCTTGTGGCTATACTTTTGAAACAGTGAGTATTTTAACAATTACAGATTGGCCCCATTCATTTCCATTGTAAATGCCTCAATGAAACCCAGATTTCTGCTTTTTTTTAAAGAAAAGGGACAGGTGGAAAATAATTTTTGTGGTAATCAATATTATACCAAAAATGCTGTCGATTGAGCTAAACTTGTATTGAAAAACAGAATATTCCTTTAAGTAAATGTAATATACAGAATATTCCTTTTGTAGCCTGTTTAGCATTGCTTATTCTTATTCTCATACATTCATGATTTCATCTGTGTGTATTTTACCTGTTGCTGCTGGCGCCTAGCTCGAGTCTGTGTTTGTAGCCTGCTAGCTTTTTTAGCATCGCTTATATATTTGTTTTCAGCTTTTAATCCTTAACATCTGCCATTTTTCAGTATGCAACAGGTTTTCCCCTGCATTATTCTCTTATCGTGATTCAGCTGCGTGCATTTTCCGCATGCATCTGCTATCTATTTTTATGACGATTAAACTGCGCACGTTTTACAGTGCGCACCCGTTTTTCTCCTCTGTGGTACACAAATTATTGCATTGATCTCAAAGCACCACTTATCAAGAACCATAACAACAAACAATTGCGTGTGGGATTCACATCGATCTCAAACCCTCACCGCTCAGGAACAACCAACAACAATCAATTGCGGTAAGTCATGGCATCCGCTCATGTTATTTCTTCCTGCATTGCATGTCACATGTTTACTATAGCTTCTTCCATCAGCAGTGAGGGATTTACATGTGATAAATGTAAGGCATTAGTCAGGCTGACGGAGAAGTTTAATGAGTTAGAGACACGCATCCGAATGCTAGTGGAGGTCATTGAGAGAGAGAAGCCGGTAGAAACTGTTTCAGATGCGGGTAGAACAGCGAGCAACACACACACTTTGGTTCTGTCTCCAGAGCCCCTGCAGCAGGGCGTTTGGGTGACGTCTTGGCAGCATATTTGCTCAGCAAAGTGACACCACTCTCCTGTTCCTGTTAGGGTTTCCAATCGATTCTCCCCACTCAGTGATGTACCTACTGAGAATCATGTTGAAAGAGCCCTAATAATTGGTGATTCTATTGCAAGGAACGTGGAAATAGAGACTCCAGCCACTATTGTTAAATGCATTTCATGTGCCAGAGTGTCTGACATCAGATCAAATTTACAAGTGCTGGCTAATGCTAAACGTAGATTTTCTAAAATTGTTATTCATGTCGGCACTAATGATGTCCGACTATGTCAGTTGGAGATCACTAGAGATAAAGTTAAAGAAGTGTGTGAACTTGCACAAACGATGTCAGACACTGTAATATGCTCTGACCCCCACCCTGCTAGTCATGGTGACAAGGTTTAGAGTAGATTAGTGTCACTGAATGGCTGGATGTCTGAGTTGTGTCTGGAGAATAGCATAAGATTTATAGACAATTGGAAGAGTTTTTGGGTAGACCTTACCTGCTAAAAAGAGACAGACTCCATCCCTCCAGGGAAGGTGCCACTTTCCTCTCTTGTAATTTGGGTCATAGTCTTAATAATGATAGTATTTGACTAGCTGGGGCCCAGGTCAGATTAAACTGGTTAATCCGAACATCTGCTAGCTGCCTTGATATGTCACACAGATCACATAAACTACAACACATAGAGACTGTGTCTGTTCCACGAACTAGCAAACACAAACACTCACTAAATCATTTAGAAAATGTTTTATTAAGGTCAAATTTGAACAAAACAAACAAATTAAAGATAAACATCATATGAAGATAGGGCTACTAAACATTAGATCTCTTTGTACCAAAGCACTAATTGTAAATGAAGTGATTACAGATCATAGTTTGGATGCATTCTGTTTGACTGAAACCTGGCTTAAACCGGATGAATATATTAGTTTAAATGAATCTACTTCCCCAGGTTATTGTCATAAACATGAGCCTCGTCTGAAAGGTCAAGGAGAAGGTGTTGCTACAATTTACAGTGAAGTTTTTGGTGTTACTCAGAGGACAGGATATAAGTTTAAGTCTTTTGAACTAATAATGCTTAATGTGACACCATCAGATATAAATAAAAAAACTCTGTCATCTTT
Source organism: Myxocyprinus asiaticus (assembly GCF_019703515.2). Lineage (NCBI taxonomy): Eukaryota > Metazoa > Chordata > Actinopteri > Cypriniformes > Catostomidae > Myxocyprinus > Myxocyprinus asiaticus. The sequence goes on along the minus strand of NC_059349.1, from coordinate 19,035,168 downwards.
TGCCCTTGCTACAGTATATAGATCACCCAGGCTGTACTCAGATTTACTTGGTGAATTTGCTAATTTTTTTTATCAGATCTTGTAGTTACTGTAAATAGAGCTTTAATTGTTGGTGACTTCAACATTCACATAGATAATGAAAATGACACATTGGGATATTCTCAACTCTCTTGGAGTCAGACAAAATGTGACAGGACCAACTCATCGCCATAATCATACGCTAGATTTAATTCTGTCATATGGAGTTGATGTTGATACTATAGAAATTCTGCTGCAGAGTGATGACATCTCAGATCATTACCTCGTCTCTTGTATGCTGCAATCAGCTAATGTTACTCAATCTACACCACGCAATCGTTCAGGTAGAACTATTCTTTCAACCACTAAAAATAGCTTCACTAATAATCTTCCAGATCTATCTCATACACTCAGTAAGCCCCAAAGCCTAGAAGAACTTGATGAAATAACAGAAAATATAAATACAGTCTTCTCTAGCACTCTTGATAGTGTCGCCCCCCCTTTCAATTAAAGAAAATTAAAGAAAAAAGCTCTAAACCATGGTACAATGATCACACTCATGCTCTCAAGAGAGCAGCTCGGAAAATGGAGCGCAAGTGAAAGAATACAAAATTAGAGGTATTTCGCGGTGCATGGATGGATAGTGTCTGTAGCTACAGACAGGCACTAAAAGCTGCCAGGTCAGCATATTTTAGCAAACTCATAGAAAATAACCACAACAATCCTAGGTGTTTATTCAGTACTGTGGCTAAATTGGTTAGGAATAAAGCCTCGACTGAATCAGATATTCTGTCGCAGCACAATATGACTTCATGAATTTCTTTACTGATAAAATTGGAATTATGCAATCATCTGTCACAATACCTCAGAAAAAAGTGTCTCATCATTTTCTTCACGTGCAACCTCAATCCTTCGCTGTCAAAACATCAAAAGCCACAACATGAATGTTAGATCCAATACCAACTAAGCTCTTAAAAGAGGTATTTCCTGTAATATCAGAACCTCTTCTTAATATTATTAACTCCTCGCTATCCTTAGGACATGTTCCAAAACACTTCAAAATGGCAGTTATCAAACCACTTATTAAGAAGCCACAACTTGATCCTGGAGATCTGGCTAATTATAGACCGATTTCGAATCTCCCATTTATGTTGAAAATACTAGAAAAGGTAGTGTCCTCCCAGCTATGTTCATTCCTACAGAGAAATAGTATATATGAACAATTTTAGTCAGGATTTAGGCTCCATCACAGTACAGAGACTGCACTTATCAGAATTACAAATGACTTGCTCTTATCATCTGATCGAGGCTGCATTTCACTTCTAGTGCTTTTAGGTCTTAGTACTGCATTCGACACGATAGATCACAACATTCTCTTGAATAGGCTAGAGAATTATGTTGGCATTGGTGGACTTGGATTAGCATGGTTTAGGTCCTATTTAGCAGGACTTGGATTAGCATGGTTTAGGTCCTTATTTAGATTGGACCACTACCACTTTGTCTATGTAAATGAGGAATTGTCAAACCAAACAAAAGTAAAGTATGGAGTGCCACAGGGATCAGTTTTAGGGCCTCTGCTTTTCTCCTTGTATATTCTTCCCCTGGGAGATATTATCAGGAATCGTGGAATAAGTTTCCACTGTTATGCCGATTTATATTTCTTCAAAACCTGACGAAATTTCACAATTCTCCAAATTAGCAGAGTGTATCAATGAAATAAAAGATTGGATGGCCAGAAATTTCCTTCTACTCAATTCCGACAAAACAGAGGTACTAATTATTGGACCAAAAACCTCTAAAAACAAGCCGCTAAAATATCATTTGACTCTCGCTGAATGTACTGTTACATCGTCTTAAACAGCGAAGAACTTAGGTGTTAGATTTGATACCAGTCTGTCCTTTGAAAATCAAATTACCAGTGTTTGTAGAACAGCATTCTTCCACCTAAGAAATTTTGACACATGCTCTCTGTTGCTGATGCCGAAAAACTTATTCAAGAGTTTTTGACCTCAAGACTAGATTATTGTAATGCATTACTGGGAGGATGTCCAGCAAGATCAATAAATAAACTTCAATTGGTTCAAAATGCAGCTGCCAGAGTGCTGACTAGAACCAAGAACTATAAGCCCCATTTTATCGTCGTTACATTGGTTACCTGTTAAATTTCGTATTAATTAAAAAATTCTGTTAACTACATACAAAGCTTTGAATGGTCTAGCCCTGCAATACTTAAGTGACCTTCTACCATGCTATATTCCATCACGTTCATTACGATCACAAAATTCTGGCCTGTAAATAGTTCCTAGAATATCAAAATCCACAAAAGGAGGTAGATCCTTTTCATATTTGGCTTCTAAACTATGGAATAGTCTCCCTAACACTGTTGGGACGCAGACACACTCACTCAGTTTAAGTCCAGATTAAATACTTATTTATTTAGCCAGGCATACACCTAATTTATCCTTAGGTCTGCCAGAACCAGAAACCAGAAACACCGATCATGATCTATAACTCTACAATAAATAGAATGGCATCTGTGCTAATATTATTCTATTTGTTTCCCTGTCTCAACCTTGGGACTCCTATCCTGAAGTCACCAGAACTGGCTGGATCCAGCTCCATTCCTGCTTCGTGTTGGACTCCACTGCTACGTGTCTCTGAGTGATGAGGACTAATAGCAGCCGGTGCCAGCCAAACATCACTTCAGTCTATTATGATGGACTTCAGAGGATGAACTGATGCCAACTTTAACCATAAGACATGGGATACATCATATGCCATTGCCTGAACCTTGGACTTAGGATAGACCTCACCGAAATTACCGGCCGGTTGAACTGCGTTGCACCTCATTGATCTCTGCCTGCATCAACTTGGTCTAATGATGGATTACACTCTTATAATGGAATACATAGACTATCAATTAATTGCCAACAAAACACCTTCATCAGCCAACTAACTAGGACAATTGCATCTATGTGAACTTCTGCAGTTAATCCAGGATAGACTTAAAAGACATTAGTCATTAATCTTACAGTTCATACAAAATCTTTGTTTAAACACTGACCCTTAACACTTAATTAGTTTAATAATTTTAAACCATGACTTGCACTATACATAACTAATATTGACATTATATTCATGATGTTAGCCAGAGGGAAACTGGCCCCCACAGTGAGCCTGGTTTCTCCCAAGGTTATTTTTCTCAATTAACCAACATCTTATGGAGTTTTGTGTTCTTTGCCACAGTCGCCTTCGGCTTGCTCACAGGGGTTTTATATACAATTATTATTTAATTACTTATTTTTAAACACAATTCACAATCGCATTTTATCAAACTACACAATGATGACTAAGACATTATAGATATTACAGTTTCATTTTCTGTTAATGCATGATTTTCTGTAAAGCTGCTTTGAAACGATGTGTGTTGTGAAAAGCACTATACAAATAAAAATGACTTGACTTAAAGAAATGTTATGAAGTCAAATGAAGAAAGATGAGAAAGATGTCAGTCTGAGTGCCTTCTGTCATTAAAGCAAAATGAGGTGTACCAAATACTAAGAAACTCTCAAATTCATGTATATTTTTCAAGTCAAATGTGCACTGAACTATGCTGATAGACAGTATAATTTGTAATGGAACTGCAAAAGTGCTGGCAAAATATAAGCAAACACTAGTGGTCTCAGACATTTGAACACCATTGTATCTTATCTTTCCAAATAAAGGTTGTACATTTTTAGTACAACCTGATATTACGCAAGTGAATATGTCTTCTCATGGCACATATTAGTAAATTAGTGGATAAAAAGCACATTTAAAAAGACATTTGTTTTTCTAGAGAAACAGAAAATGAGCGGGTCTGGAATGAGTGCTGAACTGTGGCTTTCTGAGCTGTCTTCAGACAGATAGTGATCTACATGAATGTGTACAGCTGTAGACCAGTAGATGGGGTAAATGCACTTTTAAACATAGCAGTAACTATACTTGAATAGAACAACTGCGCTGAGGAAAGTTAAACTTCACTGTGTGGTTCAGTAGTATCTCTAGTTGAACTGTATTTAATGCTTGGTTCAGTTACTGCCCTGAGAGTATTTTCAAACTTTAGCCACATTCAAAATGGCTTAATAATGATAAAAAAATAAAAAGAAATTCAGATAATAGTCTTGAAATAAATATAGATTTTTAGATTAGATTCTTTAGATTACATTTTTCTTGTAGATATGCATATATATTATTTTTATGATTATTATTAATCATATATATTAAAATCAAATGTCATAATATTAATAAAACTAATTTATTAAGATTATTACTTTAAGATTATTTACAATTTAGATTCTAATTTAATTGGTATGGTTGATTTTCACAATCGCAAATATAAAAAGGCTTTCACAAAGATTAATAAAATTATTTACAGAGAATGAATGAAAAGTAATAAATCTGTTAAAGGGATAGTTCACCCAAAAAATGAAAATTCTCTCATCATTTATTCACCCTCATGCCATCCCAGATGTGTATGACTTTCTTTCTTCTGCAGAACACAAACAAAGATTTTTAGAAGAATATTTCAGCTCTGTAGGTCCATACAATGCAAGTGAATGGTGACCAGACCTTTTAAAGCTCTAAAAACCATAAAAGCAGCATAAAAGTAATTCATATGACTCCAGTGGTTTAATCAATGTCTTAGAAACAGATCAATATTTAAGTCCTTTAAGACTTTTTTCCTATCAATATTTACTTTCACTTTTAAATTCTTCTTCTTTTGTTTTTTGGCAATTCACATTCTTCATGCATATCGCCACTTATTGGGCGGGGCAGATTAAAGGTGGAGATTTATTGAAAAATAGGACTTATAACTAGTGTGTTTCTCACCCAGACCTATCATATCGCTTCTGAAGATATACAGATTTAACCACTGGAGTCTTATGGATTAATTTTATTCTGCCTTTATGTCCTTTATGAAGATACAAAGTTCTGGTCACCATTCACTTGCATTGTATGGACTTACAGAACTAAGATATTCTATATTAAAAAAAAATGAAAAGAAAATGTGTTTGTGTCCTGCAGAAGAAACAAAGTCATACACATCTGGGATGACATGATGGTGAGTAAATGATGAGAGAATTTGTAACCTTTGGGTGAACTATCCCTTTAATATTTTGTATTTTTGGATATTTCACACTAGATAGCATCAGGTAAAATGTGAGTTACTTGATTGAAATATAGTATTCTGTAATTCTAAGGCTGAAACCACTAAAGATCCAGTGTAGCTCTGGCCAGTTTCAGACACATGCCTGCCAATTGTTATGCACTCCTATTGTTTCCTCATCATCAAGAAAACAGTAGCATTCAGATCCAAGTTTTCCCAACCAAATGACTTCTAATGATAATCCTTAAATAACATAAATTAGCCAGCTGAAAGACTAAGAAATTATTCAAAATCTCTCATAATTATTACAAGACATTAAGTGTTGGGGGAAGGAGGGGCGCTTGATTGGCAGGTTGAGCTGAAGGAGCATTAGAGTGAGTGAGAGGGAGTGCTGGGAGGGTACGAGAACCGCTGCAATCAGAGGTGAATTGGGAGCTTTTGTGCCTGTGTGATTGTCAAGTGGACCATTTCTGTCTCTGATTAGGACCCTCTCCCACAGGCTGATTTGGTGGCTGCGTGTCCTTAGGAATCCCTGCGCAATCATGCTGCCTCTTACTGTCACTCCAGGACCACTGATTTCACAAAGAGAGAGAGAGAGAGAGAGAGAGAGAGAGAGAGAGAAAAGTGAAAGAAAGAGATACATGTGCCAGCTCAAGCCCTGTATTCTTAAGTAAACACAGACTAATTTTTACTCTAGGAAAGGTCACTTGTGCTGTTTAGTTTAATGAGTATTTAACTAAAAGGGCAAGACCATAAAGAAAACTCAGAAAAATTATTTATTGCTATTTTCTGACACATTAGGGCCCAATTTCATGTTTTTCTTAAAGAATAAATTGCTTGTATTATCAATTTTTCTGTTTATATCCCCAAGGATTCACTGCCCATAGGGTATAAAAAAGAGTTAATATTTAGCTGTGCTTCTTACCAGATTTAAATCCATTCAAAAACATTTTTAAAACATTAGTTTGGTGTCAGAGTCTTTTTACAATAATTACAAAAAAGTACCATGCTTTTTGGAAATGGTTCCATGGTATTACTGTTTTGTTTTGTTTTTTGGATATGGTTCCATGGTAATACCATGTTTTTAGGACATGTACTGTATGATGGTAATAAATAATATCCTTTGAAGTAACATGAAGTACCTTGTAAATACTATGGTATTTGATGATGATTGTTATTTAACACCACAGTATATTTCAGTGCTACTTTATAAAAATCTGATCCCATAATACCATGGTACTGATCAAAATCAAGCGGAGGGCCAGTGCCCCAGGTCTCCAGACTACCAGGGGCGTCCAAAGCCTCAGGACTGGCAAAGGAAGTAGAACACCAGGGCCCCTGGCAAGTACAGTGTGAGCTCATCACTAGGGACCCAAAAGCCTTTGCAAAAACAGCACAAGCTGACCACTTGAGTCCCCAAGCCTTTCGGTAAAAACAGTACGAGCTGATTGCTTGGGCCCTGTGATGATACACCTTAAGGGGATTATTTTGGTCTGTTCTCACAGAAAAACCAACTGGATTGCTTCAGAAGACATGGATTAAACCACTGGAGTCTGATGGATTACTTTTATGCTGACTTTATCCCCTTTTTTGGAGCTTAAAAAGCCTGATCACCATTCATTTGCATTGTAACCACCAACAGAGCTGAGATATTCTTCTAAAAATCTTTGTTTGTGTTCTGCTGAAGAGAGAAAGTCATACACAGCTTAGATGGCATGAGGGTGACTAAATGATGAGAGAATTTTCATTTTTGGGTGAACTATCCCTTTAAGGACTTCAGACTGGTAGTTGCACTGACAGTTCAGAGAAGAAGTTTCTGTAGAAATGTAAATTCACATACTTTTTGGGAAGCATTACTAAAATTGGTGTTATTGTTTAATAAGAAACATCTTCTGCTTATTGTCTCCAAAATAAAACTGAGATGTGATAGTCTTTGTAGTCTTTATTTAAATAAAAGAGATACAAAATATTCATGATTAAAAGTAATTTGATCATAAATCAAGCTCTGTAAAAATCAATATAGTATTACACATGGACCTTTAAAGGAAAATAATGTATATAGTAATAAGCTAATTTTGTAAACATGTCTAGTTTACAGCTTACACAAAACAGCAATTATTATACATTTATTTTTAACATATTTTCTATTTATATCATATCATGTGATGTGTTGTAGTGTTCAACTTACTTAATATAAATGATTACAGTTGTTGTTTTTTTAAGCAATATGTATGCAAATCCAAATGTCTGAATTCCAGTTAAATGTATATCTTCCTTTGTGATATTATTTTAGCAGATCAGATCTTTCCTGAAAGAAGCTGGGCTTTTGTAGGAGACTCATTCTATATCCAGGTCTTATCTCTTATTCAGGCTGTGCTGAGAGTAGTCTGATCTTTCAGTAATTTGACGAGGCCTCCATGTTTTGTTTTATCAGCTTTAACTGCTGTCCCTTACTCTTTGATCTGTATCATTATGTACTCTAGGTACTGAATGTATGGGCTATGGGGTCAAACCCTCCAGAACGAGAACAGAATGTGTTTGCATTTTGGCAGGTATCAGATGAGTAATTGGATGAACTGATGAATCACATAACTGGTTCAAGAGCATATTCCCTTCTTTCTTTTTTTGTGTTGTTGTGGGGAGATTCATGAGTCAAATTGAAACTCGCATGTTTTGATGGTAAACAGTATTCCATTGTTCTTTTACATTTGTTTCTATATCTGTTTGTTCTTTGGATCTATGAAGATGAATGACATCAGCACATGGTGCAGAGAATTGTATGGTATGAGGTCTTATATCAAACACTGATGTGCCGTCCAGATCTCCTTTAGGAAGTACATCTCTCATTTCGGCTTAACAACTGTGACATTCATGTATTGATTACATAAGTACACATGGTGGCCCTTTCCATATAACAACTTACAGCAGAATTGCCCGTGGTAGAATACCATTTAAGTTATGTCTGAAAGATGGGGGCCAAACAAGGAGCTTCTCACGAGAACCGAAATTATGATTTAGAACGCACAGATTTGGAAGATTAATTCATAGTAATTAAATCATCTCGGGCGCTCGATTATGTTCAGACAGCAAAAATGTCTGTGCATGCAACTGTACCCCAATGGAAAGAAAAATAAACAGTTGCACACAGGGTACTGTATCATTATCACAACAAAGGCTGGAGAAGGGAGCTTCTGAAATCTGAGGATAGAAACATCTGGAGCGTGTTAATCAACCGGTGAATGACGGATGAGTTTTATTCTGCCTGGCGACAGATACAAGGCGGGCCTCTTAGTCGATTGTGACGCATGATAATGACATCATCTGACTAAAGTGGCCCATAATGGGGCTTGGATAGAGGTTTGTGCCATGTTCAACTAAGCTCACTGATGTGGCGAAACAGGTTGCTGTTTTAATTTCCATGGAATTGTTTGGCTTGTTATAAACAACATTATGATACACAGATCATCTTTTAATAGAATAGACAAATGTTCCCATTGAACACTTCCAGCACAATTCAAAGAAGTTCCCGTTGTAATTCCTGTGGAAGTATTCAACTTATTGTAAACAGCTGTTGAAATCAATATTGGAGTCTTGTGTCTTTTAGTCCATGTCTGTTAGCTTTGAAGCTAATATTGAAGCTATGATGCTAATGTTGACAAAATTCACTTTTAGCAGATATGCACATTTAAAATGTATAGTCTTTCTCTTCAGGAAAAATGGACCAAAATATTGATGACTCATCGTGCACTACACAGATTTTTATCCAATCACATGCTCTCTAGAATGAGAATGTCCCTACCCCTAATGCCACCTGGCACAGACTAACAAGCATTGATTTCCCTCACAAACTTCCTTTTTCGATCGAAAATGTCAACACAGAAAAAAACTACTTTAAAGAAGGTCAACGCTATCTTTTTTCAAACAAGCAAATGATCCCATTAAAATCTTCCAGAACAGTCTCAGATAGAGGAAGAGCTTCTGTCACACTGAGCATATTGTATAATGACATTTCTCTGTATTTGAGCACTGTTAGCCTCTTTGTCTTGATGTATGTGATGTGTGTGTCTGCTTTGTATTGTGCATTTCACAGTACTTGTGGTACCTGCAGCCCCCCTCGGGCCATATGGAGGTCAACCTCTCCTTTGCCCCAGTGATGGGTGGCGTGCTGCCTGCCGCTCGCTGGTGGGCCGGCTGTAATTTGTGATCCCCTGTAATTTCCTGCTACTTTGTGAAGTGGTAGAAGGGCGGAGACAACGGAGGAGGTTGAAGGACCCTTCCCTGTTTGACCTCTCTCAACTTCATGCATCACCCTGAAGGAAATAATTACATGGGAAGTAGAGAAAAAGAAATGAAAGGAAAAAAGAGAGAAATAGAGCAGTGAGAACCATAAACATATATTGACCTGACTGGGTTCACTTTGGAAGTAGAGCACCCTAAAGAGGTCAAAGGTCAGGGCGGCCATGCGTTGTGAATTAGTAAATGTATATTCACATTCAAACAAAGTGCATGTTGTGACATATACCAAAATATAAAGGTTGGAGGAAAATCTTAATATCCTACAAAACAAACAGCTCAATTCAATTTTTAAAAACAGAATTCTTGAAAGATAATTTTTTACCATAAATGTATACATATACTTAGTTCTCCAAACTGTGAACATATAGAAATGCCAATTGGATCTATTATTTTATAATATGCACATAAGATGGAATTGGTTGTAAGGAATATATTGTGAGCTAATCAGGTGTGATTAGAACAGAGCGAGAGACTGACTCGGGTGTTATACTGTACATACAAACAAGCTCTGCCATCAAGCCCTCATAAATTGCTAATGTATTCTTAATGTATTCTTAATCAGCAGTCTAACCACACTTTGATTTCTTTTTATGTGATGAAAAATGATTAGCAGTCGAAACAAGTCTGATCTGTCTACCATCAGTGACGTATTTGGAAAAAACAGATTTATAACATGCAGACTGCAAATTCTTTGATGCATTTTAACAAGTTAAACTGCTATTAAACATGTCACTCTTTTTGGGAATCCAAACATTCAACCGTCTGTTTGCAGCCAGCAAACTTGATCCACAAAGACAGTACATGTTTGTTCACTACGAGGAGTGACTGATCGAATGGAATCCAATGGATTCAAATGGAAGATTGAGCGTAAGTCTTCTCATTTTTAACTCGTAAGAATAAAAGGGCAATATATTTAAATGTAGCCACTGTAAAATACAGACTATACTATATTAAAATAAAGCTATATACTGTAGATAGTACCCATAATGAGCTGTCAGTGCAAACAGGCATATGCCATTTCTTTAAAAGAAAACAAAAAATTTTAAATCTTGGAAAGAATTTATGCTGATTCACAGTTCTATAATCTTTAGGAGGAATTTATGATGCTTAGATATTATAACCCTTTGAAAAGTGCATTTATTCATTTTTTGTTTATCTCTTGCTGGCCGATATGGCAGTCATCTTCGACATGGCACCTAGTCAAATCTTGGATACTGACACCTAGTGGCATGGATGCAGCATCACACAAAAGCAATAGTTTTCGGTTAGCAATGCAATTATGAAAAACTCGCTACTCTATGTCTCCCATTATTCATTTATTATTAAACTGAGAAGTATTCAGCTGGTCATGTGATCTCAACATGGCAGCTTCCATGAGGCAGCCCAACTCCATGTAAAATAAAATTAGGCTACTTAAATGACTGGAGTGTGCATGGTTTTAAACAGATTTTCTATTATTTTCTTTAGGGGTAAAACTTATATGTATATATATATATATTACTGAGTGCATATTTATTGAGAATTAGGGGAAACTGATATATCTGTACTAATAATACTACAGATTTCCTCCCACAGCCACAAGCACCTCCAAGACCGCTACCGCCACCATCATGAGATGTAACAAAACATTGCAACAGTCCTGTGTTATTGCACCCAAGGCCAATCTGATTGGCACTTCCCCGTTGTTGGACATTTCAGTGGTTGTCCTACATGGGAGCCGCATCAAAGAAACCAGAGCGGAGTGCCATGTTTTCAGATGGGGTCTGTGATAACAGCCATTCATCTTCATTGGCTGGAACAAACCTTGGAGTGATCAAGGCACGCTAGGCCCTTTATACCTCATATCTGTGGGGAGAGCAAGACTAAACGATATGGAAAATCCTTCATGTCAGTGCAGGTTTCTCAAAACAGCCCTCAGCATGTGTGCCACACCAACTGGTCTCTCCTTTCAACTCTGCTTGATACTCAGCACTTGTTGTGGGTGTGTGGAGGGTCTGTATGAATTTCTTTACTGCTGATATTTACTGTGCACAAACAACTTTGTCCAGGGTAAAAAAAATAACTTTTTGCTTATTTTACCATTTTTTTCTGGCCACGAAACTGTATTTTGCATTCATTTTATTTCAAAAACATATTTTTGTTCCTATGACAATTTAATTATTTAAAGGGATAGTTCACACCAAAATGAAATTTCTCTCATCATTTACTCACCCTCATGCCATTCCAGATGTGTATAACTGTCTTTCTTTTCGCTGAACACAAACACAGATTTTTAGAATAATATCTCAGCTCTGTAGGTCCATACAATGGATTTAACCACTGCAGTCATATGTTTTAATTTTATGCTGCCTTTATGTGCTTTTTGGACCTTTAAAGATCTGGCCACCATTCACTTGCATTGTATGGACCTACAGATCTGAGATATTTTTCTAAAAATCTTCATTTTTGTTCAGCAGAAGAAAGTCATACACATATGGGATGGCATGAGGGTGAGCAAATGATGAGAGAATTTTCATTTTTGGGTAAACTATCCCTTTAATTATTTTTCCCCTTGCATATTGGTGACAAACAACACACTTTATTGTTTCACTTGCAGCGCGATACATGACATGAGATGGATTTCCATCTGTCAATCAAATGGTGCCTGTCACAGAAATGTGGAGAAATTTAGATTTTTTATTTTATTTATTTTTTTAGTGGCTTTATGCAGGGAATATTCACATTTTAATTGCTAACCTCACTTACATCAGTGAGGCTATTCTAACAATTTGATGTAGAGCATGTATTACATTCCATTTCTTAATAAAATTATCAGTCAACTGGTGAGCAACTTTTATTTACTCTCAAAAGCCAATTTTTACTTGCAATTAGCACTTGACAAGAGTTAAGTTTGGACCCTGCCTGTGAAGGTGGGATTGAGAGTGCTTCATGAGCAATTTAGACTGCTTAAAAATACTATGTATTTTATTTGTCATTAATTCATATCCATGTGCAAATATTTACATAGGACGCAGAGATGTTCCATGCAATTTCCGTTTGAATCTCTGCTTCTCTTTGATGCTCTATAAATGAATCGACACTTTTTCCCCTTCAATCACTCTTCCAATGCCAACATCTTAACATAAATCCTCCTCTAATCTTTCAAAAAGGCTTCTATTCTTGTAAGCACTCCAAATGAAGAGTGTTGATGGGTACAGGATTTCAAAGCAGCTTTTGTTATTTCAGGACACTTGACAAAACTCCTTTAAGAGAGAGTGAGAGAAAAAAATGTGAACACATTAAACCACGGAAAGTGCTTTGACACATTTGTCATTGTGCAAACTTTAATCTTTATCAATCCTCTTTAAGAAATGCTTATTTGTTTATCATGCAGTTCCATATCTGTAACAGTTTTCCTGTCTGTATCAAATAGTACTGTTAAAAGTCTTTGATGTGGGGATCATTTGGCACAATATAACCACTCTCCCCTCTTTAGTCTGGCTAACCTTTGACGTATAGTTTGACGTCCAGTTATTTTTGAAACGGACGACTCCAGAATAATGTTTTTGTATTTTTTATCCTGTTTTACATTGGCCGGTCCTAGCAGCTCTCAAGTCACGCTTTCAGGCACGCAATTGGCGGAAATTGGTCAATAACAGGTGGTAAGTGATGGACTATTTTTAGGCCAGTAAATGGGCTAAACAAACCAAAATAATAGGGTTAACGTCCGGGTTAGTCACAAGTATCGCTTCTGAGGTATGGACACAGAGACAAAAGGATCAGTTAGCAGGGAAGGAGACAGAAATGCTATTCGGAAGTCTTTGTGTTATTCTGGCTTTTGTGTTTTTAAAGCTGTACAATGACTAACTTATCTGAATAATAATGATACCAGTCATTTCAGCAGCATTGTGTTGGAACCGATCACATCTCTGACATAATTTTTCTTTGAAGTCAGTAAATGGGGTTGAAAATAATTCTGCATAAGGTTAATGAATTAAAAGCATGATTACATCATTAAAATGTATCAGTTCCTACCCTACTGAAAACCATTAGGCTTTAGGCTGGTTTGCTTGTCTCCGCAATTGGCCAAGCTGGTACTACGACGATTAAGCTGATCTCCCAATCTGGTAAAGCTGATGTTTAGCTGGTCAGCCAGCTGGTCTCTGCAAAGCCCAAAAACCCACTTAAACCATCACACCAGACCAGCCTGGCCAGGCTTGGAGACCAACTAATCACCTTTGGTGGGTATGAGGTTTGGTTAGCTGTAATTACTACACATGTGTAGATATTAAAGTTCTCCATCTTTCAAAAACAGTTTACAATGCAATACAAATGGCAGTGCACTTTAAAACTAATACCACACAGTAAAGAACAAGTAAAAGGTAAAAATTGCTGTGCAAAGTTGGTTCCTATACAGCTAAATCCATCCTGTGACATGAGGGAACTGCAGCTGGAGCAGAGGCTGTGCAGAATTACAGTTTATTAAAGGATCAATATGGAAACTGCTGCATTATAGGCTTTTTGCTCCCTAATCACCAGGAAGAGCTCACAGGCTTACCGGAGGAAGGCCCCTCTTGCTCTGATTGTCCATTTAGGGCTATTATTTGTTTGATTAGGCCCCCGATATGATGCCTCGCTCCTGGACAATCAGGGATGAGATGGAGGACTGGAGCATCTCTCTGATCTTATCTCAGAGGAACGGACAACATGTGGTGCGAAACACTGAGGAGTTTCATGAAATTCAAAAAACGATTACAACAATTCAAAGGGACCATTTCAATGAGAGCAATTAGAGACTGAATTAAAACATAATAGATAATAGATACTGTTCATTTTTAAACTGTTTTAGATGCAAAGTCAGACAGATAAACAGAGTCAGTCAGACAGACAGACAGATTACACGACCTAGAGCACAGAACAAACTGCCCAGCCTTGTCTATTATATCATTACAGCACTGAGGGGTCGTGTGATGGAGAGTGAAACTCAAAGAATACTTGCTATGCGAAAATACTTCTGGAGTGTGATGGATGTGTGTAGTTGACCCATGCTGTGCTTAATCTAATGTAAGGTGTGTAGGTGCATGTTAAGAGAAGAAAGGAATTATTACACTTTGTATCTGGGTTACCTGCATGTTTTATGTCCTTTCTGCCACACTTGGCTTCACCTGTTAGCACTTCAGTATGTATGTGCACTAAAGCACACAAATACACGCTCTGACATGCTTGTATTGTGTTTTTATTTATCCTAGACTCTCTTTTTTTGACACCAGGGGTGTGAATTGTAGTGACAGCACACTACATTATGAGTTCAAAGGTCATACTGCAGTGATTTAGGGATTTTTGGAAGAAGATATTTCCAAGTTAGTAGCCGAGATAAAAACAATTGATTACCAAAATCAAGCATTTGGCTGGTTAGCATGACTGCTGCTGGTAGATGGTGCAACTACAAAAATCATTTTTTTTACATTAAGGACATTGAACAGCAGCAGTGTATTTTGACTAAATATTTTTTGCAAGCAACATCTGAATTGTAAATATGACATTATATTATAGTAGATGTTTTACCACTGCCTTATTTTTTGAAGGGCTCTCACACACTTGGAATGAATTTGTATTTTTCTCTGTAAGATATTTTGTCCTGAGAGAGTAATATCACATGTGTCTTCTCTGGAGTTTCGTCAGAGATATCAACAATGTCATAAATTGTGCTCAAGTATCAAAAGACCAATATTCAAAAGTCAGAGATTTCAATATGAACTCAACTGTGTCTCAACAAATTCTTCCAAGACCAACATTAAAGGGTTTAGTTCACCTAAAAATGAAAATTCTCTCATCATTTTCTCACCCCAGGGGTGGACTGGCCATAGAGAATACCGGGACTTTTCCCAGTGGGCCAGCCGCGAAACAGAGCTGAACGGCCGCACTGAATTCATGATCATAGATCAACTCTGATCTACTGCTGTCAAGATGTACAGTTATAAAGTAGTTATATTTTGGCCTGTTCTCACCCAAAACCAACTTAATTGCTTCAGAAGACAGTGACTAAACCTTTAATTTTTATGCTAACTTTATTTCCTTTTTTGGAGTCCTGGTCACCATTCACTTGCATTATACGGACCTACAGAGCTGAGATATTCTTCCAAAAATCTTCAATTGTGTTCAGCAGAAGAAAGAAAGTCATACACATCTGGGACGGCATGAGGGTGAGTAAATGATGAGAGAATTTTCATTTTTGGTGAACTACAGTTTTTCTCTCTGTATAGACCTAAACAAAGGACAGAGGTGGAAAATATGTTCCATTTAACAGCATGCACAAAACATAATACTTTCCAATAATAATACACTTTATTCCTTTAAAATCTGTTCCATGATCTGTTCAAAGAGGTCTTGGTAATCATCTTGATCTTTCAAAAATCACAAAAAGTTGACACCCGTTAAGATATCTCCATTGTGTCCATTATCACATTACAAATTCTAATGTAATATAATTGATGAGTAAAGGATCAACATTTCATTTAATTTATGTTCAGGTCTAATTTACCATAATGCCATTTACCACTGGCGTCACTGTATTAGTTCAAACATTGAGCTGCAGTAACAATTATCAGTGTTTATTGACAGGACCCTCAGGCTTCACCTTGTGTAACCCAATGGGGCATAAAATGATACCCTTTGTAATGTCATTTAATCTCCCTCAGTGATTCGTTGTCTAAAGGAAATGGTTACTAGCAGGAGAAATCTGTTGTTATCTGCTCAAATCTGTCTGCCAATCTGTCAGCACTCGCTACAGATGTTGTTTCATACAGGCACACACAAGATTTCCCCTGAGTAAGCGGGCCTATCTTGTTGTGCTGTGAAAATAAGGGCTGTGTGTATGTTTTTATGTGTATGCTTAATCTGCAATCTGCTTGTAACATAAAATATGTCTGCATTGTTGTGGCTGCGTTGGAGATCATGAGAGGAGTATTGAAGCTCTTAGGACCCGCTAGACCGAGCTTCATTTTGTTTTGATGTCCAGGATTTGTATGAATGTAGCTTGTGCTA
This sequence comes from Myxocyprinus asiaticus, assembly GCF_019703515.2. NCBI lineage: Eukaryota > Metazoa > Chordata > Actinopteri > Cypriniformes > Catostomidae > Myxocyprinus > Myxocyprinus asiaticus. Next base: position 19,018,682 of record NC_059349.1, on the reverse strand, counting down.
CGAATGCATAAAGGTCTCAGAAACCGTTTCTGACAGCTGAACTAGTCCAAAAACCGACCCGTCGTAAACAGTTGAAACTAATCTCATATTCTCAGTTGACACTCACATTCAGCCTACATCCAAAGTTTTTTTTTTTCTTTTCTATTCTTTTCTTTTCGTCCTGCTCATGCTTGTAATGAAATGAATCTATTTTGGGGGTCTGCCTAAGTCTGAAGACAAGGTGACAAAACCCTGGAGAGAAACGATTACTTTCTGATATACAAACATTCAATTTGGGAGCTGCTGCCACATTCAGGCTGAGGCATGCCATGGGCTCCGAAAACTATTTTGACAGATGGTGGTTCATGATAAACGAGCCTCCTTTTTCATTGAGAGGTAAGTATTTCTAACAGCTCTTAGACAGTTTTGGCATAAATATCCCCTGTGTATTCATTAGAACCAGGATATGTCAGGTTGCTACTTATTGCCGCTATGCACACTGTTAGAGTGCACAGAAACTACATGTGTGATCACCTTGTGTCTATGTGAATTTACAAAGTAAGCAATGCATCAGCTAGTATAAAGGCCCATACCTGAAAACCGCTCCCATAACACAAACATTTTGATAGAAATGTCTCTTTCTAACTCTGTCTCTATTATACATAAATTGGGGTCCAAAAGTCCCCATCTGAGATTACTTTCATTTTAACCAGCAAATAAACAGAAAGTTTTAGGATTAGAGAAGTTGTGATGTAAAATGAAGAAGAAATCTCTAAGATTCTACTTTATTTTTAGGCCACTAATCAAATAAGCAAATTTTTTGAAAAGGTCAGATTTCCAAGCTTTCTTTGCAACATTTTCAAATTATGCTGGATAACATGCATCATCAGGTTTCGCACAAACTTAACTCACACAGTTCATGCCAGGTCAAGTGCATGCTGTCATTAAAGCAAACGAGGAAATACCAAATACTAAAGAAATACTGAAATTCATGTAAATGAATTTAATGCTCATAATATGAATTGTAGTCTATTTAATAATTTTATAGTACAGTAATTCAGAAAAATGCAATATTGAAGCATTTTGACTAGTGGTCTCAGACTTTTGTGACCCACCATACATAGAGAGAAGTGGGTGAGAAAGCAATTATTGCTTACGTGTGCGTGGGTATTTGAAGACCGCCCAGCATGTCTGAAAGAGTCAAAGTGCCTGCAACAGTCCTCACCAGCTGTTCTCCATGACAACTAGCTGTCAGAGCAGCAGCCACTTCTGAGTGTGAATCCCCAACACTGCCACTCACTGCCGGGCCAGCACTGAAGAGTGGCCGGTCTATTAGGAAAACACAGAGCATGTAGAAAGGCTTCCTGCCGAGAGTTTAGACACCATGTAATTTATGCTCAGCGCCTGCCAAGGAGTATTTCTTTCACATAAGATCCACCTCTGCACCTCCATTTCACCATCTAATATAAATATAACAAAGGTTGTTTAGTGGTGGCCAGGCAGGACCTGATGAGTATTTTTTCAAAGCAGTACAGTAGTTATCAACTTGTGGTGATAGGGCCATGGACAGCAGTGAAAAAACATTTACAATAGAGGGCAACAGTGCCCACCCACTTTTTCAGCTGTCTTGATTTTGGAAGTGTTTTTCCCATTCATTTTTTCCAAAGAGATTTAATAAAATCCTTCATAAAAAAAGTTCTAAGGCATGAACCAACACAATAAGCTCCGTGGTGAATCACAACATTATAAATTTGATGTTAAGCAGAGAAGTATTTGAAAATCAGACAAAAAGACAAAGGTACAAGACAGAGTACTGACCGTCTTTAAAGATGCATTCAGTATTTTTTTTCTTTTTTATTTGTCATCTTGGACTTACACTGACACCTAGCGTCTTGGATGTAGCATCATTCAAACACAATAGTTTTCAGTTTCAGATGCCACTGTAGATGTTTAATATTCACATTCAGCCATGATTATTTTAATAAATGAAGTAATCAAATTAAAAACAATGGAAGAAAATTCAACTTAAAGTATTTGAGTATAAGCATAGAAAAAAAAGGCAGTGTAATTAGCGATAAATGCTATTTACACAAAGTTTAAACAGAAACAAAGAGCATATTCTTTGCCCGTAAGTGCAAATAATGGCAGATACTATTTGCACCCCTAAATACTAACATACAGAATAATGACATCACTGCAGCATGTTTATTTAGAGTCCCACAGACACTACACCAAACCCTACCCCTGAACCTACCCCTAACCTTACAAAAATGTACCATGTTTTTACTACAGTAAACATAGTATCTCCATGGTATTTTGTAGTAAAATCATAGTTACCAAAAAAATTAAACATGGCTACTATATTAACACCATATTACAGTAGTAAGATCATGGTCAATTGTATTAAAATGATGGCTTCCACCAAAAAACATGGTTACTACAATATTACTAGTAAAACCATGATTAATTTTAATCAGATCAAACCTAACTCCCCGAAATTCACAGTGACCAAATCACTGTGAGGAAATCAATCTTTATATTAATTTTTTTTTATTAATTATTATAAGTATAAGAGTGGAGACAGGAAAAAGAATAGGAATCGAACCCTGGTTCTCCGCATGGAAAAAGCACATACATATCATGTTAACACACTACACCATAGCAAAAGTACATTTTGTTGCTCATTTCTTTGTTTACATCATACTATTGTAGTGCAAATAGCCATGCCGTTTAGCACATGCTATTTACACCTAGTGCAAATAGTCACTTTGTAGAGAAAACCCTAACCTAAACCTACCTTACTGGTAATTATCCTATCAGCCTATGTCATGTTAATAATTTGGCATATTGTTAGGCCTATGCAGTTCATGATAATTGTAATACATTTTAATGTTTGATTTTTTTAGGACATTTTGTACAATACACAATTTGGATACTCTTTGGGGTCGCCACTCAATATCCAGTGTAAAATCTGGGCCCTGAAGCAAAGCCAGTATAAATGGATGATGTCCTGAAAAGTGTTCCTTTGAATTTGGGGGTGCATGAAGGCACAGGTTTGGGTTTTTGGGCGCATATACATGTCAGATGTCACCAGGCCTCTGATGGGGAGATCACCCCCCCCCCCTCCTCCTCCTCTTCCCTAAGCTGTTTATGTAGGTCTGGCAGGATTTCCTGCTACACGATGAAATAATTAGAGGCCCAGCGTGAGAGGGCAATGCCATCCCTTAAGTCAGGAGGACCGATGCAAGGGGGGAAGCCAAGTCGGATCATTTCGATTCCTGAGAGATTGGTTTCCCTCCTCTCAAGAGCCTATATGAACACTATTTCTCTTTGGCTGCTGGTGTGATTTTATTATTTTTTAAAGCAGTTCAGCCAAAAAAGACCGTTCACTGCTGATCCTGATCTCTATCACTTACCTCAGGGGAGGAGGAATTTCGTGGCAGCTTAAGTATTAAATTATCCAGAAATCTGGAAGGCACAAAGATGCTTGTCATTCTAATACAATATGTAATTTGGAAATTGCGGTGCAAACCACAATATTAGGAAAATGTAACTTTAACTATTTATTTCTTCAGCTATTATCATGATATTCCAAAGACTGAATATGTTGGAATAATTAAATAAAGTAGGATGAAACACAAATGCACATGTTCCATTTGTTTTTAGAAAGCTTTCAGTGTTGACTTCCTGCTAAATGTGAAACAGTGTGCAGGGGACCGCAGGTTTAATACCCAGAACCTCAAAATTTGTGGATGTTTGTGTACCACTTTATTTTTTCATTATTTTTATGTGATATCATAACAGTTACACATTTTCCATATGCAGTTTGTGTATAGGAATGCTCTTAGCATCTACGAGAACACCTTGTGGCAGGACCTACACTCCTGGAAACTAAACTTGCTTTTGTTATCCTAGATTCTTGTATGGCCCTCTACTAAGTTAGGCAGCATGGAAATGATATGTAGGAATATGTGTGTGTGTGGGTGTTTATAGATATAGTGATGTCATGCGTTTGGTGTGCATACAGCTGCAGTGAGGTGAGGAGACTGCTGGGACAGGTGCAGGGCTTCAGTCCTCCTCATTTCTGTTGCCATAGCTCAAATAATTGGCTAGATTACTGTCACCTCGGCTGCTTCACGCCTGCCTTCCACTCTAAAGCTGCCTTTTCATCCTCACTCACTTGTTTCTTCTTTACACCTTTACATTGGGATCTCAAAGTGCAAGAAAATGCAGGAAAGTCAAGGCACACTTGTAGAAAATCTATCCAAATAGAGTTTGTCATGCATGTATGGTGGGCTCCATTCAATTACAACATCTAAGAGGTCTAAATGTAAAGAATAAAGAAGCTTTTATTTATTTTTCTTACTCTGTTTGCTTTGGTATATTCATTATCAAAATCAAACCAGTGGTGTTTTTCTACCATGAACAGTTTTACATTTGTCATTCCTGAGTTGTTTTGTTTTCATGGAGGTAGAGGTTACTAAAATGTTTACTTACAGTAATCTGGTAAAGGTTGAGGGTATAAAGCATGTAATACAGCATGAAGAATGTATTATCTCTTTGAAAGTTCATAGGAATCTGCAAACAGACTATTATAGATAGTCTTATATATGCACATTGACATTTAGAATTGAAGATTTATATTAGTGCTGGTGGTTGATTAGAATTTTTAATCGTGATTAATCGCATAATTTTTCATAGTTAATCACGATTAATTGCAGATTTTGAAAGTGCTGAAATTTTACTCTGTATATTCTTATTTTCTCGTCAAAATGTATTAATTTTCTTTTTAGGAAAGAAAACAAAACAATATGTAACAATATAATGCTTTATTTATTTTTTTTCTATTTAAATTATTTAAATAGTTTAAAATTATTTATCACAGTGGTTAATTAAAATTGTATCCCCTTTTCTCCCAATTTGGAATGCCCAATTCCCACTACTTAGTAGGTCCTTGTGGTGGCGTGGTTACTCACCTCAGTCTGGGTGGTGGAGGACAAGTCTCAATTGCCTCTACTTCTGAGACAGTCAATCTGCACATCTTATCACATGGCTCGCTGTGCATGACACTGTGGGGGCTCACAGCATGTGGAGACTTGTGCTACCCTCCAAGATCTACACAAAACTAACCACGCGCCCCATTGCGAGCGAGAACCCCTAATTGCAACCACGAGGAGGTTACCCCATGTGACTCTACCCTCCCTAGCAACCAGGCCACTTTGGTTGCTTAGGAGACCTGGCTGGAGTCGCTCAGCACACCCTGGATTTGGGCTCACAACTCCAGAATTGGTAGTCAGAGTCAATACTCGCTGAGCTACCCAGGCCCCCAGCAATATAATGCTTAATTAACATTTTCCAAACAAAGCCTTCCACAGTATAAAGATAGAAATGCACTGAAATATCACCAATTCAAGTAACATTAAACATTTTGAGTTATTAATAATATAAAGTGTGTTGTCAGAGCTGTAGCATAGCGGGCTGCGCTCATGACATATGGTGCTGATACATCGTGGGTGACCGGAGTTTGATTCCCAGCTTGTGAGGTCCTTTCCCGATCCCATTCCCACTCTTCTCCCTGTCATCTCTTTACTTTCCCTATCCCATTAAAAAAAGTGTGTATCCTTTCTTATATGCTGAGAACTTTCCTGACCCATGAATACTTTTATAAATACATTTATTTATTTGATTACTTATCTTCCTTATCTTAATTATGTATACATTTTTGTTGGTTAATATGTATTTTTTATTTACTTTATATTAATTATTTATTTATTTTCCTTCACCTGTACTTCTTTTCTTTACGACTCATTGATTGTATTCATACATTGTTGGATCTGTGTAATTTTGTACATCTTATTGGACATTTAAACTTCTGTTTTTCAATAACAATATCCACCGTTTTAGCACAATGTTTGGACTTTTCAGACGACCCCTTACTACACCTTTCACAGTATTAGCACGTTTCAGCACAATGTGTGGACTTTTCAGACGACCCCTTACCCACCAAACGAAAAATTTCCAATTAAATTAACAGTCTGGAACAATTTCTCCGTGACACCATCTGGCCAGCTTATGGGACAAATCGCGTCCCGTATTGATTCGATACGGGATGCATCATTTCATATTTAAATACGGGTCGATCCCGTGTTTTATGGGACGGATGGCAACCCTACAGGTCTAATACATTCTCATGAGCAAAGTGTAGATGCGGAAAATCGTGAGTTTATCGGGAGAAATTGTAAATCGGGAGTACAGGAGGGGTGGAAAAACGAGAGAAACCCGGTAAAATCGGGAGTGTTGGCAGGTTAGGCTGCAAAGTAGGCTACTTACTTTCTGTCACAAGTCCCATCTGGCCTTGTTTTGTACATACAAATAGCGTTAAGAGGTCCTTTCCCATCGCTGTTGTGTGTGTTTGTGGTGTGTGCACAATGTAATGTTTTTGCTGGCTAATGCTTTATTAACGGTCAATGCGTTTATCGCGATAAAGAAAAATTAACGCATTAAACTTTTTTTAATTAATTGCATGCGTTAACGCGTAAATTTTGACAGCTCTAATTTATACATATGTTTAGATTGCATATTTATAATTTAAACATTTTGATGCAATGGGTTAATAGTTTTAAAAGAACAAGTAAAAAAAAAAAAAAAAAAAAATCTGTAGGAGGCAAAGTGTATGAAGTTTGCTTAAAATACAAGAAAAGTTCTTGTTTCTTCAGTTTCATTAAAACAACACACACTGACAAACTAAAGAAAATATGTGTTCAGAACTGACTTCATCAATATTGCTCTACAAATCTAAAAAAAATACTGCCATCTATTTGAAGTCATGTGTTCCAAAAAGTTTTTGTGAAAACTTGTAAACACCTTGAAGAATAAAGCTAAGCTTCTTTTAAAAAAACAATCCCCCACTTAATTTAACATACTGTATATCTGGTTTATCTAAATCAATTCACAGTGATATGAAGTACCATCTCCTTGACAGTCTTATACAATGCTCTCCAAAGACACGCAATCATGTGTAATCTGTATAAAATGTTAGAGCACATTTACATATTTTAGCATCAATCAAGTGACAAAAATACAGTAAATTATTTTGTAGTACTGAAGGGTAGCTGTATAAAGGTTCCTGCCAAGACATACACTTAAGAAAATTATTAAAAGCGTTATGCATTTAAATAAAAATAAAAAAAATTAATAAAAAAAATCCATCAAATTGAATTGAGTAATCTTTAACAAAATGATATGAATAAAACAAATATATTGATCAATTTGATGGACATTTTTAATTAAATTAAAATGCATAAATCTTAACAAATAGGCTAATATATATTATAAATTATATTATCACACACACACACACACACACACACACATATATATATATATATATATATATATATATATATATATATATATATATATATATATATATATAGTAGAGAGCAGGGATGGGCACTAAAACTATTACAAGGTTTGTTTGTGTGTGTGTGTCTGGAACATGCATGTGAGCTTTTGCTATCGCATAACACTGTATAGAATGGAAACTAGCTCTTGCAGTTATTAAAACATCAGCCATAACTGTATCCCCACAATGCAACAAGACTGAAGGTCACTCAACATGTCCCTAACATCCACATATTTGTCCAGCACTGGACTGAGGTCAACTTTACCTGATGATCTGCCCACCAACAGATCCAGGCTCTCTCTCTCACTCATCACCCGCAGTAATCAGAGTACTCCCCTGACTCTGACTGTGGCAGACGCCATGCTGAATGAGGGCCAAGGGTACACAGGCAAAGACAAATCACTACCAGATGAGAGTGGGGGGCTTTACACTGTTTATTTCCTTTCTCTTTCTCTCGGAGGGAGGCTAAGTGCCCTGCCAGGTTTTAAGCGTCCTGCCAGAGTTACGAAGACATAAAAACCCCACAGAACCGAATGCACGCCGACTTTACTGACTGATATCATGGAGACAGATGCAACATAGCGGGGTGATCTTGATTGGTCTTGATGTGTAAAAAGGTCCACTTCAATCAAACACCCTATTCAGACTCATGTTTTGTTCTGTTCCAATTTGTACGCCACATTCAGTTGTTCACTTTTATAGTAAAAGATTATGAACTTCAATATCAGAGTTTACTAGAAATGCTGTGAAGTCAAAGCTGATGTGTGCTTGAGAGTTGAAAGGCTTTCCACTGCTTTAAATATACCATACAGGAATGCATATCTTATTGTTGATTCAAATGAGTTCAAGTTCAAGCGGGGGTCAAGCAGTAGATGTTGCTTCTCCAGAGGGGGTTTCATTGGCCAAAGTGCCTCAAGTCTGGGTAGATGAAAAAGGCTTCAGCGCAAAGGGTTCTACCTGCATCTATGACTTTCCTCTGGACTCTCACTGTTTGCATAGAGCAGGTTGTCTCAAGAGACAGCAGCTCTGTGTGACACGTGTGGAGATGTGGGGAAAGCACCATAGAGAGTTTTGGGGTTCAGGGTTCAGCCAGAACATAACCATAGTTGCATCAGCTGTACGTCTACACTGCATCCTCGTGTCAGGATATCCCCACTGAAGCTCAGCCAAGGAGTGCCTGTTAAAACCCAGTGGAGGATTTTTAGCACATTTCGAATGTGTCCTGATAGGCTTGTGATCAAGGGAAATTATTTTTCAAAGTAAATATAAGCTGAGCCGCACGAATGCAGCATTAATCATGCAAGTTTCACTGGCTCCAAATAGCGACACTGAATACCGTGGATCTTATAAATAGAAAAGGCACTGGGCATACAAGCTCAATGATGTTGACCTTAAAAACATCCTAACATTATTTACAAGGTCATTCAGCACTTTAGACCGGAGGTGAGTCATTGATAGTGGGGACACTCCTTTGTGGCGTCGAAACAAAGCATTTGGTTGGAGCTGAAAGTTGCAGGGGAGATGCAGAGAACAAACACTATGTGTATGTGTTTTGGGTATAACTTCCCTGTCATGGTTGTGCTGTAATCTCTGTTTCCTGTGGTCTGCATGATAGCAGAGGCTCAGAGCCCCCTAGCTGCATGGGGAGCTGTCATCAGCTCCATTTCCTCAGCTTACAAGAGCATCTGAGGGCTGCACTACTTTGACATGCAATGGTCAGTCGAAAAGATAAAGATGAAAATGTCAAGTTTATCTGAAATGGGACAACAACAGTGTTGGCTGTAATCCAATTACAAAGTAATTAGTTACTGTAATTTAATTACTTTTAGTTAAAAAACAGTGTAATGCATTACATTTTAAATTCTTTTAATCAGATTACAGTTACTGACTTTCAATTAATTTAATTACTTTCAAGTACATTATAGGGTTATACGTATTTCAAATATTTTATTTATGTAGAATACATGAATCATGGCCTCGTAACGAGTCATTGTAAAGGAAAAATATGAAGTATGTATGACTTGTGTGTAACGAAATATAGACATTATTTTGAATTTGTTGAGTGGGAAAGTGTTTCAGAAAGTAACTTAAAAGTAAAGTAATTAGTAATGTGATTACTTTTCCACTGAAGTAATTAATAATGTAATCTGATTACAATTTTAGAGAAATAGTGTAACTGATTACTATTTTTAAGTAACTTGACAGCAATGAAGGGAATTTTGGAACTTACTGACCTTGCATCCTAGGATGTCCCAAAATACGATAATTTTAAGTAGACAAATCAATAATCACAACATGCAAAGTTTCCTTTCATGATCAGACAGGAGTAATGATTAATTCACTATAAAAGAAGGATAAGAAAATAAAACATTTACCTAACATCTTGTTAATTTCATCCCATGTCCATTTGTGTACTACCACTTTGCAGATATAACACCTGCATGGTTATGATAAAATCTCATCAATAGTCAAATATATGCTATCATGAGTATAATCTTCAGTTTATTTGGTAGAACATGGCACTATAGCCTTGCCAAGGTCATGGGTTCAAGTCCGAGAGAATGCATAGACTAATAAAATGTATCTGTTGAATGCACTTTAAGTCAGTTTGGGTAAAAATATTTGCAAAGTATGTTCATATAAACATAAATATGTGGGGTCTTCTACAAGTGATAATTTAATGTGGTTATGATCTGGAATGATTTCCAGAAAGTATAAAGAAGAAATTATTGAAATTAAATTGTAGGAAATAGTTAAAGTCAGGTTAACAAGCATGATGAATGAGCCTTACAATGTTTTTGGACTACCACTAAAATCACGATGCACTATTGCTTCAACATTTTCTGCAAAGACCAATGTGCTCGCTGTGCTCTCACACATCTGCCAAAGGGGCTTTCTCTTCCTGCGTTGGCCCACTTCAATGCCAGCAGAGCTGGTTAGGAAACATGACCACAGTGTACTCCGATAAACCTGTAAGACCCCATTTACTCGGTCAAGGAGCTTTGAGACCCCTCAGCTCCTAGACCCTGAGTGTCATGTTACAGCATACACCCCCCTCACTTCAGATCTCAACTTTATGAATGAAAGTCAATGAATAAGAAGAATGGCTTGCTCATTGTGCAATGAATGAAATTAGATGCTTTTCTTTCTCTTTGGGATCTACTTTTTTTTTGAGGGCAGTTTTTTTCTTTGAATTGCAATGGCAAGTACAAGGTTCCCCAAGTTCACAGGTTCAGGATAAAAATAAGGGTAAATCTAGAGGGAAAAAAATCTAGACACATGCAGGATTGGGTAGGAAAAACAACAATCAAAATGCCCAATTTAAATGAATATTATGATAGACAAGATAATGTTCACTAAATTTCTATATATATAAATTTTGAATTGCTATGGAAAAAACCACATGTGGGGAACGGCAAACAATCTTTCAACCTATCTGAACACAGAGACAGAGCAGACTAGATGTAGTGTAAGAACAGAAGATATCTGAGCAAGGAAAGCCTGAAGAACACAGTTCAGATGAAGAAATGTAATCTTGTATAGGTACAGAGGGAATCCTGGAATTTTCGGTATTTGGTGAAACTAGAAATTTGAAGAGATTGCGGAAAGGCAGTAAGATGAACCTAGCTACCTCAAATAGCAAATATTGCCCTCAAATGGCTAACCTGACCATGTTTCTGTTTTTACATGAAAGCATTCATGCATTCGAGCATTTATGGTGAAGGACTGGATGCATAACTTCAAAACGTTCTCACTCCCAAGGCTTCAAAGACTGACGCTTGTACAAGAGCCCAGCGTGTCAATCAACAGACGCCAAAAGCGCCCTCTGGCGTCAGTTTTACGACGCATCTGGCAAGCGCGTTCTTTTCAACGAGAAACTCTTTACGTCAACTGACTGACGCGAAAGGCATTACAATTTTAGCATCATTGAATTATACGTTGGGTTACAATTTTGTCATTGTGACATATGTTGGGGGTATGATTTTAATTTAATTTGAAACCAGAAACATTTATTCACAGTGGTTAATATTTAATCTGTTGTTTATCTGTCTATTTAATCTGCCTGAACACATCCTGCACTGCTGATGTGACCCGTTTCATTACAGGTGTATTCCGAGTCATATATATAATAAAAATACAACTCTAAAACTATGCCTCTCTCTCCACAGTCCCACTCCCAGAGTTTTTTAGAATCCCAGCCCACAGTCCCTCTTCCAATACCAAATTAAAATCTTTCTCCCATAATCTCTTGATAGAGGTTAAAGCTCCGTCCCCCAGACTCTGAACTAGCAGGGAGTAATACACTGATGCCTCATGACCTTTTCCAAAAGCAGTAATCACCACTCCCAGAGTGTCTGCCGCTTTAGGGGGGTGTATGCTACTCCCAAAAACAGTACAGAGCAGGTGGCGCAACTTTAAATACCTAAAAACTGAGATATGGGAATCCCAAAATGTTGAACCAAATTACCAAAGGATCTCAACACTCCACTCTCAAACAGGTAACCTAGTGTATTAACGCCCCCTCACAATCCACTCTGACCAGCAGAAGGGGAACTTATCAATACATAATTTTCTTCGCTATACTAATCAAATTGCTTGAAATAAGAGAGGGGGACATCTACAGGGAGAGACTGTAGAAGGTAGTTGAATTTTGGAATACAATTCATTTTAATAACATTAACCTTCCCAATCATCGATAAATGTAATGAAGCCCACCTGTCCACATCGCTCAAACCATTTATTAAAGGATCAAAATTAACTCTAACTAAACCACACAAATTTGCTGGGAATAAAATACCCAAATACTTAATGCTAATGACACGGGTTTAACGTCAAAGATTTTACTATTGGCTCTCACGTGTCTTGTGACCGATTGTCATGAGCTCAAGTATTTACCATATACTGCGTCCAAATATCCATACTTCCTTACTATATAGTATGCCAAAAACAGTATGCCATTGGAGTAGTATGTCTGAATCTACAGTATTCATGAAGCAGTAAGCGAGAAATACCTGGATGACCTACTATTTCCGATGAGGTTCTGAAGTACGGATCGACTGGACACTTAACAATCCCATAACTCCTCGGGAGCTGAGGCGATGTCACGTTCAAAACTCAGGATTTAGGAGGGCCTGGGTAGCTCAGCGAGTATTGATGCTGACTACCACCCCTGGAGTCGCGAGTTCGAATCCAGGGTGTGTTGAGTGACTCCAGCCTGGTCTCTGAAGCAACCAAATTGGCCCGGTTGCTAGGGAGGGTAGAGTCACATGGGGTAACCCCCTCGTGGTCACGATTAGTGGTTCTTGCTCTCAATGGGGCATGTGGTAAGTTGTGTGTGGATCGCGGAGAGTAGCATGAGCATACACATTCTGTGAGTCTCAGCGGTGTCATGCACAACGAGCCACATGATAAGATGCGCGGATGCGCGGATCTCAGAAGCAGAGGCAACTGAGACTTGTCCTCCACCACCCGGATTGAGCCTCTATGAGGACCTACTAAGTAGTGGGAATTGGGCATTCCAAATTGGGAGAAAAGGGGATAAAAATTTTTTTTAAAAATTCAGGATTTAAAAGAATGGTGGTGAACCGCGAGTCAGGCGGCTCTTCTCAACTGTAAGTGCTATATGTACCAAGATAATTGTTCCTTGTGTTTAAATGGTGCTTGTTTAACAAAATCAGAGCAGATAGTGTTCATGGTTGTTGTTCTTACGTCATATATGCGGGTCACGAGACAATGCCCACGTCCCCGGATGAAGTCCGAAATCAATTCATACTACTCGCATGCATACTTTAAAGAACATGCTGTTTTGCCAACAGATAAGTACGTCCTTCATTAAATATAGTACATACATTGACAGAACGCGGTTTCGGATGCAGGGATAGACATTTTTCACACTCCGGGTTTTGGAACGCGAAAGTAAAAGTTTGCAGGGTAAACTTTGACAGCGGTGAATGGGAGTGAAGACCACAGCAAATCTTATTTTCACTTACCCATTTGCTCCAAGCGGAGAAAATAGAGAGCGGTGGATTAAGACAGTCAGATGGGAGAAGATGCCAAATTTACTGTCACTCTCTCAGCAGCTGTAACTGAAACCCCCTCACAGCTGTAGTAATTTGTTTTGTAAAACTAATTCCAGGGTAATATAACACAATGCATAATGTTATAAACCTACACTCAGTATTTTAAAAAATTATATGATATAAATGTCTGCGAGATTTACGATGCTAAAGCGCTATATGTAAGGCCTACAGTATTCATGAAGCAGTAAGCGAGAAATACCCGAATGACCTACTATTTCCGATGAGGTTCTGAAGTGCGGATTGACTGGACACTTAACAATCCCATAACTCCTCGGGAGCTGAGGCGTTGCATGTCTTGTGACCGATTACAACGACTTCAAGTTCGAATGTTCGTGTGTTTTTTGAATGAGATGTGCCGGTAGAATCAGGATGACACAAGATCAGGATGCCTTCATGGAGGAGGTAATAATTTTACCGATTAAAACTTTCAGTTTCACTCTGCTACTCACACAATGCCATCGTATGGTTTGGAATATTATAGTGCATTTAAAAAATAATCGTGACTATACTTTATCTGCTTGTTATGTCTTTTCTATTGTTGAGAACTGGTTAGGTTTAGGCATAAATGTGTGGTTGGGTGCTTAAAAATATCTATAAATAGTGTAATTATATCAAAGTGTCTCTTTCATGTTTTATATTGCTGATTATCGGTTAGGTTTAAAAATGGGGTTGGGTTGGGGGATCTAAAATATTATATATGATTGTATAATTTAATATCACACTAATATATTTATAAGTATTATAAATTATAAGATTGAGGTTAAGCACACAAAATAATATTCAAAGATTGATAACTGACCACAAAGTTTTCTCGTTGAAAACAAAGGGGTTTCTCACTGCGTCAGCAAGAGGACGCCAGGGGGCACCTTTGACGTCATCATGCAGATGCGGACGGCTTCTGCACAAGCGTCAAAACTGGACGCTTATGGAATGAGAACGGATTGATAACATGTGTACACTGCAACTGAGAAAGAAGCAAACATTGCGAGCAAAGAAATGGAAAAATAAACATAACAAGGAGGAAGATAAACAGAGACAGAGAGAGAGAGAGAGAGAGAGAGAGAGAGAGAGAGATTGAATTTGAATTTTGTATTAGATTTGCAGTCCAGAATACGTGTAGCATGTAAAACGCCGGACACGCCAGGATTTTCTTCTTTGTAATTTAATAATAAAATGCAACGTGAAGCATGAGAAAACAGGATAAATGGCAACTACATCATTTCAGCCAGTGATGTAATGCATTTTTGCTGCACATTCAAACAAACAAAACAAAAATGGTCTCATTGTGTGATATCACATATTGGCAATCCTCCTTTCTCTATTAGCACTTATGTCAACGTGACATTTTTATTATTATTATTATTATTATTATTTTTATTTTTTTTGCAATAGCAAAAATAAATCACACAATTATGCTTGCTCATTTGACAGTACATAAACACACAAAGAGAGAAAGTCTTCCCGGAAGGAAAAAAAAAATCTGCTCTAGTCAAAACAGAGTCAAAGTAAAAAGGTCACCCTTTTTGACTTGACTGACACCTCTCACATATCCCCAGACTGCCTTACATCCTCTACGTCTAACAAACCTATCCAAATAGGCAAGAATAATCTGTGTGGAAGATGATTTTATTGTTCTTGAAATTAAGACGTCAGTTCCGTTCATTTTAAATATCTGGCTATAGACGTTTAATATAGTCCTAAATAACATGACGTGCATTATTTTACATTGGTGGACAATATGGATGATATATATATATATATATATATATATATATATATATATATATATATATATATATATATATATATATATATGTCATATAAGTTTAGCTATATATATATATATATATATATATATATATATATATAAATGTCATATATGTTTAGCTATATATATATATATATATATATATATATAAATGTAATATAAGTTTAGCTATATATATATATATATATATATATATATATATATATATAAATGTCATATATGTTTAGCTATATATATATATATATATATATATATATATAGCTAAACTTATATGACATTTGTTTAAATTTGTGACATCAGTCATTTGTTAACACAGCCTGTGTGTTGTTCTTCACTTAGATCGTTTATTATTTGATAGTTATTTTTGTTTTTGTTTAAATTTTATGATTAAAAATAGGCATCCATAATCAGTTGGAAATGGAATAAATACCACTCATTATTTCGGTGAATTAACTTTGAAGCGACATTTGAAGCAACACGCGCGGTAAATTAGATTCGTTTGGAAATTGCTGTCCAAATCTATCACTGGAAGAAAATAAATAAACGAATTCAACCAATATAAATAAAAATTAGTCAATAAAACGACAAAAATATACAGAATCTCCTCTTTGTAATTTTTTTTTAGCGTTCGAGCATTTCCTGAAGATGAAACACGTTGAATTATTTTTACCAAATTGAAATGAATCATTACCATATTACAAACTGACATTTGAGTTTTTTTTTTTTTAATACTTAGCCATTTCCAAACCCGAGTACTGTATGTGCTGATGAACAGCAATGCGAACAGTAGGCGTGTAAAATATCAATCATGTGCAATAGTACGGCCAAACACCAACACTGCACTGATGCAAATAATAATTTGATTGTTTGCAACACATTTTGTATTATTGATTTGAACATGACAGACATTACAGAGGTCTGAACCGTCACAAGGTCCCTCATATGTGCCGAGTTGACATTAATGACATGCTATAAAAGTCAAACGATGGCAGTTGTATCCTAATACATTTAAAGCAAAAAGATAATTCTCATGTTTAATGATGCGCCCCTTTAAACTTTCAGCAGAAGATGCAAGGTTAAATTACAGCCTAATGCAATGGATAGAGTATTTCTCTACCCAATATGCGTTTTTTCAACAAAATGATGGTGCACTCTTGATTCAACAAATATTATGCTGCTTAAAGTTTGTTTACAGACCTTTTATTTTCATGCAACTCACACTCCAAATAAAAGGCGTGTGTAAATGTGACAGGGAGGTGCGGCCAGGGGAGTGAGAAAATGCGAGGGAAAGTTCCACCCTCGTTAAGGATAACAAAAGTTCGAGTTAAAACATGGTCACGTCGTGCATTCAGCTGCAGGCACCGTATGGATGAATTCTCGCAGTACACGAGATCTGAGAGTGGATATACTGGACAATGTACTGGAAAAATGAACAAACAACATCGAAAGAGAGTCCAGGCAAGAACACCGTAAGTGAAGTGAAATCTGGATTCAGATGCCTTCTCTTCTTGTCTCTTATTATTTTATTTTGCGTAATTTAAATTTTTATATATATATTTATTTTCTTCATGTTATATTAATAAATCCTGATAAGTGCTCATGTTTAAATGATTAGGAAGATTTGCAGTAATAGCCAAAACAATGACAATAGTGAACTTGCAGAAAACCCCAAAGCGAAAGCTGCTAACACTATTTCAGTTTTATTTTGCATCACTCTCTAAACTGAATTAACTACGCTTCTATTTATCAACTCGACCTGAAACAGCGATCACTTCTCCGAGTGTGAATGACGGCACCATCCTCAGCTGTGCTGCAGGCAACGCCTGTGTGCAATTAAAATAAATTGACTGATCGAGATTTGTTTCTTCTTTGTCAAGGAGACAGTCGGCTCATTCAATGAGAGTTTGGAAATAGTTTCAAAGCTGTTTTTTTAAATGCGCAGTTTTTCCGCAGTGAGTTAAGACATCGAAATATAAGGGAAAACAGAACATCTTGAAGGCGGCAGAAAAGGCTTTTGACATTACCTGAGGAGTCGTAGCGCTTGAAATGAAGAGGATGACGCTTTTGTGTTTCTGTAGAAAGGAAAGGTTGTCATGGTTTAAAAAAAAAGGCGAGTGGCCGTTAATGGGTCTCTCGAGCGCGGAGGTTAAAAGGCGGCAGCGTTGACGAGAGCTCGCGACTCGTCTGTATTTGTACTGTGTTCATCATGTCCGCGAGCTGCACACCTCACACCATACAGGCGCACCAGCAGACAGACGAAGCGGTATTTTGGAGCTGGGGAATACCACTTTTCATTATCTCCCCCCCATTATTATTTTTTATTATTTTACTCAAGGCCATACCAGTTTGAGGGTCACTCTTGTCTTGCCTGTTGCTGGCTAAATGTGATTTTATAAATTTTATATATATTTTTATAATATACAAAATGGAATATTTTATTTAATAATAGGTTCTTGTGTTTTTGTTTAAGGGTAAAACTCAAGAGCTGTTTGAAGAAGTATCGTGCTCGTCGTCGTTGTCTCTGTCACCCAGCTCCTCACCTCATGCCATGACAGAGAAAGCCATCTGTACCAGCTGTGGCACTGAGATAGTCGACAAATACCTGCTCAAGGTAAATGTTACATTTTATTTTCCAAAATTCAACTGAGCTGTCTTTCAAACGAGTTTCATGTTCTTGCATTGTGGCGCAATTATAGGACGCTGTGTCCGCGTATTAAACGTCACACATTTAACATGATTGATATTTGTGGTTCTGTTTTTCATTGTCAAAGTAAATATTGAGTTCACAGTTGTAAAAAATGTTTGTTTGGTTTTACCCCTCAGGTGAACGACATGTGCTGGCACGTGAGATGCCTGTCGTGCAGCGTGTGCCAAACATCTCTGGGCAGACACATCAGCTGTTATATAAAAGAGAGGGAGATATTTTGTAAATTGGATTACTTCAGGTAATGAGAGAAATGTTTGCTGACTATTTATTTGGGGGATATTTACATGTCAAGTGTTTTTGTTTGTTTATTATTTTTTAGAAGTGCTTCGCGTGATAACTTGTGTTCATTGCATTTCATTCTTTTCAGTTTTTATTTCTTCGGATTACGAAGTAGGCTATTTTGTTTACAGCTTGTTTATACTAATGACGCCTTTGCATTTTATGAAGGTGATCAATTATTAATACTTTACAAACACTCTTGGGGTGAATCTGAAACACTTAAATGAATGTTCCGGGTTCAATACAAGTTCAGCTCAATCGACCGCATTTGTGGCATAATGTTGATTAACACTTAATTTAGTCGACTTCCTTTTTTTTTTTTTAAAAAAAGAGAAAATCGGGGTTCCATTGAGGTACTTACAATGGAAGTGAATGGGGTCCAACTTTTGGAGGGTTTAAAGGCAGAAATGTGAAGCTTATAATTGTATAAAAGCACTTGCATTAATTCTTTCTTGTTAACTTGTGTACTGTTTGAGCAGTAAAGTTGTTTAAATCTTCGTTTGTACTGTCGTTTTAGGGTTTACTGCATGACATCATGGCAACAAAGTTATAAAATGGGATAACTGTACACAGGAAGTCAGTAAGCGATTTTTATCACATTAACACGCATATTAAGTTTTGTGGCTATACTTTTGAAACTGTGTTTTAACATTTATAGATTGGCCCCATTCACTTCCATTGTAAGTGCCTCACTGTAACTGCCATTATTTATTTTTTCTTGTTTAAGCCAAGACTAAGCTTGGGCTAAGGCATTTGGCATCATTTTAAAACCATGCCAACAACTGATTATGATCGGAAAGTGAGCCACCTGTATTCACCCTATATTTACATTTTATACATTTGGCAGAATTTTAATTGAAAGGTGTGTGTTTTTTTTTAAAATCCAGCTTTCAGTGCATGTGCATAAACCCTTGAAATCGAAGCCATTGTATTGCCTTTGTTAGCAACAGAGACATTGACTATAGTTTCACCTTTTTCCCTCTTAAATTTTATATGGACAATAGTGAACCAGTGTTTTCATTCCATCTGTTTTTGTTTGTTTTTTTTAAGTTTATGGCATGCTACATATCTGCCAACACTCCCTGTTGGCCTTGCTTTAATAAAAAAAAAAAAAAAAAAAAAGTGACAAGCTTGTTTACCTTTTTAAGCATGAAAGTTTATATAAAAACTTGTTTTCCACAGGAAATACGGGACACGTTGCGCTCATTGTGGCAAGAACATACATTCAAATGACTGGGTCCGTAGAGCAAAGGGGAACACCTACCACCTGGCTTGTTTCGCCTGCTTCTCCTGTAAGAGACAGCTGTCCACAGGAGAGGAGTTTGCCCTGGTGGATGAGAGAGTTCTGTGTCGAGTGCACTATGATTGCATGCTGGACAACCTGAAACACGCCATGGAGAATGGTTAGAAGCACTCACAAAATGGATATTGCACTCACATTTTGATGCTCTTTTTAGAAAATGCAGATATCTTCCCCATTCGTCCTTTCAGTGGTTTAAAATAAACTATAAATGTTGTAAATATAGTTGGTTACGCAATTTGCCTTCTGTTAATCTTCTAATTCTTGCCACATTCAGTCGGCTCATATGGAAACAATGCTTTGCTTTTGTCCTAATACATTTTATTCTGTATCTTCTGCCTTGTAGGAAAAGGAGTGAATGTGGAGGGAGCTGTTCCCTTGGAGCAGGAAGTGAATCAACCCAAGCCAGCCAAGAGGGCACGTACAAGTTTCACTGCTGACCAGCTACAGGTTAACTCTGAAATTCAAAGTTTTGGATTGTCAATATTACCAGATATATTAAACTTGACTCTTGTATTGGCTTCTCCAGATGTAGTCATTTTTTAATAATTGAATGCCGATCTATGCATTTTCAGGTAATGCAAGCCCAGTTTGCTCAGGACAACAATCCAGATGCCCAGACTTTACAAAAGCTGGCAGAAAGAACTGGTCTTAGCCGCAGGGTTATTCAGGTATAATGCAATTTGTCTGTTTGTGAGGCTTGAGGAACACATTAATTTTATGGAGTCCTCTTTAAGACTTTTTTTTTTTTATTTTATTTCCAGTTTTGTGCCATGAATGTACTTTCTAATGTTTTTTTTTTGTAATCAAAACTGAAAAGGACACTCCCATGCCTACACAAGTTTCCAATATCAGTCCTTTGTGTTCATGTCAGAGTCACCATCTCTGAAGCATATTTTATTGGATTGTCATTGCTGAGTCGGTTTTAGTGCTTCCCCTCTTTTTTTTTTTTTTTTTTTTTTTAAATCACCCTACTTTTATATTAACTTGTTCATCACCATAAAAATAGCCATGGAAGCTGGCATGTTGTTAAAATAGCTAACAAACGAACATCTGTCTACTGCTCAGGTTTGGTTCCAGAACTGTCGAGCTCGTCATAAGAAGCATGTGAGCCCAAATCACTCATCCACTGCACCTGTGTCATCTCTGCAGCCTACCAGACTCTCTCCGCCTCTAATAGATGAGCTTCAGTATGCTGCTTTTGCCCCTGTGGACACCCCTATGCTCACTGCTCTACACTCCTATATGGATGGTACTTTATGCTCTGATGGGATATTACTGTACCAGTGATCCAGTGTATGGGGCTTGATTAGTTACGGTAAATATCCTACTTGTACTGTATTTACATATACTGTAGCTGTACATAAACGTATGCACACCCACAGAAACCTAGTCAGGACTCTAATGTTAGATTGTTTAGTGTTTTAAAACTTGTGCTGACAAGATCTCAAATTTTCCTCTTTGTAGTCCACTCTCCCGCTTCACTGGGGCTGCAGCCTCTCTTGCTTCACTCGATGACACAGCTGCCCATCAGCCACGCCTGAGACGCTCACTGATGGGGAAATATTCACACTTCTATTGACTGAGTCTTGATAAAAGACCCGTGCTACTCTTTCATGGGCACTTATTGAAGGATATCTATCTTGAAATGATCTAAAAAGAAAAGATTTCAACATAATTGTGAAAAGAGCAAGAAGTTTTTGTTTAATATATAATATTTATCTATAGAGTGATGGAACAAATGGCTTTTAATTTATTTCTTGTATATGACTGAGCACTTTGTTTTAAAATAAATGTACCATGGAATTCTTAGTTTCTGGATTAGTCAGCACACCGTTTTTGTTTGTTTGATAGTTCTAATGAAACTTAGAAACTGAAGAGAAGCAAATAAAATCTGAATAACATCCACAGGGCTGAGATGAGTGATTTGCTGCTAGTGATTAAAGATTTATTTGATTTAAGACTTATTTTTTTAGATTCACATAATTGTTAGAATCCTGCTAAAGCATTTCTTGTGGGGTGGAATCAGAAGTTAGGAAGTTATACTTAAGCATTATTCCTTTGACTCTAAAGTTTGGTGTGCTCTGGGATGTGGCCACAAGTGTGGCACAGGGTGGCAGCTGCCACCCCAACAAAGACTGTCTTTCTCTCTCTATAGTAAACTAAACCAGTAATTGTGGTGTCATTCACAATTTTATGAAGATTTATTGTGTGCTGTGGAGATGGAAGAAAGCTTGTTTTAAAAATTGTAACCGAAATGTTCCAGATACACCCATAATTGTGCCTTGGTCATTATAATGCTTTACAAATTAGTTTCTTGGGGGACTGACACGCTATCGTATTGAATACTCATTTACGATGAAATGGTTGTGTAAAAGTCACATTTATATGTACAGATATTATGCTTCAAGGTCCTAAAAATTAATTCATTTACTCACCCATGTGCAATCCCAGATGTGTGACTTTGTTTGTTCTGCAGGATACAAATGAAGATTTTTAGAAGCATATTTCAGTTCTGTAGGTCCATACAATGCAAGTGAATGCGTACCAAAATTTTAAAGCTCCAAAAAGCACAAAGGAAGCAAAAAAGTCATCTATAAGACTACAGTGGTTTAATCCATATGTTCAGAAGAGACATGGTTTGGGTGAGACATTTTTAGTGATCCATATTAAGTTTGTTTTTACTATCAATCTCCACTTTCACCTTCACATTCTTTCAAGGTGATTTGCATTTATCGTGTATATCGCCATCTACTAGGCAGGGAGGAGAATTTATGGTAAAAAAAGACTTGAATATTGATCAGTTTCTCACCCACACCTATCATATCGCTCCTGAAGATATGGATTTAACCACTGGAGCATTATGGATTATTTTATGCTGCCTTTATGTGCTTTTTGGAGCTTGTTTTGGTCCCCATTCACTTGCATTGTGAGGACCTACAGAGCTGAAATATTCTTAAAATCTTTGTATTCGGCAGAAGAAAGTTATACACATCTGGGATAGCATGACTGTGAGTAAAATGAGAGAATTTTCATTTTTGGGTGAACTATCCCTTTAAGCAGAATGCTAGGAAATCTCAGTCCCCATTCACTTTAATTGTATGGAAAGAAAAAAGGGCAGCACCAACATTGTTCACATAAGTGTGAGCAAATGAGTGATTTTTCATCATTGGGTTGGCTAATCCTTTAAATTATTAAACCATTTTAAAGATGAAACTGTACGATTTCTTAACCATGATTAACTACGAAGCCAAGAGCAATTAGTACTTTATAAATTCAAAAGAAAGTGCTTCATAAGCACTTCAAATAAAATCTGCAGATGCAGTTGACCTCCTGCTGATAGTGCACAATGCAAGATCTGGGTGGATGGTGATTGCCCTTTATTTCCCCCTGTGTGTCTTCTTCCTGCGAGTCTTTCTGAGGATCTTTCTTAGCGAGCTGGTTGTATAAAATGGTTGTGAAGCTGATCCGTCGTTCTTCTCTAGATCTAGAGCTGTAAGTAGACATAAGGACGATTAAACGAATGTGTGTGTGGGGTTGAGTAGCACAGTGTTCGCTTTCGAACCAAAGGCGATCTTCATTGACTGTCTTATTTTGTTACTATAACAATATTCCTTTAGGGTTAAGTGTGTATGTAGCCAGCTAATGACTTCTGATGAGAGACATTGAAAACAATACAAGATGTGTTGAAGTTTTAATGCATCTTAATGGTAGTTTAATTGAGAGAATTAAGATCGGAAATAACATGTTTATTAGTGAGAGATTCATCACAGCTGTGCCATTTTGTTTGACAACAAAGATAAAAAACAGCCTTCATGAAAAATCCCTAACTGTTAATCTAGAAATGAAATTGGTTTGTGAAATTGCTATACAGTATTCTATAAATAGTTTTATTCATTTACATATAAAAATAACAATTACACTTTGTAATACAAAAAGTACAAATAGAATAAATATTCATTCAAAGAACATATACAGTTATAAATCTGTATCTGAAACTTTAAGATGTATCTCAAAGTACAAATGAACCTATAAATATCTTTTGAGAATGGCCGTTATGTATATAGCAACATTTTCCATTTCTAGCTCCAAATTATTCTCAAATAAAGAAAAAATAAAACCTTAATTTTGTACAAGGTTGTACTTGCTTGCACCCCACCCCCACCACCCCCACCCCCCCTGAAATCTATGCCCCTGCATGGTTACAGTAAAAGTGTATACTCTGAACCAAATTAATCTCACCTACTCTAATCCTAAAGGCAGCATTTTAGACATGCTATATTGTCTGTCCTTCTCTAAACCAGATAACTCACAGCAAGAAAATGTTTTGAAGCCCTTTGCTAATTTCAGACTGTGCTTAATATCTTTAAAACCTATGAGGGCATACAGATCTGTATTTTGAGCTGGAAAACTTGACATGCACTCAGCTACTGGTATATATTATTCCAAAACATGCTGGCACAACACACACACTGATGTGTTCATTATTTACATGTAAATAAATCAAACCACTATCTGTGTTTCATCACGACAATTTAACAAACATTCAGTAATTATCACCATTACATTTTAACAAAGAGCTGCACAGGAACAGCTGCACGAAAGACCCATAATAACAAACCAAATATATATTCCTCAAATTCAGAGGAATGTTTCTTTCAATTACTCTGAACCGGAGATATATAATCTTATAAATGTGGCTTGAAGTCAACATTTCAACATTCCTAACATATGATCAAAAATTATTTTAAAACTGATCTGGAAGACTATCAAACAGCACTGTTACAGTATTTACTGTACATTTATTTTTAAACTGTGATATGGATTAGAAGAAAACCAGCATTTAGAACTTGAGATAAAAGAAAACAGAATGTTGCAATATATGTAAAATACAAATAATGACTTTCTGGATACATATTGAGTACATGATCTGGGCTCTTTAATGCCCCGTTTTATCCTTCTGATATGCAGTTTTCCCACTGCGGTACAAGAATAACTGTTATCGCTTGTTACCTCACCATCATAGCTGCAATGCTAAATGTATTTCAATTATATATTTTTAAATACTATATCCATAAATACACTACTATTCATAGGCTACAGATAATTATAACCAGAACTTATAGCAATCAATGAGCAAAAATACTTTAACTACAAATGCTTCATATTAAACTGTATTTAAATGCATTTAAATTGTGTATATACAGTATATATATATATATATATATATATATATGTATGCAAATTGTTACTGTAGAAAGCACGCATTTTCAAGTCAATGGAGACTTAAAAGCAATTTTATTCTCAGATTAGTATTTATCTGTGGCTGTAAAACCAGCACAAATTATATGAAAAAAAAAAAAAATATATATATATATATTTTTTTTCATCTTAAAAGCAAACATGTATAACATATCCCATTATCTCTCAGGTTCTCAACTCTCAAGCTTTATCACCAAATGTTTTGTTAATTGGCCATTGATGCCAAATCTCAAAGGAATCTTTTAACATCTTAATCATTGACTGATTAATAATTTTACTGCTCTGACAGTCACAGAATAAGGCAGCAGTCAGTAGTAATAGGCAAAGGTGTAGTATTCAGTGTAGGGTCTTTATCAGAAAGGCCAAAGCTCTGTGTCCAGGACAAGTGGCTGTTACAGTGCAGAGAGTCTTTGGTCTTCTATCTTCAGGTGGATAGTCTCGTCATTGCTTCCCTTAAGTCTCAGCTCCCATTACGAAACATTTTGTAGCCATTGTCCATTTCAACCCATATGTAAGTTAATGCATGTTAAGTATTTAAGTTGAGCTATGACATTCTCGTTAAGTTTGGAGAGTATGATCCTCATGTCTTTCTTGGGCTCTGTTCGGCTCTTCCCAGAATTCTTTTTAGGCCAGGAGACATGAGGAAAGGCTTGGCTGGTGTCCCGTCGTTTCTCTCTAAGTCTTCGCCTGAGATTACCATGCAGTGTTGCAAGATCGAGAAGAAAAAGAAACAGCAGTCAGGAGGAAACAGTGAGAGGTTACAGTGCCATAGGGAATAAAATGTTTAGAACTGAAATAGAAGTCTTCAGTTTAGAGAATGCAGCTGAATTAGTCAGAGATATTTATGCACAAAGAGAGAAAGGCTACAGGCAGTATATTTCAAGCAGGATGACTTTTTAAACAGAGAATCTTGGGGTGTGGGACACTAGAACAACTTAAAGGGACAGTTCTCCTAAAAATAAAAATTCTATCTTCATTTACTCATCCTTATGTCATTCCAAAACCATGTAACTTTCTTTTGTAGAACACGAACAGATGATGTTCATCACGAACAGATGTTGTTCGGATGCCATAAAAGAAATACATCGAATTTGTAAGCTAAATTCTTTTGAAGCCATACAAGAGCTTTATATGAGGAACACGCTGATATTTAAATCATTATTCACTTAAAATCTTTCCATCCGCCACAGCTCTCATATCTCAATTCTTCTTCAGAGAAATACAAATATGGCACGAAAAAAACATGTCATTCCAAGTTTGATGCCAAATGTCATTGGTTCTTGCGTGTCTTGTAACCAAACGTGCACCAGTTTGAATATGTAGAAGTGCGCATGACATTTGAGAGCTATGGTGGAGAAGATTGTAGGTGAATAAAGGCTTAAATTTTGGTCTGTTGAATACACAAAGCAATCATATGGCTGCAGAAGACCTGGATTGTAGTGCACAAGTCCTATGGACTACTTTTATAGTGCCTTTTTTGTCATTTTTTGAGCTTGATTCATCTTTGTAAAACAGCACATTCTTTAAGCGTATCCTTTTGTGCCCAATGGAAGAAATCCGGGAAAGTAATACGGGATTGGAATAACATGAGAGTAATTTAATGATGACAGAATAATGACAACAAGCACTTTCATTGTGAAAATTCTGTCGAAATGTATAAATTATTTTTAGTAATATATTTACTCAAGCCCCGCAATTCCTGACACTGAATATTATCAAGTATAATTTCAAAAGGAATGATAGTTGGAAAACTCACAGAAACAAAGGAACAAGGTGTCCACACACATTGCATAGACGCTGAAGAAGCTGTGTGCAATTAAGTAGGAGCCGAATATTACAGTCTGTCAAAGAAAGAGAGAGAACTGCCAGTCAAAACACCATTTGAGTAACAAGTCCAAGTCTAAAAAAATACATAACTATAACATAAATATAAAAAGACATTTCTCACCAAGAGAGGCACGCAGTAGTAATTCAACACCGGAACTTCCTCTTGGATGAAGGGTATCTTGCGTGTAAAGAGGAGGAAGGCAATAACACCTGCAAGACATAACTGATTGACCACTAAACCAAAATCATCAGTAGTAGACTGGTGCAAAGTTCAAAGTGATATAATGTTACACTCTCATGCCCCCTTGTGGTCAATGTAACCATGTACCCAAGCCCACTATAACCATGCCTAATAGCAGCTGTAATCATAATACCCTTATGTGCTAGTGACTAACTAAAACAGCATATAAAAAAACAATTATTATTTGTTTTTTTTTAAGTGTTCATATTTTGCACTGCTAAAATTGTAAGTATAATACTAAGGGATTTAAAGTAATAGTTCAGCAAAAAATAAAATTCTGTCACCATTTACTCACCCTCAGATTATTCTAAATGCGTATGATTTACTATTTTTACATGGAAAACAAGAGGAGAGGTTTAGAAGAATGTTCATGCTGCTCTTTTCCATACAATGAAAGCATATAATGACCACAGGCTGTCAAGTTCCAAAAAGGACAAAGAGGCACCATAGAAGTAGTCCATAACTCTTATGTTACATTCAGAGTCTTCTGAAGCTATATGCATGGTTTGTGAGGGGAAAAGACCCAAATTTATAGTAGTTATTTACTGAAAATCTTAGCTTATCATAGCTCTCAAATCTCATTCACATATTTAAACTTGCCTTGTTGCATTCAGTCACATGTCAACCAATGCTGTTTGGCATAACTGATGATAAACCTGGTCCAATGGGTCTTCATGTTTCATATTTGAATATACATGCACTTAAATGAGATTTGAGAGCCACTGCAGAGGATTTTCAATGAATAACAGCTTAAATTTTGATATGTTCCTTACAAAATGCTATCATATACGTTTAGAAGACAAGAATATAGCACATGAGTTCTAGGGACATATTTTATACCACTTTTATGTCCTTCTTGGAGCTTGACAGCATGTGGTCACAGTATACCTTCATTGTATGATAACCAGAGGTGTCAACATTGTGCCAAGTAACTCCTGTGTTCTACAGACGAGAAAAAAAAAAAACATACGGGTTGGAAACAACATGAAGATGAGTAAATGACTGCAGAATTTTCTTTTTTAGGTGAACTAATCCTTAAAAGTCAAATGAAATTAATTATAAAAAGGAACTTTAAGACAACACTTACCAACACTCCCTGATATCAATAGTTTCCCCAAAAAGAGCAGGAAGTCTGTTACTTTGTCCAATACTGCCACCCTGCGGTGGAAGAGAGGAACTTCAGTTAGAGGATGGCCAGTGCCAATAGTCTCTAGGATGCTGATATGTGTATTCTCACCTTACTACATTCCTCATCAATAAAAAGAATGCCTCCCTCGCTGAGGTGCAAAAGTTCTTTCCATAAATGGCAATCTAGTGTGAAAAACAAGGTAAACACTAATGAGTGACCACTATGTTATACCATCAGTAGCGTGAAATATCCGGTACATTTATTTGTTTATCTGATTATCTAGAATGGGTGTCTCTTACCATTATGTAAGCGTTCCTGTTTATGAAGCGTATAAATCGGTCCAGACACCAGAAGCAGCACTTCAGACAGCAGAGCAGAAAATGTGCAAGCACATTGTGAGCTCCTAAACTCACAAACAAAAAGCAGAGTCAGCATACAGCAAGTGAATAATCAGATGTTGGGTTTCTCCAGGCACACTGAGGACTCCTTTGGCGATATGGTAATATGGATTTATCTCAATTCTCGTTTAATAATTCTAAAAATGAACAGGCTGAGGTTAAGACAAATGTCTTGACCTCTGTCCTTGATCTGATTTGACATCCCCAACCTTTAAGTTTGTGGTCCAGGTACTCCAGAACGACACGGATAAGTTGAACCACAGCTAAGATGAGTGAGCCAAAAGCGAGAGACCCTGTGTGATACCTGCATTCAACACACACACACACACACACACACATTAATGACACTGCTGAATTTATATACATTATATTACTTGCAAAGTTTTAATCAGTGCATTTAGAGTACCGTAAGGCCCTGGCAAAAGAGGAGAATACTGGGCAGGGGGGAATGTCTGCAGGCTTCCTCTTGGCCCAGTAATAGGAGGCGAAAGCCCCAGCAATGGTGCACTGTCCCAGAGCGATGGTGAAGTTAACCAGCCAGAGGAAGACCAACAGATTACAAAGCTGGAGGATGAAGATGTAGCGATGGTACAAGCTCTCACCACCATAAAAGGCAAAAAGACACTGAGCTCCTGGACACTGTTTTGTGATGTTAGTCCTTTTGAAGTTCTGTTCATAAGGAACAAGCACAACAATGGTACATAGTCATGTTAGTAAGATATTGAAAAAAATAAAATATTTTTCACTTTGTCATATTTGTCTCAACATAAAGCAGGAATGCTGCTTTTTAGTGACTTGTAACAATTATGTTGAGATTAGAATACGATTATTGATATGAGCATTAATATTTTATTTTATTTCTATAATTTATATTTTATATTTTACATTCACCTGGTCCAACTGATTACTCAAACATTTGTTAAATTCTGTTAAAAATGTTAAAACTACCCCCAAATGTAAAAATAGACAAATCCTATGAAATTTTCCCCCAATATTACAAAATATAATACAAATTAGTGTTGTTTTCTGCAGATCTGTAATAAATTTTGTTGAATATCTACAGAAGAACATAAACTACCACCTACTGTATATCATTCCCAAATCATCCTATGATTATAATGTTATTTTTGACTATTAAAAAAACAACAAAAACAAAACAGAAACCGTAATTACTTGCACAATTCGTGCACAATTCTCAAACACTAAAATATATATTGAAAGCTGTTAATAAAATGCTTTGGTCTGTTCGAATATTCTATTCTGATTGGCAGGAATGCATGCATTAAAACCGTTTAATGCAGAGGTTGTTCCAGTCAGTTTTAATCACCATTCTATATTAATGTGGCTACTCTGCTGTCCTCCGTAATGACACATATGACTAATATAGCTGCCCTGCTCAACATGTGCTCCTATAGACCAATCCTATTGTTTACCAAAATTTCAGCACATGCACAGAAAGCTGATAGACTGTGTTAGATCTGACAGATTAGACGATTAAACGAAAGTACGACACAAAACCTTCATAAATACAGAATTATTATTAGCTATACATTTATTATAATGATATGAGTTGATAACATACCTGTAATAATGTTTGCTTTATATGTTTGCTGCAAAGCCGTGAGTTAAAATGATCTCCTCAGTCCAGTCAGCTCTGTTGATGGCTTGAAGCCACAGCCGTCTACGAGAACCCTCGAAATCATTTTTCAACAACGGAATCTGATAAAAGTTTACTGTTTGTGCACGATTTCTGCCACCACTTCAGTGTGTGACGTAAGTGGTGATGTTGTCAAAGGATTGGTCTAAAGCCACTAGAGGGCACCCCGCGATCACACGTCATTGACTGTCTTCTGAATGCAGACTGTTTCCCACTTTATTTTTCAATGTAACCAGGGTGCCGCTATTATAAAACTTGAATGTGGACCTCTTCTGGTATAAGCCACTTCCAGCTATTTTAGCGATACAAAAATACTACATTATGCTGCTTTATATTACAGGCTGGCAATATATGTCGTCATATTATTATCATTAATTCCTATTTTCATAAACACCTTGGTTTAGACATTGGCGCATATAGTTTAACCGTTTATCGCATTTTGCCATCGTTTCATCACACACTGTTGCAAAGGCAGAATGAATGACAGATCACACACTTTACACAAGCAAGAGAGAGGAGAAGAAAGAGCAGAAAGCTGCTGGAAAAATGCTGCTTCCACTTCCTCTCCACCAAAACTGCATATTGTTTAATCTTGGCAAAATATTACATGCATTATTCTCTCTATTCTTGTCAGAGAGCATTTTCTCTTTCTTAGCAGTGTATAGTAAACAGACATGCAGATCGGATAGGCATGGCTTATGAAATATCACCTTTGGAATTAAATAAATAAAGGCATCATCGGAGATTATGCAGGTACATATGAATAGAGGTCTACATGGAGACATAAAAATGCTACATTTTCACGCTCTCTGTAAAGTAAGCAGATTTTATTATTGTCTCTTTGATACAACACACTAACAAGTGAATGATTTACTTACTATAAATGCTGACGTTTGAAAATTATCTGACATTAGATTATTATTCTGCTGTACATCATGTGGTTGTGTGATAGTTTATAAGTTTATATCACTAAATTATGGTATTATTATCTTTCTAATTATTTATATTGCAGCTAATGACCACGGAACTTTGTCACACTCGCCAGAAATGCAGCCTTTTGTTTATTTCAGTGTTGCAAAATGAGGTGGATAACACGCAGCTTTTTGCATTTTGTTATCATACAGGGCCACCTCGAGATTTTATTCTTAATTCAATCAATCGTGCAGCCTTAATGGATACCATATGGATGTCTCAGAGGTCAAAGACTGCAGGTTTAGAGCGTTTTGGATGTTTTTCCCCTCATCATGTACAGTGAGTGCCACTTTTACAACTGTCACGTCAGCAACGCGATTTTTCCTCACGTCGTGTATTAAAATCGTTTAATGCACACCTAGTCGTGGATTATCCCTTACTTAATTTATTATAAAAATGATTTTATTCTCTGAAATATTTCCATTAATATACAATTATATATTTAAATACACACACAGTATTTATATGTGTGTATATACACAATGCATTCAGAAAGTATTCAGACCCCTTAATTTTTTTCACATTTTGTCATGTTGCAGCCTTATGCTAAAATGCTTTAAATAATTTTTTTCACATCAATCTACACTCCATACCCCATACTGCCAAAGCAAAAAACAGATTTGTGATAACTTTGCAAATTTATTCAAATGGAAAAACTGAAATATCACATTGACTTAAGTATTCAGACCCTTAACTCAGCACCTTTGGCAGCGATTACAGCATCAAGTCTATTTGGGTATGATGCGACAAGCTTTGCACACCTGGATTTGGGGATTTTGTGCCATTTTTCTCTGCAGATCCTCTCAAGCACTGTCAGGCTGGATGGGGACCGTTGGTGGACAGTCATTTTTAGGTCTCTCCAGAGATGTTCAATTGGGTTTAAGTCCAGGCTCTAGCTGGGCCACTCAAGGACATTCACAGAGTTGTCCTTAAGCTACTCTTGCGTTGTCTTGGCTGTGTGCTTAGGGTCATTGTCCTGTTGGAAGGTGAACCTTCGGCCCAGTCTGAGGTCCTGAGTGCTCTGGACCAGGTTTTCATTAAGGATATCTCTGTATTTTACCGCATTCAACTTTCCTTCAACCCTGACCAGTCCCTCAGTCCCTGCCGCTGAAAAACACCCCCACAGCATGATGCTACCACCACCATGCTTCACCGTTGGGATGGTATTGCACAGGTGATGAGCGGTGCCTTGTTTCCTTCAGACATGACACTTGGAATTGAGGCCAAACAGTTCAATCTTCATTTTATCAGACCAGAGAATCTTGTTTCTCACAGTCTGAGAGTCCTTTAGGTGCTTTTTTATGTGTCTTGCTCTGAAGAGAGGCTTCTGTCTGGCCACACTGCCATAAAGCCCAGATCGATGGAGTGTTGCAGTGATGGTTGTCCTTCTGCAAGTTTCTCCTATCTCCACCCATGATCTCTGGAGCTCAACCAGAGTGATCATCGGGTTCCTGATCCCCTCTCTTACCAAGGCCCTTCTCCTCTGATTGCTCAGTTCGGCCGGGTGGCCAGCTCTAGGAGGAGTCCTGGTTGTTCCAAACTTCTTCCATTTAAGAATGATGGAAGCCACTGTACTCTTCAACGCAGCCAATATTTTTTGTAGCCTTCCCCAGATCTGTTCCTCGACACAATCCCGTCTATGAGCTCTGCAGGCAGTTCCTTTGACCTCATGGCTGGGTTTTTGATTTGATATGCATTTTCAGCTGTGAGACCTTATATAGACAGGTGTATGCCTTTCCAAATCATGTCCAATCAATTGAATTTACCACAGGTGGACTCCAATCAAAGTGTAGAAACATCTCAAAGATGATTCAGAGAAATGGGATTCACCTAAGCTAAATTTCAAGTGTAATAGCAAAGGGTCTGAATGCTTTTGTCAATATGATATTTCAGTTTCTCTTTTCAATAAATTTGCAAAGTTATCAATAATCAGTTTTTTTTTGCTTTGTCATTATGGGGTATAAAGTGTAGATTAATGTGAAAAAAAAAATAGTTTAAAGCATTTTAGCATAAGGCTGCAACATAATAAAATGTGAAAAAATTGAGGGGTCTGAATACTTTCTGAATGCACTGTATATCTCACATTATATATATATTTATAAGATCTGGCATTTTTTTCCTTTTATGAAGGCATTTAAAAAAAAAACATGTTGTGTCATCCTGTGGAGGCGGAAGCGTGGCTGAGCGCCATGCTGTGGAGAGTGAAGCAGGGGAGATGAATGGTAATTGATTTCCACCTGTGCTTAACACCTGTCTCAGTGAGGAGTGATTGGGGCTTTTAAGGAGAGGAGACAGCAGCAGTTGAGAGAGCCCAGCTGTGAAGCTACATGTGTGTTGGCCGCTGCCGTTTATATTTATGTTGAAGATATATACTTGTTGCGCTTGAAGTGAACATGGTTTTTGTGTAAGATAAAAAGATATTCTTGTGATGGAACCACCATTTCATGCTTCCTCATTTCCTGAACCTCAGGGAACACCGATTACATTGGTGCCGAAACCCGGGATTGAGGGAGATACATCGTCATGGAGTCCTCACCATTGGCAGACATCATCAAGACCCTCACTGGCATCCACCAGACTCAACACCAGGCCCTCCTGGAGCTTCGAGTGGAACAGGAGCAACGTTTCAAGGCACTCCTGCAAGCCCAGGCGGAGGACTGACGGGAGTTCCAGAGCTTGCTATCGTGTGGTACTCCAGCAGCGACACTGGCCGCGGGACCCCCACCTCAGATCACCTTGGCCAAGATGGGTCCCCAGGACGACCACGAAGCCTTCACTGAGCTGTTTGAGCGGGCCACTGCGGAGTCGGGCTGGCCTCAGACGCAGTGGGCGGTCCGCTTGCTGCCGCTTTTGTCGGGGGAAGCTCAGCTCGCGGCCCAACAACTGCCAGTGGCTAACCTGCTGGAGCACCTGGATCTGAAGTGGGCCATCCTACAGCAGGTCGGCCGGAACCCTGAGCAACATCGTCAGCGCTTCCGGGCGCTGACCTATGGGGAATTTGCTGCCCATTCGCTTTCATCCAGCAGCTCCGGGATGCCTGCCGGAGGTGG
Source organism: Myxocyprinus asiaticus (assembly GCF_019703515.2). NCBI lineage: Eukaryota > Metazoa > Chordata > Actinopteri > Cypriniformes > Catostomidae > Myxocyprinus > Myxocyprinus asiaticus. The sequence goes on along the minus strand of NC_059349.1, from coordinate 18,984,628 downwards.
TTGATTGCAGACTACCACGACGACAGGGGAATTATCAATTTGGTGGTGCTGGAACAGTTCGTCGACCGGCTGCTCAAAAGGACCATGGAGTGAGTCCGGTGCCACCACATGACGTCGCTGGAGGATGCAGTCAGCCTGGCTGAGGACCACTTGATAGCATATCCGGGAGACGGCCAAGCTTTTTCTCTCTCTCTCTTCTCCTGCTGTCTCTTACCCTCCCCTACCTTGCCCTGTTCCCGTCTCTGCTCCCCGGAGATGGGGGTTTATTCCCCCAAACCATGCTCTGTGGGCCTGGGGCTCCGGGCACCTCTACCCCACCTTCTGTGCCTCCTTCCCTTTACCGCCAAGTTGGAGAATCTATAGCTGCAGGTGCAGGGGGAAATCTGGGCCAGTGTGCCAGAGCTGGGCCACTTCCAGGACCAATGTTCGGTGATGGATGTGGGCGTGTCGGTCTGGGTCCCCAACATGCCACATACCAGCCCCGATCGAGCAGGGACATACCAGATACCTGTGAGTATTCAAGGGGGTACATATCGAGCCTTGGTGGATTCGGGTTGTAACCAAACCTTGATTTACCAATGCTTGGTTCAACTGGAGGCTTTGGGTACAGCACGTAGGGTGAAGGTGAGGTGTGTGCATGGGGACGTTCACAAATATCCCTTAGTGCCCATGGCCATTCAATTTCAGGGGCAAAAATATAGAGTAGAGGCAGCGGTTAGTCCTCGTCTCACCCATCCGCTGATTTTGGGTATGAATTGGCTGTTATTGGGGAGATTATGTGTGGATGGGTCCTGCATCAAAGTGTCTCGGTGTGTGGTTTGCGATTCACTGGCTGGGGAGGCGGAGCCGGGGCCATCTGTGTCAGCTCCGCATCAGGATGACGCAAGGGAGGGGGAAGTTCCGGCTTTCCCAGCTCTTAGAGAATTCCCTGCTGGGGATTTCCCTCTGGATCAATTGCAAGATGAGATGCTTAAGCACACCTTTGATCAAGTGAAAATGATTGATGGTCAACGCCTCCAGCCAGACATTACACTCGCATATCCATACTTTTCTATTATAAATGATAAGTTGTATCGAGTGACTCAGGACGCTCAGACAAAAGAGCATACAACCCAGTTGTTAATACTGAAGAGATGTTGTGAAATGTTCCATAATCCAATGGCAGGTCACTTAAGGTGAGATAAAACACTTAATCGTCTAAAGGCCCTTTTCTATTGCCCGGGCATTTGAGGAGATGTTTGCAGGTGATGTGCGGCATGCTGTGAATTTCAGCTGGTGAATCCGTCAGCCACACTAAGAGCGCCTTTGTGCCTGCTTCCTTTGATCGAGGTCCCCTTCGAAAGAATTGGTATGGACCTCGTCGGGCCGTTAGAGCAAACGGCACGCGGACATCACTTTGTGTTGGGTCTGGTGGACTATGCAACACAATATTCGGAAGCAGTGCCTCTACGCAACATTTCAGCACATTTTGTTGTGGAAGGTACTCTTCAGATTCATCTCCCGAGTGGGGATTCAGAAGGAAATCCTCACTGATCAAGGTACTAATTTCATGTCATGTACACTACGCGAGCTGTACAATTTATTGGGTATTAAATCGATTCGGACAAGCGTGTACCACCTACAAACGGACGGTTTGGTCAAACAGTTTAATCAAACCCTGAAAAACATGATTCAAAAGTTCCTGCACGAAGATTCTCGGAATTGGGATAAGTGGCTTGAACCCCTGTTATTCGCAGTGCGAGAGGTCCCGCAAGCCTCCACGGGGTTCTCTCTGTTTGAATTATTGTATGGGTGTAAGCCTCGCAGTTTATAACAGGGGGGCTCGGCTATGGGATTTTACATTGGGAGATAAAGTCCTTGTATTCCTACCCACATCAAGCTCTAAATTACTCACAAAGTGGCAAGGGCCCTATGAGGTCACACAGCGAGTCGGGGAAGTCGATTATGATGTTACGCGTAAGGATAGAGGCGGAGCACATCAGATTTACCACATCGACCTCTTAAAACTATGGAGAGAGGCAGTCCCCGTGACTTTGGTGACAGTGTTCCTGGAGAGGGAGGAGCTCAGTCCGGAGGTGAATTAAAAAAAATCACCGATAGTGTCACCCCAGTTCCCTGTGGAGACCACCTCTCATCATCCCAAATCACGGAGGTTGCCAGGTTGCAAGGAGAATTCTCCAATGTGTTCTCGCCTCTTCCTGGTCTTAAGAATCTCATACAGCACCATATCGAAACGACCCCCAGGGGTAGTGGTACGCAGTCATCCCTACCATTTACCCGAACACAAAAAAGATAGTGCGGGAGGAATTGAGGGCTACGCTTGACATGGGGATAATAGAAGAATCCCACAGTGATTGGGCCAGTCTGGTAGTCTTAGTCCATAAGAGTGACGGGTTGGTCCGGTTTTGTGTGGATTATAGAAAAGTGAATGCGGTGTCTAAATGTGATGCGTACCCAATGCCTCGCATTGACGAACTGCTTGACTGGTTGGGTGTGGCTCATTTTTATTCGACACTGACTCCCATGTTCAGAGAAAAAAACGTCATGGTTACTGGTGTAACCTCCGTTCCCTGATGGAGGGAACGAGACGTTGGTGTCGATGTAGTGACACTAGGGGTCACTCTTGGGAGCCCGAGACACCTCTGGTCTTTGATAAAAGGCCAATGAAAATTGGCGAGTGGTATTTGCATGCCACTCCCCAAACATACGGGTATAAAAGGAGCTGGTATGCAACCACTCATTCAGGTTTTACGCTGAGGAGCCGATATAAGGTCCGGCCATTTCAGTGGGTAGTTCAGCGTTGTGGCAGGAGGGACCAACATCTCGTTCCCTCCATCAGGGAATGGAGGTTACACCAGTAACCATGACGTTCCCTATCTGTCACTCACTCAACGTTGGTGTCGATGTAGTGACACTAGGGGTCCCTATACAAAACGCCACAAGGCTCAACTGTGTTACGTGAACTGGCGGTGTGTGGTGGGCAGACTTACTGTGTGACTCATAGCCAGCGCACCAAGTCGACACGTAACCTCCCCCAACATAGTTATGAGTGTCGAACGGCCCTTTTTGGGGACAAGTCGACTACCCAGAGATAGAGACAGGCTTAACCCAGTCGTGGCCTCTTTCCCCTTCTCTTTTTCCACTCCCTAAAAGAAGGGGATTATCCGACGGGCCGCCAGGTCTAGTCCGAGGGTGTCCCTCCCAAGGGGAGGACACCGCGGAGACCACACCTCACCCAAGAGAGGGGGGGATATTTAAGTGGAAGAATACATCACATGGTCTTTCCAACCATGTGGAGAGCCTTCAAGGTAGATCCTGCCCAATGGGGGAGGAGTTACTACAACATGGAGACTGGGGCAGAGGGGCTCTGCCCAAGGAAGACGCAGTCTGCCAGCAGGGAAACGAACTAGCGGAAGATATAGATCGCATGGGGTTAGCCTTACAGGGAACTGCCACATGCGGAGCACCTACCCCAGAACCAGGCTCTTAGTTAGCGCGTGTACTGGGCCGGCAGCAAGTCTCTCCGAAAACTCGACTGCCACAGGGCTCGGAGGAAGTCAACCAGGGAACAACTTTTGTGAACACTACTGGGAATTAACAGCGCATGTCTTCAGCTCAAAAGGAGGTGGAAGGCGCTATGTGCAAGCGATACACCCAGCCGGCTATCCCGGGCTTATCCGCTTGTGTTGCGTGCCACTACCTGGGACGAAACCGGTTCCACCAGGAGGTTGTAGAACCTTGCCCAGGTGTTGGGTGTTGCCCAGCCCGCTGCTCTGAAAATGTCTGTTAGAGAGGCACCTCTGGCCAGGGCCCAAGAAGCCGCTACACCCCTGGTAGAATGGGCTCGTAGCCCTACCGGGGGCGGCATGTTTTGGGCGAGATATGCCATAGTTATGGCGTCAATGAGCCAGTGGGCGATCCTCTGCTTGGAGACAGCGCTTCCTTTCCGCTGTGCACCAAAGCAGACAAAGAGCTGCTCAGAGATTCTAAAGCTCTGCGTGCGATCCAAATAGATGCGTAAAGCGCGCACCGGACACAGCAATGACAGGGCTGGGTCTGCCTCCTCCTGGGGCAGCGCTTGCTGGTTCACCACCTGGTCCCTAAAAGGAGTGGTGGGAACCTTGGGCACATAGCCCGGTCGTGGGTCTCAGGATCACGTGAGAATAGCCCAGACCGAACTCCAGGCACGTTTCGCTGAGAGAGAACGCTTGCAGGTCACCTACCCTCTTGATGGAAATGAGCACAGTCAGGAGGGCAGTCTTCAAGGAGAGTGCCTTAAGCCTGGCTGACTGCAAAGCACAAAGGGGGCTCTCTGTAGACCCTGAAAAACTACAGAGGTCCGATGAGGGAACGAGGCGTGGCCTGGAGGGATTCAGCCTCCTGGCGCCTCTTAGGAACCTGATGATCAGATCATGCTTCCCTAAGGACTTACCATCGACTGCGTCGTGGTGTGCTGCTATGGCAGCAACATACACCTTCAAGGTGGAAGGGGACAGCCTCCCTTCCAACCTCTCTTGCAGGAAGGAAAGCACTGATCTGACTGCACACCTCTGGGGGTCTTCCTGACGGGAAGAACACCACTTAGCGAACAGACGCCACTTAAAGGCATACAGGCGCCTCATAGAGGGAGCCCTAGCCTGAGTGAACGCGTCCCGTCCAGGGGCCAGACATGGAGATTCCAGAGGTCTGGGCATGGGTGCCGGATGGTGCCCCTTCCCTGAGAAAGAAGGGTCTTCCTCAGGGGAATTTGCCCGGGGGGAGCTGTCACGAGGAGCGTGAGGTCCGAGCACCACGTCTGGGCGGGCCAGTAGGGTGCTTACCAGGACGACCTTCTCCTCATCCTCCCTGACCTTGCACAGGGTCTGTGCGAGCAGGCTTACTGGGGGAAAACGCATATTTGCGAATGCCAGGGGACCAGCTGTGTGCCAGCGCGTCTATGCCGAGGAAGGCCTCGGTGAGGGCGTACCAGAGCGGGCAGTGGGAGGATTCTTGGGAGGCGAACAGGTGCACCTGTGCCTGACCGAATCGACTCCAAATCAGCTGGACCACCTGAAGGTGGAGTCTCCACTCTCCCTTGAGGGTAACCTGTTGTTACGGCGCGTCCGCCGAAGTGTTGAGGTTGCCCGGGATGTGAGTGGCTTGCAACGACTTGGTGCTGCTAACTCCGTTGGAGGAGACGGCGGGCGAGTTATGACATACAGCGGGAGCGCAGACCGCCTTGGCTGTTGACATATGCTACCGCTGCATGCTGTCTGTCCGAACTAGCACGTGCTTGCCCTGGATCAACGGCCGGAACCTCCGCAGGGCGAGCAGAATTGCCAGTAACTCGAGGCAGTTGATGTACCAACGCAGCCGCGGACCCGTCTAGAGGCCGGCGGTTGCATGCCCGTTGCCAACAGTGCCCCAGCCTGTTTTGGAGGCGTCTGTCGTGACCACGAAGCGCCTGGAGACCAGTTCTAGGGGAACACCTGCTTGTGGAAACGAGAGGTCGGTCCAAGGGCTGAAAAGACGGTGACAGACCGACGTAATGGCCACGCGGTGTGTCCCGTGGCGCCATGCCCGTCTCGGGACTCGAGTCTGGAGCCAGTGCTGAAGCGGCCTCATATGCATCATCCCGAGCGGGGTGGCCACCGCCGAGGATGCCATATGCCCCAGGAGCCTCTGAAAAAGTTTCAGTGGAACCACTGTTTTCTGTTTCAACACCTTCAAACAGGCCAGCACCGACTGGGCACGCTCGTTCATAAGGTGCGCCGTCAAGGAGACTGAGTCCAACTCCAAACCGAGAAAAGAGATGCTCTGAACCGGGAGGAGCTTGCTCTTTTCCCAGCTGACCCGAAGCCCTAGTCGGCTGAGGTGTGAAAGCACCAGGTCCCTGTGTGCGCATAACCCGTCTCGAGAGTGAGCTAAGATTAGCCAGTCGTCGAGATAGTTGAGAATGCGAATGCCCACCTCCCTTAACGGGGCAAGGGCAGCCTCTGCGATCTTCGTAAAGATGCGAGGAGACAGGGACAGGCCGAAAGGGAGGACTTTGTACTGATACGCCTGACCCTCGAACGCGAACCGCAGGAAGGGTCTGTGTTGAGGAAGGATCGAGACGTGAAAGTACGCATCCTTCGGGTCTACCGCCGCGAACCAATCTTGATGCCGGACGCTCGCCAGAATGCGTCTTTGCGCCAGCATCTTGAATGGGAGTCTGTGTAAGGCCCGGTTAAGTACTCGCAGGTCCAAGATTGGCCGCAACCCACCGCCTTTTTTCGGTACAATGAAGTAGGGGCTGAAAAACCCCTTCTTCATCTCGGCTGGAGGGACAGGTTCTATCGCGTCCTTCCGTAGGAGGGTAGTGATCTCCGCGCAAGGTAGCAGCATTTCCGTCTTTCACCAAGGTGAAGTGGACACCGCTGGACCTGGGCGGATACCCGGCGAAGTGAATCGCGCAGCCGAGTCGGACGGTCCGGACCAGCCCTCGTGACGGACTGGAAAGCGCAAGCCATGCGTCCAAGTTCCGCGCAAGGGGGACCAAAGGGACAACGTCATCGGATGTACCGGCAGGTGGGGCCTTGCGGCGAGGCGGAGCTCGAGGTGCCACAGCACATTGTGGCCGTGCTGAGTCCGAGGACATTGAAGTACTTACCTGGCTCCTTGTGACCACCCCCGGAACAGCCTGGGACGGGGGAGGAAGAGACCTGTCCTCGTGTGGCCATCGTCCGCCCGAGAGACAGCGCCGTGACCTCCGTCGCTCGGAGAGCGAGGTCAGTCGCCGAGCGCAGTTCCTGCATCAATCCCGGGGCGGAACTACCCTCGTGCAGTTCCTTTAGCGCCTTGGCGGACTTGCAGGAGAGCCATGGCGTGCAGGGCAGAGGCGGCTTGTCCAGCGGCACCGTAGGCTTTGACCGTCAGAGACGACGTAAACCTACAGGCCTTGGACGGGGGCTTTGGGCACCCGCGCCAGGTGGCGGCGCTCTGCGGGCATAGGTGCACTGCGAGCGCCTTTATCCACCGTGGGATTGCCGAATAGCCCTTGGCCGCCCCACCATCGAGGGTAGTGAGAGCGGGGAAGCTGAAAAGATCGGGACCGGGCAGTAAAAGGTGCCTCCCGCGACCTTGTCAGCTCTTCATGCACTTCCGGGAAGAAAGGAACGGGGCGGGGCGTGGCTTTGAGCGGTGCCGCGAGCCCAGGAACCAATCACAGAGCCGCGAGGGTTCAGGGAAGAGCTCGCGGCTGTCCGGGAAAGCATGTAGTCATCTCCGCATCAGCCTGTGACTGGGCGATCGACCCCGTAGGGAGGAGCCCAGCTGAGGCTTCCGACTGGACGAGCCCGCTCTCCGATGCTGCGCTCGAGAGCTCATCACTTTCGCGGGCTCCGAATAAGAGGTCGAACTCGCCATGAGACGAGCTGGCGGACTCACCCGGAAGCCCGATCGGGGCAGACGAGCGTGCTGGGGAATGGGAGGTCCGCGGGGGGATACCCGGCAGAGGCGGTCCCATTGGGGTCCCCAAATCGCCCCCAGTGCTAGCCGCGCTGGTCTCAAACCTGTGGGTAAAAGGACCGAGGCGAGCCGCGACCGCAACGTTGCCATGGACATATTCTCGCAATGAGAACGTGACCATCCACGAACGCTGTCTCCGCGTGAGCAGTGCCCAGACACGAAAGACAGTGATCGTGACCGTTAGAAGGCGAGAGATAACGAGCACAACCAGGAATAACACACAATCGGAAAAGCATCTTTAAAAAGACGCGTCTTTAAAAAGACGTTCCGTGTGTGCGCTCTTTTAGAGAAATATATACTCTTTTAGAGGGGAAAAATGCTCTTTCAGAAAATATACTCTCTAGTTTTTCTGCCGAAGCGCCCAGGGGCGTTCTCTGCAGTGCACCAGTACAGAGGAGGGAGAAGCCGCTGAAATGCGCCGTCAGATCCAGCAGGTGAATGAACAGTAGTATTCAGCTCAGCGAGCATGACCGTTCGGCTCCGAAGAGAAAATCTGAATGAGTGGTTGCATACCAGCTCCTTTTATACCCGTATGTTCGGGGGAGTGGCATGCAAATACCACTCGCCAATTTTCATTGGCCTTTTATCAAAGACCAGAGGTGTCTCGGGCTCCCAAGAGTGACCCCTAGTGTCACTACATCGACACCAACGTCGAGTGAGTGACAGATAGGGAATGGTTTTTCCACTCCGTTCGTCTTACACCAATTCGTTACTCTTCCATTCGGTTAGTTTGGGGCCCTGGCGAAGTCCTTCGCCCACACGCTGCGTATGCCGCTGCCTATCTGAATGATATCATCATCTATAGCAACGATTGGCAGCGGCACATCCAGCATTTGAGGGTTGTCCGGAGGTCGCTGATGTGGGCAGGACTCACAGCAAATCCAAATAAGTGTGCAATTGGGTGGGTGGAAGTACGGTATCTGGGCTTCCATTTGGGTCACAGACAAGTGCGTCCCCAAATTGATAAGACAGCAGCCATTGCGGCTTGTCTGAACCCCAAGTCCAAAAAGGAGGTGAGACAGTTCCTGGGGTTGGCTGGCTATTATCGGAGGTCTGTGCCCAATTATTGGGGCTTTTAAGGAGAGGAGACAGCGGCAGTCAAGAAAGAGAGCCCAGCTAAGAAGCTACGTGTGTGTTGTCCACTGTTGTTTATATTTATGTTGAAGCTATACCGTTGCGCTTGAAGCAAACATGGTTTTTGTGTCAAATAAAAGGACATTCTTGTGTTGGACTCGCCGTCTCCCGCTTCCTCATTCCCTGAACCTCAGGATCTTTATTACATGTCCTTTTATGTAAAATATTTTAATTTAATAATTTTTTTAATATAAATTCCAAATTAATTTATAAAGGTTGTTAAATATACATTTAAACCAACATCAAATCATATTTGTGATAATACTTAAGCTTAGAATATAATATTAGAAAATATATAATATGTTAACAGCAAATTAATTGTGGGGCCATTTTTTGTCCATAGATTTTGAATTTTGGGGGCATTTTGCTTAAGCAGTGTAAGCAGTGGATACAGAAAACATCTCACCTCAGGATTGCAGGTCAAATTGGTGTACTTGCAGTTGGGATGAGGTGATGTGACTTTGTAAACAGCATTACCAGAAGATGCAAGAAAGCTTTAGGATAAATTAAGGACTAAAATACTCATGCACCACTATTAATTGTGTAGTTAAATATGTTGATGACCAAAAATACTGCATATTTTTTTCAAGGGACATTAGATCTCTCCAGGGAAAGTGTTACTGATGTGTTCTTATCTATTGCTAAATTTTTGAGGAGGATACAGAGCAGTCATGGCCCAGTAGGAGATACAGATGGCCAGCAACACGAAGGTGATGATAGGGTAGAACAGAGCGGACATGATGTAACTGATGGCCCTGCAGAAACATATACACATAGATTGTCAGAGGAGCTGACAATTAATTAATACATGAAAATTAGAGAGAGTGAGAGAGAGTGAGTGAGAGAGAGAGAGAGAGAGACAGAAAGAGACTCACTTGCTGCCCTCTTTGAGAAGAGCGATAGCAATGCGAACCCGTTTTCTCAGGAATACAAGCATTAAGACTATAGAGAATTCCGTTAAACCCAGAATCACCACTGAGAAGAACAGAAGACAGCAGAGCAAGTGAACAAGGAGTACAACAGAAATCACAGAGCCATGATGTGCAGTCTCAACATTCATCTCTTACTGAAGACTAGCCAGGTCTGGCTGAGTTGTAAGTAGATGTGGAGGTCAGTCTGGAAGCCGATGTCTGAGATGGTGACGTCTGCTCCGGGGGTCTCCCTGAGATATGCAAACTCCCAGTAACAGTGCCAGATACCTGAAATCAAATAAGAACTTCACAAATGTTAATGCAGACGATCTAGTCACTCGCTTCTGAAAATTACTGAAAGTCAAAACACAGTGTACATGAGTCATAAAAAACATGTTTTTTGTTATTGTATGGATACAGTATAAGCCCATTTCCTGATGTGGATCTTTGTCCCATCTGCATTTTCTTGCTTGAGCTGTAAGTAACACACACATATACAAAAAACTGACCGTAGGCCACAAGCAGGATAACAGCGATGATGATGAACCAGAGAAGGAAGCCTGCAGTAAAACGCAGCAGCAGGATGAAGATCAGGCTAATGACCAGTGCTATGAACAGCCCTCTGTCACACACACAATAAACACTCATGAGTATGCAATAACAAAGGGATCTATCAGTTCTATACTTTCTATATTAAATGACAACTGCTTCTTAATTGCTCTAAATTATATTTCGTATTATATTTTGGCATCAGTAACCAAAAACAATTACGTTTAAATTATTCTGCATCCATGCCCCTAGGTGTCAGTGTAATGATGCGTTCATGTCATATTGTAATTACGAGAATGCAATTTGGAGCTGTTCACGTCCTGGGACCTCGGAAGTTATTTGTTTCTGTAACAACACTCATAACACCAAAACGGCTTTGTTGTTGATAAGAGAAAAATATTTATCACTACATTAATTAATTCACCTCTATATGTTGTCGCAAATTGTTTAAGAACCAATAAAATGCTCCAGGTAATGATGGCATAATAAAATGGCATTTTAAACAGAAATATGTGTTCATTAACTTTAACTGTTAATGGGATAACTGTATAAATCTCCACTTTCACTTTCAGAATGTGACAGAATGTAAAAGTGAAAGTGGAGATTGTTAGTAAAAAAGGACTTAAATATTGATCAGTTTCTCACCCACACCTATTATATCGCTTCTGAAGATATGGATTTAACCACTGGAGTCGTATGGATTACTTTTATGCTGCCTTTATGTGATTTTTGGAGCTTCAAAGTTCTAGCCACCATTCACTAGCATTGTATGGACCTACAGAGCTGAGATATTCTTCTAAAAATCTTTTTATGTGTTCTGCAGAATAAAATAAGTCATACTGTACACATCTGGGATGGCATGAGGGTGAGTGATGAAAATGTTTTCATTTTTGGGTGAACTATCCCTTCAAGGCCACTGCCATTTTTATATGATGTCACGTGTGTCAAATCAGAGCTTTCATAGAATTAGAGTTTATAACGTGTAATTACAAGAGGTCGTCCGATATATCGGTTTTAACCGATTAATCTGTGGCGATAGTTGCTTTGTGGAACTATCAGATATCTGCAAAAACTGACGCAGACAGTTTTTTTCTTTCATCTGGTGAATATTTAGGCTACAAAAAGCTTAATTTGGTGAATATTTACATACAGAGAATTGTAATGGAGCTCTATCAATGTCACTGTTTATTGACTAATTCATGATAAATGTGATATTTTCTTTAAAAAAAAGACATGACAATTGAAAGCGATTGCTGATGATCTACTCTTGATGAATGATAATCTACTGTTAATGATTTTCTGTTCATACAGTATTTATTAGCCCATATGATAATGTTTACTTTATAGTGATTCTATTGTGATACATTGTAAATGTAGATGATTGTAAGAGTGCATGTTTTTTTCTCCTTGTGTGTTTGTGTGAGCTGGAAGCACAGACATTTCAAAATAAGAATCCCTGGTGTATTGCGGGCTTGTTTATAATTACAAGTCCAACGTTATGCACCAAATCTTAATTTTTTTTGGTTATTACTGGGAATTTGGTTGCACAACAAACGCGCATCTGAGATTAGACACATTTTGGACTTTTGCAGCCTCAATGTCTGTGCCTGTCACAGTAAGGAAAGACTATGACATTTTTTTAAAATCGATTTTTCAAAAACTGTTGGCCAATTAAGCAGTTACCGGCATTTTCCACCATCTTAGTTATCGTTTCGGCAAAATACACTATTAGTCGACCTCTAGTAATTACATGTTCATCTTTTTACAAGTCAGAATATTGTAATTACGGTAATTCCGACATGACGTGAATGCACTGTAAGTCCAAGATGACATTAACAAAAAATACTATGTGCACATTTAAATTCATTTCAAAATATTGGTGAGATGGCTTGTTTTCTAAAGACTTATGTTGATTAAACCAAATTGTTTGATTAAAATTGATGGGCAAAGGGTCATATCTTTAAATATTTGAGCTATTTTAGCATACTGAATGCAATAAAAATTCTGGTCAACTACATTCACTTTTGATGCCATTTATTTACATTAAAATGTTAATTTTGTTTGTTCCACATACAAGTAAGCAGCAAAGGATATTTTCGTTTAAGGTTTATAGTATGTGGAGAGTATGCAAATATAGAATATATAAAATAAATAAATAAATTAATTTGTTTTGGGATTTTTCCCCTTTTTCTCCCAATTTGGAATACCCAATTCCCAATGTGCTTTTAAGTCCTTGTGGTCGCGTAGTGATTCGCCTCAGTCCGGGTGGCGGAGGACAAATCCCAGCTGCCTCTGCGTCTGAGACCATCAACCCTTGCATCTTATCACGTGGCTTGTTGAGTGCATTGCCACGGAGACATAGCACATGTGGAGGCTTCACGCCATTCACCGCGACAACCACGCTCAACTCACCACGCGCCCCACCAAGAACGAACCACATTATAGTGACCACGAGGAGGTTACCCCACGTGACTCTACCCTCCCTAGCAACTGGGCCAATCTGGTTGCTTAGGAGACCCCCCCAAATATATAAAATATTTACGAATAAAATGTCAAGGTAAACCTTAAGGGGTAGATGAAGATCAGTGTGCATCTTGAATTGATTATATTTCTATACATACATAATGCAGTTCACCTGTTCAACACAGTCATTGCATAATACAGTATGTCTCCAGGTAAATGAGTGCTTACATAACTATCCAGTACCAAGAGCTGGCATAATCCTCTACGATCTTCATTCCCACTTCTTTGGCCTCCAGGATTCCTGTAATACCACTGCAGGGGGGAAAAAATGTGAATGTGCTCAAGTGTTTTACAAATAGAGCCTGCCTACTGTATATATGAGGAAGAATCACACATTTTCACTAGTTCTGTATGCAAGATTTTTGACAGAGCTTTCTTCTTGTTCAAATTACTTCTGGAGCATTTTGTTTGATTAAAAACTATCTGGTGATAGGTGACAGTCCATTGTCTAAAATGTGTGAGATAAGTGTTGTGTGTTTATGGTATACATACTTGGCTGCATCTCTAAGTTCAGTCACAGTTCTGGCTGTATCCAGGGCATCTTTGAAAGCAGTTTTGTTAGCAACTGTTAGTGTGCCATTTCTGGTGGTGAAGTCTGGGAAGCAGCGCTGTAAAACTGCCATGTAAATGGGGAAAAAAAATGAATGACCAACGGAAAAATAATAATTTATCAGATGTATCTGATGCTATATTAGTTAAACAGCAACTAATTTCCAATCGGGGTACCACACGTTTTAACCAATGAGTTTGCATGACTTGTAAAATTGTTTCTGGTTATTGGATTTTGGGTTTTCACAAATCATATATAGATTACTAGACACATTTACATTATATTCACTATAGATATTTCCATGATTATCCAGGTCTGGAAATCATAATTTTAAAATTCCCTGATATTTCCAGGTTTTCCATTCAATTCAGTGCAAAATACCTAAATTAGCTACACTTCAGCAGTACAAAATGTAACCTGCCATTTATAAACTGAAAAATACTGACAGGAACTGACAAGAAAGCAATGACTTGAAAACAAGAGTCAAGCAAAGGGATGACTAATGAATATTTATTTAGTAAAAGAAGCAGAAACACAAACACTGCACTTACATGGTCGGCTAGGCACTATCATTGATGGACAGTCCTCATCTCGCAGCACTTGTGCCACGGGCTGAAATTAGAAACGCTCTCTAAACAACTCCACTGTATGACAACATATGACTCTTTCAAAGCTGTTTTTGCCACTTAAGTCCACATTATATATACTGTACAGCTATATATATGGGAATGCACATTAAAACATGACAAGGGTAATACCACTGCAGATTCATTGCTGTCCAGGAGAATCAACTGAAATATTCTTTCATATAGTATAACCAAAACAACTATTACATTTGCAAAACTTGCAAAGAGTAATTTATACTGAAGAGAAGTTCTCTAAAACTCTTGTTTCAGTTCTTTAACTTTAATCGGCATTGTGCATTTATTGAATTTTGCAACAATTCTTCCTGTGTGGTTTACCTTTTTGGGGTTATTGAAGCCTGGCTTGCAGAACTGCTTATAGTACTCCCAGTGGCTCTTGTTGAATCTATAAAGGAGCTGCATATCTGTGTAGGTGGCAAATCGATCCGGGCACTTGGAAACACACATCTAGAGATGGTGGAATAAACATAGCACAACAGTTTATGGTCCTTGGTCAGTTGTTGAGACAACAAACCTGTTCAGCAGGGGCAAAATGAGTGATAAACAGTATTTGTGATCCATCAGTCAATAATCCTCATAATTCTTGCCCAAAACAGCTGTATTACCTGAGTAGTTGGGCACTGGAGGTTAATCATCACAGCAGGACTGGCACATTTCAGTATGTTGAAGTAAAATAATATGACTTTCTTTCTATAGAGGAAAATATTAACACATGAATCAACCTGTGAACCACAAAGATTATCAGTCTCACAGCAGGATAACATTTTCATATTTTGTCAGTAGGTGTCAGTGGAGCTATTCAGTTAGACTCATACAGCATATAGGGTGGTGAAACGCAACGTTTTAAGGTGCTTTCATTCAGTTGCAATGTTTACCTTTCAGTATCACTTTGTGAATCACAACATATAACCCTAATTCAACACCATATGATCAGCATTCTCTGATCTGCTGATTAACTGAAACGCTGAGTGTAATTAATAGCAAAGCGAAAGCACACACACCTTTTAATTATAGTAATAAAACCTCAGCGTTCAGTAATTATATCTGGACAGGAGACACCATTAAGGGCCCCTACCCATAATCCCCTAAACCAATCTCCTAATTATGAACTGCACAGATCCAAAAGCTTCCAATCCTCCACAAAGTAAACATCTCTGCCTCCTTGGCCGTGCATAACAAACACTCTCACTGTGTCCCAGCTCTGCTAATGAGCAATTCTTTATTTTCCCCAAGGTTATATAGTGCCAATCAGCACAAAACTTTACAAAAGGGAATTCAGCACAAAAGCATATGATGTAGGTTTTTGAAAGGCATAATACCATATATATACATTACGTGTGTGTCTTTGCTGTAGAGGATACGAATGAGAGATAGAATTAAGATTAATAATCCGAATGTACTGATTATGAAGAAAAAAAGTGGGAGTGGCTGGTGAAATCTGTTTTTATTGGCTGAGGTGTTTGTTGGTTCCTCACACCCAAGCTTATGTAGGGTGAAGTTTCTGGCACTTACGCATTAGGTGTCCCCTTCTGCCCACAGAACTGACCCGTGCTGTCCGTGGGATATATTACTTTCCTTGGGTCCCCATGAATCCATGCTATAGCAAAGATAACACAAGATTATAATTTAATCAACCACCACTATTTTAGCTGGACAAACGTTTGCAAATTAGTTTGCAAATCACTTAGTCTTCAAATGGTCATGCTGTGTGAAATCAATTACTTTTTGACCAACCCCACATCCGAATGTGCCTAATTCCCTACTATGAGACCCAAGTGCGACTGTTGTGTGAATTTTCCATTTCCCTTTTTGATTTGTAACTAGTATCACCTAATAAACATGCAAAAATAAATAAATAAATATTTTAGAGCAAATAGTTTTCTTAAAAATGTATGTCCTCATATGTGGACTATGTTATGTTGTGAAAGTTGTGAAATTTTAAATAATACCAAGCTATAGAAAGTCAGATTTTTTAAAAATCAAATCAAATTGTTTATAACAAAAAACATCCAGTGAGCAACAGTTCTCTGTTGACCTCTCTCATCAACAAGGCATTTCCATCCACAGAACTGCCCCTCAATGGATGTTTTTTGTTTTTGACACCATTCGGAGAAAATTCTAGAGACTGTTGTGTGTGAAAATCCCAGGAGATCAGCAGTTACAGAAATACTCAAACCAGCCCATCTGGCACCAACAATCATGCCACGATCTAAATCACTGAGATCAAATTTTTTCCCCATTCTGATGGTTGATGTGACATTAACTGAAGCTCCTTACCTGTAACTGCATTATTTTATGCACTCCACTGCTGCTACACGATTGGCTAATTAGATAATCGCATGGAAGATTGTTGGTGCCAGACCTGCTGGTTTGAGTTTTTTTCACGCACAACTGTCTGTAGAATTTACTCAGAATGGTGCCAAAAACTAAAAAACATCTAGTGTGTGGCACTTCTGCGGATGGAAACGCCTTGTTGATGAGAGAGGTCAACAGAGAATGGCCAGACTGGTTCGAACTGAAAAAGTCTACGGTAACTCAGATAACCGCTCTGTACAATTGTGGTGAGAAGAATATCATCTCTGAATGCTATTCTGACATGTGGGTTGGCGCTGTTTTGGTGGTACGAGGGGCACAATATTAGGCAGGTGGTTTTATTGTTGTGGCTGATCGGTGTAATTGATGTAATTTTTTTGGCATTTCTCCCAAAGACAAACTCCGCTGTGATCTGTGGCATGTTGTTTGGTCACATAACTCCGTATGTCAAAAGTCTAACCCTTTACTGACAGCCTAGAGTAGGGGTCGGCAACCTTTTTGACATGGAGTGCCATTTTTGTTTTCCTGGTCAATGGCTGTGCATAATGTGTAGAATAAGCAAGCCATTCACGCATCACGAGCCGGCAGCACATCGCCCGCTTTGCTTCGGTCAGGCTGCACGGATGACATCCTACATTCCGTGTTTCATTTGTTTCTTTTTGCTTTCACAACAACATGTGATGTAATAAGGAAAACACCATTATTAATCCTTGAGATTTCCAACCCAGCATACAGGTACACCCTCCTTAAACCATGGTTACACTCAAAATTACATGAAAATGATTAAAAGAGAAAACATAAACCAACATCTTGGGATTCAAAAAACAAACTTGGCAAAATATAAATTATACAAAATATAAATTAAACCTGGAAATAAAGTTTTAGGATTTTGCAGGTGCGATTCGCCAAAAAGGGCTAAATAATTGGCTTGTAATGCGCGAATGGCTTGCATGCGCTGCACGAGTCTGTTGGGTATACTGCAGTCTCATCACACTTTAATAGTGTTTAGCCTCCCATTCAACCCATGAAAACACGCTGTGTGATCATGAGGAAGGATTACATCAAGATGCAGATTGGAATGCAGGTGTGAAAAACTTCATATAAATAAAATAGACTGCTCCTCTCTTGTTATTGCTTGCGTGCTGGTGATTACCCCTCTGTGTGATTTAGTAAAATGTATGAAATAATATAAGATATATTTAAGATTCCACACAATTTCATGATCGTGAGATGTTTTGAGCATAGATGGATCGTGGTACATCAACTGGCCTAATTCTTCTGTCAGAAAGAACTGCAGCTACTCCAGAGTGAAGTTTAGAATCCAAATATTTATTATGGAAAGAATAATACGATGCATAGACAGCTTCAGTTGTGTGGATGAGGATATATGTGTGGTTCTGAGGTATGAATGCACAACAACACCACACCAAGAAAAACAGATCCTTTTAAAGGATAAACAAAAGCCAGGAGATTCCGTATAACTTCGTTACAGAGAAGCTCCCGAACTGAAACTTTCGTGCATGCTCCAAACTAGTTTGAACATGTTTGACTCACGCATGCATGGAGCAGGGAATTTGTAAGTCCACAAAATGCCCCAGCTCAACTACTGGTGCTACAAACTAATCTTTAGGCATTTCAGGTAACACCTGAAAATGAGTTTAGCAACAGGGCTGACACATGTATTGCTCTTGATGTCTACTTCAGCAGCTCTAATTGCACTGTCGTCACTTGGCAGGACTCTGGTTACCCTACCGACAGGCCATTGGGCTCTAGGAAGTTGAGAGTCCACAATCAATACAACCTGGTCAACAGCTAGGTTTTGTGTGATGTTCTGCCACTTCTGTCGAAGCTGAAGACTGGGTAGGTAGTTTCTGAGGAACTGAGTCCAGAAGTGGTCAGCGATCACTTGGCCAAGTAGGTTGCTGGGTCCATAAACAGTCTGAGGTAAGGAGGCAACCCGCCGCCCCATAAGCATCAAATTGGGGGTAATAGGGTCCGGATCTGCTATATCAGATGAAACGTAACCCAGGGGTTTTGAATTTAAGATGCCTTCCACTTCAGTCAACACTGTGATGAGGACCTCCTCTGGGACAGTGTGATCCTGCAGAACAACTTGAAGCGAAGACTTAACAGATTTATTTTCCCTCTCCCATACTCCACCGAAGTGCGGTACATGAGGTGGACTGAATTGAAAGGAAATTTTTTGTTTGGCTAGTTGCTCTTGGAGGGATGGTTCCATTTTGGCAAAGGCTGCAGAGAGCTCACGCTCTCCCCCAAAAACTGGTGCCTCTGTAGCAGATGAGCTCAAAGGGATTTCCTCTCCTTGCTATGAAGCATCTGAGGGCTAATAAAAAGGAATCGGCATCCATGCTGCATAACAAGTCGAGATATACTCATCTTGTAGTGAAACATTTAAATATTATGCCCCATCTCTTTTCTTGCCGTCTACCAATTTTGACAATGTAGGGACCAAAACAGTCCACCCCTGTTGACCAGAATAGAGGCTGGTTAATCCTCAGATGGGCAGCCGGCAGGTCTGCCATTTTGGGTACAACAGGTTTGCCGCGCCATTTCCTGCATGTAACACATTGTCCCTGGTGTCCCTTGACGGACTGACACCCTCGGAGAATCCAGTAGGTTCGTCTTAACTCTGCAAAGACTCTCTCTGGTCCTGCATACATCAGGTGGTTATTGAAGTCTTGGATTAACAGTTTTGTTATGGGGTGTTCTGGTGCCAACACAATAGGGTGAAATGCATCATCTGGTAGTGTTGCAGCTTTGCGTAATCTACTACCTACTCTAATCAGATTAAGGTGAGGATCCAAAGTTGGAGCAAGGGAACATAATTGACTGTTTGAATGCACAGATTTATTGGCTTTAAGGACATGCACTTCATCGGGAAAACTTTCAGTCTGTGCACGTCTGAGTACAACCACTTCAGTCTCTATGCGTTCTGTGGCAGACATAGGGGGCTCTGTCGCCCCATGCAGAGACTGATATGTGGTCATGATGAGGTCGTCTCATGATTTGCAGTCATCTACATTAGGTAAAGAGGTGTGACTGATTGAGACATTACCGCAAAATTAGGATTTACGGAGTTCTTCTGAAACTTCAATTGGCACTGAAGGGTGGATTGGCCAGTGGTCTGGAGATTGGTGCAGAAATTCTAGACCTTGATTCCATCTGCAGGTGTGGGACAGATCTATGAGGGTCTTACCCCGGGTTATATCATCGGCAGGGTTGTTATCTGAGTCCACGTATTTCCAGTTCTCATATCCAATGAGGTCTTGAATCTCTGCGATTAGCATGTCAATGAACACTTTTTAGTTGCATGACTCAGACTGTATCCAGTGTAATACGGTTGTTGACTCTAACAACATGATTGTCTGTCTGAGGTTAAGTGTAAGTTCAGGGTTCAGTGTTTTGGCAAGCTCAGCTCCAGACAATGCTGCACAGAGTTCAAGGCATGGCATGGAGAGTTGCTTTTTGGGTGCCACCCCTGACCTCGCCATGATGAATGCAACTTGGATGTCATCACCCGTTTCCACCCGTAAATTAGCTACAGAGCCATATGCCTTCTCCGAGGCATCACAGAAGACATGCATATTGATAATGGAGGAGATATTGTTGCCTGCTGGTGTGTAACACCTAGGCAGTGTTATTATCTGTAGGTTAGGAAGCTCTTCTTCCCAAGCATGCCATTCTGAGAAGAGGTCAGCTGGTAGAGGTTCATCCCAACCTCCAACCCTCTTCCATAGTGTTTGCACCATGATTTTGGCCCTTGTGGTGAAATGGATGATGTATCCGAGTGGGTCATACTGGCTTGCCAGGATGCGATAGGCATTTCTCATTGAGGTTTCCCCAATTGTTGACACAGGCCTGTGCTTATAGCCTAAAGTGTCCTGGGAACAGTTCACATCGTGAACATTGTTAGCACACTGCCTTATGTCAAAGCCACCAGTCACCAACAATACTCTCATTTTATCGATGAGCTGCTTAGCCTGATGCTGAGATTGAAGGGACTGTAAGCAATTATCCACATAGAAAGACTGCTGGACGGACTCAACTACATCTTCATTGCCCTCACTGTTGTCTCTGGAGGGCATATGTAGCGCAGCATGGACTACAGGTGGTCCCCAATGGTAACACTTGCCATTCATAGATGTCTGGGGTGCGATCTCTTTCCATGTCTCTCCAGAGAAAGCGGAGCAGTGGCTGGTCTTCAGGTAGCAGTCTGATCTGATGAAACATGGCTTGTATGTCTTCACTTATGGCAACGGCATGCTCTCTGAACCTGAGTAGGACTCCCAACAGTGGTGGACTTAAGGTGGTACCAGGCAGTAGATTATCGTTTAGGCTCATTTGCTTATAGGTGAAAGAGCAATTAAAGACCACCCGGGCTTTGTCATTGTGGAGCACAATGTGGTGCGGAACGTACCATGAATCACTGTAATTGGCTGCTTCTACACTGGTTATTCGTACTGCATAACCTGCCTCCTCAAGCTGGTGTATCTCTTTGTTATACACATTTGCCAGGTCAGGATTATTAATGAGGCGATGTTCTGTAGCTCTTAAAAGAGCCATGACAGCGTTGGGTGGTGCCTGGAGTTTAGCCGGGTCTCGCTTATGAAGTAGTGGGGTAGCATAGCGGGTTGCACCATCAACTGTAACACGTACTGTTTTCTCC
This sequence comes from Myxocyprinus asiaticus, assembly GCF_019703515.2. Classification (NCBI taxonomy): domain Eukaryota; kingdom Metazoa; phylum Chordata; class Actinopteri; order Cypriniformes; family Catostomidae; genus Myxocyprinus; species Myxocyprinus asiaticus. The sequence continues at coordinate 18,963,829 of NC_059349.1, read as the reverse complement.
TCCAACATGGCAAGTGCAGCTTTGTCTTGTCTGGAGCGGACTACTTCTTTCTCATTTCTCAGTGGCAGTATGTCAAGCAGCCACAACTGTTCAACATGTTGACATAACTCTTGCGTAGGAGAAAGGAATGTGGTGTGGAGGCATGAGCTTATGTTTGAGGGTTGCTGGAGAAAGGTTGTTGGCCCTTGAACTGTCCAGCCAAGCAGTGTGTGTACCACTATAGGGCTACCAAGCGGACCCATACGGATTGGGCAGTTTGGTGTGATCAGCTGTGGATAAGCTGATCATCTGAGTAGCAAAGGCTGCACTTTAGTGAAACCTTTCAATGGGATGTTCCTTAAGTGTCCATATCTTCTTCTTAGTGAGTCCACAGGGCAAGACTGCTCAGCAAGTTTGAGCTCTTCAGCTGTGAATGCCCTTTGAATTTGATGTTTTACATTTGGGTGTGATAGGGCAGAAACCTCAAAGGAGACTGTGTATACTCTTAGCTAAACAAGGTCTTGTCTTATTGTTCTGAAAGTCAAAGTTTCCTCAGATCCTTTCAAGCCCAGATGATTGACTGCTGCTGGCAGGATGATTGTTCTTTCAGAACCATCATCTAACACCATATGTGTGTTCTTGAATGTTTTACCACTGCAGAGTCTTACCGGGACAACTTTCAGCATCACTCTGAGTGAATGACTGGCCTGATCCAAGTAAACCTGAGAAGTGGTTGTGCTCACTATGAGTATGCTTTGGTTTTCTGCAGTAACTGCAACTTCAAGTCCTCCATAGGTAGAGCAAGTTTTCTTGAGCATGTAGCTGTCTTGTTTGTGACGTCGTCCACACCTCCAGCATTTATTGTGCTCTTTAATCCAGCTTCCTCTTTGAGTGTGGTTCAACAAATGCTGCACAAGCATTGAGATAATGCTCATGGTTGTTGCATTAGGGACAAAATGGCTTAAAGCGATCCCGCTTTTTAGCTGTAGCTGCCATTTTAGTGTCTGTGAGGGAGCTGGAAGGCAAATTGAAGGCTTTAGGTTGTTCACTGCATGTGAGAATTGTGGCTGCCCTGGCTTTAGAGTAAGTAAAGGGTTTCTGCTCTCGTTGAAGAGGCTCTGCATGAACTGACCCGGTTACACGTTGGGATTTTTGAATGGCCTGAGCCTTTCTTTCCAGCCATTCAGCAAATTCTGGCAATGTGTAAATCCTGGAACTGCCGCTCACAATGATGTGCTGGTTGAGACAGTATTCTATGAATGAGTCTCTATAACTGACAGGCAGTTTGGTCAGTAGAGTGTCAACGTGGGAGCCACATTGCAGTTCGTATCTAGAGGGCCTGTCCATCGTGTTCAACATGCCCACCAGTGTGTTAACAGCTGCCGCAAAGTCCTCAAATCCCTGCGCATCACCTGGTCGAATAGCTGGTGCATTAAGGATAGCTCTCAGCTCACTCTGAATTAACTGTCTTGGTTGACCGTATCTCTGTTTGAGAGCCTGCATGGCACTGGTGTAGGGAAATGGGCTGTTGACATACCTCTTAGCTACCTGGTAAGCAGCGGGTAGATGTAGATGATCCAAGAGTACTTGATATTTATAGTCTTCTGTCAGAGATCTGTGTGGGCCAAGGATGCTGTCCAGTCCTTTCTTGAGCATAAGGAAATCACTCTCTTTCCCTGAGGTGAAGACTGCCAGCTTAGGTTTGTGTATCCCATAGGAGGACGCAATGGCCATTTCCATCAGTCCAGGTGTCACAGGATTGATGGGATAATAATACTGTTGTTGTGGTCCAGGCCAAGGAGGTGTAGGCAGAGGTAGTGGTTGATAAGGGCGTTGAGGATGCATCGCTGTTTGCACTGGTACAGGCTGAACTGGAGCTGGCACCGTCTGCTGGTACTGTGGCTGCAGTGAGGCTGGCACAGATTGTACAGCAACTAACTGACGTTGGGGTTACACATAAGAAGGTGCGGCTGTACAGCAGCTGATTGATGTGGTGGCTGCATACGAGCTGGTGCAGGCTGCACTGGAGTTGGCTGATGCTGTGGCTGTACCTGAGGACAGGCAGGCTGAACAGGCTGAGCAGCTGTGGGGGGCCATGAGTCTGACCGTCAGAGTTCAGCAAATGGTCTCTGAGGTTGTGGCCCTGGCAGGGAAGATACACAAGCTATATTAGCTGGCTGCATGCTTGGTTGCGGCCACTGCTGCGTAGAAGGCTTGTGGTAAAGTGTTTCCTCATTTTGTGGGGACTATACTACAGTCACAGAGGGTTCTAATCCAGTCTTACTGAGTTCAATGTGAGGAAGACTCTGGTAGTGTCCGTAAGCAGGAGATCTAGATGCAAAAGATGCCTGTCTAGCACTGTTCATTCTGATTTGAAGCTCTCTCATCTCACTGCGTAAATTTCTCCACTGGGCCTCTAAGTGATGCAGCTTTTCACTTTCAAAGTCTCTGTCCCTGGGAGCAGGAGTAATATAGGCCCTATACGGATCCTGGCTTGCATGAGATATTCCTTGAGCGCCATCTGCTGGTGAAGGATGACCATGCCGTGGATGTGGATAATCAAGCACATAATCTTCCAAGTAAGTGGGCACCCGCCGGGTACGACTTGGACGAGTTGTTCTCCCTCGTAGAAAAATCTGGATGTAGCCATAGTGCAGCTGATGTCCCTAATCCAGCTCGAAGGACCAATTTGTGAGATGTTTTGTGTGTAGATGGATCGTGGTACATCAACTGGCCAGAAAGAACTGCAGCTACTCCAGAGTGAAGTTTAGAATCCAAATATTTATTATGGAATGAATAATACGATGCATAGACAGCTTCAGTTGTGTGGATGAGAATATATGTGTGGTTTTGAGGTATGAACGCACAACAACACCACACCAAGACCTAGTGCTACAGAGGCACAGTGTTTATAGTTCTGATACAAGTAACCTACGAATTGCTTATTTATAGCTGTCTAGTCGTATTATGCCTGGAACAGGAAAAAGTCTTTAAAGTCAAAAAGATATTTCTGAAAATAGTTCTGAATGAAACTAAAAAATTACTTTAAAAACTCTGCATGCAACAGCTCTGTGTGAATTAACTGCTGTGCAAAGGCTATTAGAGCTGCATTTCACAGAGCTGTGAAATTAGTTCACACTACAGTGCCCTGCTCTAATGCCAGATTAAAATTGCAATAACAACTTTAAATCTGGCCTCATAAAAATGTACAAATGTCTGCATGTGAAACAACACTATTAGCAATACTACTAGCAAAATGCAACAAATTATGTATAAAGCAATGTAGTGAATATTTTCAAATGAATCTGTATATATTCCAATATACATCACAATGCAGGAACTAAAATAAGCATCTATCTGTTTTCTGTGCCTACCAGAGTGCCAAATATGACTGTCAGCGAGACTACAGCGAGACAGTGTGTCTAGAGGATGATTTCATTGGTGATTTCATCTTTCTGCCTGGAGGAAGGGAGATTGGAGTGTTTTTTTGGGAGGTGTGGGGGGTGTGTGTGTGTGTGTGTGTGTGTTTGGGGGGGGGGGGGGGGTGTCTTTGACAGGGTGACATCATTCCTCTGCCAGGGGCAATAAGAAGTAATGCCATCATCACTACCCCATTAGTGTCTTCACACTCCGTTAGCTGCATAGACCCCTGTATTGGAAAAGAATGAACATATACTGCAAAATGAATCAAGACCACCAAGCTACAAATAGGAGGTGATGCTATGCAGGATATGGTTCACGAAGGGATCTGAGTGAGTGAGTACTTTGCAGATTGTGTAGTCCAGTGGCTGTGAGGCAGGATCTGTGTTCACATTCTAAGCAGGTACTGTAAAGGCATTGATTTTGAGCATTGTTATGGTCATGCTCTATAATATAGCTGACAGAGAGACAGAATGGCTTTAAAAATCATGCCACTGTGGTTATCTCATCTCTGGTGTTACCGCGCCCTACAGTACATCCACAGCAAGCCTTCAAAGTGAATTTGATTTCCCCTTTCACTGGAAGACCATGCTAGGTTTTCAAACAAATTGTTCTGGTTCTCCATGCCACTGCCTTGCTTATCACTTTTGCATCAAAAGGGATCAGCATTTGATGTGAGGGCATGTGTCAGTGTGGTCAGCAGCAACAAGAGCCTGGATGTACAATGACTTTCAAAATCAGCTAGTCAATGGGTTGCCTGAACAACTAGCTGATTAATTGGTCAGATCAGTGGAAAATATTTGAATGGCTTGTCCCTTTTTCACTTTTTTTTTTAAAGGGACAGTGCACCCAAAAATTAGAATTCACTTATTATTTGCTCACCCTCATGCCACCCCAGATGTGTATGACTTTCTTTCTTCTGCTGAACACAAACAAAGATTTTTAGAAGAATATCTCATCTCTATAGGTCCATACAATACAAATAAATGGTGGCCAGAACTTTGAAGGTCCAAAACGAACATAAAGGCAGCATAAAAGTAATCCATTCGACTCAAGTGGTAAAATCCATGTTTTCTTAAGCAATATGATGGATGAGAAACAGGTCAATATTTAAGTGGTTTTTAACTATAAATCTCCACTTCCACTTTCACATTCTTCTTCTTTTGTTTTTAGTGATGCACATTCTTAGTGAATTTATAGTAAAAAAAGGACTTAAATATTGATCTGTTTATCACCAACACCAATCATACCGCTTTCTTCGGATTTAACCACTGGAGTCGTATGGATTAATTTTATGCTGCCCTTATGTGCATTTTGGACCTTCAAAGTTCTGTACACCATTCACTTGCATTGTGAGGACCTACAGAGAGATATTCTGAGGTATTCTTCTAAAATCATAATTTGTTAACATGCCATAATTTGAATACCAGTTTCACTCTTGTATATTTCTCGGGGAACTCATATTTTTACACCAATAAATGTTATCTTGCTGACAATAATGACATTTTGGTCAATTCCATACAATTTTCTCTATGTACAAAATGTTCAATATGCATCAAATGATTACTGATATACATAAATGTGCATGACTGAAACGAAAAGTGCTAACAAGGTAGCTGCATTTAGAAAAATGAATAAAACCTATAATGCACTACAGAAACCGTACTTTCCTCCATGTTGTAAGTTTATGGCTCTTCCCAACTCAGAAACTTGTGTATCAAAATTATCTCTGAGTCTCCCAGTCATAATTAGTTCACAGTTCATGTGCAACTTCCAAGTAGCAAATGATAATTCTGATAGCATGTGAAGGCAATTAGGTTGGACACAATTTTTAAAGAGCATTAACATAAGACACATTCTTGCGTTTAACAAAAACACTTGAAAGGAGTGAAACAGAATGCAAGGGTCTCAAGACACATTTGAACAATTTTTTAAATTGACACCCTGTCTTAAAAACACAATGCTCGAAAAGCAGATACAGTATTTTTAAAGACATCATTTTTCCAAGAGGGTTTTATCATGCAAATTGCCTAAAGACTAAAGAAAAGCACGCTGTCAGCGTGCTAATTACTGAAAAGTATCTTGCACTTGCTATAAATATTAAAACTACAAAATACACTACATGGACAAAAGTTTGTGGACACATGGACACCAACATTCAAATGTGCTTGTTGAACATTTCATAAAAAAAATGGTATTGACCCCACTCTTTGACACTATAACATCGTCTACTCTTCTGGACAAGCTTTTCACTTGATGTTGGAATACAGCTGCATGGATTTGCTCCCATTCAAACACAAGAACACCAGTGAGGACAGTTGCTGATGTTGGGTGATGTATCCTGGCCCAAAATCGGCATCCAATTATACCAAAGGTGTTAAGTGGGGTTCAGGTCTGAATAGCCAATAATATGGAATAGCCAAACATGATAATTAAAAGGGGGTGTCCACAAACTTTTGGCCATATAGTGAATATACCATATGTAAGATTAAATGTAAATAAACTAGTCAAACTCACTAACTGACTAGTTGGCTGTTGAATGACTAGTTGACCATTGTGGCCCATCCCTAACAATATGTTTAATATCAGTAAATCTCCCAAGGGTATCCTGCAGTAAGGTAATATGAATGAGCTGCAAAACCATTTGATGTGACAATCTATGGTAAAATAATGCCATTTCTCCATTTCACACCCAAGGTCTTTCAGCCCTTCAAAAAAAGCATACGCTAACAGAACAAAGCTACCCCTGGGGCAATTCTTGCATCAGTTTCTATGCTACAAGTGTAAGACATGCGGAAAGTAGTATTAGCATTAGCGTAAACTTTAGCCACACTTTGAAGTAGAGGGATGAACAACTCGTGGGGTTGAACATCATAAAATATTCATGTACAATCGTACATCAGAGGAGTTGACAAGAAATGCACATGCCTTTGCTCTACATTCTCAAAAATATTCTTCAGAAACAGCTCGCTCTCTCTCTCTCTCTCTCGAGTCTTTTATCAACCCAACACCCAATTTGGGGGGAGGTTAGAATTAGTGGAAAAGGCCTCATCTGATCAAGGCTTCTGTTAGTTTTTACCCTGTAGGCAAGTGTTTTAATCTTTTTCAGAGAGAAAGTAATTAAAATAACCACGCTGTATAGAGCATTAAAGCCAACCAGCTAGCATTTAAACAACCTTTTTTATGATTATATCTACTGTACATAACCATAGTCCCGTAGTTCAGCAGAACCCAAACTGGCAGAATGTTCATCTCATTCTAAATGAATATGATGACATAAATGTCTGTGTTTTATTGACAAATAAAATTTTATATTACATACAGCACTGTGTGGTATGTAGCCTGCAATTGTTACCTTAGGAGCTGTTTGTATCTGACTTAACCCTTAAAAATCCAGCCATGATCGGTTATTTTGCAATAATGACCAGCTGACTAAACATTAGCCACCACATATTGCACAGATTATTGTGCAAAGTTTGCTGACCTCTGTTATAATGGTAGGACTTATGATACTATGATAAACTGGCTTGTCTGATGCCATTTATCTCCCAATACATAGAAATGATTACTCTTTTTCTAGACGACAGCAGATGTAGCACTCACCCACAGTCCCCAGTGCAATGTACCCGAGGATGACAATGATGAAGAGCACACAGCACAACACATCCGTGCAGCCTCTGAAAAAGACAACACACACAAAAAAAGAACAGTCTCATTTCAAGATCTGAAGATGTTGAAATTTCACATAAATTTGTGAATGAAACTAAATTTCCTTACATAGTCAATTTAAAGACTGGAAGCCTAAATGAGAAATTTGTTAAGTCATGGGTTCAATTCACAAGGATACTGGACACACATTCTGATAAAATGTATATCTTGAATGCATTGTACATCACTTTGGATAAAAGCCTCAGCCAAATGCAAATCTACAGTAAATGTATACACTGAGGGGGACTTCAGAACAATACTATACCAGCTAAAGTATCATGATAGTAGTATCACAATACCACTAATTGTGTTTCTATAGCAGGTGATTTTTAACTTGTGTTAATTGAGTGTCAATTTTTAACAGTTTATACAAAGACAATGTGATAATTTTCAAATCAACCAAATAACAGTCATGAAAACAAATAGTTAGAAAAGCTTTAATTTATTGTAAAGTGATCAGCAACTTCCATAACATATTTGGTAACACTTTACAATAAGGTTGTATTTGTTAACATTTGTAAATGCATTAGATATCATGAACTAACAATGAACAATATACACTCACTGAGAACTTTATTAGGAACACTAATGTAGTTATTAGGAACTAATGTAGTTCAATAATGTTAACAAATGAAACCTTATTTTAAAGTGTTCCGACATATAATTTTTTAAATGAAATAATGCATGACACTGACCTTGATATATAGAAACACAATGCAGCTAAAGCCACAAGTTTGATAATGTTCTATTTCAAAACTCTGAGTTTTATAAAACATTTCCCAAGACCATAGCTGTTTCCGAAATCGTATACTGTCAGAGTATGTGCTATTTGTGAAGAAGGATGCACTTCTCGGTTGGTAAAACAGTACGTACTTTAGGTATGCAGGTGAGTAGTATTTATAGATTCCGGACATAGTTCATCTGGGAATGTGGGCATTGTCCCATGACCTGAATATATGACGTAATAACAACAACAGCAAAAATAATCTACTCTGGTTTTGTTTAACAAGCACCTTTTAAGCACAAGGAACAAATGTCTTGCTATATACGGTATATGACACTTACAGCTGAAAAGAGCTGCCCGACTAGTGGTTCTCCACCATTTTTTTAAAGCCAGCATTTTGAGCGTGAAGTCTCTTTGACGATGCATTATGGGAAAGTACAGTGTCAAGTCGATCCGAACTTCTCGCTGGAAATAGTAGGCCATCCGGGTATTTCTCGCATACTGTTTTATTAATACAGAGGATTTGGGCATACTACTCCATTGGCATACTGTTTTTGGCATATTATATACTGTAGTAGAGAAGTATGGCTATTCAGATGCAGCACATGTCATATGATTATGGCCACATATAACATTAGCCATTAGCTTTAGCGCCATGATTGCAGAATGGTAGACATGACAAATTTCACATTATCTATAGTGCATATACAGTATCTTCCAATCATAATCGAGTGTTTATAACAGCTGCTTTTACTGATCTCATGTGAACTCCATTCATAGAATGAGACAGAAAGCAGATTATTTATAGAATATCAAGCATGCAGCTCTTATCACATATGTGCAGCTCTGCAGTGGCAGCTCATTGTTCTGTTATGTTTGCCATAACCAAAGACAGCTTGGAAAATATAGAAAAACAGTATATTTTCGTATTTATTTGATTGTGAAGTGTCTCATCAATCAAAACTTGATTTGTATGCTTTATATGGAGGCTAATATCCTAATATGGTATGGTAAAGGGAAGTCCCTGTCATGTGAGCACTGATGCAGGCATGATGTAATAACTTTCAATATTTAGAATTTGTGCGACTCTAGTTTCCTGGGTGAAAGAAACCGAACACTGCATCCGAATATTCATACTTCTCCACTATATAGTATGCCAAAAACAGAATGCCAAAGGAGTAGTGTGTCCGAATCCACAGTATTCATGAAGCAGTATGCGAGAAATACCCGGATGATTTACTATTTCTGGCGAGATTTTGAAGAGCGGATTGACTGGACACTTAATGATCCCATAATCCCTCGGGAGCTGAGGCGATGTCATGTTCAAAACACTGGATTAAAAGGAACGGCGGTGAATCACGAGGCGGGTGCCTCTTCTCAACTGTAAGTGCTATATATACCAAGATAATTGTTCCTTGTGCTTAAACTGTGCTTGTTTAACAAAACCAAAGCAAATAGTTTTCACGGTTGTTGTTATTACATCATATATTTGGGTCACGATTCGATGCCAACGTCCCCCGATGAAGTATGTCCGAAATCTATTCATACTACTCATATGTATACCTAAAAGGACGTACTGTTTTGCCGGCAGATAAGTGCGTCCTTCATTAAATATAGTACATACTGTGACAGTACGCGGTTTTGGACGCAGTGAAAGTCTTTTTAGCAAGCAGTCCACTCGATGGACATCTTTGGAACGCTCTCGGGCAGTTATTTTTTTTATGTAAAAAAGTGCCACACAAGTGCAGATCTTATCTTCCTGAATGGGGAAAGACTGAAATCTCCAAAATGGTTGGTCAAGATTACGATCAAAAACATATTTTAAATCACATATTTTGATAATCATCAAAAGCAGTAAAATCTGACAACACTGGTATCATAAATTGCACTTCTTTACCTCAGATTACGATAAAAACACAATTTTCCCAGCTTGTCTAGCTAATGAGCATGTACATTCTCAAGTTGATTGACAGGCGATGTCTGTATCTAAAAGGTGACTGACTCCATTGACCATTGGGCGTTCCAATTTCTTCCATTCATTTTAGAATGACCTGTCTCTGCTAAATAGTCTCTTATGGAACTCACACTATATGAGAGTGTAAGAGCTGTTCAGCGCTTCATATCGCATAATTTAGAGGAAATTGGACATAACAATTCTTTATGACGTAAACATTTTTCTAAATGTGCACATTTTTGGACTAAACGCTCTACTCGATGTTGTTCACTAAGGCCTGCTTAAGAGAAATCAAAGGGACATCATTGAATAGGTTTGTGCATATTTATAATGGTTTCATTTTCATAACTCTCGTTTTAATATGTTGTCATAAATTAAAAATTACTAGTATTGGGTTCGAGTCCACCTTAATCCGAGTCTTTAAACAATCCAGTCCGAGTTCATGAACAGATTCATTCGGACTTGACTAGGACTCGGCCTGTTATGGACTTTTCGGAGTCTTGAGTCCAATTCAGCCCCTTTTGAACTCGGACTAAAGATCGAGTCCATAACAGGCCAAGTCCGAGTCGAGTCCGAATGAATCTGTTCATGAATCTGAATAAAAATTGTAACCGTAAACTCAACATCAATATTTTAACCTTATTTTAAACTTCACAAATAAGAAAAACAGTTTGTCAATATTTATGTAACAAAAACACCTTTATATTTTATGATTAGTATCCTGCTGAACAAACTTCAAATTGGTTTCAGAATGAAAGCATATGCTTTAGGTGTATGAAGAGAAAACTGTCCTTCAACACACTTCTTATTCTGTTGACATTTCAATTATTTGTTGCTTTTTCTCCTCCACTCAAACATAGACTAAAGAAAGTGAAAGCTGTGTTAGTCATTACAACCAAGGTTTTTATGTTTAGAAATGTAATTTAGTTTTTATTTCTACTTCATTTTCAATTTGTCAATTCAATTTAATTTAGTTTTATTTTAAATGATCCCTATCTAAAGAAATAATAGTCTATACTGAGATTTCTTTCTGAATCTTTTTTCTCTATCTGCTGACTGATTTGGGAAAATACAGTACATACAAATAAGTCAGGTCTCATGATTTGACTGCAAATGCTACATCCAAAAACACTGGAAAAGCTCACTGATAATATTAGGGCCATGTCGTCATGGACATGATTTTATAGTTAATTTGCGGGAACCGCACAGTGCAGGGCAGTTCTGCGTGCTGCTCATGTACCTAAATCCCTGATGTGTCCATGTGCATCTCGCAGCTGCTGCCGCAGAAGATTAAAAAAAAATAATAATAATTGATAATTGCTTCAGCGGCAGCCGCGTTGGTCTGCAATCAGTCTGAAATCTTTAAATACCAACCAAAGAAAATTTAATTGAGCTCTTCTTTAACTGCAAAAACATGGATAATAATAATTTTGAGTCCTAAATTTAACAGAATTGTCCTTCAAATGTGTCAGAGATGTAGGCTAAAAAAAAAAGATGTGCATAAGTTACTTGGTGGTTTACAATAAAAATAAAATAAAATAAAAATTTTAAATAAATTAAAAAATAAACCAACTCAATTAATCTCATAACATGAAGTTTAGCTTCATACACAAACTCTGTCATAGAATAATACATTTATTTTATAGTCTATAATTCAATTATAAACAAAATATTTCACTGCCCAAAATGTCCTAATATTTTATTGTACATGGTTGAATGTTGTGAATGGTGTGAATGGTGGACAAATGCTGTAAAAGAATGTATTTTAAGCAGCTCGTCAATGCTTTGAAAATAGTCAATCAATAATAAATAGGTGCTGTTTAGAGTTGCTGTCTGCTTTAGCAGTAATGCCCCCCCCCCCGACTTTTTAAAAAGTTACACAGTTAATTCAAGCTATTATGGACCAGTTCAAGCTTTTAATATTAATATTAAATATTAAATATTAATACTATTTTTATGTATTTTTATTTCGATATGCTGTTTTTAGTAAACTGTGAGAGACATGATGTAGGTGACATGACTCAATGAAATTCTTTATTTTAAGTTTTGAACCACGATGAAACCGCAATGCGAGCACCGGTTGTCAGGTCCCGTGTCGTGTGAAACTGCCTTGTTTAGTTTCTATTACATTGGATACATATCCGTATTTATGTTTTCGTCATGCCAGCCACCTCGGTAGTCGATGTTATACAGTAGTCTCTGTAGTAAAATTCAAGCGTATTGATTGACTGATGAGTGTGCCTGTGCACGTGCATATGTGTGTGTGCGTGTGTTTGCTTAAACACAGTGAAACAACTCTGGCTATGTCTACGACTTCTGGGGCTAATACAGCTGCATGCTGTTTTTTTTGGATTTTTCCCCTTTTTCTCTCAATTTGGAATGGCCAATTCCCAATGTGCTTTTAGGTTCTTGTGGTCACGTAGTGATTCGCCTCAGTCCGGGTGGCGCAGGATGAATCCCAGTTGCCGCCGCGTCTGAGATAGTCAACCCGCGCATCTTATCACGTGACTTGTTGAGCGCGTTGCCATGGAGACCTAGTGCGTGTGGAGGCTTCATGCCATCCACCGCGGCATCCACACTCAACTCACCACGCGCCCCACCGAGAACAAACCACATTATAGCGACCACGAGGAGGTTACCCCACGTGACTCTACCCTCCCTAGCAACTGGGCCAATTTGGTTGCTTAGCAGACCTGGCTGGAGTCACTCAGCACACCCTGGGATTCGAACTAGTGAACTCCAGGGGTGGTAGCCAGCGTCTTTACCACTGAGCTACCCAGGCCCCCCCAGACAGAGATGTGTTAATTAATTTCGGTTTTGTTATTATTTTTTTTTTTTCATTGCACCATAAATGTCATGGACTCGGCTGGACTCCAAAACCAAGAGTCCCTAAGGCTCGAGTCCGAGTCGAGTCTGAGTAAAAATGCATCCGAGTTCGTGACAAGTCCATTAAATTGGACTCGTGACTCGGACTTGAGTCTGAGTCCGAGTCACGAGTAACTCTATAAATTACTTTTGCAGTAACATGTCTATCATCAGGTTTGGGGTAACAGAATACATGTAACGGGATTACGTATTTAAAATACAAAATATAAGTAACTGTATTCCACTACAGATACAATTTAAATCATTGGTAATTAGAATACAGTTACATTCAAAAAGTATTTTGATTACTGAAGAGATTACTTTGCATTTTATTGTCATTTGTTTCATTTAATATTTAGTCCTTTCAGATGGAAAACATTTATACGTATAAATGATGCGATCCAAAGTGCATTTGAACAGCAGTGAAACACTTTCTTATGATGTGTTACATTCATACGAGCAGACAGAGAAGTAAGTTTGAAGTAAGTTTGGAGCAGAAGAAATAGAAATAAACCTTGTGTAAATTGTCATCTTTACGCTAAGCTACAATGCTATTTCTAGCCATTTTACATGCACATGTTACCAGGCATGATCATATTTTTTTATCAAGAAAATTTATGTTGGATCATTATTTCTTTTTTTCTAGTAAGATCTTTGATATTAGGGCAAAAATCATATTCTTGATAATAATTTTTGTATTGTTTTCCTATAAAAATATCTAAAAATCCTTAAAACAAGATCAATTTGATTCATCTTGTTTTAGAAACAACACTGCATAAGATATTTATGTTTTTCAGAGAATGTATTTTTAACACGTGTATTTTGTCTTACTGTACTGGCAGAGTTTTTTTAGTCAAAACAAGTGAAAAAATCTACCAGTGCTGAAGAAGTAATCCAAAGTATTTAGAATACATTACTGACCTTGAGTAATCTAACGGAATACGTTACAAATGACATTTTACAGCATGTATTCTGTAATCTGTAGTGGAATACATTTCAAAAGTAACACTCCCAACCCTGTCTATCATGAAACAGTGGCTAAATAGGGAAGCTAGTCTTACACCTTTATAAAGATGTACAGTTTGTCACAATTCAGAGTAGAGGAAGAGAGAAAAAAGGGGGGTGAGGTAGAGACAATATGCTGTGTTAATCATGTCAAGCACCTCATTGTAGTTAAAGGTGGTGTAAGTGATTTATTTTTTATGTAATAGCACACAGAAAAAGCGCATATTACCTGACAGATATAACTGAAATCTCTGTAACGGCAAACTTAAATGTGACCATGGGCAGAGTTCAGATTCTTTGAAACAGCGCATCAGAAGACTTTGACTTTCTGCCTGTCAATCATTTTATTCACAGGGCAGCCCATATGTGGGCAGCAGGAAGCTAAGAGCGAGGATCATTCCAGTGAAATGCCACATTCAGCTTCATCAGTTTGTCAGTTTGTTGTGTGAGAACGCTATTTTCCAATCATTGCTTTTGATAACTTCAACACTAAAATGACATGCTGCTGCCACTGAAATGGTGTAAAGCAAAGATCTCACTAGGCCATCAGAACACTTTAATATACATTGTAAAAACATTTTGTGAATTTACAGTATGTTTCTGGATACCAATACAGGAGTAGTTCTACAGTTTATTAATATAGTATGGCAAATGTATACTGTGAATTCATAGTGAAAGGACCAAGAAATAATTGCGATGTAGTGAATTGTGCTGTAGATTCAAAATGATATACTGTGTCTGCATTACAGTAATCTCTTGAATATTTATAGATTAACTGTAATAGTGTGATATCTAGAACCTGTGGAAGTCTCTCTCTCTAGTTTACCAGTATTTCAGTGGTCCTCTAGCCCAAAGCGAAGAAAAATCACAAATAAGGTCTCATTAACATCTCAGTTTTTACTCCTAGACAGCAACAAGATTAAATGTAGAGCTAATTGATACTTTTACTTCATCTTTTGCTTCCCAGATGTTTTTCCTGAGAAAAAGCCTCAGTAATCTCACATGTATATCCTTTCATAGTGTGGCTATTACTCCAATCCCCAAAGTCAGTCTTTATTCCCCTAATACACATCTCAAAGGGAACATATGTAGGAGTATCCTAATATCACACCACAAAATTTCAGCACTTACAGGGCATTTCCAATCATTCTGTTTTAACACATAGTAGATTCATAAATTATACACAGCCCTGTCTCAAACTGATTATTATTCTGGTCATATTTAATCATGTTTATCACTCTCTTTAATCACTTAATAAACATTGGTTTCATATTCCAATCATTATGAGAAAATTGAGATTTGGATGACTCTACAGTTTGCGTGTTTATTTCTGATATAGCACTTATCCAGTTTCCAAACATCTGATACTGAACTTATTTATCTTTCATTTTAATATATTTGAAATCAATCTTTTCATGTTTATCTATTGCAGAAAACATAAACATACTCTTAGTAAGCATACTGTGTGCGGATACCGCGCTATTTCAGAAGAAAGAACTTCAAATCTCATAGAAGTAATTTTTGCCTGGCATAAATTGAGGCGCATATGGCTGGCAGTAGGAAATTGCACTGCTGAAAGCAGAAAGTAATTATAAATGTCTAATTCGCTGGCTGCTAACAAATTACTTTGCTTGCCTCTCAAAGAATGAGATGAAAATGGCTCTTTGGAGTAGTCAGCGGTGTCTGGATGAGTACAAAAGGAAGAAAGGTGGCACTTTTTAAAAGCTGGAGTTCAAGTATCTACACATCTCTCATTTCATAAACACACACACACACACACACAGATTCCAGAAAAATTCCCCTGTCTTCCATTGGTTGTACAAACATAGTCCCACCCCAAACTTGAGCCAACGTTGCTGTGCTGGGCTGGACAGATCGCTTAAAGAAACAGAGTAAAGATTTGATTTTGCCACAGAGACAGTGTTAAACTTTCAGGTGAAATCAACCTACAGATTACTTACTTATAGCTGACCGAGGTTGTTCATCGATGGTATATGCTTCCGTTGAAACCATCCGTCTGCGTTATCTCAACTTTATTGTTTAAAAATCTTGTTTGTCAGCAGAATTCATGGTAAACAACAACATTACCCATGGTGCAGCAGAGAAAGCTCCACCAATCAGAGAACTGCGGTCAACCAAGCCCGCAAAGTGTGCCTCGGAACAACCGCCCCTAATCGAGTCGGTCTCTCTTCACCCTTAAACTATTTATCTATTTGTACATATCGGAATATTTTGTATTAAACGTAACATACAGTATAGAGTATTGTTTCTATACTTAAAATCAACAACATACAATCAATAGTTTTATACATTCAAATCATGTTTTATTCAATGACATCATTCACAATGCTTCATGGGATTGTAGTTTGTGCCCTCATGAAAGACGGTGATTGTACCATTGTCTTTTTGTCCAATCTTCAAATACTTATTGCCTCAAAACTAAGTTTGTAATGTTGTGATTTACCTCGGAGTTAGTTGTTTTGGTTCATGGCTTACAACTCTTTTATGAAGGATTTTATGAAAAGTCTATAGGAAAAATGAACCCAGATGGCTGAATAAGTGGGTGGGCACTGTTGCCCTCAGTTCTGTCAGAGAATGACAATGGTTGACTTTGTAGACTTCATCCTAGATCCACATTAGCTAGACACAAATGTAAACAAGAATAAGTTCACCTGAGAAATGACACTGTCCACTGACATCCCCATGAAATGACCTTGTACCAAAAAAACTAGAATGTCCTTGAGTTTAATACACCCAGTAGTAAAATAAGCCATTAGAACATGCCTTTGTGAAGGCTTATCCGAGGCACAAGGTGAAGTATTATCATTGATATAAATACCCTTAACCTACACCTGAAAATGAGGCATTATACTGACATTTATGAGATTATTTATTCAAATCCACATCCTCTTGCGAGGTTAGAGACTAAACCTGGTTAGATTGAGGTCAATCTCACTGCCCTCAAAATGTAGAGCCGTAAGCCCACCTGCTCTCTAAATAGATACCAAAGGGCAGGAGAGATTTCAAACACATAAGCCGATTAGAGCTCATTATCAATACCAGCAGGTGGGTCAGACCTCTGCTAAACACTGAGCTCAGCATAGCTTCAATCAAAATGTTCACTGACAATTAATTTCACATAATATTTAATCAAACTGTTGAATGAGTCTGTGGGATATAATATCCCATCCCATGGTCTTCACAGACTGCACTTATATAACCTCTATGACCTCTACAGTATATCTGGTTAAGCCTTGATTCAGCCAAAGAGTTCAATTTAAAAGTTAAGTGCAACTAAAATGAATGTGTTTGCTTACTCAATATTTCAAGTTAAAAGCAATTAACATGCATGTGTAGTACAAAATTAAAATATGGAAGTTCTATTGACTTAAACTTAGAAGTTAATAAACTTTAAAAAAAATGTAACTGATTGCCTCAAATTTTTTGAGTTCTGTTAAATTATTAGGGTTTACAGTGCTAATGCGATTAATGCATTTTCCAATTTTCCAAATGTCTTATTTTGATTTATATAAAAAACATTCTCTTAATTACGTTTTGGCAATCAGTTTAAATGCTCCTGGTTAGGACACGTTGTTGGTGTGCTTTTGTGTGTGGTGCTGGATTTTTTTTTAGGAGAAAAAGATTATAATGTTCTGTATTGTCAGTTCAAATTGTTGTCTTGGTCTGTGGACTTATTCAGTGGACATACTGTCAGAAAAAAAGTGGGTATTAACAATGAAAATGTCAAAGGTGCAAAGAGAAAGTTTCAAAGACAGAGAAAGTTGCAAGAGAAAAAACAGTCGAATTATTCAGTAAGAGAGAGATGTGTTTTTTAAAACTGAATGCATCTCAAGACTCATTCTTCATAGACATCTCTCTCTCTCTTTTTTTATAGTTTGGAATTTTTTTATATTTTGTAAAACACAGGTATCACTAGTTTTGTTATTGTATAAATAAAGGAGACCTTAAAAGTCAAAAAGTCTCTCTCTCTCTCTCTCTCTCTCTCTCTCTCTGAGCAGCTGTTACAGTTGCTGTTTTCTTTTTGTTCATCCTTGAGATCCATGAAGTACATTTTCACAGCACGTGGCTTTTCCTACCACTGCTATGCAGATGACACGCAGCTCTACCTTGATCCAGCCTGATGACCCTACTGTCTCAGCTCATATCTCTGCCTGCCTCTCGGACATTTCGGCCTGGATGAAGAAATGCCACCTTCAGCTCAACCTTGCCAAGACAGAACTCCTCGTGATCCCAGCCACCCCATCTGTTGACCACAACCTTACTATTCATCTTGGTTCAACTACACGAACACCAACCAGAACAGCTCGGAACCTGGGAGTGGTGGAAGATGACCAGCTTAATTTTACCGCCCACATCTCATCAACTGCCCGGTCTTGCAGATTCATGCTCTACATCATCCGGAAAATCAGACCTTTTCTGTCTGAATATATGCTGCACAGCTCCTGGTCCAAGCTCTGGTCATTTCAAGACTGGACAACTGTAACACAATTGAATCACTGGAGATGGTCCAGAATGCAGCAGTGCTTCTGGTCTTCAATCAGCCAAAAAGGGCTCATATCACCCCACTCTTGATTTCACTCCACTGGCTACCTGTAGCCGCCCACATCAAATTCAAGGCTTTGACTCTGGCTTTCAGGTCAGCCGATGGAACTGCAACCTCTTACTTCAATTCACTTCTCCAGGTCTACAATCCAACTCGCTCTCTGTGGTCCATGAATGAGAGGCACCTGGTGGTCCCATCACAAAGAGGCTCAAAGTCTATTTCATGATTGTTCACTTTCTCTGTTCCACTGTAGTGGAATGAGCTTCCAACCTTCACACGATCTGCTAATACCATCTCAACATTCAAGAACAAGCTGAAAACACATCTGTTCAGCGAGCACTTAACCAGTCAACACTAATTGTACTTACTATTGAACTTAACTTGCACTTACTGTACAAAAAAATAAAATAAAAAATCCTTCTCTGTCTCTTTCTTCTGTGCTAGCACCTTTACTACTCCAGCCAGCTTAGCAGTACAACACCGCAGATGTTGTTGAACTTTGTATGACAAATTGCTTGCTATGTGCCTCATTTGCAAGTCGCTTTGGATAAAAGCGTCTGCTAAATGACTAAATGTAAATGGAAACCATGGTCGGTGTTATATGATTAACTTGAAAAGAATAAAAAGTTCCACCAATTATGTGTTGTTGAGCCATTTATACGTCTTCCAACATTGTGACTGTATGCTGTATGCTACAGTATGATTGTATTGTGATTCACTGACAAAGTCTAATGTAAACAATATACAGTATATGATCCATATATGACTGTGCTGACATGCATAAGCATATTAAATGTAAACTCATTTATCCTTAGCTTTTGTGCTAACTAGTCATGGCACCTGATGAGTGTCAGGACATTTTGCTGATGGCTTGGTTCTATTTCTGCTGCGTCTTGCTGTGTAGCTCTGTTCACTATGGGATCTCATTGGTCCAAAATCCTGCCCCTCATAGCTGTAGATTAAACATCAAATATGTTCTGATAGGCTGTGACTGTGCCATGTCGTGCAGCAGTTTTGCGTTCAGTGTGGACAGACTTACAATGGAAGTGAATGGGGCCAATCTTTGAAGGGTTTAAAAGCAGAAATGTGAAGATTATAATTTTATAAAAACACCTACATTAATTCTTCTGTTAAAACTTGTGTATTATTTGAGCTGTAAAGTTGTTTAAATCACTGTTTACAGGGTTTAAGGCATTACGTGGTCATGGCAACATAATTGTAAAATTGGATTTAACGTTACACAGAAAATGTTAGCGATTTTATCACATTAAAATCATGTTAACACTCATATTAGATGACTACTATAATAAACATAAATAAATAAAAAAAATCACAATGTGTGAAAGACCTAGCTTTACTTTTGACATGGTCAGAAAGGCCTTTCATTTATTTTTCAGTACTTTTTAAATCACCTTTGTGTCTGCGATATATATCATTTTAAGAATTTTAAGAATATCATGTTATAGGTTTTTGCTTATATCGCCCACCTCAAATGTGTCTAAGGTTGCTTGGCCTTAAAATAATTATTTGATAATCTCCCTTCCCTGAATCTAGCAGCCAGTACAATATTTTTTTTATTATTTATTTATTTATTTTATCCCCTTTTCTCCCCAATTTGGAACGACAAATTCCCACTACTTAGTAGGTCCTCGTGGTGGTGCGGTTACTCACCTCAATCCGGGTGGCGGAGGAAAAGTCTCAGTTGTCTCCACTTCTGAGACTGTCAATCCGCGCATCTTATCACGTGGCTCGTTGTGCATGACACCGCAGAGACTCCGCATGTGGAGGCTCATGCTGCTCTCCGCGATCCACGCACAACTTACCACGCACCCCATTGAGAGCGAGAACCACTAATCGCAACCACGAGGAGGTTACCCCATTTGAATCTACCCTCCCTAGAAACCGGGCCACTCAGTCACTCAGCACACCCTGGATTTGAACTCTCGACTCCAGGGGTGGTAGTCAGCGTCAGTACTAGCTAAGCTACCCAGGCCCCCCCAGCCAGTACAATATTTAAACTATAGACAGTTAACCTAACAAATAACACAAGAGTTGATACAGTAGTCACTGCCTCAGACATTGGTAAACATGTGTTAAGCTGGCCTGTGTATTGAAATGAGCAGCTCTATATATCACAACTAAAATGTGTGTGACTCCTCACAGGGACATCTGATTCTCAGTGTTGTTTACAGGCACCAAAGTGCTCCAGCTGGCTCAAGCTCTCTAAAATAGTCTGCTGCCAAGTCATCCATGAGAAAGAACTATTATACTTGTGACATTGTGGGAAAAACAATGGATGAAAGAATAATTTGACTTATGAACTTCTAATTTGACTGTCATCTACTTCCCATTAGCAGAGCTCAGTGACTCCATTCAATTTGAAACTACTGGGTGACAAAGCACACCAACATGCATAATAAAAAATATTATCCCTGAAGAGAAAATGCAGAATAACTGCTACGGCTCCCTTGCAACTGCTTTGCGGTACATAGGGCGATCTATAATTACATCTACAGCTATCAAGAAGCAATCGCTCCGGTCTTCCTCTTCTCACTTCAAGAAATTCATAAGAGGCTGATGAGGAACTTGCTCTGGTAGAGAATTATTCATCCTTAATTTCTTCTGTTAAAGACTCAGAATGAAGAAAAGCATTGGAATAGACATTAGAGGGATAATGTCTTTTGCTGTGACTCTTGCTATATAATTGTTTTGTATCAAATGTATAATAATCTCTACTTTTCTTAAATCCTTGAGACAAATGAAAGCAATTAATAAAAATTCTCGCAACAGACTGCTAATGGGCTCACTGAAGCCAGTCGTGCCAGCAACCATTAAAATGCTGCACTGATAAATGCCCACACAAGCCTCTTTTTTTTTTTTTTCACAGATAGTACCAAATCTGGAACTGTTCCATGGAATTTCACCATAGAATAATAGAAAACTGGCTCCTCACCAGCTCATAAAACCTGCTGGTCTTGAACCAGGAACCACTAATGTCGGACACCAATTATGTTTGCACCAAGTAAAGTTTTCAGAACAACTACATCAAAGAATGATGCAAAACAATTATAATTAGCGAAGCTATCTACACTGAAATTTGACGCCGCAGTGCGACAAGTGGTCAGTTGACGGACATCTCGTTCCTGTGTATGTTGTGTTTTACAGTTGCTCCAGCCACTTTATTTATTTTTCTCATCTGTTTTAAAGCTGATGTGTCATTTTTTTGATGCTAAAATTCTTTCTCGTATGAGTCATATCCCAGCTTAATACCCAGAAACAGGCTCTGTGGCACTATCAGAACTCTGTTCATCACATCACAGCAACTTTGTTGCGACCAGTGGTGTGAGATAAGGCGGGACTATCTGTTTGTACAACCAGTAGAAGACAAGGGGAGCTTTCTGGAATCTGTTTGAAATCAGTGATTATTTTCATAATTTTGTTAAACTGGTGTTTAAAAATGTGTGAATTGATTGCTATGAATTTTATCTGTTTAATTTGTTATTTTGCTATATGTTTAAAGAACTGATTGTTGCATCAAAAGCAGTCTGTAATAGCATAAAGACACTGAATCAAATTACTTTGGATTAGTGTTGTCAGAATTAACGCTTTAATTGCATTTGATTAATTTAAAAAGTTTTACGTGTTAATTTGTCTTAATTGCGATTAACGCATTTACCTTTCATACAGCATAAACCAGCATAAACACTGGTTGGGAGGGCAGAAACTTTGTAATGTGTCCTCCCATTACACTGACGCACACACCACAACCGTGCTTCCCTGTCAGTGATAAAATGAGAAAGGACCTCTTAGCGCTATTATCTGATGTACTATTATCTGATGTACTATTATCTGAATACTCAACCTATGGGGACTAATTCTTTCAATAAGTCAACCTCCTAATTACAGTTACAATTTAGATGAATTGGTACTATTTTAGTGCATTCCTGTCTTCATACTGTGCAAGGCTTTGTTTGGAAAATATTACTAAAGCATTATATTGTTACATATTGTTTTGTTTTCTTTCCTAAGATGAAAATCAATGCATTTTGACAGGAAAATAATTATATATGGTGTCAAATTTCAGCATTTTCAAAATCTGCGATTAATCACGGTTAACTCCAAAAAAAAAAAAAAAAAAAAAAAAAAAAAATTGACTGAGAGCCCTACTTTGGATATTAAAATATGTTCTCAAAACTTGCAATAAAGCTCATAAACAAAAGCTGCAGCATGTTTATTTGTGGGAAGGTTATACAGTAACATTACGTCATTGGCTCTCAAGTCAGGATGTAGAAACTTGGCCCAGTTCTAAGAGATCCCATCGGCTACGGTAAGGGAACAAGGAGGAAAAGCGGAACAACACCAACCCATGAATTTTCAAAATTACAGGCCCACTGCACTTTGAACATGGTCCAACTATGATCATCCCTTTGAAAAGAGGTAATATAAGACAACAGCTTCCTTCTCCCTTGGCCACACTTTTACTAGCTCCACTCTCTGCCTTCCACTCCTCAGCCAGACACAGCTAGAGAAGTGAGCAGTCTCATTCTTTATTTAATGGACAATCGTCACTCTATATGGGTTACTTGGCCTCCATTTGCCTACTTACTTGTTTCGATTGTTTTAAAGCTCCTGCAGTTCCACTCACTGTTACTTTAGTGACTAAATGCCATTGATATGTGCCTTTTTTCGAACAGGAGTGCAGTACATCGCTTTTAACCATGGCAACATTAAGCTATTACTGATCTAAGCCCTGGACACACATTGTCGCCACACTCCGATTTAGAGGCAAGCTAAAGGAGAATAAAACCTCAAGTTGTGGTGTATTTGATTTGTTCTGTTAATGATCCACATGATACACTGGAATAAAAAAAAATGTAGGGACTGGACACAGTTGCTTAAAAGAAATACTCTAACGTCATGACATTAAATGAATGAACTAAAAATACATTTAATCAGCAGATGAAGAGCATTTCCATGACAACTGAGAATATGAAATAGAAGAGAATAGCAAACACTCTAATTAAGGGAGTAAACTGGGAGGCATCACTATCAGTGCAATTAATGATGTAACAAATAATATTGAGTATAAATGATCAATGGCAGAAGTCAAGCATCTTTTGTCTGCAGCATTAAAAGGACATGAAGGTTGATTTACCTTTTATGAACTGGCCCTCTAAATGTTGGGTCAAACTTGCGAGGTTCACCTACAGAAATAAAAAGAAAGCATCTTAGTTAATAAGCAAGTTAGAGATGTGATGTTTAGCAGGGCAAGTAGACAAATCCTAGACAAATATTTAGGGATCTTGCAGACAGAACATTGTAATGCTTATCAGCTACTTAGCAAATAAAAAAGGGCTTGAAATATTGATTTGAGTTTAAATGACTAAGTTCAGTCATGAAACTCTACATTGCGCAAGCTTATAGGTTCTTTGAACTTGTTATCTGTTAGCCAATCAGCTCGCTCACATGTGATATGTTGTGTAAGCATATGGTGTAAGCTGATAGGTCCTTTGACGTGTAATCTAGTGGCAATTAACTTGCATACTCTCTCTTTGCCTAACATTTTGCTCAGTTAGCAAGCCGGTTTCACTGCATTGTGCAACGAGAGTTTTCTCTGAAAATGTTATTTACTCAGGTGGCTGCTGGAGTTTTTTCTTTATTAGCTTGCAGGGTAAGGTATGCTTTTGGCCATGACATATAGAAGTGCGTCTTTATTAAGGTAAGCCGCAGCTAAATCAGGCACTGGCACACATTGCTATCTTTGGTCATGAGTTTAAATAAATCAACTCATAGCTAGGTTAAGTAACTAGTTAAATAAGGTCTTTCCAGGTCCAGGTACACATTATAGGTCACGTCACTAACCTTTTAAGCCATTTGGCCAAGCAGGCCCAAGCACACATATGACTTTAGTTAATTTGCTTTATGCCATTTGACCAGCAGGCCAAGGCACACCTAGCTAGCATACACTCTGTGCACATGGGTCTTGGGAGCAGCAGCAGTACACAAGTCTTGGTGGTAAATTTGCTTGTTTGGGGGATTGTGTTTTGCATTTGTGTAGCTTCCCTGCTTTGTTGGTGGATTGTATTTGTCTAATTGTGCAGCATGTCCACATGCTTAGCTCAGTAAGTCTGTGTATGTTTTAGCAGTAGCAAATCCCATACTTGCTCTGTAGCAGCAGCAATGCAGATCTAGTCTGTCAAGTCCAAAATTCTATCAATATGTCATACCCACATTAATATCTAACATTCTGAGTTATCATGACTAAAATGATACTTTTATACTTTTTTATTTTTATACAGTTTAGTGGTTATTATACAAAACTATTTGACTGCAGAATGCTATGAATGGCCAATTAGGATCAAGTATTCCAGAGAGGCATGTAATAAGTCAATATAAGGGAGAGGGATAAAAACTACTGCTTGAGATGACTATATCATCAATAAACATGCACCTAAAAAGAGAGAACTACAGATGGAAAAATAATTAACATGACAAAGCCTAGCTTTAACTAGCTGCTGAAAACAAGCCTCTTGTTAAAATGTATTGTCATTTCTCAAACATCGTGACTGTGTGTGATTTCTTTTGCTTGCTAATACTAACGATTGCTGTTTTAAACAAAGACGGATGAGTCACTGGGGAGATTCAGGTAAAAATGGCAGATATTTTTAGACACAGCAGCAGCAGGAGAGAGGATACAGCATGGAAATCCACAAGCTTGCTTATGCATTCTAGTTCCATTCCCTTGTCGTTTCATCGTCTGTCAGGGAGGGATCTCTAAAATTTTGCGAATGCAAGACAGTGTGTTTAGATTATTTATCTTGGCTGTTAAGTTATGTGACTTTGCTGTGCTTTGTTGAAGGTGACTTCATCTTTTGGAGGATAGGGGATTGGCTGAAATTAATCGCTTGTGAATTTGTGTGTGAAACTATATTGAGGTTAAGCAAATTTTAAACAAACGCACAAAGAGCCTTCATCAAAACTACATTTGTATGTCATGATCATTCTGCTTGCTGTATGAAAAAACAGTACACAAGCATTTCAAGTAATCCGTAAAGTGTATATCACAATGCAGTCTTAAAAAAGCAAGCAAACAAACAACAACAACAACAACAAATCAATCTTTTCAAAACGAATAACCCTTGCACCCAAATCAATATTCCAAGAATCTCCCATTCCTCAAAACAATCTGAATGCAAAATCCCTGTATTTCTTAAATGTGTTTCTGAAATCTAAATCATAATATACAGCACTACTGCCATTCTGTACACCTTGTCTGAATTGGTCTGTCATCTGAGATGTGACATTAAATCAATAAAGAGGGCCATGGCACATTTAGTAGAGTGACTGAGCATTCCATCACCAACACAATGGGCTTTTTCTCTCATCAGCCACTTCAACACTACAATGAGCAAAGGGGGCATCCTGAAGAGATTGGAATATCCACATATGCAATCACTGTGGACTTTAACTAGGAGTAAAGTAACACAAGTGTCATGCCCATTCAAACTGGGCACATACTACACCCTCAGATTTTTTATCCAACTGGTTTTAAATGCAAAAGGTAAAAGTAAAATAAAATAAAGTGGCAGAAATCATGCAATAGAGTGCAACAGTGCCCGCTCACTTTTTAAGTCGTCTTGGTTCTGTATTTTTCTCATGAATCTTTTTTTCTATAGGGATTTTATAAAATACTTCATAAAAGAGCTCTGAGCCATGAACCAAACCAACTAGCTCTGAGGAGAATCACAACCCTATAAACTTTGATTTGAAGCAAAAAACATTTAAATATATGACAAAAAGACAAATGAATACTGTGTATTTTCTTCATGAGGGACTGTGAAATGTTTTTCATGAGGGAACAAATACAATCCCATGAAGAACTGCGAATGAAGTAATCAAATTAAAAACAACAGAAAAATATAAAACTATTGATTTAAAGTAGTTAATTAAAAGTATATAAACAATATATTTTAAGATTATTAAAAAAATATTCAGATATCATCAAATATATAAGAAGTTTGAAACTGTTAGCAGACTGTATCACTCGCAGTGTGTCAAAGGATTGGGAGGTCACTCCTGAGCTTTTCTGCCGCAATTCTCTGATTGGTGGATCTTTCAATTAATGATTCACGGGTAGAGTGGTTCTTCACCATAAATACCACAATGAAACATGATAAAAAATAAAAATAAAAAAAACGAAGTTGAAATAATGTGGACTGATGGCTTCAACAGAAGACTTTAAAGGTTTAAATGTTATCGTTAAACATCAATTTGCCAGTAGACCAATACTTTGGCAATGTCAAAGCATACATCACAGTTGGATGTGGTGTCAAAAAGACCGGTGTCGCACTGGTGTGAATCCTAAAACAAACCTGTAGTTAGCTGACCAACAGTCCCCAAAAAGGTAGCTGCTATCAAATTGTCTGGTTAAGCAAAATGAAGCGCTGTGTTGCGCTGTTGGCTGTAAAAAATTGCAATGGCAAAAACAGTGGGCATTACTTTTACTGAATGAGGAGATCATTTCCAACCCAATGTTTGCAGCGAACATTTTATTACAGGTATGTTATTAACTCAATTCATTACAATAATAGTATGACTACGAATATTTCTGTATTTATGATGGCTTTGTGTTGTACTTTCATTTAATCGATGACTATAACTAGCTGTGCTACTAGCAATAGTGTACCCAAACCTAGCTAGTTTTGAACCTGAAGGCTAATTGTATTCTATATTATCTTTTAGTGACATTTAGAGGAATCTTACACAACAGTTTGCTGGCTTTCTGCCACCACTGCAAATGTGCTAAAATGATTTTATACAATGGGATTGATCTATAGAGAAAATGAATGGGAATTTTTCTTCCAAAACATGACTGTTGCCCTCTATAACATGCCTAAATCTCTCACACTAAATGAAAACTGTTCCACTAGATTAACATGTTTTACACTTATATAAACAAGTATTAAGTTGTATATAAATCTTTTCTCGCCTATACTAAGCACCAAGTGAGCCAGGACCACCAGTGGTGTCTTTTCAAAAAAATAGGTACACGACATCCCGGCAAAGTTATGCAATGATGTGCAATACTTCGATAAATGATGAAACCCCTAAATGCACAGTAATGTTCATGCTGTCACTAGGTTGTAACTGAAGAGATCTTAATTACAAGTACTGTGCTGTCAGCACTGTGAATCTCTTATTTTATCTACTTATTACTTTTGGCCTGCCAACTGTCAGAGTCAAAGAACTTGAGCAGGGAATTCAATTATCCACAGCATGACCATCTGACACTGAATACCAAACAATAATTGAAGTGAATATCCAATTTAACTTTGAAAGAATGCAGGGTTGCAGCCCACCTCCTTATAAATTCCCCTCAACTACCAAACTCTCAGAGTGGAGGAGGGTTGCAATTTGTGAGTAATTAGAGTTAAGAAAGTAAATTCGCTGGAGATGGGGCTCATGATTTAATTCTTCTCTGGCATGGGGCCTTCAGCACTACACAGTGATTAAAGTAAACAAACTAAGCTGTTGTGCATTCACCTTTCTCCGCACTCATTCCTGCAGAGGTATTCAATCAATACATCCCTATTAGAGATACAGCCACATGCAACAAAAGTCAATATCATGCACAGGAACAAACATGCACAACAGCATGCAATGCACATTAACATGTACAACCTCTTAAAACTTGATAAAATGGTCACTACATCAATTCCGACAGAACATTTCTATTACATGTAGTGTGGCTACATAAAACAACATTACAACTTTATCAATAATACATAGCATATATAGGTCAGACAAATATAGTCCCACTCCATAAATCACACAACCCATCTGGGTATTTTAGCAATAACTTTATGTTGTCTGGTGCTGCACAAAGGTGTGAGTAACTGAATGTATTTGTTTGTCAAGCAGAGTTCATAACTCTTTAAGCCAGTATAAGAATAGAAAATGTAATGAAGCTGCATCAGTTTCACCATTGCATCAGTTTCACTATTGAAATCAAGCGTAGCATTAGTTCTGTCAGGTCACGTGAGCCAAGCTTGCAATCAGCTGACGCTCAGCTGATCATGATGTCTACCAATACAATTCAGACGCTTATCATAGCGGTTCTATTTAAGTCCTCCATTCATTCTTTCATTCATTGCATAGCTGTTTTTCCATTGCATGGATGCTAGCTGCACTTAACACCCTCCTCCATCCCCATTTTATTTGCTGCACTCTGCTCTGTCCATGCATGACTGCATGGATGGGTGGAGAAATTGCCCAGAACAGAACCATACCCCCCAACACCAACAGATGCTTCACTTGTGTATAAGTGAATAAAGTATTAATTTGACAGAAATGGTCCTAAATGAAATAAATATTATCATTGATTTTAAATATTGTCTGCATGACTGCTCAGATTTAAAAGGCATAAGGCATCCTACACTTTGAATAATTCAATCTCTGAACACCGTGCCTAGTACTAGCACTGTGCCTAGCCTCCCTGCATGATGCCCATGCACATGAATTATGCTATACTTAAGTTGCAGGAAAAAGTATGTGAACCATTGGATTTACCTGGATTTCCGCAAAAATTGGTTATAAAATTAGACCATATCTCAAATTAAACATTCTACATCAAGCTTGTATGACATGCTGTTGCACACTTAGACATTCATACAATAACCAATGTAGCAGATCTAGACAGGTGAGGCTGGAGAGGAGGAGGGTTTCAGAGAAAACTCGCAACGTGCTGTAGTGAAACCGGCTTGCTTGCAACCTAAGCAAATTTAAATGTTAGGCAAGAGAGGGTACACAAGTTGATTGGCTACCCGAATACATGTCAGAGGACCTATCAGCTTACACCATGTTATCTGACTGGCTTGACATATCACATGTGAGCGAGCTGATTGGGTTACTGATGACAATTTCAAAGAACCTATCAGCTTGTGCCATTCAGAGTTTCCTGCTTGAACGTAGTCATTTCAGTCATGACAACTCTCGGAAAAATTTAACATGTTAATGTGGGTATGACATATTGATAGGATATTGGTCTTGGCTGACTAGGTCTTCTACGCTGCTGCTGCTGCTGCAGAGCAAGTACGGAGACTTGCTACTGCTAGAACATACACAGACATACTGAGTTAAGCATATGGACATGCTGCAGCGGCACAGTTAAAAAACACAAGGTGTACTGCATCAAGCATACATGATATGCTTCTTCACAGTTAGACATATATACATTCCCTCAACAAAGCAGGGAAGCTGCACAAACACATAACACAACCCCCAAAACAAGCAGATCTACCGCAAAGACTTGTGTGCTGCTGCTGCTGCTGCTGCCCCGAAGAGCCATGTGCACCGAGTGTATGCTAGCAAGGTGTGCCTTAGCCTGCTTGGCCGAATGGCATATACGGCTAGTGACCTGACTCAAAAAGCCCACAGCTTATTTAACTAGTGACTTTCCCTAACTATGTGTGGATTTATTTAAACTAATGACCTAAGATAGCAATGAGACCACCCGATGAGACATATGCTGGTATAATATAGGTTTACCCTTATGAGAGTCAGGCCACGATATTAAGTGCTGATAACTCTTTCTCCGCGTTCACTTCCTTTCTACTTACACATGCAAGGCACACACAGGGCATAACTAATAAAGCTTTTCTTCCACCAACAAATAAAAAGCAGGCAGGTGAAAAGCCAACAAGTCCACTGATAGGCCACTGAACACTGAAACGCTAACCTTCGGCACAAATGCAGGGTTTGCCTTAAGGACCACTCTTGAAAAACCCGGAGCGAAATACCTACAAGATTGATGAACTGATAAATCATGTAGTTCACTCACAAATTTTACAGTAGACAGAGCTAACAATAATGCAGTCTTTAATGAAAGTTGCTTTATACTTATACTCTCTATGGGTTCAAGTGGGGACAGAGAGTGTGTTCAGGTGGCCAGTCAATAATCAGCTTTGCCGCTGCCCTTCGGCACATCTCCATCAGATTGAGATCCACTGGTATCGGAGGAAGGGGAGCCCCCGCTCTGCCCACTCTGTGGTCTAGACGGTAGAGATAGAAGGATAGCATCCTCCTCGTCCTATTCGTCATCCTCAAGAAGGCACTCACTCATATCATCCTCCTCCTCCTTTTTCACTTTTCTCTACTTGATGGTAGAGGAGGGAGGAGGGAGCTTCAGTGAGGCCTACTCCATCATGTGCCCCATCTACTGGAATCAGGTTTTGGGGGTGCTCTCTCCACCGGGAGTGGTAAAAGATACGGTTCTCACTTTCACGCAGCCAAGACTCGCACTGGCCTCTCAAGAACCCTTGATGGGAATTTAGTGCAGTGTTGGCAGCACTTGGGGTTAGCAAGGGCTGCCTGCGCATGTTTTACCCCCAGGCAGGCTATGCTCAGAGGGTGCGATTCCTTGGCCAAAACCATGGCCTCGCACGCACACATGCGAAAGTGTCCTACTCCGCTCGGTTTTGCAGTGGCCTTGATCCAGTGATTTTCCTCCTGACTCACCTCAACGTGTTAGTTCAAGGCAGAAAACCACTCACTCTCTATTATTTATCGTAATTTAACATGATAAAGAAAACCTTGGTGCAGCAGAAAACACCAGCTATAAACATTGATGATGTCGAGAGAGAGAAAGAAAATATCCACCCTAATGTGCTGGTATGTTCCCTAAACAAGTACAGTCCTTAAAAATAGCGCAGCGTTCGGCAACGTAACTTGGCTCGTCCTTAAACAGTAAAACGTCAATAATCCAAAAACCCTGCTGAGGACAGCTTCCAAATAGACCTTCATGAAGGGAGAGAACGAGAATGACGTAAAGCCAGGTGACAGCTGCAAATATCAGGAAGGAGGGGCTTTCTGGTCACTGCTGTGACTTGTCTGTCATTGGACAGACCGTGGGGTTAGTAATTGCTTCCATGATCGGTCATGCCCGTGGCTTTTTCCATAGTGAGATACTGAACGAATATTTGAAAGAGAAGCCTTGGTTATAATTGTAAGTGTATTGCCACAAATGCCCCGATTTACTAAAGGTTTGCATGCATAAAATGTGAACTTGATAGCACGCTAAAAAAAGGTCCGAGCTGATCTACTAACATAGTAATTTAAAGACTGTGTCTTTCAGATGTGCAAAATAGCACGTCTTGGCAATTTTTGCGTGTTTTCCTGAAATGAATATGCAATTTAGAGGTGTGCCTCCAAATGCGCATAATAAAGGGAGGTCTAGAGGCATATGAATCAAATTGCACCCGCAAAGTGATTTATCAAGCCTGAAAGTAATTTCAGAATCAGAAACTACGAGAGCAAATTAATATGAATGAAAAGCAGGCATTAATCTGATTTGAACTGTGCATCATGCTGTCATTGTGACAAAAAGGAGACTTTGAGAACAGATAATATGTAGAACACCCTTTATTGACACACATTAATGCGAAATGAAATTAATACTCATGAAAAAACTGTTTTATTCGATTATTTTAAAACTATACTGTTATATAACTGATAACATCATAAGCCTACTAATAATTTATACCCACATTATGTCATAATTTAATGATTTAAACATTGTTTTTAACTGCCGAAATATTGTGAAATATTTTAAGCGGTGGTTCTTTCCAGTAGGCAGGCCGATACGCATCCGTATGCCGAACAGGTTTCGTCTTGATCCCGTGAAACGAACAGGGAGCGCAAGATCTGTACCGTGCAGCTTCCCGTAACTCTCTCGTGCGCAGCTAACTTTTCCATGGTCAAGATAATAGCAGTTTGAAATTCAGATTTTATTTAAGTATACATCAGTGGTGCTTATGGCTTAATGTGTACATAATATTGTATTTTCTTTGTGAATTATGGAAATTTTAAGTGAAGAGTTTCATGTGCATTCTCATTAACTACTCTTACACTTGTTAAATAGCAGGGATTTTATGATATCATATTTCAAATGTATTTATTTTTTTTAATTAAATTTTAGTTTTATAATGAAATACATTAATAAGGTGGCACAATTATATTTTTGTCTATAAAACTAATTTCAAACATTTAAGCATACGCCTTCAGATCAAAAGATTTTTAAGATCATGAGAAACATTTCAGTCAAGTGTTTCAAAACTTTTGACCGGTAGTGTATGTCACATAAGTAAAATGGGCTGCGAAAGGGGGTTTCACAATAAGGTAATACAAATAATTCTAAAAGAATTCTGTTTTTTAAATATTTTTTATGGTTTAAATTGTATTATATGGAGTAGCATGTCACATCATAGGATATGTTAACTACCCATTTATGTGTTAGAAATACACGTATAAAGCAGACCGTTCCTCTGTTTCTGTTCATTTGCACAGAGCTGTCCAGATAATTAGTGCCATAGATCATCAGTAATCATATCTAGACCTTCTCCTGCATTATTCAAGAAACGGACCTCAAGTCAGACAGTGCTACTCAACATCTCACTAATGTGTTTTGGTCTTCATACCATATTCCATACTTTTTTTTGGCATAGTAGGGAAGTATATATATTTGGATGCAGCTGTAGTCTCGCATAGCCTGACTTTTCACAATGTGCATTAAGTCGGGTTTATCTTAAATAGTACTAGACAGTATCACAGTATTAGACTGGCATGGAAAATACTCAAATAACTGCACAGCAGTGTCAGTCCACGACCAGCTACAGAAAACCCCACAATAGAGGAAAATCTGAGCACTGGGAATTTGGGATTAGAATTTCACAAAGTAATAAATATAGATTATTTTACAGATTAAACAAAGCAAAATATGCTTTTCTAATGGTGAATATCTGGTTTACTTGCTACAACGTTTCTGAAACAAAACTGTGTGTCTTTCTAAAATGTAATGCCACTAACTTCTAGGGGTGGGATGATATGGTTATTTCATGATTCGGTATACTGCAATCACAGTAACATATAATACTTAAATCACAAAAGTATAATAGAAAATTGTGTTTGTTTTTTATTCGATATAACAATACTTAAATCACAAAGTATACTAGAAAATTGTGTTTGTTTTTTAGAAAAATCTTTAAGCAAAATGCTCATTATAATTTCTCATCAAAATAAAGTTCTGTAATACACAATATAAATGCTCAAAGTTCAAATAATAAGAGTTTTACATATACTTTTCTCTATAAGAAAGATCACAAACAAATTAACCTTCAAAAATAGTGGGCTACATTCAGTCTGATCAGGAGCAGGACAAGCAATATAACTGAACAGAACATGTCCTGAAAAACATGACGGGATGCAAACTCCTCTATAACATGCAGAGGACAGCTGTACTTGTTTCTATTCATAGCCTTGCTCAGGGACCTTTATAATCTGTTTGTCATCATTATTTATTATAATCACATTTTAGCTTTTTAAAAATGTAAAAATTCTACATTCTATCAATTAATATTATATTACGACAAATGTAAATATGCAAAGATGCAATAACATTGAGAAAATTATACACACACACACACACACACACACACACACACACACACACACACACACACACACACACACACACCCACTCATGGCATTTAAATATTAGCTTAAATTTCTCTTATTTGGACAGTTAAACGGTATTGGAATTTGAAGTTCACAATAATCATGGTTATCTCAAATAATAGCTGTTAGATCAAATAACCGTGATCAGACAAATATTTAATAATCGCAACACAATACACATTCAAAAATGTACAGTGTTTTTTTTCTGGAAAACAGACAAAAGATATTGATGACTCATCTTACACACACTCTTCTGTCCACTAAAATGCCCTAAAATTAGAATGTAATTCCCCTTAATACCACCTGCTTCTGATTAGCAACAACAAGTAGCAAATCATGTTCATGGCTGCAACATAAAAGCTTTTTGGCTATTTAAAAAAATGGACAAGCCATTTGATATGTCCCACCCCAACTTCCTGTTTCAATAAGAAATAATTCAAACAATTCAAAATAATTCAAGTCAACAAGTCAATACAAGAAAGAAATCTGAGTGTGTCAAGCGATTTCATGGGGTCTTGAAATCATGTACCACATTCTATCTTGAAGGCAAGACTGTTTGCAGTTGTCAGGTATATGAAGCAGTCAAGGTGAGTTTTGTAAACACTACAACCCAATATCCACACCCATCCCTATCCACACTTCCTATTATTCTATTAAACAGGCACAGCATCCCCAGCGTACAGTAACTTGGAGCAGTGCTCAGAGACAGGATTGATTACTGTGGACAGACTAAACCCTGATCCCCTAGCAACCTGAGGGAGCAGGAAAACTCCTAAGCCAGAGACTGTTTACTTCTGTTGGGCCACTGAGTTCAGATCTGCTCTACTGATTTAGGTGAAATTCTGGCCCCTGTCCCCAACACTAAAGTTACTAAAACTAGACAGTTGATGTTTACCTTGACTTAAATACCAACTAATTTGAAGTTAAAATGTGGATCACTGGGTAAGCGTTTTTGAAAATGTGAATATTAATACTGTGACATCCTCAACCAGATAAAAGGGCATTAGTGTTGGGTATTATGTACTCATTATGTCTGAAAACTAAGATATTCTAGATTGGTCTGCCCTGCTTTTATCCTCAACTGACGTCTTCAGAAAACTTGTACTTGTGTTCCAGGAATTTACGAGAAACTAACCCATTACACATCATAATCCCATGCCCTGCAGAAAAACATATATTACCATTATCATTGCTTGTCAGAAACAATTACATTAATTACAACTCATGCGTGCATGAATGGTTTTGCAGCAAGTGAGTGGGTTTACTGCTTGGCAGGTGCATGATAGAACCAAACAGTAATAATGGTGGTCTGGGACATCTTCAAACTCTTCAAATAATCTTTACTTATGTAATAACAAAAATGATCTCAGATCAGTGTGAACTGTGAAATGAAATCTCCTACTGTAGGGTTTGATAAGGCTTGCAGCCAGATGGCCTGGGTCAAACATGGGGAGTCTGGGGTGAGTTGGAGCTTTGCCTGATCCAGATTGAGCACTCCAATACAATGTGCTACTTCACGCAGCATGCACCCTACTTTAGACAGGATTAAAACTCTGATTGGCCTAATCAGGGGATTACAGGGGCCAGCAGGAGAAGCACTAGTCAGCCACCTGAGCAGCTGGACTGACAGATGCTCCTGAATGCTAATGAATGAGAAATCTGGCAACCATGTAAATAAACTCCAAAGCTGTTTGCCACAATTTGAACCCATTTCTTTATGTAAACAGCCAGGTTTTTGTAAATATTTTTTTGTGCTCACGTACCCTGACATCGTCCCCATTCTGCCTTGTAACTGACATGCACCATTTCCATCGGTCAACTGCATAAATCCAAATGTGTTTACTTTTTCCTGTGGCGTTATTGTTAGCGTGTTCCACGAGCAGCCTCACAGACATGGGTTCTGGTTCCATGGAAACCAGGAAGTAATCGCATTCACATAAACAATGGTGACTGCTATTTGGAAATTGCATTTTTGCCAGTAAGGTTTAGGGTTAGGGATTGGGTTTGAGTTTAAAAATGCATTCCTGTTTACAGTTTTACATAATTTACAACTAAAAACACAGCTTGCTTTTGGCGCCACTTTGTGGAGATTTCACTCTCAAGCTGGAGCTCACACATGCCCGTATGTTCAACACTTTCAGCTTCGGCCAACGGAGGCATTGGTATGAATTTCGGTAAGCACAGACTAAATTTAAGCAGCACATTTTTCAACCTATTGTTGCAGAATCCACAGTGAGATCAATCTGAAAACTTTAGGGTGTATTTTTGTAATGATATTTTATCCACCTACAGCCTTCAAAAACACCTGCTGAAGCAGTAGATGCCAGATAGAAGAGTTTTGACTCACCAAAACACACATATCAATCTGACAATGTTCTCCATCTATAAAAACCTGAAAAATGTTTCAGCCGAGGTGTATGAGAAATGCAAGGAAGACAAGACCAGTCACAGTTCTGTATGCAAATATTACGATTAAGTCAACCCTGTCAACATTTTGATTGCTGAACATTCTACCAATTTAAAGGGGTCGTGACATGCCTATTTTCATTATTTGAAATTGTTCCTTGAGGTTCATTTATAATATTAGTAATATTTTTTGCACAAAAAACAAAAACAGTCAAATATTTAAAAACACGATCATTTTCCACCATCATTCTGACCCTCTGTCAGAAATGCTTGGTTTTGGTGATGCTTATCCTTTAAGACTTGACAGTAAACACCCACTGTTATGATTGGCTCTCTGCTCTTGACTGACCTGCTCTCTTTCCTTGTCATTTCACTGTTCACTGTTACTGGGTGGGCTACAAAAATGATAAGGTAAAGTAGGCACTGATGTGTTGTTATGGAGGCAGTCAGATGCAAATATGTACCACAGTGTGACATCACAATGTGGAGGAAGTAGAGGAGGAGTCGTTTTGGCAGTTTGGTTTCAACTAATGCTAATTCAAACTAATGACCTCTTATATGTCAAAAGATCAAATAATAATTTGATTCCTGATATTATGACCCTTTTAAGTCACTGGTAGAGAATGGAAAGTTTGAGAAATTGAAATTTAATCTGAAATTTCTTAAAGGGTCATGAAACCTACCAAATTTTTCACACCTCAGACTGAAAAACGACTCTGAAATGGGTGGGAAAATATGTAAATATGTAGGAGGGTACTGTGGGTGGGAAGAGGGAAAACAGAATGGGGTCAAGAACTACTTCCAAAAACACACAAACAGATATGGCTGAACGTCACATTATGAGTAGAGATGAAAACAAAAGAGTTTGGGGCAGTATACTAATTATGGGTTAGGGTTAGGGTTAAGGTTAGGGTTAGGGTGACTCTAGTGTGATAAAATTGCTTACTAACCTTGTCTGTGTTAAGATATCCAGTATTTAAACTCCATTGTCATGAAAACGTAACTACGGTAAACCATGTTGGCGTAAATCCCGGAAACATGATGTAAAGTAGATAGAGTTGACATGACTTCGAGTTTTCAGTTTTCATCATTGTCTTCTGTTTTTGAACAAGCTGTCGCGTTATCCTGTTTATGATCAGATGCATGGCGAGAAGACGAGATTGGTGCCGTCCAAGCAGAATAGCCTCTCCAAATACACTTGGAATACACAGCTGCTTTATGTTTGGAGTGAGACAGAGGCCGGCCAACAAACATACTTGCTTCAGTACGGCTCAGGACTGTGGTCAATTATCATGTCCATGATCCGACACACGGAGAATAAGCGATGGGATCAGCGCTCGTAACAGCCCTCCCTTATAAACAGCATGTTTGCCAGCTCATGCGTGAGGCAGCGCTGTGATTGAATGGAAGTGTTGAATGAATAATGTAGAGAAATGCTCAGAATCTAGTGACATACATGTGTGCTGTCCTACCAATCATAAATCTGAGTTTACGCATATACCTAATTTTTGGAGAAGGATGTAGCTGCAGGCATTGCTCCATAAAGGGGCGGGAGCTCCGAACTGCCATTTAAGATACAGGGAGCCCCAAACCTAACCCTAACCCTTTCCCTAACCTTAAACCATGAGTGGAAATGACGCCACCTTTTGGAGTTGGCACAACCCCCTATTGGAGTAACCACGCCCCTGT
Source organism: Myxocyprinus asiaticus (assembly GCF_019703515.2). Classification (NCBI taxonomy): domain Eukaryota; kingdom Metazoa; phylum Chordata; class Actinopteri; order Cypriniformes; family Catostomidae; genus Myxocyprinus; species Myxocyprinus asiaticus. The sequence goes on along the minus strand of NC_059349.1, from coordinate 18,926,005 downwards.
TGGGAGTAACTCCGCCCTCTTTTGGAGATTCCACCCCCATTTGGAGATCTCCGGCCTGCAGCTATACCTACTTGCATTTTTGTGAAGTTGCTTCAACTTTCGTTTTGAAACCTGGAAGAACAAAATGGCTCAATAAAATGAAAAAATAACAACTTTCCCTTAACAATAAACATAATGAGTGCTATCATTGTTTTCAGTGGTTTGCAACCTGTACATATCTGTTAACAGCTCAAAAAATTTGTTTGAGGTTTTATGACCCTTTAAAAAGTATAACATTTACAAAAATCAATATAGATAGCACATCAAGGAGAAATCAGTCTATATTAAGTAGATTAAGCTGAATTAATTGCAGTTAGGGTTTGGGGTTGGTAGCTGAGAGCAAACCCTTAACCAGAACGTTACCCCTCAAACGTTTTTTAAGTGCTGCGAACACTGTAAAAATGGTGAAATTCAACAAAATATGAGAACACTTATTCTAAAAGTAACAATCTATTTCACTAAAATTACTACAAAACATCTACTGATAGTAACTGCAGTCAAAGATGCAGTATTTAAATCCAGTGAAAAAAGTGCAGACATGGAAACTACTATATGTATTAAAACAGTCGACCATGACAATGCTTCAGAGAGGCATTTTGTGCCATTAAAATACCATTCACACTGCATTTCCCACCAGCCAAAAGAGAGGACTTTACAGATCACTTTAATATAAATGCAAACAATTTTTCTCTTCAGCAGATGTAGTACACCCTGCAGAGTTGATAAAAACTACCTTGTCCTTCTTCAGGCAGTATAAAATGTCCCCTTAGAGTAATATTACAGGTTTACACAGGTCTGTCCTTTATAAAACCGAGACACTTATCAAGCACTTCTTACAATAGCAAAACCTCCTCCTTTTATGTCTCACTCTGATCTATGAGCTCTCATTAAAGCATAACTCTTTATGCAGTGTGCCTTTAAGCGTGAAAATTTACTGTTTACTTCTTCTGAAAATGGAAGAAAATTTGCCTAGTGCATATCATCATCATCATCATCATAATTTTCCTCTCATGAAGTTGCTTCCTGCATGGCACATTAAAGCAATGAGCTCTTATGTAATTTTGAAGAAACACCCACATGTTGGTTTGAAGAATCACAGGCCCACATGTCTCATCCTTCACAGATTTCAAACTAAATTTTTTATTTCTCTGTCTGTATGATTCACTATTTTTCGGCTCAGAAAGCAAACCAATACATTTCTGAGCAGTTCATAAGAGTTTTCGGTTGTGGTTTAAATGTGGGAGCACACAGCTTGAATCAAGCATGTAGAAGAAGCATACCCAATTGAAAAGACCAGCATTGCTAGTCTCCAGCACACAATATGTTGTAGTTTATATGCTGGTCCCCAGCATGGGATGCTGGTGTCCAACCAGGCTTCTTAACTACCTTTATTAGTAAGCCTTGGTCAACTAGCATCATCAATGCAACCAACTTCAACCATGCATGTTGATCAGAAGATTTTGCTGCTAGGACTAGTGAAGCACCACATCTTAGACAATGAGCCCATGGCCTCTAGAATGCAAGGCTTGACATTATTTGAATGAGTAAAGTGTGTCATTTCTGTGCCACTAGCATTATCAAATGGAATTGCAAAAATAATCACTTGGTTTTCTGAACACTCCCCTCTATCAAACAGATAGTCACATCCCAAACACATGCACTGGTTGAGCCAATGTTTCTGTGTCAGGGTGATTGGGATTCTCAAACCAACAGAGCACTGTTTGGTAACACTTTGTACATTAACCAAGTTTAATAAATACTGTTAAAGTATTGTTCTTCATTAATTTATGTTAACTATAGTGTTAAGTAATGTTAATATATAAAACCTTATAGCAAAGTGTTATCCAATGTTTTGATAGCACCACTACAATTTTCTTTTACTTTACGTATGAGCGACTTGTAGCTGTCTCTGCATATTAAACTGGGATAGAAGAATGCATTTTAACACCACACACCATTCCTTATTATGCCTTATTTTGTAGAACTCACTCAAAGAATAACAATGAATATTTGAAAAGAAACTTATGAATAAATTGACTGAAAGGAAAGCTCATGGACAACTGGATGCCTAGACAAATATCATTCCTCAACACGATTTGGCTTAATATAATGAAGACGAAGCACTGACAAGAAAAAAACAACATCCTTCATTGAGATTCAGATTGAAGCACCAGGATCCAACCTGATATTAGGTGCACTTTGTTGTGGAGTAGTTACATCTGTCTATCTTGCTAAACCCCGAGGGGTTTAAAAGAGTTGGATTTTGCATTCTCGTAAGGTACAATGCCAGCGCTGCTGCTTCCCAGCCTAGGTCTACACGGGTATTCTGTTTCTTGTTAGGATGTTACAAATTTAAACCACCAATTATTATTCACACAGCAATGCTGGCACCATAATTAATAACTTATATACTGTCAATAAAGCTTCAAAAACTCTGCATTGACGTTCTCCTCTAATCACTAATTACACTGTATTCTAGACACTAAAACAGATGATACATTTTGACTGAGAAAACAGAGCTGGCCCTGACAGATGTGAGAGGGAATTATTAAAAATAATTTTTGATAAGAGTTGTGGAGGCATGCGGTTGATAAAGATCACAAGACAGTCTAAGATGTAATGTACAGCACATGGCTGGGGAGTTTTACTGAAAATAGATTCTCATTGAGAATTGAATGAATTTATTGTTAGCCACTAATATCTAGAGATTATTTCTAACCTTTATAGAAGGCTTTTTACAAAGAACATTAGGTTTAATCTCTCCCTGAGTGGGCCATGGCTATAAACAGAAGGGCAGAGCGCTGCCATATCACTGAGAATCTAAAGAACTATAGTTATTACTTTTCAGAACAATGAGAAAACATTTTTATAAAGGGAAAATGGAAGTATGGAAAATCGAATCAAACTGTGGACAGAGTCAGACTGCCATCTCTTGCATTGGCATAGTTGGGAATGTTCTGTCCTTTATTATAATCACTCTGTTTTAGGCCTGTGGAAAAAAAAAAGTTCAAGAGATTTACATCATGTCCATTAATGGAGTCATAACAAACTGAGATCATTCACACTGTATGCTCTTATTTAGAGAAAAGCGATTAGCTGTAATAACGGGTTCACTCTATTCTTCACCCATTCCAATTTGCGCCTCCAAATAATCAACGGCAAGATGACAAATATAATAATGATTAACAACCATGTAGACTAAATAATAAAAATAAACAGTGTGTTCATGTGTGTGTGTGTGATTTGCCTTCGAATATGACGTGGTTAATTATCTGCCTCTTTTGTTGCGATAAATTACCTTTAATATTCACACTGACCGAATCTCACATCATTATATGTATGGCTAGTTGATGCATAATGTGATCAAGATTTCAAAATAAACTGACAATTTGACAAAATAGTCTAAACCTTGCTAAAAAGACTGGACCAGCATGAATTTGCATGCTGGTACAGGCTGGTTTAAGATATTTGGTGCTAGTTTGATGCTGGTATTACTATTGGACCAACACATGTCATGGTATTCACCAGCAAAACAGCTGGTAAAGCTGGTCAACCAGCAAGTTCTTTCTCATTAAGCTGGTTCACCATGGTAATCTTGCTGGTTAAGCTTGTTAAAGTGGTAAGGAAGGACACCAGCTCACATTGTGCTGGGTACCAGCTTCCAAAGTACAACATATGGTGGTGGTCTTTTCTGCAGAAACCAATGAATATTAATGCACTGAGCATGTTAGCTAGAAGAATAGCATAAATGTTGGTCAGATGCTGCCCAACAGAAAGAGATTGTTGTGGAAGAATATAGTAGTGTTCCCTACCAAACACGGTGCAATTTGTTAGAAATGATTCGTGTTTAAAAAGCAGCATGATCTAAAGTAGGTCATTTCCACCAACAGGGTGGATCACTGCTTTAGTAGAGTCACACACCCTTTATTTCTTCACTACATATACATCAGATTATGGTGAAAATTTAAACAATTTAACAACTCTGCAATATACAAGTTACAATTTTGTGCACTAAATACAGTTTTCTATATTAAATAAAAAGTATATTTCCATTATACTTGGGCATTTGCAGGTTGACAGCTTGCTTGCTTACATGCATTCACACTAGGGTTGCCAAATCTGCAGTTTTACCAGCCTGTTTTTAACTGTTGCCACAGGTTGTTATTTTATTCTGCAGTATAAAAAAAGGTATGACATTTCGCAAAAAGATTTGAATGTAATGATTTATGACCAACCAACAGCCTTCTGCAAGGTATGATGAATACAGTTTTTTTATGGAAACAGACAGGCCAACTGTGGTAACCATTACAATACAATAGTATTGAAATACTACTAGCAAACTAGTGTGTCAGCAGAAATAAGGTAACTATGGCTAATATGCCTACGTGTGCAGTAAAAACAGCATGTTACTTTTAGCATTTATCCAAGCAACCACCTAAAGCCTGTCCTGCCTTTCTGTATTGTACTGTATATTATTACTTTGTAAATAATACAATACATCTAGACTTTTTTAAACTTTGCAAATGTTATGTAATGCTGCTACTAACATTTTACAGTAGGCCTACAAATGAAAGGAAACTGGAAAATGCATGATAGAGTTATGTGGCATATTTTGAGTTCTGTTTTTTGGGCTGGTTCAATTGGTAATTGGGCTTTTTTTGCACAGACCTGGCAACACTGATGCACACTTGAAAAATCCAGAGAAAGAAAGAGAGAAAGACAGAGAAAAGGAGAACAAAGTGGACCGCACTGTTTTTCGTTGCTACTTTGTTAAGGTTGAACTAATCCAATTCTACCATAACCGATGCATAAAGAGCAAAACTAATTGCTTAATTTCAGCTTGTAGATACATAGCTGTGGCCTGTGGGGCTCAGAAAGTGAGCAACCTCACAATAAGAGCGAGGTGAGAGTGAAAGAGAGGGAGCAGTGTTTTTGTGTCATTAACTGTCCCACAGCAAATACTGGATTAAACAGGAAGGAGAACTCACAGAAGAGCTCACCAAACCATCCATCATTAAATGGGCAGTATCATTAACATCCTATAATATCAGCAAATAAATATATATTTTTAGTACAAACATTGCTCTAAAGATTAAGACTGTGATTTGAATTTTGTAATCTGGAATCTATTTACCAGAAACATACCAGTATGTGAATACTAACATGTATGTGAATGTGGATGCTTCTAGCTACACAAGCCGGATTTCAAGCAAAGTTGCATTCCAAAATATGTCTATAACACTGTTACTTGACATACCCTTCTGGGACTATACAGCATTACTGTGATCCAGACACCTGAATCATCTCTTAAACATGCCGAAAGTGCACAAAGTCCACACCTCGCATCTAGATATATGCCATCTTATGATGCTGTTCTGTATCATTTGATCATTATTCGATGAATTACTGCTGATATGATTCATAGAATATGTACACAAATATCTCTTTAAAACAAAATTTGCTTTACCACCTGGTATCATTTTGTGGTAATTGCACAATGTAAATTGTGCAGGCAATTTTTCTGAATTTAGCTATCTAAAATTAGCCTAATTTACATAGAAAAGAGGCGTGTTTGTGCGGAAAGGAATGACAATTACTTTATTTAAATACTCAAGATGCAATTTCAGCACTGATTGCACCGGCTAAACTAGATTGCGGGTGGTTAGTGAATAAGGTGCAGGTTTTTGCGCTGAAATGCACAAAAGTGCCACAATTGTTTAGTGAATCTGCCCCAGAATATCAAATTTTGGGGTTATTCTGGTGATTAGTTTTTTCCCCCACTTATTTTGGCAAGGCAAGTACTTTATTTTGATATTGTTTTTCCATACCAGGTTACTTGTTACTCTTGCGAGATCTGGCAACACTGGCAAGCTCTGTTCAGGAAGCTGATGAACAAGGACAGTGGATGGAATCTTTATTTTGGCATATCCTATTTGCCAAGTACATTTTTGTTTAAACAACATGCTTGCTGTCAGGGGAGTAGTAAGATTATTATTGATCATATTGGGCTGCCAGTCTATGATTTATCAGCTTCTATTTCATTCTAAATGCAGAGAGGGAATGCTTTAGACAAATCAGAAAGTTGGCCTACCTCAGTATGACAGGTTAATACAGTTTGAAGTAAAGTTACATTTGTCTGTGGTTGCTACTGGATCCCATCCATCATAACCCAAGATGTCTCTGCTGTCTTTTGCCTCTGTCCTCTGGGAATTAAACAGAGAGACAGACCTTACCACTCGCTATCTGTTTCTGTCTCAAGAGTCCCTTTCACACTGACATCACAGAGACAAGACAATATAGACTGTAGACCCAGAGGAGATATTTAAAGTGTCTCTGATGGAGAAATCTCAGTTGTATGGCCAACGGTACTGACAAAAGAAAGGAATGAAATTAGAGTTATTACAGCCCTACTGAAAAGACCAGCTTAACCAGCATGCAATTCTCATTCTGGTCTAGGCTGGTTTATGCTGGTTAGTGCTGGTTTGGTGCTGGTCTGGCTGACTAAACCTTGCTGGTGAAGCTTATGACCAGCATGATCTTTTTGATGAAGCTGGTTAAGCTAGTTTAAAGGCTTGGTGGGGACACCAGCACACCAGCATCCCATGCTAGGGGACCAGCACCCAAAACACAACATAAGTTGGTGACAGCAATGCTGGTCTTTTCACCAGGGAGCTCTCCGGTTACCATTAATCAGGGTATGAAATTAACTTTTTTGTCCACTAGCCACAGTGGAAGGGTAAATGCCCAATTTTACCAGCCACTTTGATATTATATATTGCAACATCAAAATGGAGGCTAAAGAGTAGACAAGAACAAAAGAAAAACTTCTTGTTTAAGAACCATGTCTAAGGCTGTACTGAATTATGATGACGCATATGACAATTCATATGTAGTCCCAATTGCATGTAATTTCCGTATGTATCCTGAGATGGTCTGAGATCAGGTATAGGTTTTCATAAATGACAAACTGTTCAGAGATGACTGACAGAGAAGAAATAGTGAGAACTCATCATATTCATGTTCCATGAGACACGCACACGCCAACACACCAGCGACATGCGCATTGATAGTTTTTCTTAAATAAATTCATACACTGCCTGTAATGCTTCTGCATGGATTTTCAAGGGAGTTATTCACCCACTGACTTCCAGTTTAATCTAAGGACAACGGCAGATACAGGTAGTTGGCATTTAAGCATGACATGACAAATTATATAGTTATATTGCTACTCATGTCTGTATATTGCTACTCAGGACTGTATTGTATTTTCCACTCAGAAAATATATATAATAGATTTTGTATTATTTACTGAACCCTGTTATATGGTGCAACCTCATATAATTGATAAAAAGGAATGTACTTATTAGCAAGCTTTATTCAACAAAAGTACTATTTAGACTTTTTATTGAGTATATAACGTGTGCACTGATTTGTTGATAACTATGTCTAGATATGACCTTTTGTGTATCTTGTAATATTTGTTACAAGATGTTAATGTTCACAAACTAAACTAATAACATTCTTTTGACTGATGCTGCATTTCATTCAACTTAACTCAGAAAGTTGGAATTTCCAACATTCTATTTGAAAAAATGCAATAGAACGGGACTTGAAGTAGGACTTCTAACTTGGATACTCGTGCGAAAATCCTCAACTCCAATTTCGCCAAGATGCAGGTGCATGACGTCATTCAAACATGTCGGCACACAGGGAGATGTACAAAGTTTATGATAAAAATTCACTTTTAAGCAAATAAAAATCATGAGTGAGTCAACATTCCTACTTTGCATGGTAATAAAACTTGTTTAGGTAATATATGCAGAGACAGATGTGTAAAGCATTGTAAATTATATACTCTTTTCAAAATCTTACACCTGTAGAACAAATTCTGGCAATGCATAACATAGTTTATCCTCCACAATTTTGTTGCTACCTGTTGGAGACATCTCTGGTGACAATCAAGCAACTTCTAATTTAACAGGAGTAAGTTGTGTTGCAGTTGTGTTTCCTTATACATCCTTATTCCACTGGACCTATCTGCAGTCTTTGACACAGTCAACTATCAGATCCTCCTGTCCACCCTTTCTACTCTGGGCATCACAGGAACTAAGCTTAGCTAGCTCAAGTCCTATCTCTCATGTAGGTCTTTCAAGGTAGCCTGGAGAGGTGAAGTGTCCAAGTCACATCAGCTACTTACTGGGGCACCTCAGGGCTCAGTGCTTGGCCCACTTCTCTTGGGGAAACCATCGACAACCAACTCAATTTCACCGACTATATCTCAAAAACAGCTTGATCATGTAGATTTGCACTCTAAAACATCAGGAAGATAAGACCCTTCTTCCCTGAGCATTCTACACGACTCCTTGTTCAGTCTGTTGTCATAACTCGACTGGATTACTGCAATGCTCTTTTAGCTGACATTCCTGTATGCGCAATTAGGTCTCTGCAAATGATCCAGAATGCAACAGCACGGCTGTTCTTTAACGAACCCAAGGGAGCGCATGATACACCCCTCCTTGTCTCTCTACACTGGCTGCCGTTTGCTGCATGTTTCAAGTTCAAGGCTCTGATGCTGGCATAAAGAACAGTCATTGGGTGTTTGGGTGCACCAGCTTACCTAAAATAATTCCTGCAGAGCTACATTCCCACCAGAAGGCTGCAGTCTGCAAATAAGATGCCCCTTGTGGTACCAATACAAAGAGGCAAAAAATCACTTTCCAGGACTTTCGGCTTCACTGTTCCTCAATAGTGGAACAACCTACCCAACTCCATCTGTGAAGCAGACTCCCTCTCTATCTTTTAAAGACGGCTAAAGACACAACTTTTTTGTAAGCACTTGACCATAGACTCAAATTAATAATAATAATAATAATAAAATCTTGTTGCACTCTAATCTCTGTCTTGGCTAGTACTTTTCTAATGCAATTGAAACTGTAATGCAGCACTTTTCGTCTCCTTAAGATGAATCACTTATGTTGTATCCCTCATTTTGCAAGTCGCTTTGGATAAAAGCATCTGCTAAATGAATAAATGTAAATGTAATAAATGTAATTATCCCAGCATCGGGCAATGGAACGCCTTATTGTTCGGACATCTGAGTTATCAAGTAGGAATATCCAACATCAGAAGGGAAAATTAAATATTTTTCACTGTCTAACCACAGCTAGCTGACACACCTCAAAACATGATAAAAATGTCTATTGACAATTATAAAAAAAAAAAATAAATAAATAAAAAATAAAAAAAAAACCTGCTTAAATCATGTCTTTGGATCATCTGTCCATCACAGGATTTCCTGCTTTCAGCATGCACATCTCCTCTAATTACAACACAACATAACTGTAACCATAGCAACTACAGCTTCAAAGGAGCTGTTAATATTTTGAGTGGGAACACAAATAAATTCAAGGAAACATGAGATCTTAACTCATTAAAACCAATATAAAGGTTAATAGCTGGTAGACTTCTTTCACTTTGCTCCTCTCCCTGTATCTGACACAACAAAAACTGCAATCAATTGGCAATTAAAAGGCAGCTGGTCTTCCATTGATACAGCATAACTGAAGTTTCAAGTACTAGCTGAGATAATGAACCGGTTGTATGCTAGAGTAAGTCCTGAAAAAATTATTATGATAATAGGTTTGCATTAGGTTTACAACTTTCTTTTGTAGATGCATTGTAGGGTTTTGAAGAAAATACTTTAATAAACTTAGTTTATACCATAATATTGAATTTGAATTTAATTTGAATTTATTCGCTAAGTATTAAAAAGTAATTCATTTATTCCTGTAGCTAGTAGTGAACTGCACAAGCAGTGCCAAGGTCAATTTTCAGGGCAAAGTGACAAAAATATATAGCTTGAATGCACTGTAAGTCACTTTGGATAAAAACATCTACTAAATGAATAAACATATTATATTACATCTAGAGTTAGTAGAGGTTTATTTCTAGAATTTGGTGGTCTCCGTCAAGTTTGAGACATCCTGCTTGTTATGTCAAGTGCCTGTCTCAAACGTTCACCCCTAGATACATCATTGATAGAGTTATCAAAGAGAGTGTCTGGAAAATTCAAAAGCTTTTATCACTTTTGTCATCAAAGTTAATACGGATGCCAACACAAAGCCAGATGCATTAGCTTCAAAGTCCTGTCAATTGTTGAGGGGAATTAGATGTGAATAGAGCAAAAAATTGATCATCCCACTTAAGCTATGAGGTGGGCAAAAAAGGCTGCTTCACTTCAACCCAGGGGAGGACATATTCTATTGGGTGTCAAAGGAGAAAAAGAGACAGGAAAACCCAAGACAGCGGTTGTCATTTTGTGCCTTTTGAAATCTAAATGAACATGGATATGATGAAAGAGGAGGAGACAGGGGTCAAAAAGCAGAAACGCTTTCAAAAGCAAGAGGAAAAACAATCCAGCAAAAGATTTGTAAGAATCGGTAATATATTCATATTATTCACAGGAGGGCGGAAAGTTGGAAGCAGACTGTTGCATAATACTCAAAGGCAGCCAAAAGAAAGGCAGGTCAAGAAATACAATGAGCAAATAATGTAAAGTCATTCTGAGGGGAAATACCGTAAATGAGCTTGACCACTGACTCGTTTAGAAGTCGTACTCTTTTCTGAGAGCGCAGAGGTTTGCAGAAATTCACAAAAGTAATTTGCACTGGCATGGTTTGTTTTACATATATATTAATATGCAATGCTATTGAGGTTAAATTTATTCACAAACCAATTTTAAACACATTTAATATTAACTTTTTTACACCCACCCTCTAGGACAAAGACATATTATTATTTTATTTTATATTTTACTATGTTTATGCACATTATTATTTTAATTGTAATTATTTTATATAGCATTAATTCTGTTTGGTGGCACTGCTTGTGCACATCGTCTTTAAACACTAACAAAAGCACTCTGAGAAACAGTTTTTAATTGCACCACCAGAGATAAGAAAATCAAACAAATAATAAACCTTGTGTTAAGTCCAGATGACTTAAAGAAAACCCTCTGATATACAGTACTGAAACAATTCACAGTATTCAGTAAATAACTTCTATGAGTTTACCTGACAGTGCAGTATTTCTACAACTTGCTTTCGCACCTACAAGCGATGTTACATAATACCTCAGATATGGAAATCTGAAATTCAAATGAGAATCTATTCTGGCTGTTTCATTGAAAGGCAAGAGGTCAGCCTTTGCCAACTGCCTAGAAGTGATTTGGCAGCTCCAGCTGTCATCTCATCAGCAAGCCCATGACCATATGTGATACATCTACAACTACACTCGCTGTAAAAAGTGGTAACCTGCAATTGTTACCTTAAGGAGCTATTTGTACCTGATCTTGATGAAACCTCATGTATTTAGGTTGATTCAAACATGTTCCATAATATTATTTGGTTAAATCAAACCTGTTAATTTAGATGTTACCACATGAAGCACCTTGTTAGGTTAAAATTTTACAGCGTGTGTATATCATGGCTATAAGTCATAATTACGACTAGGAAACTCGCCCTTACAAAAAAAATCTAAACTAGCAGCAAAACTGCAGGAGATGTAAACTTTCAACATGGCAGAGGAGAGTACGGTTTCTGTAGTCAATGACAGGTTTTATTCATTTTTCTAAAAACAGCTAATTGTTAGCAATTGGTCATATTCATTTATGTATATCAGCAACTATTTGATGCATGTTATACATTTTTACACTGTGAAAATAGCTTGTATTTGAACAACATTCCATTACCATCAGGAAGCTTACTGAGTAATATGTAATATGGTGTCAAAATAAAAGTTCCCCAAGAAATATGTAAGAATGAACCTGGCGTCGTCCATGTTCCTGTTCTTTTCAACAACAAAGAACTTGAACGCAACATACTTCAGAAATGGGAAGTACGATAATTCTGATAGCACATGATTGCAGCATACAGGTGCATCTCAATAAATTAGAATGTCGTGGAAAAGTTCATTTATTTCAGTAATTCAACTCAAATTGTGAAACTCGTTTATTAAATAAATTCAATGCACACAGACTGAAGTAGTTTAAGTCTTTGGTTCTTTTAATTGTGATGATTTTGGCTCACATTTAACAAAAACCCATCAATTCACTATCTCAAAAAATTAGAATATGGTGACATGCCAATCAGCTAATCAACTCAAAACACCTGGAAAGGTTTCCTGAGCCTTCAAAATGGTCTCTCAGTTTGGTTCACTAGGCTACACAATCATGGGGAAGACTGCTGATCTGACAGTTGTCCAGAAGACAATCATTGACACCCTTCACAAGGAGGGTAAGCCACAAACATTCATTGCCAAAGAAGCTGGCTGTTCTCAGAGTGCTGTATCCAAGCATGTTAACAGAAAGTTGAGTGGAAGGAAAAAGTGTGGAAGAAAAAGATGCACAACCAACCGAGAGAACCGCAGCCTTATGAGGATTGTCAAGCAAAATCGATTCAAGAATTTGGGTGAACTTCACAAGGAATGGACTGAGGCTGGGGTCAAGGCATCAAGAGCCACCACACACAGACATGTCAAGGAATTTGGCTACAGTTGTCGTATTCCTCTTGTTAAGCCACTCCTGAACCACAGACAATGTCAGAGGCGTCTTACCTGGGCTAAGGAGAAGAAGAACTGGACTGTTGCCCAGTGGTCCAAAGTCCTCTTTTCAGATGAGCAAGTTTTGTATTTCATTTGGAAACCAAGGTCCTAGAGTCTGGAGGAAGGGTGGAGAAGCTCATAGCCCAAGTTGCTTGAAGTCCAGTGTTAAGTTTCCACAGTCTGTGATGATTTGGGGTGCAATGTCATCTGCTGGTGTTGGTCCATTGTGTTTTTTGAAAACCAAAGTCACTGCACCCGTTTACCAAGAAATTTTGGAGCACTTCATGCTTCCTTCTGCTGACCAGCTTTTTAAAGATGCTGATTTCATTTTCCAGCAGGATTTGGCACCTACCCACACTGCCAAAAGCACCAAAAGTTGGTTAAATGACCATGGTGTTGGTGTGCTTGACTGGCCAACAAACTCACCAGACCTGAACCCCATAGAGAATCTATGGGGTATTGTCAAGAGGAAAATGAGAAACAAGAGACCAAAAAATGCAGATGAGCTGAAGGCCACTATCAAAGAAACCTGGGCTTCCATACCACCTCGGCAGTGCCACAAACTGATCACCTCCATGCCACGCCAAATTGAGGCAGTAATTAAAGCAAAAGGAGCCCCTACCAAGTATTGAGTACATATACAGTAAATGAACATACTTTCCAGAAGGCCAACAATTCACTAAAAATGTTTTTTTTATTGGTCTTATGATGTATTCTAATTTTTTGAGATGGTGAATTGGTGGGTTTTTGTTAAATGTGAGCCAAAATCATCACAATTAAAAGAACCAAAGACTTAAACTACTTCAGTCTGTGTGCATTGAATTTATTTAATACACGAGTTTCACAATTTGAGTTGAATTATTGAAATAAATGAACTTTTCCACGACATTCTAATTTATGGAGATGCACCTGTAAATGCGGGAGTGAATCCCCTAAATGATCAGTCTGTTTGTGTACGAAATACAAGAGTCACTCCCAAAATCGCAATGGTAGACATACCATAGCAACAGTTTAGCTATTATAAATTTTAGCTGCAGTGTGTTTGTTTGGCCATAGGTGTGTATTCACAAATACAAATGGCTGCAATAATAATGCACAATGTAATAAAGCTAAAAAAAATAAAAATAATACAGCCATATGCCACGCTTTAATGGAAATTTTTCTGGACTGAATTTGTGTGATTGCAAATAAGGGTGTTGTGTAAATGGACTGAGTATAGCTCGTAATTGAACATTTTCCTCAATGTCCAAGTGATTTTGAGTCCCAACTCTCCACAAAAACACAGACATGGCTGACATAAGTACAGTGAGTAAATTCTGTGTCGATACTATTGACACAAAGGTCAGATTACCAATAATTCTTACTCATGGGAAGTTGGTTTTATCTTATGCTGAAGTGACTAATTCACTTTGGTACACTGCCCAAAGTCATCTTCTCCTCTCTTCCTATAGCACTCAAGAAATATTTTTTGCAATTGACTATCAAAGGGAATTGTTATTGTACAGTGTCTTGCCTGAAGCTGAAATAGTGCAAAGCTCGTTCTAATGCAGCAAGAAGGATGCATAAGTGAGCGGAAATTGTGTGTCACCTCCAACAAATTTCCTCTGGTTAGGAAGCACAGAAGGCATTTAAGGAACATTTTACAGCAGAGGTTCACCCTGTGACAGCTGCAGTTGTATATGTATTGTAATGCACTGCAGTGTGTGTTTGAGTTTAAATGCAGAAAATCTCGAGGATGGGTTATGCAGCACAGTTTATGTGTCCTTCATTTCAAACTGACCCTAAAAACAATCACCATGCTTACATTGACATGAAAATTCTGATGGGAATTGGACATATTCCAATTATGTATGCATCCTGTAAATGTGTTAACCCATTTGCTATAGTTCGCTTAAGCCAATATTCCAGTTTCTAAAAAATCTGAATAAGACGGTTGACGTGTCTGTTTTAACCAGAATTAATCGAATTCAGAATATGCTAAATACATGTATAGAGGAATATTCCAAAATGTGTGAAGTCTGTAAATGTCTTTTTCAAAATTAGCGCTTAACCAGAATATGGAACTTAATCAGAAAATAAGCATGTTTATATGCACACCAATATGCTCATCACTACACCAAATATCTGCTTATTCTAAAAAATCTAACAACACAAAAAAGTTTAGTTAGTATGAGATTTGAAATCATCAGATTATTCTCTGTCAATGTGCACAACAACACTTGTGCTCCCTGAATAAGTCGGTAGGAAACCGGTAAAGGTGTTTAACTTTAAATACAAAGCAAAATCAGGGTAATGGGCAAAAATCTACATTCGCTTAAACCGCTTATGTCCTTACCCCGATAAAAGTAAGCTGTTTAAGGTGTTTACATGACCTTATTGGCTTAGTAAGCATGATCGGTGTAAGAACATGCATGTAACATGCTCAATGATATAAACACATGTAAATGTGGTTAATGACAAAGAAACATCTTGGAGAAAACAAAAATTAGATACCGAACATGAAATACTGAATAGAGTTCTGCACATTGCTTGGAAAAAGATAACATATGCTTGTAAATTAATAAAGTTGAAATCTACTGCTGTATGTCAGAAAAACAAAGTTATACAGTTCACCCAAAATCTTTTAAAACAAAATTAAATTCTCTCATCTTTTACTCACCCTCTGTCACACCCCCTATCGGCCTCTTCAGCACCACCTATCATCCTTTCTAGTTCTCTAAAATTCTAATCATGTCATTAAGTCGTTTTCATCCACACCTGCCTCCAATCCCATGGGAATCAAGAACTCCATATAAACTGCCCGCTGCCAAATCCTCCTCCCACTTCATCTTTCTCTAATCCATCGACCAGTGGTCCTGGCCCCACAATGGGAGGTAATAATGATTCAAGTGCTTCTGTGGGCTCCTCTAACGTTCTTCCATCTCCTCCTCCCTCTTCACATCAGTCCTGTTCCCTGGCAGAATGTAGCGGATTCCTACCGCAATGTTCATTGGCGCTGGAGATGCAGCCACAATTTTTCCCTACTGAGCGTACGAAAATAGCATACATCATCTCCATACTGACAGGACAAGTTCACCTGGAAGCAGGGAGGACCTGTCACTCAGTCAGTTGATGCCTTCGCTGCTCACTTCAGGGAAGTCTTCGAGCACCTAGCCAGTGATTCCCATGCTAGCGAGCAGCTGACATGATTAAGACAAGGTGATCAATCCATTTCTGAGTATGCTATCAAGTTCTGCACGCTTGCTGCTGCCAGCCACTGGAACGAGGCTGCGCTCATCACAAACTATCGCCAAGGGCTGAACAATGCTCTACAATTACAGCTCATAGCGATTTAAGACACCGTAGGTCTTGTGCAGCTCATCCAGCTTTCCATTAGTGTGGATCATCAGCTTCAATAATGCCAGTGCGACCGGCATCTGCCCGTTCGCTCCAGCTCCTAGCAGTTTAATCTACCACCCAGTCATGCATTCAAGCCTACTGGGGAGGAACTTATGCAAATTGGATCCATCCATCTGACACCAGCGGAGCGAAGGAGGAGAAAGGAGCACCACCTCTGTTTATATTGTGGAGTGACGGATCATCTCCTACCATCCTGTCCCATCTGACCTCAGAGATTGACAGTGAGTTCTGTACATTGTACCACCATTATTAACAAGCTCCTTAGTGTTCAAGTTCAAGTTTCCACCCCTCACGGCTCTCTCTGTGGGTGCTCTCCTTGACTCAGTGTCAGCAGGTAACTTCATCGCCCACTCCCTCTCCAACCAACTCCACCTCAGAGATCCAATGCCCCATGCCACTACCCATTCACTCCATTTGTCAAGTGTCTTTCCCTTCCTCTCTGTTGCAGTATCAAGAACCATCTCTGCCATGCCATGTGACCTCCATTGAGAGTCCAACCATCACACAAACCATTGATATCCTGGCTGAATATGAGGAGTTTTGTGAGGTATTTAGTCCACAGAAGGCCTCCCAACTACCACCTCATGGATCCTGGGATTGTGCCATTAAGCTACTACCCGGCGCTCCTCTTCCCCGAGGATGTGTACCTTCTCTCAATTCCAGAGCAGCAGGCAATGGAAGAGTACATTGACGAGCCACTTCGCCAGGGTTACATTCGTCCATCCACTTCTCCTGTGGTATCCAGTTTCTTCTTTATGGCCAAAAAAGATGGAGGTCTGTGGCCCTGTATCAACTAAGGTGCGTTAAATGACATCACCGTCAAATTCAAGTATCCCCTACCATTCGTTCCCGTGGCACTGATGCTTCTGAGAGGGGCCAACCTTATCTCTATTCGCAAAGGGGGCGAATGGAAGAGCGACTTCATCATACCTAGTGGCCACTATGAATATTGCATGATGCCATATGGTTTGGCTAACGGCCCTTCAGTGTTCCAGGTGTATATGAATGAAGTCCTTCAAGATTACTTGCATCGTTTCATCATGGTATATACTGACGACATCCTCATCTACTCCGCAAATCTCCAAGAACATATCCACCATGTGAAACTGGTCCTGCAATGCCTCCAGGTACATCACCTGTATCTTAAGGCCGAGAAGTGTCAGTTCCACCAGACCTCCAATCACTTCCTAGGATACATCATCGGCCCTGATGGAGTGCAGATGGATACTGCCAAGATACAGGCCATCTGCTCCTGGCCACAACCATCCTCTGTAAAGCAATTAGCGCTTTCATGGGTTCACCAATTTCTATCGCCAGTAGAAATTCTCCTGGTAGGTAGTCTCCCCCCTCACAAACATCCTAAAAAAACAACCCACATCTCTCATCTGGTCCCCTGAAGCCACCAAGGCTTTCCATTGGCTCAAGGTAGCATTTACCACAGCGCCTATCCTTAGACATCCAAACCTAGATCTCCCTTTTATTTTCTAAGTAGACGCCTCTACCACTGGCATCTGTGCAGTTTTGTCACAACGATAGGGCACTGCCCCTAAGCTCCATCCATGTGCCGCCTTCTTCAAGAAGCTGTCTCAAGAGGAACAAAACTATGAGATAGGAAACAGAGAGTTGTTGGCTATTAAGATGGCCCTAGAGGAATGGCGTCACTGGCTCAAGGGGGCACGCATCCCATTCCAAGTCATTATGCAAACTTGAGTATCTTTGTACCACAAAGAGATTGAACCCCCGTCAAGCCTGTTGGGCATTATTCTTCACCTGATTCTCCTTCACATTGCTTAATGACCCGGGACAAAAAGCCGATACTCTGTCCTGTCTGGACTCACCTGACCAGGCTCCTTCTTCTGAGCCTATTCTCCCTCCTTCTGTCTTGGTCTGCCCCATCCAGTGGGACCTGGACTAGCAGATCGGCCAGGCCGCCTCTAAAGATCCTGTCCCTGCCTCCTGCCCTCCTGGACTCACCTATGTTCCTGCTCTCCTCTGGCACCGACTCATGGACTGGCTCCACTCCTCTCCTGGAACTGGACAGCAAGGAGTCTCCCAGACCCTTGCGCTTGTTCGGAATCGTTACTGATGGTCCCAACTCATTCAGGATGTCATTAATTATGTGCGTGCCTGCCCGGACTGTGCCAGATCCAAAGTTCCCCGGTGACTCCCAGCAGGTAAATTACTCCTGCTACCTGTGCCTCAAAGGCCATGGTCCCATCTGGGAGTAGACTTCATCACTGATCTGCCCCCTCCAGAGGTTATACATGTGTGTTGGTGTCTGTGGACCGCTTCTCTAAGGCCTGTTGACTGGTGCAGTTCAAAGGATTACCTACTGCCCTAGAGACTTCCGAGGCACTATTCTAGCATGTCTTCCAGAACTACAGCCTCCCGGAAGACATAGTGTCTGATCATGGCCCTCAGTTCAATTTCAGTGTTTGGAAGGTCCATACCCCCAAAACTGCCTCCGTCATCCTTCCACCGGCTTGACTTCATTCTAATGTATTCTCGGCTTCCAACCCCCTCTGTTGCCCTGGTCTGGCGAGCCCTCGGACGTTCCAGCGGTAGACCACTGGTTCAAAACAAGTGAAAGAGCCTGGAACACCACTCACGTCTACTTACAGTGAGCAATCTGCCACCAGTACACCCCATCAGCCTCTTCAGCACCAGCTATCATCCGTTCTAGTTCTCCCACTTTCTAATCATGTCATTAAGTCGTTTTCATCCGCACTTGCCTCCAATCCCATGGCAATCAAGGACTCCATATAAACCCTCAGGTTTCAACTCTCAGTGTCTATTCCCATCTCAGACTCGTACAAACTGCACTACTAATTTCTGAAATGTTTTTTTGTATTCTCTCCTTGCCAGCGTTATTCTCTTTAATAGTTATATTACACCTTATATTCTTTTGTGTTATTCATACCTTTTGTGGATTGTTTTTTTTTTTATTTTTTTATCTGTGCTTTGTCTTCATTAAAGTTCCAGCATTTGGGTTCACTCCAGCTCTCCGAGTCATCCTCTTGCCAGACACCCTCATGCCATCCCAGATGTGTATGACATTCTTTCTTCTGCTGAACACAAACAGAGAAGAATATTTCAGCTCTGTAGATCCATACAGTGTAAGTGAAACTCCAGTGGTTAAATCCATATCTTCAGAAGCGATATGCTAAGTGTTGGTGAGAAAAAGATCAATATTAAAGTCTTTTTTTTTTTTTACTATAAATTCACCTCCCTGCCCAGTAGGTGGTGATATGCATGAAGCATGCAAACTGCCAAAAACAAAAGAAGAATGTGAAAGTGGAGACTGATCGTAAAAAAAGGACATTAACATTGATCTGTTTCTTACCCACACCTATCATATCACTTCTGAAGATATGGATTTAACCACTTGAATCTTACAGATTACTTTTATGCTGCCTTAATATGATTTTTGGAGCTTCAGATGTCTGATCACCATTCACTTGCATTGCATGGACCTACAGAGCTGAAATATTCTTGTAAAAATCTTCGTTTGTGTTCAGCAGAAGATAGAAATTCATACACATCTGGGATGGCATGAGGGGGAGGAAATAATGAGAGAATTTTCATTTTGGGTGAACTTTAAGGAAAAACGAAAGTTAAAGGTTTCTGGTTTTATTTAAAGACTTCTCTCACTTGTCATGGTAAACTAGAAATGTGCTGACGTCCGCCTTCACTTAGTGCTTGCAGTAGTTAACTGTTTCTCCCAGGTTCTTTCAGTGTGTACAGTATTTAATCTTTTTTTTTTATTATTATCATTTAATTAATGTTTTAATTTATACACTTATAATGTACATTTGTTGCACCAATACAGACAATGTTTTGTTTAATAACACTTGTCCCCCCTCTTGCTGAACCATAAAATTAAACAGACCATTTTTTGCTGCTGTGCCTTTAAGACTCCAGTGTTACCACCATCTTAGCATATTAAATGAGATGTAGGATTGCAGTGGAAGAGTAATTTATATTCATGAATATTTATATATTCGCTTTCCACATAAATATGAATGACTCTTCCTCTGCCATCCTACGTTTCATAAACCTGCATGCTGCACTTATTTGTGAACTGCGGGCTGGATGACGAGTCTAAAATAGCTTTTAACTGCTTCATCCTTCAATAACAGCCTCTTTGCAAAATCTTAAATATATTGCGACAAGAATTTGAATTTTTATGGCATTGTTTTTTTTTTACCAGAGCCATGGTTCATTTCTGATTCTGATTTGACCCCTTTAAAGGAATGTTCTGGGTTCAATACAAGTTAAGCTAAATCGACAGCGTTTGTGGCATAATGTTGATTAAAACAAAAAATAATTTAGACTCTTTCATCCTTTTCTTTAAAAAAAGCACTTACAATGGAAGTGAATGGGGTCAATGCCAATTTTTGGAGGGTTTAAACACAAATGTGAAGCTTATAATTTTATAAAAGCACTTGCGTTAATTCTTTTGTTAAAACTCATGTATTATTTGAGCTGTAAAGTTGTTTAAATCATCATTTTTACAGTTGTTTTAGGGTTGTCATTACATCATCATGGTAATGAAGTTGTAAAATTGGCTATAACTTTGCACAGAAAAGGTTTGTAAGTGATTTTATCACACTAAAATCATGTTTACACACATACCCTTTATGTCTTGTGGTTATAATTTTGAAAAAGTGAATATTTTAATGTAAAAAAATTGGCTTCCTTTCACTTCCATTTTAAGTGCCTCAATGAAACACTATTTTTGCTTTTCTTAAAGAAAACGAGGAACAAGTCAAAATAATTGTTTCTGTAATCAACATTATGCCACAAATGGTTTCGACTGAGCTTAACTTGTATTGAACCCGGAACATTCCTTTAAAGCTGCAATGTACACTGTAAAAGAATGTAAAAATGCTACAGAAAAAAATTGCATCCCTTAAAGCCTGAAATATTGTCACTGTATTTTTTATGATACATTTCTGGCAACTACAGCTGCCAGTATTTTAACGTAAATTTAACAGATTTTTTTTTTTCAGTGCAGTATTTTAATCCAGTGTTGTAAACGTCAATGGGACATACACAACAATTACACTTTTACTCATATTTCTGTGATTTCATGTGTGTTTGTGCAAGTCTATATACCCTGAAACTTGATCTGTCAAGGAGTTTCTAAAGAAATCCATGTGAGAAGGAAGGTAATCGGTGCAATTTTGGACAGAAGTAATTTTCCTTTGCCTGCCTCAAAGCAGGATGCCCAGAAAGGTAGCCTACTGCTTTTGTTTAGTGCTCCAGCTTACAGCACACAGTAGAGTGGGATGAGATTGCTTGTTCAGGACGGAGAAGATGACCGGAACACAGTGAGTCAACAGCACTCTGCTCAGTGCTACACTAACTCAAACACACACTCACACCCACAAACCCCAAGTTCACACTACACAACCCTTACAAAGAAGTACTGTGGTACTACCATGGCACAGTGACAGTATCAGTTTGTAATACTATGGTACTTTGATGTATACCGTGGTTCTGAATGGTTAACATATTCATGCACCATGGTGTTTACATTGTACTCCAAGGTACTAAAATAACAGTATGGTATTACCATGTACACTGTTTCTGTACACCAAACACAAAAACCTCCAATGGTACCATGGTACTGTACTTTGATATGTACAGGACCGTGGTACTGAATGGTTACGATCATGTACCACCATTTTCCCTTTGGAGCTTAAAAGAGTAGCTACATCGTGTTTCTACAGCTTAACAAAAAACAGTTAGAAACGCTTTGACAGATGAAACATAAATCCAATAAATACATGATTACATGCCTTGTTAATGTGTTTAAGGTATTTTTTATTTTTTTATTTTTTTACAAGAAATGCTAACCAATGTAGCCTTTAACATTGTATATAAAGCTACAAATAATATATTTTCTGCCTCATTCTATGAACAGTATCCACATACGATCAAACTTTTATGCTAAGCTAAAACGTTGCCTCTGCTTCTGAGACCGTCAATCTGCACATTTTATCATGTGGCTCACTGTGCATGAGCAAAATACTTTTTAAAAGTAACCTTCACAACCCTGTGTACCACGGTATTTACATGTTAGCTTACTTAAAGGTACTTCAAAGAATATTATGGTATTACCATTTTGCGTGTCCATAAATCATGGTAATACCATGGTACTTCTACTTTCCTGAATACTATAACACAAAAACCTTCCACAGTACCATGGTACAGAGATGGTAACAGAGGGTATATAGGGTTCCATAAAATACAGGAACATCCTATAAATGATGCGTCACGTATCGAATTAATACAGGATGCGATTCAAGGTCATTCATTTAACCTTGATATTCTTTGGAAACTGAGCCTACGGTGGGTAAAGGACTGTCTGAAAAGTCCTCATATTGTGCTAAAACTGTGGAGGGTATGGTAAGGGACCGCCTGAAGGGACACTAGAGAGAGTGTCCCATATTTTATAACTTCAAAAGTGGCAACCCTAGATGATAATAAGATGATATGTCTCCGCGGTAACACGCTCAACATGCCACGTGATAAGATGCGTGGATTGATAGTCTCAGATGCCGAGGCAACTGAGATTCGTCCTCTGCCACCCGGATTGAGGCGAGTCACTACGCCACCACGAGGACTTAGAGCACATTGGAAAGAAAAAAATCAGACATCACCTACATCACCACAAGTTGTTTGGGTTTCAAGAAAAAAAAAGCCTCTGCTCTCATCCAACAACAAACTCAAGCGTCTTCAGTTTGTCAGACACTACAGGAACTTCAAAAGCGACCGGGCTCTATGGCCAGATGAAACAAAAAAATAGCTTTTTGGCAGCAAACACCAGAGACAGGTTTGGCGCACACAGAGATGAAGAAGTACCCAATGCCCACGGTTAAATGTGGTGCTGGATCTTTAAATGTGGGCTGTTTTTCTGAGGTCCCGGACATCTTGTTCGGATACATGGCATCACAGACTCTATCAAATACCAACAGATAAAAAATTAAA
Organism: Myxocyprinus asiaticus; assembly: GCF_019703515.2. Taxonomy (NCBI): domain Eukaryota; kingdom Metazoa; phylum Chordata; class Actinopteri; order Cypriniformes; family Catostomidae; genus Myxocyprinus; species Myxocyprinus asiaticus. The sequence goes on along the minus strand of NC_059349.1, from coordinate 18,902,971 downwards.
ACCAGTCTGCCTCTGCCAGAAAGCTTACAATGGGCCCTGGTTGGATCTTCCAGCAGGACAATGATCCAAAACAAACATCAAAATCAACACAAAAATGGTTCACTGACCACAAAATCAAGGTTTTGCCATGGCCATCCCAGTCCCCTGACCAGAACCCCATAGACAATTTGTGGAGTGAACTGAAGAGGAGAGTCCACCAACATGGACCTCTGAATTTGAAGGATCTGTAGAGATTCTGTATAGAGGAATGGTCTCAGATCCCTTGCCAGGTGTTCTCCAACCTCATTAGGCATTATAAGAGAAGGCTCAGAGCTGTTATCTTGGCAAAGGGAGGTTGCAAAAAGTATTGAATAAAAGGCCAATGCGTTTTGGAGAAAAATATTTATTTAATAATGAGATATTTCTCCTGTTTCAATTGTTTAACTTCAATTAAAGGTTAGATTTTTGTGAACTGTTTTAATGAAAGATCAAAAGGATAAACAGTGCATATTTACCAAGGGTGCCAATATTTTTGGCCACAACTGTAAACAGCACTGAATGGTTACCATCATGTACCACGGTATTTACATGGTATGCCTAGGTACTTCAAAGAATACTATACTATTACCATTAAACATGTCCAAAAACACATTTATATCATGGCTCTTTAAGAAAGTGAATGCTCTAACACAAAACACTCCAAAAACCTGTCTTTTTATTTTAGCAATAAAGGACAATTTGTCATTACTGGCAACTAGACCTATGACACAATTTTGACAACCATATGTTGGACTAATGTACATTTAGCCAATCATGGCAAACCTTTTTTGATTGGCTATACCAAATGATAATTAAAACATGTTAACCAAATAAATTTGCAGCTAATACATTTCACCCAAAGTGACCTGCAATTTATCTGCCAGCAATTACAATACCTGTGAAAGGATATGGGTTATTTACCCCTCATTCATATTCTGTGAAACAAGTCATTTTAATTATTCGAGTAAGATTAATGTGTACTGAGTGAAATCGTTAAATGTTGTTCATCAAAGATGAATTCACTCACACTCAGCAGACTCCTATTTTTTATTTTTTATAAGCAGGCCCTCCTTGTGTGAGCAACCCTAAAACAAGAGACCTTACATATTTATGATTTCTGGAGTTTATCTCCCATGCCAGGCCCCATAAATGAGCCAGGTGCTGACGCCTTAAAATTTAAATACAGGGAGGCATTGAGCTACAAAGTCCCAGTTTTCAGGCGAGGCACACTGCAGCAATTGCCTCCTCTAAGAATTTCTACTAAATTATATGTGAGGTTTGTACAAAACCAGCTGCCGCTCAATAAGTTCTGTGAGGATGAAGAAAAGAGAAGGTGGAAGGTAAATTCTAATGATACTTAATCGTACAGCAAATCATGCTATTGTCTTGCCACAATGATAATTTAACTTCTAGTTTAGCTCAATTTTGAGGGCTAATGTGTCTTACAAGAATGCTGAGCAGGTGTTATTCCGAAATTACACCTAGATAGCACAAGCTTTTATGCAAAGATACAACCCATCTGGCACTGAAACTGAAGACCAGAAGCATTGTAAACAGTAACATTGCTTACTTCCTGAATCTTCACATGAGATATGAATGACTTTCCAGCTTTGAAGTGAAACCATAATCTCCCAATAATTGTTTTTATGCTGTAGTTAAAGTCAACATGAAGTAAAAATTGACCTGTTTACTTATAATACATCTCTCTGGTGCTATTTTGCACAATTATTCAGTGCATGTTATTGCTAAGAAAGAAATGTTTTTATGCTAAAGTAATAATATTTAAGGCAATAATTGCAAATAACCATATAATTGAAAAAGAACATTGCTGTTTGGATACGTCGAAATGCTCTTGAGAGTGAACTTGACATTCAGCCTCCATGTTCCAGTCAAAAAGTGGGTGTCGACTAGGGTTGCACAATTAATTGAAATAATTACTATTTGCAGAGTGACCACTTGCAACAGGTATAATCCAATAGTGGTGGAAACAGAGAAATTTATGACAAACTGCTCCATTAGTGAAGCTGCAGTGGCGTGGAAAGTAACGATGGTGTGAATATGCCTTTTTGTGCCAGCAACCTGAGAATCGGTTGCTAACTGATTAATTGGTGCCGATAGTTGCTTTTTTCAAAAGTTGTCGATAGTCCTCCTTTGTTCCACTATGGCTGGCGCTGGAGGATTGTACAGTTAGAATGGCTTAGTTCTACAGTATAACAGCAGCCTCTAGAGATGAAATAAAAACAATCACAGACACCTCAAGGGGATTTGCTGTCTAAATCTTTCATCATTGACAATATTCATTCATATTTTTATTCTCACTTTATTGCATCTTTTGTTATTTTGATTAGATAATCAAGTGTTTTAAATTGAAGCTTGGGCATGCAAAAAAAAAAAAAAAAAAAAAAAAAAAAAGCTTCATTTGGTTAATACTTAATATAGAGCAGTGGATGTCAACTAGGGGGCCGGGACCCACTAGGGGGCATCAGCACACTTCCAAGGGGGCCTCAAGTTGACTTAAATTTGAAAAATACTTTAAGATGTATGCCTACAAATTATAAACAAACTCTTTCTGAAACTTCTAGAATAAAAAAATATCCAAGATAAATTATTTTAATCAGACATGTCTAGTTTCAGGCGAGGAGGCCTTCAAATATTTTCTTGGACAGTGCTAAAAAGGTTGAGAACCACTGATACAGAGCACTGTAACAGGGCCAAGTTTCCGTCGTTTCAAAATAATACTCCTCATTGTGTTTCGGGCATGTTTTTAGTTAAAGTCCCTGCACCAAATCTTCATTTTTTATGATTATTGGGATTTTGGTTGAACAATAAACTACATCTGGGATTTTATTCACTTTGGACTCTTGTAGCCTCTATGTCTGTGCCCATCTTAAGAAAGAAAGAATAAGAATTTTTTTTTTAATATTATATAAATCGATTTTAAAAACTATCGTCCGATTTGTCGGTTATCACGCATTTTCCACCACCTTAGTTATTGGTAACAGCAAAATCCACTGTCTGTCGACTTCTAGTTGATTTCCTCAAAGTGATTTGGTCACGGTGGAGGTCGGAAAGTTTAGAGAAGGGTTTGACATCCAGGTAAGAGGCAGGGTCGGTCGTTGTACTATACTACTATTGTAACCATGTTTTTGGTGAAAAACTATAGTTTTTATGTAATCAACCACGGTGTTACTACAGTAATATGGTGTAGTTACTATGATTTACTATAAAATACCATGGTGATACTATGGTATATTAACCAATTACCATGGTTAATTTTTGTATGAGAAGCTTAGGGTTAGGTTTAGGGGTAATGTAGGGTGTCTGTGGAACTATAAATACAATAAACACGCTGCAGTGATGCCCCTATAATGTATCTAAATATTAAAATAGGGGTGCAAATAGCATCTAACACTATTTACACTTAGTGTAAATAGCTTCTGCCAAAAAATAAATCTACAATTATAGCTGCCACAATTAACGAACTGTGAAAAGTGTCAAATATAGAATTCCATTTAGGTATTCTCCAGTCATGTCTATTTATTTATTTATTTTTAATTTTTTTGCAACATTGTACATTGTAACCAATCAGAGACATCCGTTGTGCTCATGATTGCAATGATAAATGATGAGTGTTTAGACAGGCCCAGACAGGATCTTACTTCTCTTTTGGGGGGACAATTTCTGTACTGATTTTGTGGAATTTTGTGGAATGGATTTAAACACGGTAAAATGTGTTAAACTAAGCTGAGAGTACTATAGTCTTGATGGCTGCTGAAGGTATTAGCCTCAAATAAAGAATATGGCATGCAGTTTCCCTAAACAAAATACGTTTTTTAAATGTTAATTCTAATATAATTTAGAACTGTGATTACAATATGAGGGGAAATTATTGACATGTGATTTTTATCATGCAATCACTGTTCCTTTCAATGTAGTGTGCACTGCAAAGTAATACATTTAGCATACAGAAGCTACACACGTTACACCGATGAGCACTATAGACACTATTTTGATCAAGGTACCCTATTTAACCTTGATACCCCCTAATCCCTTGGGATAAGGGTGTGATGTGTGGATTTACACTTGCTTAATCAATGAAGTGCTAGCAAACACTGAAGGCCACCCTCAAGGGTTTAAAGAAAGCACATAATAGTGCAGCAGTCCAAGGGCAAGAGTGTATTCTCTCACTCGCTCTCTTAAACAAAGCTCTTGTCTGCCCCCTCTAAAAGAGGAATGATATGTATAAACAATGAAAGACATCTGAAATATTCATCCTGCAGAAGATGCAAATACAAAGGCTTTATGCACAGATGACATGATTCATTGCAAGCCAAGGACTGTATAGGGATTGTAAACACAGTACACGTACCCTATGAACTGTTTCTATCTGCTGTACGAACAGGGAAAAATCATTTCATATTGTCCTCATATAGGCTTATTATTTTTTTTCCTCTTTTATTTTTTCCTGTCCTAATTATTTATTTATTTGCAGAGTTTTTAGAGTACTTTTAGAATGTGTACAGAAAAAATATCCATGAATGTAACATTACTTGCCGTTTTTTTACTTTATCCTCTACAGAACTTATTTCAAAGACTATGGATTCCTTCAAAGGGATGAAGAAACACTGCATAGATTCCTACGTATTTTGATAAACATTATCCATTGTCAATTTTCCTCAAAATTCAATGTCACAGAATTTGACAATGCTGAGACGAATTCTTGAGGGACCAGATGGCATCATGCATAAAAGCTGGAGTTTAATGATGACCAAATGAAAGCAAAACTGGAGTTTTGTGGCTTTTAGCTTTGAGGCCCTCTATATGCTAGTGTACTCTTAAAAGTTGTCAAAATTAACCTTAATCAGATTTGCACATTCATATTTTACAGTCTTTCTCTTCTGAAAGAACAGACCAAAAATAATTATGACTCATCTTGTACTCAAGGGTGTATAGAAATTGTTGTCCAATCAAATGCTCTCTAGAATGAGAATGTCCCTCCCCCAATAGACTATTACCTGCAACCGACTAGCAATACCAAGTAGCAAATCATGGTTCATAATAACCTTAGTGTAAAAAATTGTCTTTAAGCCTTTTGTTTCCATGTCCTAAAGAATCATTTTGAACAAGTTAGTTTGTGGTGATTACTTCATTTATGGGATGTGTTCTGTGTGTCTTCAAATGTGTACATTCCTGGTCTGATTTGCACCAGCTGGGAAGAATGCCCCAGATTAGAAAAGAACAGTGCAGCAGCCCAGAGGAAGCTGACAGGCTGGATTATCTCCTTCTGACAGCCAAGGAATGCAACTGTCTGACTGTGGCTATACTGCAAGATAAGAGTTGGCTGACAAAAAAGAATCAGCATTAATTTGCTTTCCTCTCTTCCTATATCTTCAGCCAAAGAGTGCTGGTGATTTTTAACGATGGTTACTGCCAAAGAATGATAATGTTTTCATACTTGCATCTGGAGGACAGTGTGGAGGTGGCATTTTGATACTAAAATCGGCAAAAAGCACAACAGGATGACCTCTAGTATACATATAGTCCTATCTATAGTTTATAGCACCTCTTGAACATATATTACAGTGGAAATGAAATGCACTATAACCAAAAGATACTGTACCATCAACCCATATTAATAATGATAAAGAGATTATTTATACCTAATTCATAATGTTGTCTAAATTCACCCATGTCATCCTCATGCAATAAGCTCTACTTCACACTGACAAGCTTAAATCCATGAAATGGAGTTGTGTCTAGATGGTGACCCTTGTTCTGTGAAAATTTCACAAGATTCACATGCAGCATTCATACACTGCGTTTATTTGAAGACCCTCAGGAACACAATACCTACTCCTAGCCAAAACCCTACCCCTAACTGCCTAACCTTGACCTCAGTAGCAGCAAACACGAATCTTGCTTGAGTTTTACAGAATGAGGTTTACCATGTTGACTTTCAGAGGTGGGTAGTAACACGCTACATTTACTCTGTTACATTTACTTGAGTATTTTTTGGAAAAAAAATTACTTTTATGAGTATATTTAAAGGTAAATTTCTCAAGTACACTTCTAATGAATTTCTTTTTACTTTTACTTTGTTACAATGGGTGACTTTCCTGTCATTACATTACTGGTTTAAATTTAATAAGTGTAAATAAATGCAAAATTGTTTGAGAGATTTTTGAAAGGGACTTTTACGACAGCAGAACTTTACAGCTGCGCTCTGTAATTGGAGTCAAGTCAACCACTGCAGCAGCAGCAAGCATGCCAAATAAACACTCTCTTCACTCTACATCATGAAAAAAGAGTAGTTTTGTCATGCAGCGCCTTTTACACCAAGACAAGCGGATATTTCAAGATTAAAATTGCAGCGCAGTAAATTTCGCTGATTATGATAATGTGGGCTCTTCTGTGTCATTGTCATTTTCAGGGTGATTCTGTAACTATGGGCTCTTATGACCTCAGTTTATAAGTACACATTTGATATCAGTGTTGCAATAGCCTATATCAGTTCCTATTGTATAAATACATGTAAACATCCATATTAAGTGTACAGTCATGTGAAAAAGAAAGTACACCCTCCTTTAATTCTATGGTTTTACGTATCAGGACATAATAAAAATCATCTGGTCCTTAGCAGGTCTTAAAATTAGGTAAATACAAACTCAGATGAACAACAACACATGACATATTACACAGTGTCAAGATTTGTTAACAAAAATAAAGCCAAAATGGAGAATCCATGTGTGAAAAACTAAGTACACCCTTACTGCTTCCATAGGAATTAAGAAGCTTAGTAGTAGCCAGGTGCTGCTAATCAAATGCCCTTGATTAATTGATCATCAGCAAGTGTGATCACCTCTATAAAAGCCAAAGTTTTAGCAGTCTCCTGGTCTGGAGCATTCAGGTGTGTGTTAACACAATGCCAAGGAGTAAAGACATCAGCAATGATCTTAGAGAAGTAATTGTTGCTGCCCATCAATCTGGGAAGGGTTATAAGGCCATTTCCAAACAATTTAAAGTCCATCATTCTACAGTGAGAAAGATTATTCACAAGTGGAAAACATTCAAGACAGTTGCCAATCTTCCCAGGAGTGGACGTCCCAGCAAATTCACCCCAAGGTCAGACCGTGCAATACTCAGAGAAATTGCAAAAAACCAAAGAGTTACATCTCAGACTCTACAGGCCTCAGTTAGCAAATTAAATGTTAAAGTTCTTGACAGTACAATTAGAAAAAGACTGAACAAGTAAAAGTGGTTTGTTTGGAAGGTTTGCCAGGAGAAGCCTCTTCTCTCTAAAAAGAACATGGCAGCACAGCTTAGGTTTGCAAAGTTGCATCTGAACAAACCACAAGACTTCTGGAACAATGTCCTTTAGACAGATGAGACCAAAGTGGAGATGTTTGGCCATAATGCACATCGCCATGTTTAGCAAAAACCAAACACAGCATATCTGCCATATCAACCTCATACCAACTGTCAAGCACGGTGGTGGAGGGGTGATGATTTGGGCTTGTTTTGCAGCCACAGGACCTGGGCACATTGCAGTCACTGAGTCTACCATGAACTCCTCTGTATACCGAAGTATTCTAGAGTCAAATGTGAGGCCATCTGTCCGACAGCTAAAGCTTGGCCGAAATTGGGTCATGCAACAGGACAATGATCCCAAGCACACCAGCAAATCTACAACAGAATGGCTGAAAAAGAAAAGAATCAAGGTGTTGCAATGGCCCAGTCAAAGTCCAGACCTCAACCCGATTGAAATGCTGTGGTGGGACCTTAAGAGAGCTGTGCATAAACAAATGCCCGCAAACCTCAATGAACTGAAGCAATGTTGTAAAGAAGAGTGGGCCAAAATTCCTCCACAATGATGTGAGAGACTGATAAAGTCATACAGAAAATGATTACTTGAAGTTATTGGTGCTAAAGGTGGTTCTACAAGCTATTGAATCATAAGGTGTACTTAGTTTTTCACACATGGATTCTTCATTTTGGCTTTATTTTTGTTAAACAAATCATGACATGGTGTAATATGTCATGTGTTGTTGTTCATCTGAGGTTGTATTTACCTAATTTTAAGACCTGCTAAGGACCAGATGATTTTTATTATGCCCTGATACTAAAAACCATAGAATTCCATAGTGTACTTTCTTTTTCACATGACTGTAAATATCTTTTTCTCTGCCGATTATGCGTTTGACTTCTGGAGCACGAGAAGTCTCATGAGCACGAGAAGTCGCATTTTTCTCATGAACAACAGAATACAAGCTCTGAACTACAATAAGTCTAATATGCTTTTAAACACAGAGATAAGGTGTAGTTTGCCCTTAGTGTACAGAACTAATTTTTGAAAATCTTTCAACACTGAAAATACTGTGACTACACTGAACTTAGAATCCATACAGGATTTTAAAAAGCGACAGGACTTTTGAAATAGTGACAGTAGGCGTTAATAAAGCATGATCTTGTTTTGTTTTGTTCAGCATTACATATAATTGGGCCTGTGGGACATTGTTCTCGTTTTTCACCATAATAATTACTATAAACTGATTTCCAAACTTCTCTTCTAATTGACAGATTAGTCCAAATCTGACAAGCATCCTCAAAGTGATAGTTCAACCATAAATTAATGTTCTGTCATAATTTCCCACCTCTGTGTATTTTGGAACCCAAAAATGATATTAGACATAATGTTAGAGACTGACAGTCTCAGTCACCATTCCCTTATAAAATATGGAGGAAAAAACATGCAGTGACAGTAAATGGTGTCTAAGGCTAACATTCTGTCTGAGATCTCTTTAATTGTGTTGCATTGAAGAAAGTCATATGGTTTGAAACAACATGAGGGTATATGATGACAATTTCCATTAATAATAATAATAATAATTATTATTATTATCATCATCATTATTAGTATAATTATTATTATTCTGTAAAACATGTTAAATATGTATTATGTAATGGAATATTGGGGCGTAATCATCCATAATGTTTTATGTGGAAGTAACTAGTTACTAGCTACTTGAGTATTCTTTTAATTGGATACTTTCTTACTCTTAAGTGCTTTTTTACATTACTACTTTTACTTAATAAATATATATTTTTTAAAGTAATTGTACTTTTATTTGAGTAAAGATTTTGGGTACTCTACCCACCTCTGTTGACTTTGCCATGAAATGGCTTGACAAGTGCAGTTTTCTTTTATTTAACATTTATTTTTCTAATAACAGCCATACACATTCAGACGGATGTCTTTTAACATTGCAGTTCATTTTGCAGTTTTTTTTATTTGTGCATCACGCCATAAGCGTTGCATTTTAGAGACAGTTAAAAATAGTCATTCTGTTTTACTCCATTGTGCTCCATCCAACTGTAGAACCTAATAGCCATAAACCATGATCTACAACTTTCTATTGCTAGTCGGTTGCAGGTGTTATTAGGGGGATGCACATTATCACTCTAGAGATAATTTTATTGAAGAAAAAAGATATACAGTAAGACCTTGTGGACAAATGTGATCAGCATTGCACATTTTAAATGTGTTAATTTGCTAGAAGTTTATTTTGTCAACTTTTAGGAGTACACTAGCATATAGGTGGCCTCAAATATAACATACAGTACATGGACTAAACACTCTATAAATTGCATGTGGTCTTTAAAATCAAAACACTGAAAATGTGAAAATAAATTCTATTAGTGCCATTTCATTGCAAGAATGAAAGCAGTTCTCCACTCTTTCAGCAATCACCACTGATGACTCTCTGTACAGAAATTAACCTTCAGAGGCTTATGTTTCAAACATTAGTTGCTCTCATTCCTGACCATGAAGATGTAAGCTAATTGTCTTACATTTAACATTTTCAAAGATGTGTGGATAAGACATCACTTTCTGATGGCACATCATGAACTTTTTAACATCTGGTCCCAAATTTGCCCTGTTGAGTTATTCATGGTCTTTACTGCAGCCTGACTAAAAATAGATACTTCTTGTTTTTGCTTGTAAAAGTATAAAGGCTTTACCACTACATAGTGAAAGTAATGAAAAGAGCATTTACAAATTTATTGACTTCCATTTACTGAATTCCCCAACAATCTTTCACAATTGTCTTGCTGTAGAAGAAATGCACACCATTTATCAACAGTATGAGTTCACCCATCACAATCCTGAGTAATCAGGGATTTAGAGACTATTTAGCTAGAGAGGGATCACTGGTATTAAAATGAATGGGAGGAATTAGAATGCCCAATATGGCGAATGTAGAAAAGGAAGTCCCGCCTTACAGGAAAAAGAATCGATAACCTTTTAGATACAGAAATCGCGTGTCAATCAACTCAAGAATGAGCATGCGCAATAGCTGGACGAGCCTGTAAAATACGGTTTTTTTAGCATGATCTGAGCTAAACAAGCAAATTTATGATACCACTGTTGTCAGATTTTACTGCTGATCTAAAATATGTTCTTTGATCGTAATCTTGGCCAACCATTTTGGAGATTTCGGTCTTTCCCCATTCAAGTCATACCTGCCAACACTCCCGATTTTACAGGGTTTCTCATGTTTTTCCACCCCTCCTCCCGCTGTACTCCTGATTTACAATTTCTCCCAATAAACTCACGAATTTCCGCATCCACACTATGCTCATGAGAATGTATTAGACCTGTAGGTAGGGTTGCCATCTGTCCCATAAAACACGGGATTGTCCCGTAAAGCATGGGATCATCACGTAAAACATGGGATCGTCCCGTATTGAAATATGAAATTATGCATCTCGTATCGAATCAATACAGGACGTGATTTGTCCCATAAGCAGGTCAGATGGCGTCATGGATAAATTGTTCTAGATTGTTAATTTAACACTGATATAAGGTGGATATTTTTCATATGGTGGGTAAGGGGTCATCTGAAAAGTCCACACATTGTGCTGAAACGTGCTAATAGTGTGGAGGGTGTGTTAAGGGGCCGTCTGAAAATCCACACATAAAACTAAAACTATGGACTATTTTTTTTATTAAAAATCAGAAGAAGGTTCAATATAAATGTTCAATAAGATGTACAAAATTACACAGATCCAACAATGTATGAATACTATCGAGTCATAAGCATAAGAAGTACATGTGAAGGAAAAAAATACATAATTAAAATAAAATAATAAAAAAACTAAAGTAAAAATACATATAACCAACACAGATGTATACATAAATAAGATAAATAATTGAAGAAATAAAAAGCGTTATATTTTTTATGTCATGGGTCTGGAAAGTTCTCAGCATATAAGAAATTATATACACTTTTTATTATTAATAACTCAAAAAGCATTTATTGCTAAAACTGTGAAGGATGTGGTAAAGGACCATCTGAATACATTTCTTTGTATTATTCATCTTCAATGTAGTATTACTGACCGGTACTGCATCTCCCTATATGCATATTACGCAGTCTGTGTAGTGCACCTACTCACTAAGGGGGCACCATCTTACCCCAGGGAGCACCAGAAACTCCATCGGTTGCTGTCCTCGCACATACGAACCCCTCCTCCCAAAAAAAAAAAAAAAAAAAAATCTCCCTATTTTTCACAATCCGATGTTGGCATGTATGGGAGATAGGAGCTGTTCTTTAATGCCGCTTGTATCCATTGAAAATAGCTGCTCGGGATTGCTCCAAAGATGGCCGCCGAGTGGACTGACTTTCCTTGAAAGGGACTTTGACTGAATTCAAGACACATCAGAACACATTAGCTATTATCCACATCTGTTTATTTAACAACATTAACAATGAAGTTTATCTTTCAAGCTCCTATCCATAATGCCACTGTCTGTGATCAAATAAATCTAATCCTGCAGAAAAGCTCAGATATCTTCCCAGTGAGGTGTAGTTCCTCACTATTTATATATGCTATACTTGGTCAGCTACTTATCTAAATGTAAAGCCTTATATTGTGGCTTTTATTAGATTGTTCAGTGATTTTCTGTAAAATGTGATACAGAATGATATTTTGTGGTCAGCCTCAGTAATTGATACCAAAAGACTGGGTATGCAAATGTAGTAGGTTTTTAAACCAAGTGACCTTTTCTCTGGGTTTTGTTTCCAACCTGCATTTTTATTCCTTATAAATATTACATAAGAGTTAGGTTGATCACATGGGCCAGCTGGATCCTCTTGTTTGCGCAACACTTATTTCTCATTCCAATTAATACACTCAGCAACAAAAATTAATTGAGAAATAAAGGTACAATAATTTAAACATACACTGGTGGCCAAAAGTTTGGAATAATGTACAGATTTTGCTCTTATGGAAAGAAATTGGTACTTTTATTCACCAAAGTGGCATTCAACTGATCACAATGTATAGTCAGGACATTAATAACGTGAAAAATTACTATTACAATTTGAAAAAAAAAACTACTTCAAAGAGTTCTCATCAAAAAATCCTCCACGTGCAGCAATGACAGCTTGGCATTCTAGCTGTCAGTTTATCCAGATACTTCCTGTAGCACATGCCATAGATGTGGCTGTTTTGTTGGGCACTTCTCACGCACCTTATAGTCAAGCTGATCCTACAAAAGCTCAATGGGGTTAAGATCCATACCACTCTTTTCCAATTATCTGTTGGCCAATGTCTGTGTTTCTTTGCCCACTCTAACCTTTTCTTTTTGTTTATCTGTTTCAAAAGTGACATTTTCTTTGCAATTCTTCCCATAAGACCTGCACTCCTGAGTCTTCTCTTTACTGTTGTACATGAAACTGGTGATGAGCTGGTAGAATTCAATGAAGCTGTCAGCTAAGGACATGTGAGGCATCTATTTCTCAAACTAGAGACTCTGATGTACTTATCCTCTTGTTTAGTTGTATCTGGGCCTTCCACATCTCTTTCTGTCCTTGTTAGAGCCAGCTGTCCTTTGTCCTTGAAGACTGTAGTGTACACCTTTGAATGAAATCTTAAGTATTTTGGCAATTTCAAGCATTGTATAGCCTTCATTCCTCAAAACAATGATTGACTGATGAGTTTCTAGAGAAAGCTGTTTCTTTTTTGCCATTTTTGACCTAACATTGACCTTAGCACATATCCTAACTGGAAACCATGGATTACTGCACAGGTCCGCTACAATCTATGAACTTGCTCTAGGGCATTTATAGCTGGTGACCATGAAGCTTATAAAAAAACAAGGTATGATGTTCGAAAAAGTGTAAAGGCTGCCAAAAATTGTACAGTCAAAGACTGGAAAATCACTACACTGCTCATGACTCTAGGAAAATGTGGCAAGGCCTAGCACACATCACGGACTACAAAGGCCCGACATATGCAAACAGTTCTGCATCTCTGCCAGATGAACTCAATCTCTTTTATGCACACTTGGAAGCCCTGAACACAGAGCCCTGGACGATGCTGGAAGTGGCACCTGATGAGGAGGAACAGGTACTCACATTGTCACCCACACAGGTGTACAAGTCACTGAGTAGATTGAATACACGCAAGGCGGCAGGTCCAGATAACATCCCAGGATGCGCCCTCAGGCTATATGCTTCAGAACTGACTAGTGTAGCCACAGACATCTTCAATCTTTCCCTCACCCTGGCTACAGTTCCATCCTGCTTTAAGTCCACCACTATTATTCCTGTCCCAAAGACAGCCACAGCCTCTTGCCTTAATGACTACAGGCCAGTGGCTCTCACACCGGTTTTCATGAAATGTTTTGAGAGCCTTGTCAAGGACCACATCCTGAGCATTATACCAGCAACTCTAGACTCACTACAGTTTGCATACAGGACAAACAGATCCACAGCGGACGCTATTTCATTTACCATACACACAATACTAGCCCATATGGAAAATAAGGACAGTTATGCCAGACTACTTTTATTGACTACAGCTCCACATTTAATACTACCATCCCCTCAAAACTCATAACCAAGCTGCACAACCTAGGGTTACCTCCAACACTGTGCAACTGGATACTGAACTTCCTCACTGGTAGATCCCAACATGTTCGTCTTGGAAAACACTCCTCTAGCACCCTCATCATCAACAGACACACCTCAGCCCTATGTGAGGCTAACAATCTCACACTGAACATTAGCAAGACCAAAGAGATGGTTGTGGACATGAGGAGGGGTGAGTAATTCCATCGGCCACTAATGATTGGAGACTCTGAGGTAGAGAGAGTGGAAAGCTACAAGTTCCTCGGTGTCCACATCTGCAAGAAGGCCAATCAGATGTACTTCCTTTGGAGACTGAGGAAGTTCGGCATGTCACCACAAATCCTTAACAACATTTACAGATGTACTGTAGAAAGTGTGTTAACCTGTTGCATAACTGTGTGGTATGGCAACAGCACAGCACAAGACAGGAAGGCATTGCAGAGGGTATTAAGGTTAGCCCAGAAAATCACAGGGATGAATCTCCCCTCACTTCAGGACATCTACAATAAAAGAATGTTCAAATGGGCTAGTAATGTTATCACTGATCCCACCCATCCTTACCATAAATTCTTTACCCTCATGAAGTCTGGCAAGCGGTACCGAAATACTGCAGCCACAACTTCCAGACCCCGGGACAGCTTATATTCCCAGGCCATCAGGATGATCAATAGTCGCCATCCACTACCACTTCCACTGGTGCCATCAGGATAAGACCACCCCCTGCTAAACTACACTCTGCATTTTACCAACTGGACTATTATACACACATTTCATAATGCAATGATAGTCACTGACACTTTAACACTACTGGTCACTTTATCAGTACCTGCACTGCATCTCTTTACATATTTATATTTATCTCTTTTTAAAGTTTGGTATTGATTTTATTGTGCATATTTTTATATTATATTGCTTTTTATTGTATTACATTGTTGTTGTTTTTTTTTTTTTTGTTTTTTTTCTTTCTATGCCCTGTTACCCCGTTTTTTTGAGAGGAGTTTACAAAATAAGAATTTCATTGTGCAAAAAAAAAAAAAAAAAGCACAGATGACAATAAAGATCTTTAAACTTGAAGACATGCCAGAGTATTGCATACTGTGGCAACTCAAAAACAAACACAAAGACAATGTTAAGCTTCATTTAATGAACCAAATAGCTTTCAGCAGTGTTTGATATAATGGCAAGTGATTTTCTAGTAGCAAATTAGCACATTTGGCATGATTACTCAAGGATAAGGTGTTGGAGTGATGGCTGCTGGAAATGGGGCCTGTCTAGATTTGATCAAAAATGACTTTTTTCAAATAGTGATATTTTTTTTGTATTTTATTTTTATCAGTAAAGTCCTGACTATACTTTGTGATCAGTTGAACGCCACTTTGGTGAATTGAAGTACCAATTTCCTTCCGAAACAGCAAAATCTGTACATTATTCCAAACGTTTGGCCACCAGTGTAGATTTCAAGATTATCTATAAACCATGTACACAACCATGCATAGATTACAACTAAAACATATGCAACTTGTCTGAATGGTTTTAAACAGATCAAGCAACTTGTAAGCTCCATTTTAATAAGTAGCAGCATTGCTAAATGACAATGACTCTAGAGCAGTCATACTTAAATGGCGGACTGTGGTCCGTGTCCGGACCCAGCAAAGGGTCAATACGGACCAAACAGCACCAAATTTAACGATATCGAAGTCAATAAATTCATTTCGACAGCTTTCAAACATGACTGACTGGGCGCTGTTTACCAAGTGCAGCACAGTCTCTCTCTGTCTCTAACAGTGGTGAAGAAACACCAGCCCGGGGCCACGTCCTATCCAATCACGTGCATTAGGCCGTAGTGAGCAGCAATATAGATACTGGCATCTTTCACTAAAACATACTGCAGAAAACAAGAATGAAGCAAAGTCAACTTCATGTGTCTGAAATGAATCCGACCGTTCAGTAAAACCAGGTTTGTGACAGGACAACGTGCTTCCAGAGTGCCTTTAAAGAGCACCTATTTTGGTTTTTAAACGTGCCTAATTTAATTTTAAAGGTCTCATACAATCGATTTACATGCATCCAATTTCAAAAAACACTTTATTTGCTCATAATTTAAATTGCAGCATTACCTTTTTTCCCCCCAGTGTTAAAAACGACTCGTTCGTTGATCCGTTCTAAAGGATTGATTCTAAACTCCTCCTTTCAGAGAGCCTACTCTGCTCTGATTGGTCAGATGTCCCAGTCTGTTGTGATTGGTCTACCGCTTAGTGTAGTGTTTGAGGGCAGGTCAAATGTCACATATTCCCTGTTTTTGTATTGACTTTTATGTTGAAATTCTTGTTTAGTTCCTGTTTCCTGTTAGTTTGTAGTCCTTTTGTAGTTTCATTTTATGATTGGTTTTCAATGATTGTTTCCACAGGTGTTCCTCATTCCCTTGTTTGCCCCCATGTATTTCCCCTGGTTTCATTGTCAGTCATTACATGTGTTGTCATGTTCTGTGCCTGGTTTCCTGTGTTTTTGCTGTTCGCGAGCAGCCAATGAAGACCAGAGGCGAGTTTTTTGTTATGAAATTACGTAGGTTAGTACAGGAAGTAAGTCTGGAATTACTAACGACTCGTTTCAGGTGTTCAGAATCGGTTCTTTCTTTTGGGAGTCAATAACTCCATTTGTTGTGCACTTTGATTTTTCAAACTTTGCAGACTTTTTTTTACATTCACAAACAGCTATATAACACACTGCATGAAAGGTAATATTTGAAAAACCATAATAGGTGCTCTTTAAACAGTCATGTTTTTTTCTGTCTAAAATTGCCTTTTATTATGATCAGCATGTTTAAAGACTTTCACAAACAGATTATTTTTGTGATTTAAGATGTCATCATCTCTGGCATAGATGGCAAGGAAAAACAACCAGAAATTTGATATTACTAGTAGTATAGTGGAGTTCTCATGAGAACGTTTCCATTATTTGATATATATATTCCATTTATAGTCCTACATATCTTTAGCTAACAGTATTTTTTTAGCTTTACTATTGTGAGATACATTGTTTGTTGATGGTAGATTTTCACTTTAAGGAAAATATAAAAATGGTCCATTCAGACTTTTACATTTTCCACATGGGGGGTACCCCAACACCTGAACCCCCATAATGTATCTTTCTTTAGTCACAAGGCCTGCTATGCCCTTTAGGTATCTAAAAATATTCAAACACAAATACGGGAATGCTGTCATTCAGCTTCAAAACAAACAGTTGATGTTATCTTTTAATATTCATATCAAAGTGCACTCGGTTGATGAACTTATTGAAATATTGTAATCTTTTGGAAGAATATTCCCCAGACCCACTACTTTGGCTTTGTCTTTGGGGCCCCAATGTCATAATCCTTGCCTAATTTTGAAGAGACTGTTTTGACTATGATTTTTTTTTTAGTTTTTTCTTTTACAAAGTACTATTGCTGCCAACTTGTAATTTTATAACTATTTCATAAAATTGATTAAGCATTGCTTATGTCATTTCATATGTATACTGACTACTGACACCATGTAAGTTATTGTCTGGACCTTTGCTGGGAAGGAAATGTGGAGACCGGTCCTCTTGGAACTTCAACTGAATACCCCTGCTCTACAGAGTTTTACTGATGTTGACAAAAACATGAAAGAAAAGTGTAGGTTATATCAAATGGATGCTTAATACAACATGATTCCAGTGAGGAAAAATAACTGTGGTTATAGATGTGCAGCCATAGATAGCAAGATTAAAACAAACAAAACAGGTCCTGAATTCTTGAATAGCCTACACAAGATACTATAAGATACAGTGCACTTGTACACCAAAATTATACAAGTTACACTTGTTTGCAGCACTGTTACTAAATGCTTTAAAGTTATACAGTTATGACAGCTGATTTACACAGCTTGAAGAAGTAACTGCTGAACTAAACATTGATTTAGATTTGATTAAAAAGCACCAAAGAGTAACATGGTCTCTGGTTTTCTTTGAGGTACCCTGAAGCAGGGGGGCAACTACACATTTCCGAGCGGGTATGCAAAACTAAATTTTGTCCCCCATATAGGGGGTTTGCTGAGGAGGCTGATTGCATCACCTTAAGTGAGCCGCTGGCGCCCCCTTTACATGGCGCCCCTATGAATTGCATACCTTGCGTATATGGTTTTTGCGCCTCTGCCTTGAAGTACCATGTAAATACAATGGACCATTGCATTCAATATCATGTTGTTACCATTTGATACCATCCATGTACAATGGCAGTGCCACAGTAAGGGTTGCGATGTCTTTGGATTCTAATTTTTTCTCTGACAACTTATATCATATTTGTTACCATACCATGTTCATATGTTACTATGTACAATTATGCTCAAACATCCTAATACTTGAGCATTAATAATATCAGAGACGAAAATAGAATATTGATGTAATAGTGAGCAACAATGATTTTAGAACCTGTTGTACATACTTTAAACACATCAAAGTAACCTGTGTGACATTTCAACTGTATATCAGTGATTAAACCCACAGCAGTCTGATGTATGGGCATACAGTATATAAACATACATATACATGTATAGTGCATATATTTGGGCATATATGTGAATATTCAAATTTCACTATGAGTTGGGAAAATATGTGACATACTGTATATGAAAACAGACTTGCTCATATATTCTCAGCCAACCAAAAATACCTATAATTTCTGCTGAACAACAACAACAACAACAGTTTTGTCCTACAATAGCCTGTCTTTTATAAAAATAAAAAATAAAAATTAAATATTTTGTGTAATATGCATTGCAAAACATAATGTACAGAAACAGCATTTACGTGTTAGTTTAATCTTAAATGTATAAACTGTGTTTATAATCCAGATATCTCATGTGCAAGAGGTTTCAGGTGATAGGCTATACACGCTTCTTCAATGATTTGCTGAATGCCAGCACAGCACATGATACCCTTGGCAACACTATCTTATCGCTTCCATTATTTCAGTTGTGCTTTTTTGGTTAAAGCAAGCCATTCTTAAAATACATGTACATGCAAAAGATGAATAATCATCGATCATGAATATCACAACGCGTGGCTGTGCATTCGGGATATATAAACCGACTACACTAATATATGATGCCCTAATTCCCAAGCCAATTGTTTTTTAAACGTAAGAGCAAAACAAGCCACATTTAAACTTTAATTTTCAATGCTGGCAGCTGAGAACGGATACTCTTGCTGCACAACTTTCATTTTAGATAACTGGTTCAAGTTGTCAATGCGTGAAAAACCCTGACTGAGAGATTCATCTTCAGTACATCAAGTACGCTATGAACGGCAACTTACCATAATATGCAGACGGGACTTCGGATTTTCTTGTCATCTCTCCGTGGACGATAAATCACGGTTTTGCTCAGGTTGCAGGAGTAGGTTGGATTGAAGAGGACAGTGCCGCTCATTAAATTCCAAGTTTAACAGATTCCCTCACGCGACTGAAACGTCAACGATGTTTACAGCGGAGCGTCATCAAACGTGCGGAGCGCGCTTCAAACACCGACACGTGCTGTAACTAGAGCAGGCGCATCAATGTTTTTACTGCAAAATAGGTTTTTTCCAGCTTTATTCTCTGCAGAATGGTACATCCATGTCATTATTTGACAAAAAATGTTTTATTTTATAATAATAATAATAATAATAATAATAATAAAACAAGAGACATCAAGCAACTTTAGGATGCTGCGTTCGCGTAAACTGCAGCCCAGTTTTAATCTATTGTAGCCAGAGCGTGAATGACCATTTATTATTTGGCCACTATGGCTAGTGTACAGTGAAAATGTTCTCGGCGAAAGATGTCTATAAATTAACGTGTGACAGTAGCGCATTCTAGTGGCAAAAAGCTACATTGCCTAATGGAAATATTAGTCTGCGAAGCAGTCTGCCAACAGACAGCAAGTTTTTGCAGTGTTTTGCGTTTTTCTTCATTTGCGCTGTCCTACTCAATTAACGTAACACTTCGACAATAGGCAGTGTTGGGGAGTAACGGAATACATGTAACGGGATTACGTATTTAAAATACAAAATATAAGTAACTGTATTCCACTACAGTTACAATTTAAATCATTAATAATCAGAATACAGTTACATTCAAAAAGTATTTTGATTACTGAAGAGATTACTTTGCATTTTATTGTCATTTGTTTCATTTAATATTTAGTCCTTTCAGATGGAAAACATTTATACATATAAATGATGCGATCCAAAGTGCATTTGAACAGCAGTGAAACACTTTCTTATGATGTGTTACATTCATACGAGCAGACAGAGAAGTAAGTTTGAAGTAAGTTTGGAGCAGAAGAAATAGAAATAAACCTTGTGTAAATTGTCATCTTTACGCTAAGCTAAAATGCTATTTCTAGCCATTTTACATGCACGTTACCAGGCACAATCATATTTTTTTATCAAGAAAATTCACGTTGGATCATAATTTCTTTTTTCTAGTAAGATCTTTGATATTAGGGCAAAGTTATATTCTAATAATAATGTTTGTATTGTTTTCCTATAAAAATATCTAAAAATCCTTAAAACAAGATCATTTAGATTAATCTTGTTTTAGAAACAACACTGCATAAGTTATTTAGATTTTTCAGAGAATGTATTTTTAACATGTGTATTTTGTCTTACTGTACTGGCAGAGTTTTTATAGTCAAAACAAGTGAAAAAATCTACCAGTGCTGAAGAAGTACTCCAAAGTATTTAGAATACATTACTGACCTTGAGTAATCTAATGGAATACATTACAAATTACATTTTACAGCATGTATTCTGTAATCTGTAGTGCAATACATTTCAAAAGTAACCCTCACAACCCTGACAATAGACCTATAACAAGGGTACTCAATAGGCGGACTCCGTTCCCAAACCAGACCGAAGGACAATTAAATCCGGACCCACCTCTGAAGCTTTGTGCTAGTTATCTGACACCTGGCTAAGTGATTATGTAAGCATACGTGTATTTGCGCGCTGAGCAGGAATAAAGCATGTTCAGCGCTACTCACTTTATTCCTGCCTCTCTCCCCGCTATAGACCTGAGGCGCCGCATAAAGCTTAATTTACTGTACGTACGAGTTGCAGGTGCGGTTATTTTAACAACAGTAGCGGAGACACAGCTACAGATACTGGCATCTTTCGCTTAAACACACTGCAGAAAACAAAAATTAAGTGAAACTATCTTCATCTGTCTGATATGTGATTCAGCCAGTTCAGCTAAACCAGGTATAACGTTTTTTCCATCTAAATTTAGCTTCATTAATCAGCATGTCACGAGCCTTTCATAATAAACAGATTTTTGTTCTAATTTTGTGAAAATTAAGCAGAGATATCATCATGGTAATGAAAGTTATCCTTAAATTAATCAAACAGATATGTAATGCTTCACTGTTATGTAAATTGTTTGTTTGTTGTTAGTACTTCTCACTTTAAGGAAAATATAAAAATGGTCCATTCAGAACAAAATGCACCCTGTGTTTTCCGATGATGTGTTGTGGCGCCCCCCACGGATCAAATAGACAGCGTACTAAATGCTTTACTACCATACTTTTACGGTTTCTGTTATATCCATGTTTGGCAAACAACAGTGAGAGTAGTATGGATAGTGTGCATTGTGAACACGGCCATAGACTCACGAGCGCGGGGCTCGTGAATCGAAGTGATGCCCGATGCGTGAATTAATCAGTCTTTTGTGTCGATACTTCTCAATGAATTTGTCTAACGTGCAGGCTGAATCGTTTGAAGCTCTTTGTCACACAGTAAATGGGATGCTTTAGAAGACAGAGAACAAAAACAAAGCTGAATGAAGTGAATATTTACTTACAATTCATTGAAACAAAACCTGCAGCTGTATTCAGTCATTTGCCAGTGATGAAGATCATGTGCGAGTGCAGTCTGTGAACGATTGTCTACTGCAGGTAAAGATACTTTCTAAATAAAAGTGTATCAAAACACTTACATTACATGAAAGCGCTTAAAAGCACCAAAACCAAACCAATACCATGTTTTTGGACATGTTCTTTGGAGTAGCCTTCCAAATAAATACCTGTAATGATACAGGCCTACTGTATATAATAAAAATACCAAGGTTTTACCATATTGTACCATCACTGCACCATGATACTGCCACAGCAGGAAATTGAGAAAGGTAAATTTAATAAAATTTATCTTGTGCTGTGTAATGTGAAAAAGTGACAATATGTTTTTAGTCCATTCATTAATGCTACACAATATATATACATAGGCTACTAAAGAAAAAGTTGAAATGAAGCTCAAAATCACCAGAAATGAATGCTTTGGTGCTGTTTTTGCAAAATGAATAAATAAAATAAATAATTTTAACCCCCCCTACAACATCATAGTACAATAGATTGTGTACTTGATGGGCCCCAGAATCCCCAGTAATGATGAAAGCCTTTAAATGTGCCTGCTGTGAAATATACTGTACAAAGTGCATAGATCATAGATAGGGCAGTGTGCCTTTATTTAACATCTTAGACCACTTGACTTTGTTTACGTGCACTTTATATTAAAGTTATTCCTGTATATAGTGATACCCTACTTAAGCCATAACATGCACTTGCATATTTCTTCCCAACATTGTTATAATGTTTTGCTAGTTTGGGTTTACACACATTTGGATGTATTGTGTTAATTTGTGCTTTTTTGTGTAAAAGTAATACATAGCTCTCTAAGAATTTTAGGGGGGGTACACAAAGTACTGGAGAGTCTCGCCTAGGGTGCCAAATGGGGTAGGACCGGCACTGCATTGAAGTGGCCTCGACTGATGAAGTCTTGATGAAATATTTTAATCTTTTGGTAGAAAAGATCTCTCAGACCCCATTAGCTGTCTCTGGGCCCCCAGTGTCCTCATCAGGATTTTTTTTTTCTTTTACAAAGTACTATTGCTGTCAACATGGCAAGTTAAAAAAAATATTTAAAAAAAGATACATAATTTCCTAGCCATATAACTACTGACACCATGTAAGCTACATACTATCCGGACCTTTGCTGGGAAGGAAATGTAGAGACCGGGCCTCTTGGAACCTATACGTTTTAAGATTAAATCTGATTCACACACGCAGAATCGCTGTATTTAATTAACTGTGTGAAAATATGCTTTACGTTTAGAGAGCTAATAATTTTTAAAATAACCTAATAGTTTTCTTTGTTAATATAAGGTACAATGGGGTTAAAGGCACACCTTAGGTAAAATTAGCTTTAGTATTTAGTATTTTTTATTCAGGTAGTGATATCGTGTAAATACAGGGACAATATAGTTATCGGGCAAACTTTGTCAACTAGGCAAATACTTTGAGACAGCAAGATGCTTTTTGAGTTACAAATTAAGATATTCAAAATAACCACTTCAGAAAAGGGTTAATTTTTTTTTTTATTTAACCTTGTGCTGTGTTCATTTTGTGCTAACATATTGTGTTCACGGTCAAAAATGACAGGCCCACTAAGATGGTTTATTAATAATTTGTATTGCACATATTACCACAAGATATTGCATTAGATCTTTTGTCAACTTCTTTTTTAGTAAATATGACAGGTTTTGTACTCATTTTTTTGAACAGATTTTTTAAATGAATATTTTTTTATTGATAGAAAAATTAATTGAACTTCGCTCATGCCGGGCTAGTCCCCTGCGGAAAATAAATAAATACAATTATAATTTAATAATCACTTGCTTGATCTGAACAAAATAGGTGTCATTTTAAATCTTAGAATCTGGACTTTACAATGCATATAGCTGATCCTAGCAATTCTTAAAAATGCTTTTTAATTAGCTGACAAATAAGAACTGTTTTGTTCTCATAATTTGCTAATTTATCACAACAATTATGTTCAGAGTTGGTAAAACCATACAAAAAGATGATATAGTCACGAGTTATATATCGTTGGAAAGGTCTCAATTTGTAGAATGCAGTGACCAGATTGGTTTCACTCAGAGGCCAAACTGCAATGAGTTTTAGTGTATGAAATTACCACAGAGACACAGTTATGATAAACAGGTGTCTTTTTGTCATGTTTCTCCTTATTAACATACATTTAACATAGACAATGACATATCGTAATTTACAACAGACTATCCCGATTCAAACGAGCCCAAACATAATATAAGTAGATTTTGAAATATTCCTCAGAGTGTACATGGAAAGACGATGCACTAAAGGGCACTCAACACACTGTGTGTGTACATGTCAGATGACTTTGTGTGTGCAAGCACACGTCACATATGTGCTCATCTAAAGGATTGGGATGCTCCTGATCACTTAATATTTCTGTATTTTGTAGTTTAATCCATTAATTTCCAATGGCCAGTTACTTTTGACCAGGAACACAATAAGTGTAACAAAGTAAAATAAAATTAGAAAAATGTAAAGAAAATGGTCAACATTTTGTTTGTGTTTTCAAACACCATTTGTAAACAAAGTTAAGGATTTTTATTCCAAATGAATAAAAAAATAAAATAAAATAAAAATAAAAAAATAAAAAAATTAAATAAAAAATCATAAGAAAAAAGAAACAGTCATCTGGGACAAAATGACCAGAACACAATTTAAAGGTTAAATCACATTTGGCATTTCATAACATTTAAAGTTTTCTTTAAACAAATTAATCTCCATTGTGATTGCATCAGTCAATATGAGTCCGCTTTGAACAAACAATGTGTTTCATGGGGGCCTATAGCCCCTGCAACAGGGGCTTTTTTACCTCAAATACCATCCTTTCACTTATTGGACAGTTATTAAAAAAACTTTTGATTTAATGACCTTAAACAAAACTACAAATTAGAAATAATAATTTTGGCTCAAAATAAATGTGACAGTTTCAGGGATTCATAGCATTTTTAAAAATTATTAAATATTAGATCAAATTACCTTAAAATCAAACTTTAGACACCAAACGCAAAAATCAGGAACATTTTGCAGTACATAGTAACAAATAGGTGTTTAGGAAAGTACTGTAGTAGTGTTTGTTGCTATTTAGTGTTTTAAAATTTTTAAAAAAAAATTCAAATGTGCCTCTTACCCCAGGGGACCTTTAGCCATATTGTACCCTACATTTATTAGAATAAATAATGTGAAATATCAAATATCAGTTTCAAAAAACTGAAATATCACATTGACATAAGTATTCAGACCCTTTGCTATGACACTTGAAATTTAGCTCAGGTGCATCCCATTTCTCTGGATCATCTTTGAGATGTTTCTACACTTTGATTGGAGTCCACCTGTGGTAAATTCAATTGATTGGACATGATTTGGAAAGGCACACACCTGTCTATACAAGGTCTCAGCTGAAAATGCATATCAGAGCAAAAACCCAAGCCATGAGATCAAAGGAACTGCCTGCAGAGCTCAGAGAAGGATTGTGTCGAAGAACAGATCTGGGGAAGGCTACAAAAACATTTCAGCTGCATTAAAGGTTCCCAAGAGCACATTGGCCTCCATAATTCTTAAATGGAAGTTTGGAACAACCAGAACTCTTCCAAGAACTGTCTGCCCGGCCAAACTGAGCAATCGGGGAAGAAGGGCCTTGGTAAGAGAGGTGACCAAGAACCCAATGGTCACTCTGGTTGAGCTCCATAGATCATATGTGGAGAAACTTGTAGGACAACCATCACTGCAACAATCCACCGATCTGGGCTTTATGGCAGAGTGGCAGGATGGAAGCCTCTCCTCAGTGCAAGACATGCAAAAAAAAAAAAAAAAAATCCTGTGGGGGAGTTTTTCAGCGGCAGGTACTGGGGGACTGGTCAGGGTTGAAGGAAAGCTTGAATGCAGTAAAATACAGAGATATCCTTAATGAAAACCTGGTCCAGAGTGCTCAGGACCTCAGACTGGGCCTGAGGTTCGCCTTCCAACAATACAATGACTCTAAGCACACAGCCAAGACAACGCAAGAGTGGCATAGGAACAACTCTGTGAATGTCCTTGAGTGGCCCAGCCAGAGCCCGGACTTGAACCCAATCGAACATCTCTGGAAAGACTTGAAAATGGCTGTCCACCGACGGTCCCCATCCAGCTTGACAGAGCTTGAGAGGATCTGCAGAGAAGAATGGCAGAAATTCCCCTTATCCAGGTGTGCAAAGCTTGTCGTATCATACCCAAAAAGACTTGAGGCTGTAATCACTGCCAAAGGTGCTTCAACTAAGTTCTGAGTTAAGGGTCTGAATAATTATGTAGATGTGATATTTCAGTTTTTTTTAATTTTGATAAATTTTCAGTTATCAAATATCTGATTTTTGCTTTGTCATTATGGGGTATGGAGTGTAGATTGATGTGAAAAAATGTAATTATTTAAAGCATTTTAGCATAAGGCTGCAATATAAAATGTGAATAAAATGAAGGGGTCTGAATACTCTCTGAATGCATTGTATATCTTATACATTTACTCATTTCTTTATTAATTTGATATTACATTTTATTAATTCTTTTTATATAATTTTCTTGCTCTTGCTATGCATTTTTATTTCTGTTTAATCTTGTGTGATATTGTCTTTTTAAGTTAGAGATAAAGAGTTGTTTCCATTTCAAGTTCTTCAACGTCACAGGATGAAGTTGTGAAACATACATTTTCTGTTGTCTTTGCTTGGTTGCTATAATAACATGTTGAATTTGTGCTGGTCAGACTGAGCATTGAGGAAGACGCAACGAAGATTGAATAATTAACTTTGCTCATTTTTACCATCACTTCATCTCCTGCCTTTCCCCTGAAATATCTGCTAGCTCTTGGGCTGGTAGAAGAGTGAGTTAATGTAAGCTGTTTATGTTGATTGGTTTTGGATATAAGAGAGAACTCTGATATTTATATCTCCTATCTTCTGACGGAGAGAGAGGTCTAGTGGAAGACTGAATATAAGTTTCTTGCATTGTCGGTCAGGGTGGAAACATTCATTCGTCAGAATGGACCTCATAATCTTACCTTTTCTTTTAGTTATATAATTGTGTGTGTGTGTGTGTATATATATTATATATACTGATATATGTATATTATATATATATATATATATATATATATATATATATATAAAATGTACATACATGCATATGATCCATTCTGAAAGAAATAAACCTAATCAACTGTAAAGCTGTGTGATATCGGCCATATAGTACTTTCTATAGTATGTCATGTTCTCTCCTGTGCTGGCCTGCTGCTGTGCTTTGAATATATTTTCTGTCTGATGAGCTGTGGAATGAGGTGCTGCGATGGCAAACAATAAATTGAAAATCTATTTCTTACTCCCAGCAGGCCTCATGCTCTGCTCCATCTCAGATCTAACCTTAGCAACTCATTCAAATCATCCATCTTTCTCTGTTCCACCTGCATTTGTTAAAGGTCATAAAGGGCCAAACCTGATGCCTGTCAATCACTTTAAGATGCTGTTGAAGTGCGGCTTGTGCAATTTGAATTCTATGGTCTGTTACCTGTCTTGTGTTACAGGAGGACTGCAAATTGAAAGCTACATGAAGAATGCTTTTCTTCCCATTCCCTAACTTAAAATAAATAAATAAATATATACAGCTCTGGAAAAATTAAGAGACCACTGCAAAATTATCAGTTTTCTCTGGATTTTCTATTTATACTTTTGTGCTCAAAAGTTTGCACACCCTGGCAGAAATTGTGAAATTATGGCATTGATTTTGAAAATATGACTGATCATGCAAAAAATCTTTTATTTAAGGATAGTGATCATATGAAGCCATTTACTATTGCATAGTTGTTTGGCTTCTTTTTAGTAATCATAATGATAACAGAAATCACCCAAATGGCCCTGATCAAAAGTTTACATACCCTTGAATGTTTGGCCTTGTTACAGACACAAGGTGACACACAGGTTTAAATGGCAATTAAAGGTTAATTTCCCACACCTGTGGCTTTTTAAATTACAATTAGTGTCTGTGTATAAATAGTCAATGAGTTTGTTAGCTCTCACATGGACGCACTGAGCAGGCTAGATACTGAGCCATGGGGAGCAGAAAAGAACTGTCAAAAGACCTGCGTAACAAGGTAATGGAACTTTATAAAGATGGAAAAGGATATAAAAAGATATCCAAAGCCTTGAAAATGCCAGTCAGTACTGTTCAGTCACTTATTAAGAAGTGGAAAATTTGGGGATCTCTTGATACCAAGCCAAGGTCAGGTAGACCAAGAAAGATTTCAGCCACAACTGCCAGAAGAATTGTTCGAGATACAAAGAAAAACCCACGGGTAACCTCAGGAGAAATACAGGCTGCTCTGGAAAAAGATGGTGTGGTTGTTTCAAGGAGCACAATACAACGATACTTGAACAAAAATGAGCTGCATGGTTGAGTTGCCAGAAAGAAGCCTTTACTGCGCCAATGCCACAAAAAAGCCCGGTTACAATATGCCCGACAACACCTTGACACGCCTCACAGCTTCTGGCACACTGTAATTTGGAGTGATGAGACCAAAATAGAGCTTTATGGTCACAACCATAAGCGCTTTGTTTGGAGAGGTGTCAACAAGGCCTATAGTGAAAAGAATACCATCCCCACTGTGAAGCATGGTGGTGGCTCACTGATGTTTTGGGGGTGTGTGAGCTCTAAAGGCACAGGGAATCTTGTGAAAATTGATGGCAAGATGAATGCAGCATGTTATCAGAAAATACTGCCAGACAATTTGCATTCTTCTGCACGAAAGCTGCGCATGGGACGCTCTTACACTTTCCAGCAGGACAATGACCCTAAGCACAAGGCCAAGTTGACCCTCCAGTGGTTACAGCAGAAAAAGGTGAAGGTTCTGGAGTGGCCATCACAGTCTCCTGATCTTAATTTCATCGAGCCACTCTGGGAAATCTCAAATGTGCGGTTCATGCAAGACGACCAAAGACTTTGCATGACCTGGATGCATTTTGCCAAGATGAATGGGCAGCTATACCACCTGCAAGAATTTAGGACCTCATAGACAACTATTACAAAAGACTGCACGCTGTCATTGATGCTAAAGGGGGCAATACACAGTATTAAGAACTAAGGGTATGCAGACTTTTGAACAGGGGTCATTTCATTTTTTTCTTTGTTGCCATGTTTTGTTTTATGATTGTGCCATTCTGTTATAACCTACAGTTGAATATGAATCCCATAAGAAATAAAAGAAATATGTTTTGCCTGTCTCAATCATGTTTTCTTTAAAAATAGTATATATACTACCAATTCTACAGGTATACAAACATTTGAGCACAAATGTAGGCATGTGTGAGTAAAATGAACATTTTTGTTTTATTCTGTAAAGTACTGACAACATTTCTCCCAAATTCCAATTAAAAATATTGTCATTTAGCAAATTTTTTCACAGAAAATGACAACTGGTCAAAATAATAAAAAAGATGCAGTGTTTTCATACCTCAAATAATGCAAAGAAATGCAAGTTCACATTCATTTTTAAACAACACAATACTAAAGTTTTAACTTAGGAAGAAATCAATATTTGGTGGAATAACCCTGATTTTCAAACACAGCTTTCATGCGTCTTGGCATGCTCTCTACCAGTCTTTCACAATTCTGTTGGGTGACTTTATGCCACTCCTGGCACAAAAATTGTGATGATCTGGGGATGTTTCAGCAAGGCTAGAATCGGGCAGATACATCTTTGTGAAGGACGCATGAATCAAGCCACGCACAAGGTTATACTGGAAGGAAACTTGCTTCCTTCTGCTCTGACAATGTTCCCCAAATCTGAAGATTGTTTTCTTCAGCAGGACAGTGCTCCATGCCACACAGCCAGGTCAAATCATGGTGTGGATGGAGGACCACCGGATCAAGACCCTGTCATGGCCAGCCCAATCTCCAGACCTGAACCCCATTAAAAACTTCTAGAATGTGATCAAGAGGAAGATGGATGGCCACAAGCCATCAAACAAAGATGAGCTGCTTGCATTTTTGTGCCAGGAGTGGCATAAAGTCACCCAACAGCAATGTGAAAGACTGGTAGAGAGCATGCCAAGATGCATGAAAGCTTTGATTGAAAATCAGGGTTATTCCACCAAATATTGATTTCTGAACACTTCCTAAGTTAAAACTTTAGTATTGTGTTGTTTAAAAATGAATATGAACTTTTGTTTGCATTATTCGAGGTCTAAAAACACTGCATCTTTTCTGTTATTTTAACCAGTTGTAATTTTCTGCAAATAAATGCTATAAATGACAATATTTTTATTTGGAATTTGGGAGGAATGTTGTCAGTACTTTACAGAATAAAACAAAAATGTTCATTTTACTCAAACACATGCCTTTAAATAGTAAATCCAGAGAAACTGATAATTTTGCAGTGGTCTCAATTTTTTCCAGAGCTGTATGCTGTACACACACACAAACATATACTGTATAAACAAAGCTCAGGGTGTTTAAAATATGATTTATTTGATATAATCTATTAAAATCAATAATCTAAAATACATTTCAAATTCTGTATTTTTTAACATCCTGGCTAATTGCTATTCAAACTATTCTCTGCAATGTTTGTTTACATAGTACCATCACACATTAATGCAATGCTTGTTTGCCCTGAGTTTTAAAAAAAAAGAAAAGAAAGAAAAGCCTAATTTTTAGCTTCATAAACAATGCTTTTAACAACACTAGATGGTGCCATTTGCATGCAATTCCATGCTGTCAGTGATAAGAGCTGGTCAATGAAAGAAGCTCAAATAAAACAATATTAAAACCTTATGGTTTATTTGTTCCAGCACCATAATTCTATTCTTCTTAGGGTAAATCAGTTCACTAATCTTCGTTAGGTTCTAAGGCAAGGTTACAGCTTCAAACTACTGTACAAAAAGGTAGTCAAAGAAAAAGTGTACACTTGGTGGCACAGACAGTGATAAGCTAAATGTAAAATATTTCACATTTTACAATACACAACGTGTACCACCTAGCATAAGTACATTTGACATTGCTGTAGTATTATCATGTACTGCTTTTGAAATGAGACCAACTTAAACATAGCCTACCCTGTACTTTTGTTTAACAACATGCATTTTTTTTCATGCATTTGTAATACATTTTTACTTTAAAAGCCTCTCCCCCTATATCCAAACAAGATATAATTCAAACTATCTTTGTTGGACCATTTTTATTCTGATTTATGTCATTAGAGGCCCTGGAATAACTCTATGGCAGTAGTTGTTCACAAATCATGAAAAATTTCATGTATAAATAGCATTAGGAGTTCTGGATCAGTATCACAATGAGAGAGAGAAAAACTCGTATTATATTTAGTCCTGTTTCTTTTCTCGTCCTTTGAAAGCATCCATGAAATTGAAGGCCCCAAAGTACACACTCAGGATGACGGATTGCTTGTACGGGACCAAACTACAAAGAAACAGCAAGAATAAAAATACATCAGTATTTCTTAGCATATCTGAAGGCATATTACTATTCCATTCAAAATGACTTAAGATGATGTGATGCCCCATGTCTTTGTACTACTGAATACTTTTTCACAGAGAGCTTGTGCTGAAATTTTAAAATGTAAAAAGTATTAAATTATAATAAAGTCTGAGCAAGGCGGCAGGAAAAAGTGTGAAAGGCGAACATTCACCACGTAAAATAATGAACAGGCCAGAAAATTAGATAATTCACACCTGATTATCACCTAATCAACAGATATTCTAAAAGCCCTGTCTCATATTGGAATATTATAATAAGAAATGTAATGGATTTGATGATTTAATTGATATGATTTGAATCAGACAGACAAAGTTTCAAATACGTGTTTCTGTAAAAAGCACAGAGGATAATTAAATAAAGAATGCTACTTCCCATTCAAATGCTGCAGCCTTGATAATTATGGCTCTACTGTCCAAAACACATTCAAGACCAAGAATGGGTTGGAATTAATTGGCTAATTTTATGCACGGAAGTCTGTCTCCCAGCCCACGCAAACAGGTGTTGCTTTATCTGCCCGACTTTGTAAGTAGTGGCATCAGTAATTGTAACAGCTACATTAAATATGGAGTTGAAAAGGTCCTTGGTGTTCAAGCCAAGACTGTGAAAAAGGTGTTATGAAATACATGCTTCTTTACATTAGTACAGTTGTGAAACATTTCGCATAAAGTACAAGTTCTACAACTGGCAGAACTGGTTGTAGAATCAACGATAGTTTCTCTACTGACGTAATGCTCTTACTCATATGAATAAGTAGAATAAATACACTGTAGTAGGCATAGCAATGTGCTTCTTTTCAAAAGTGAAATATAAGGTGTCTTTGTCCAAAATTAAATGCCATATTCAAACGTGGTTTGAAATCAGTTAATTCTAAACAGTAAGATCATATTTTCATTAAGTCACTTTTTTCTCGTTAATTTTGTTTTTCCATTTAGGATGCAACACATACTGTATGTAACATTGTACATAACGAGCAGTTGTCCCAGTGTCCGAACTCACTCGTTTTAGCTTACTCTTTCACCATATATTGAATTATATGGCATATGCCTTGAATAAGGCATTATGTATTTAATGAGTAAACAGTTTCAAACAAAGTATACGTATGAATATGTGAAATACAGGCAATGCCTCTGACGTTTACTTTGTCTCTACACCACATGGAGTTCATTTCCTCATGATATCCATGAGAAGTAACATTTCAAGTTTTTCTATTTCTGCACTGGCAGCTACTCTCAACTGTTGTAGAAGAAAGTCTCACAGCATCAGGTCAAATCATTGCTATAACAACTAATGTAGATATACCGGATACTGACTACACTGTCTGAACAAATGGATCCAATTTCATCACTTGCAAAAAGAGGACAGTCAGTCTTATAGATCACACTCGAAAAACAATCGTAATTGGGTGCAGTTTGAACAAGGCCTAATGTCCCCAGGCAGATGAGTAAATCCACACAGTCCTGCCCAGTCAGCATTCGAGAAAGTTTCATTCTAGAAGTGCTAGACTCTGACTAAAGACCTATAAGTCTCACTCGAGACATCACTGTTAATCCCATTGGCCTCCTCTTCACCAGAGTAGATTTTCTTTGACATAATAGACTATAGTGGAATTAGTCATTACACATCCCTGAATTAGTCCTTCCACTGACAACGAACACACAGGTTAAACTTTAAACTGGTTTTACTGTTTATACACTGCATGGATCTAATGTCACCATAAGAGACAGTTTAAAAGTTTGTTGCCATTTACACAAGGGTCATTGATTTTGTATGTTTTTTCAGTTGATACACTCTCCACTCATTGCTCCTGCTATGTAAATGAGTCTGTTACATTGTGTAAAGAAGGTTGCAGAATGTGGAGAGGTTTTTTTTTTTTACCGTGTTTCAGAGCGTTACGTTTCATCAGGAACACTCGAAGCAGCATGTGATACGTCATTCATTCATGTGTTCTCATAAAATCATAAGGCAGCTTCTGCTTTATAATTTATTCAGCTGTCTGGCATTACTTTGTTGTGCCACGTTTGTTTTCAAAAGAATTGTTTATTTATTCGTATTCTTGCTGACCCATGCTTTTGGATGGCAAAAGGTCTTGATTATACCTTTGTTTGTTTATATAAGACCATTTACATCCAGCTTGGAGGATTCTGGCTTAGAAAAGCTTTGATAACAGTACTCATAATTGAGGCAAAAATTAAAATTTGGCTACGTCAAGAGTTTCAAGTTAAAACAAACATTTAAAACATGAAAGGAAATCAACAGGCATATCTTTACCCTGAGAAACCTGAAAAAAGCCCTGTACAACTCAGAGGGAACTTACCCTTTCAAGGCTATCAAAACGTACAAGGACTTTGGAAGTAAGACATAAACTTGATCTGTTAGAATGGCATTGACGATCATCTTAGCAACATAGTCTGGATCCAAGATGGGCAGCAGTCGGGGCCACCTGCACACAAGGCACATGCCTGATCATGATTGATAGGACAAATTTGAAAAAGAATGAGTTTGTTAAGAAAAAAAGTCAAACCCATATGGAATACAAAAGTAGAAATTCTGAAATGATAGTCGCTTTTTTCCATACAATTACAAAATGGTGCCTGAAGATTTTAAGCTTCAGAAAGGATGCAAAAGTACCATAAAAGTATAATAAAAGTGTTCCATATGACTCGCGCAATGTTTCACGCCTTATGGAGCGAAAAGAAAGTCTTCAGAACTTCTCCTTTTGTATTTTATATTTCTTTCTCCACAGAAGAAAGACAATTAAATAGATTTGGAATGACTTGAGGGTGGGTGAGCTGACAGAATTTTTATTTTTTAGTATACTATTCCTTTAATGGCTATTTCTCACACATACTTGTTGGGTATCACAACAAATGTAAATTCAATACTAATTTTCACCAGGAGCAGGAAAGAAACCTGACTCTTGTAAATGTTCTTAAACCATTCAGACACTTGAAGGGTCCATCACTACACAAAATAGATGTAGTCCCTCGGCAACATCACTAGGTGTGTGCTACATTAAAGCTCAATGCTTTGGGCTATGGCAATACATGCCAATACCAGAGATTTTGCTGTTCAACAAGCTTCCTAAAAAAAATTAAGACACATAAACCCTCTTCTCAGGGAGATCTAATTTAGTTTCAGTCAGATCATTTTCAGTTAAGTTGTATTTGTGGAATCAGTGCTTTATTTGTCAAGCTTCATGTAGCACCATCAATTCCACTGTCACGTATGTCTTTATATTGATTGTATAAAAATTTTAAACCAGTGTGTATATTCCTACCTACAGAGATTCTGATTATGGCTAATTAGAAAACAACACAGAACCGAGAATGCATTGCCTTTAAATCATGACAATTTGAGAGTGTTATGATACTGAGATTCTGATCATTATTACTACACAAAGGTAAAGTTTGACAGCATAAGTCTGTTTCCCGTTCAAACATCAGCAGTGACATTAAAGAAGCAAAAAATGTGATTGGATATTATGAAGAGTAAGCTAGCTTACTTTGTCTTACAGCCATCAAACATGCCCGTGTTGATGAAGTATGGGCAGACAATTGTGGTTTTGACTCCATCCTTCCCTTCACCCATTAGCTCAAGGGCCACTGACTCCGCAAAACCCACAGCCGCAAACTTACTTGCACAATAATCTGTGTGGGAAGAGGGTGGGCAAGCAAGTAGGATTTTGTACAAACACAGCAAGGTAAACCAGTTCTTTAAATCATTTGAGACAGCTGGTCACTGAAACATCTATGTACATGTAGTAATGAGTAATGCAAACCTCAATGACAATACACAGACATTACAAGAATTCACAACAACTGTCACCGAAACATCTCAGATGTTTGCTTCCTGTATGATAATACAGTCTAGAGTTTTTGTTTAACATAACATTTTTTTTTTTTTTTTGCATTACACTAGGAAATCAAACAATAGTTCTCACAATCACAAACTCCTTTAAAACACAAGATTGTGATCAAGTTTCACCTTCTGCAGCCAAAATTTTTAAAACATGTATGACTTGCTAAACATGTTGACTAATTAAACTCAAAGCCCTGGAGGACATTACTGTTACTTTCACAAAAGTCTCTCTGGCATGAGAACAGTTGTCACAGATAGGAGGACCTGGGTAAATTCATTACCTGCCAGTCCATTGACACCTGTCAAACCAGCAGAACTAGCAACACTGACCAGATGTCCATGATTCTTGGCTGTCATGGCAGGCAGAAACGCTTTATATGTCTAAAAAAAAGAGGCACAACCACTAATGGGCTCATATATAAAAAAAAAAAGTGTCTTAAAGGTGCACTCAGTAATTTGTTTCCTCATTTAAAAAGTTTTACTTTAGTAAAAATTAATAGTAATTTTGAAACCTATGTATAAAATCATGACCACTCGTGTGAGATTAAGAGTTTAGTCATATCAGTAACCTTATAAAAGCTCTTTTATTGTACATGGGGCAGGGGTGCCTCATAGGGGCAGCCATGTTAGCATCACATGACCAGTTGAATACTACTCACTTAATCTCAGTAACTGCCCTTTTATTGTACAGGTTCAATCATGGATTAAATGAATCATGGCTTACTGTGCATAGTGAATTTCTACAATGGCACTGGTAACTGAAAACTAGTGTTTGATGCAGCATCCAGGCCACTAGGTGTCAGTGTAAGCCACTTTGACATTTAAAAAAAAATTACTGAGTGCACCTTTAAAAACAACAATATAATGCACTGCAGTATAAAAGTTTACATTCGGTCACACAATAACAGAAAAAGAAATATAAATGATCCTACCCAAAAGTGAGACATTGCATTAACTTTGAGTGTTTTCTCAATTAGTGCATCAGGAGTGTCCATGAACTTCCTACCATTGACAATGCCTGCATTGTTTATTAGTATGGTGACATCGCCGACTTCACTTTTTACCTAAAAGAGTACAAAGAAATTTAAAATCCCACCTAAACCTTATGTTGAAGAGTTGTGATGTCAATGTCAGTATCAACAATATATTACAATGTACCATGAATTTGGTTATAATGTTTGGCACAGAAGATATAGGGCCCTATTTTAAAATTACTAGCGCTAAGTGCAGCGCTATGCGAT
This sequence comes from Myxocyprinus asiaticus, assembly GCF_019703515.2. Classification (NCBI taxonomy): domain Eukaryota; kingdom Metazoa; phylum Chordata; class Actinopteri; order Cypriniformes; family Catostomidae; genus Myxocyprinus; species Myxocyprinus asiaticus. The sequence goes on along the minus strand of NC_059349.1, from coordinate 18,866,485 downwards.
AAGTCATACACACAAAGTCAATGGGTATTGCCACAGAATTTTGGTATTTTCGTGCAAGCATGCGCTAAGTCTAGGTGCAAGTTGGTTTGGCAAAATTACACGTGCAAAGCGCTAATGGGTCAAGTTCAATTTATTCTAAGGTTCTTCTCTGGCACCGTCAGCATCCTATTATATAGTTCATTCTCTGCCAAGCACCAATGATATAAACAAAGACAGCACAGTCATAAGAAGTTGCTAGTGTAAATGGACTGTATGCAATGAATTAGAAGAACAGAAATATGGATTTACGTTCTTTTGTGCATTAACTGCGCCCCAGTTAAATGTCAGGCATATTTCTATGACAGCGACACGCTTCTTTTACACACTTGGAAAATGTGGTTCTTGTCAAGATTTGGATTTACACTCCATTAAAGAATGGAAGTATTATTAATAATTGTCACCTGCTGAGACAAAAATCATGGCTAGTATAAACAGTGATTGTATCGGCATGCACTTCTACCGGTCGATTTTGATTTTGAAAAATTAAAATTAATTTAATGAAACTTGAAAAAATTCAACCAAAAATATTTCTAAATTAAAAAATGTATTACACTTCAAACGAAAAGAAAATATAATCAAAATAACACAGTTGTAAAAAATAAAATCATACCAAATCCTAACATTTTACCCTCTCCAACTTCATCAGCCTTTTGCAGTGACTGAAAAATCACTATGACAACAGGTGGAAAAGCACCAGCACAAATTAGCTCATAAATACAATTATAAATCTAAACAAAATGGCCAAATAAACCATGACCTAAACTTTACTTGCACAGGCATGAAAATTACACTTACAAATAGCGCTCTCACGAAAATTGGATAAGACCTCATAAGGTTTGTGTATAGTAGACAGTACAGTGACAGGCTAAAAAAGTCTACACCAGCAAAAATGGATGTCAGTCAAATGATCAGGTGTTGTGTATCCAAAAATCCTTCGCTTTTTTGTCTAAATGATAAATAATAATCAATTTTCTTTGCCTGCTTTTTATGTTTTTGACCTTTTACATTCAAAAATTTAATAGTCAAAACAACTATTAGATTCTTAGCCGAGATTAACGGTGATGCAGAGGTGTGTTAAAACACATACAATGCATACACTATACACATTATCAGCTAATAATCAGCTTTCTATTGTCTATGGCAGTGAATGCTGCCATAACATATCACTTAAGTTAGAACAAACAGCACTCAGACTAAGATGTCTGTTTTTTTTAAATAGATACTCCTCATTCCAGGCAGACAGCTCATTTCCTCACACAACCCACAAGAGCAGGTTTGAACTTTGCTTACCTGATCTGCCACTCGATAGACCATTGCTCTGTCACTGCAGTCACACTCGTAGTAATGCACCTTTGATGCTCCTTTATCTCTAACCTGCCTTGCAGTCTCTTTCAGCCCGTCCACATTGATGTCCCATAGGACCAGTGAAACGTCAAGTGTGGCAAACTCGAGGGCCATAAGTCTGCCAATACCATGACCTGCCCCAGTGATGAGCACTATCTCACCGGATACATCTTTCTTCTTCAGTGGAATGAGTAGTTTTATTAAGGCTTCCAAGTGGTAGTAGATGGTTAACAGTATCAATCGAAGAGTCTCCAAGAATAAGTTCATTTTGAGATGTGCAGGTGACCCTGTGGATAACATAACAATACACACATAATAATACTGAACAGTGAGTCATAGATTAGGCTCAGTATCTGGTTTACGCAAACATTGCAGAAAGTTGATAAACTGATCAAGTTTATGGGCCGTCATAGTGGTTTAAAAAGTACAACGGTAACTGTTTATATTCCGTAAATATGAACCTAGAGAAGTTCTATTAAAGATTGTTTCGCTGTAACTCTTGTTTACCTTCGCGTTTTGTCAATAGCAAAGTTCCCGGATGGTGAGTTGTTCACGTGCAGAGCGAGGTCGTCAATTAAACATTAGCTCTTCAAATTATAACAAACCGAAGACGACGAGAGCTCACCTGCACTCGAATGATGTTACTACCCACTGCTACACTTCACACATGTGCATAGACAAGAGACTGACGCTAAACACTACTTTTCAGGTACAGCAGGTTCTTTTCTTCTTCAATGTTTTATGGTGGTTGGCAAACCAGCTTAAGCATTTCCGCCACCTACTGGGATAGAGTGTGGAGCATTGACGTTTAGGGAGACAAAATAAAATAAAATAAATGAATATCTCATGTTCCTCAAGTCTGTATCCTTCAGATATACTAGCAGAACTTTATATACTCTTGAATCCTTATTTAGCAGTTAAAGCTGAGAAATTCTTAAAGACTTTAGTGCATCTATATTCTGTAATCTTTCATTCTTATATCCTATACACTTTATTAGGACGTTCAACTGTTTCAAGAAGGCCACTTCTAGCGCAGTAACCAGATTCATGTTTGCCCATGATGTAGAGTGACTGATTAAGAGAGGAGTGTCCAATTTTGAGTCGAGATATCATGGTATCTTTCCTTCTATTGCCATAACTGTTTCTCTCAAAACCGACTAATCTTTGGATATTATGTAAATGTTGCCCCTTTGTCTGACTGTCCCATTTTCCTTGCCACATCCCATTTACAGCCCCTTTAATAACTCCTTTTACTTCCATTTTACTCATTGGAACACTAAACTCTATCAGAGTGTCTGTTATAGCCTGTTTAGCTATATGATCCACCTCCCAATTTCCTTCTACCCCTACATGAGCGGGTACCCCTAAAAAGGAAATGACAGTTTTAATTGATATATTCTGAACAGACTTTGAAGTATAACTAATAAAATGTCCTGCCTAGATGAAGATTTTACACTCTTTAAACTTGGTAATGCTGAGTAGGAGTCAGAACATATCACCATTTCAAGTGGATGGACCTCTTCAACCCACTGAAGAGCCAATATGATAGCAAGCATTTCCGTGGTGTACACTGAAAGATGATTTGATGTCCTTTTTGATATTCTGTATCTGAAGTATGGTATGTACACTGCTGAAGCTCTATGACCTGTATCAGGATCTTTAGAACCATCTGTATATATCTGATTTACTGAAAAACATTTCTGATCTAAATACTGGCGCACTATTGTATCTTTTGAAACTTGCCTGTTTTTATCGTTTATACAGCTGGAGGTCAATCGCAGGCATTGGGAAAAGCCATGGAGGTGTTACTGGCATAACTACAGTAAGGCATCCTTATTTTCATTCCAAGCTATTCAAATTTGCATACTCATATTCCCAACAATCCTCCAATACTCTTTTGACAGAATGGGATTCTAAATGGCCTCTTATAGATGTCCAATATGCCAATTTCAGCTTGAGTCTGCGAATTTCCAAAGGCATCTCACACATTTCAACTTGTAGTGCTGACACTGGGGATGTTCTAAATGCACCACAGCATATTCTCAATGCTTGAGATTGTATGGCATTTACCTTATTAAGCAATGAGGCCGATGCTGAGCCATATACCATACTCCCATAACCTATTGTGGACCTTATGATTGCACAATATATTCTTTTAAGAGACTGCCAATCGGCACCCCAGTCTATCCCTCTGCCAGACACCTTAAAACATTTATGTCTCTCTTGCTTTTGTCTATGATCCTTTGGATATGTGCTGCAAATGTTCATTTAGAATCCATCCAAATCCCTAAAAATCTGATAACTGATATTTGTTCTAACTCTTGATCATACAATTTTAATTTGACAGAGGGAGTTTTCTTCTTTTTTGAAAAACATATTACTTGGGTTTTATCCACTGACAATCGAAATCCCCAACCATTAGCCCACTTTTCTACTTCTGTAATTGCAGTCTGCATACTTTTATCCACATATGATATGTTTCGTCCACTCTTCCGCAAGGCACCATCATCGGCATATAATGATTTTCCTAATCCTGGACCAACTTTGGTGAATATGTAATTTATCATAATATTGAATAAGATGGGGCTACACACACTACCTTGAGGAGTACCATTGTCAATAGAGTATACCTTTGAATAGGAAGATCCCACCCTTACTTGGATAGTTCGACCTATTAAGAAATTCATTATCCAATTATACATTCTTCCATTGATATTCATATGGTCCAGTTTGATTAAAAGTCCTTCCTTCCACATCATGTCATATGCTTTTTCTACATCTAAAAACACTCCCACCAGTACATCTTTATTGATCTGAGCTTTTCTGACATCAGCTTCTAAACTCAAATTTGTGTCCATTGTGCTACTTCCTCTTCTAAAACCACACTGATGTGGACATAACAGATCCCTCATCTCAAGAACATTCATCAGTCTCAACATTACCATTCAACCATACCGGTTCTCGAGTTTACCTGGTACAGTAGGTGCAATTGCTCTCAGGAGGGCTGACACTCCGGTCACATGACTCAGCAGTCTTCACCCATTGGCTTGTTGGAATAGTGTACTTGCATGCTGTTTATCGTGTTTAGATTAACTGAGAGTGTGCCCCTTACCTAACCCTTTCCCTTTTTAATATAGTTTTATTATCTTCCATGAGTTTTTTTTATTTATTTATTTGTTTTGCATTAAAACTTAGTAATATATGATAATTTTCCACCCTGTTTTTGGCCCTCTGTCTGAAATGCTTGGTTTTGGCTTAAGCTCCTCCTTAAAACCTCAACGTAAACGCCCACTGTTATGATTGGCAATCATTGTGCAGCACATCGAATAGAGCCATTTTTGAAACTCAGTCGGAAGAAAATGAACCAGCTCAACAACATTATAAAACTAAATGTCAGGTTGCATCCAAATATATTAAACTGTTCATCTTAAACACAACTGTTAATTCTCACACCCTGTCTACACCGGACACAAGAGATGCGTCACATCACGTCAAAAGCAATAGAACCCATTATAATCAATGATGCTGTCTACCTTGGAAGCATCCACTGCAGCGCGTCACGTTGCGCCGACAGTAAACATATGTCCCGTTCCATGTTGCGCTGAACGCGGTGGCGCTATTATTACTACCAACAACACAAATAAACGGTTTAGAAAGTTTGTGTCAACGCGCATGGTGTAGACAGCCTCATGCCATTGCATCATGTCACATCAATGGACGCACCCAGTGTAAACAGAATGTCAACTCCATAAACTATCACACAGTCATGACATGTGAAATATTCATGAATGAAATGGTTTACTCACGTTTTTTGCGATCACGTGTTTTTAACTGCCCCATCCTTCAATAACAGTTCCTTTGCAAAGCTTGAATCGTATAATGACTAGTATGATATGAGCCGAACATATAATCCACATCCAGTTTTCAGTATCATTCCATCATGTCTTCATACACCAACAACTTAAAATAGCGCAGATGGGTGAAAGAACATGAAGTAGCAGCTGAATGACAGAGAGCTTCTCCTCTTCAGAGTTGTAACTTGACACCACGTCTTTTAAAAGCGGCCCGAGATATGTATCAAGCGGTCAAAGACGTCTATCTGTGAATGTTTATGTAGAAAAACATTTAAATCCAGACAGGCACATGAAGGTGTCCTGTGTAAGTCCACTTAGGATGAATCTTCCATGACAGGCCCATCTCTCTCCTCTTCATCTGTGTGACTGACTCTGAGCACCAGTGGGCGGGGCAAAGGGTGCAGTGAACGAAAAATAGGCATTGCATATGCAGATGTATATGGTCCTTGTGACGTCACAAGTTCCACGAATTCCAAACTAGCCGTTTTTGCAGCTTGGTTTAAATAAATACTCTTTTTCTATTAAGGAGGAAGTTTTCAGTTCTGAAACTTACAGTATGTTTTTATAGTACAATGACCTCTTATACGTCAAAAGATCATAGAAAATTTGATTCCTCATGTCATGACCCCTTTAACTGTGAGTGAAAGTGATGCCCCCTTTTGGAGTAACCTTGTCCTCTTTTGGAGATTACGCCACCATTTGGAGGTCTCCAGCCTGCAGCTATACCTACTCACGTTTCTGTTGTCACTCGGCCTTAACAGTTTCAAACACAAATGTAACAGTGAGTAGTTGTATTCCTCCAAATCTACTATAAATATGCCTTGAGAGGTCTCGGAATTTAAAAAAGGTTTCCTACACTTGTATCAATGGTTTTATGGATGCACCTGAACATATATAATTAGCTTTTTCTAGTATGGAGGAGTACTTTCTTGTCTTTGTAGCAGAAATCACCCAACATGTCTATATTTGATCAGTCCAATCAAGTCGTAACTATCTCCATTTGCAGACCATTTGCTTCCTGTATGATAAAAAAGTGAGTCATCATTTACTTACCTTTGTAAATTATATTGCAATTTTGCTTGGCTTAGCTTGTTTTTAAAAGTTTTGCTTGGCTTAAAAAGTGTTTATTAGGTCGAATTTGAACCCATGTCCAGTCCCACTCTAAAGGAAAACTCTGCCATTTGACCAGCTGTATTCATTGTATAATTTAATTCTTTATCATTTGTTTATTTTAATCTATCTCACATATGTACAAAGGGGGACAGGAGTGCTACTGGTGCCCCCTCCAAAAAAACAAAAACAAAATTAAACATCACACTCCCTCCACTGGCTAGTTGTCTTTCCACAGTAGACCTTCTGTCGGTTTGGACCAGACGGGGTAGCCTTCGTTGCCTTCGTTGCCCTCACGCATCGATGAGCCTTGGGCGCCCAGCACCCTGTCCCCGGTTTGTGGTTTGTCCCTCCTCGGACCACTGTCGGTAGGTACTCACCACTGCTGACCAGAAGCACCCCACAAGCCTTGCCGTTTCAGAGATGCTCTGACCCAGTCATCTGGCCATAATACATTGGACCTTGTCAGAGTCACTCAGGTCTTTACTCCTGCCCATTTAACCTGCATTCAACACGTTGACTATGAGAACTGATTGTTCGCTTACCATCTTATCTACCCAGACCTTGACATGTGACCTTGTTAAGAATGATCAACATTATTCGCTTCACCTGTGAGTGGTCATAATGTTTTGGCTTATCAGTGTATATGTATACATCATATATACAATGGCGGCCAAAAGTTTGGAATAATGTACAGATTTTGCTGTTTCGGAAGGAAATTGGTACTTTAATTCACCAAAGTGGCATCAACTGATCATGAAGTATAGTCAGGACATTACTGATGTAAAAAACAGCACCATCACTATTTGAAAAAAGTCATTTTTGATTAAATCTAGACAGGCCCCATTTCCAGTAGCCATCACTCCAACACCTTATCCTTGAGTAATCTTGCTAAATTGCTAATATTGTACTAGAAAATCACTTGCCATTATATCAAACACAGTTGAAAACTATTTGGTTTGTAAAATGAAGCTTAACATTATCTTTTGTGTTTGTTTGTGTTTTTGAGTTACCACAGTATGCAATATACTGTCATGTCTGAAGGTCAATAGTAGGTCAAAAATGGCAACAACAAAAAAAAGAAACAGCTTTCTCTAGAAACTCATCAGTCAGTCATTGTTTTGAGGAATTAAGTCTATGCAATGCTTGAAATTGCCCAAAAAATGAAGATTTCATACAAAGGTGTACACTACAGTCTTCAAAGACAAAGGACAACTGGCTCTAATAAGGACAGAAAGAGATGTGGAAGGCCAGATGTACAACTAAACAAGAGGATAAGTACATCAGAGACTCTAATTTGAGAAATAGACACCTCACATGTCCTCAGCTGACAGCTTCATTGAATTCTACCAGCTCATCACCAGTTTCATGTACAACAGTAAAGAGAAGACTCAGGGGTGCAGGCCATATGGGAAGAATTGCAAAGAAAAAGCCACTTTTGAAACAGATAAACAAAAAGAAAAGGTTAGAGTGGGCAAAGAAACACAGACACTGGACAACAGATAATTGGAAAAGAGTGTTATGGATCTTAACCCCATTGAGCTTTTGTGGGATCAGCTAGACTGTAAGGTGCGTGAGAAGTGCTCGACAAGACAGCCACATCTATGGCAAGTGCTACAGGAAGTGTGGGGTGAAATGTTACCTGAGTATCTGGACAAACTGACAGCTAGAATGCCAAGGATCTGCAAAGCTGTCATTGCTGCACATGGAGGATTTTTTGATGAGAACTCTCTGAAGTAGTTTTTTTCAAATTGTAATAGTAATTTTTCGCATTATTAATGTCCTGACTATATATTGTGATCAGTCGAATGCCACTTTAGTGAATAAAGTACCAATTTCTTTCCATAAGAGCAAAATCTGTACATAATTCCAAACTTTTGGCCGCCAGTGTATTTATATATACTGTATATAGTCCTTTTAATGGGCTGTTTTCATTTTAAAGTCTTTTCTCTTGAAAAGACATTGTAAAATATTTTTACATTTATTTTTTATGTAAAATGTCTTAGTAATTTAACTGTTCCTTTTTAATTGCCTTTTATTTTCTTCACGTTAGTACAGCAGTATGCTGAATTTCACAGACGTGTGACAATCAGTAATTCAGTGATCTACCACCTTTGCTCTGAAATATTTTCCAGTTTATTAGCCACTATCCAGTGTTCCAGTTTGTAAGACTATTATAAGCTCTGAAAATAAAAAAAGTTGGGGCTTGAATCAAAAGCTTCTAGAACCATTAACGTAATGGCACTCTAATAGAGAATAGCTTAAAAGAGTGGGGTGACTTGATTTGTGAGAAACACATATCTCACTGAGACATTTAACTTCTGCAGTAAGATGAATTTATTGTATTCTGTACAGATAATAGCTCAGAAATGTTGCATTGATTTAAACAAAAACAAAAGCTGTTGAACAGTTGTTAAAAGAAATGTATTAATCAAACACATCAAGTGCAGATGGTAGACTGGACACTTAACCTCACCTACTATGTGCAATGAAGGAAGCAGACCTGCTAATGTGATGAGATCTTCAGAAAACAAAGCAACACTGTAAAAAGTAATTTTAGTGAGGTGACCCAGAAATGGTTAGATCATTAAATGAGGAACGCATAACACTCTGTGGTGTAAAAGAGTATCTTAAGCTGCCTGATGTCCATATCTTTACCAAATGTCCCTTGACCAAATGTCTGATGCATGATTGCATTTACAGCACAGAGGGGAGAATATATATATTTTTCTTTAATTGTTTTTACACAAACCCTAATCACTGAGAACAGAAATTTACATTTTACATTATGGAGGAATATACAGCAGCAAAGACCAAAATAAATAGAAATTAAAAATGGCTTCACATGAAATGGGTACAGTGCAAGCTCTACACAAAGTAGGGACAGGTTGTTTAGGATGGGTGTCCATTTTTTAATCTGCTTGATCAGATTCTAATCCATGAATCCTCCATATCTCTTCTGCAATTCAGGCAGCGCTGTCTCACCTCCATCCTCCCAAGTGCGTTTCAGAAACCCATTGCTTTTCTGGTTGTCCAACCATTCAGGCCTGCCCACTCTGCGCATAAACCCCCCATAGCGCTTGTGCAGGTCTCTTCCCGCCTCCTCTAGATCGCTGTTCCCCTGTACGCTCCTCATAAAGCCCCCATAGCGTTTGACGACGTCCCCGTCATTTTGGTCATCTAACTCTGAGCCGAGGCCAACTCTGAGGATCTCACTCAGCAGTTTCACTTGTTCGTCTTCGGCTCCGCCCTCTGCCTTGTTCTTCTTCATAAAACCTCCGTATTTCTTACTAATGGTTTCTGTGCCATCACTCTCAGTTGGGGCTCCAGCACCAATCTCTGCTGACTTCTTAATCATGAAGCCCCCATAACGCTTCATGAAGCCACCATATTTCTTGGCGAGCAGATGGTCTGCACTGTCTTCTGCTTGCTTGAGGTTGTCAATAGCAAGGCGCTCCTCTTCGGTCAGGATGTCTTTGCAGATTTGCAGCTTTCTGGAGTCCACAGTCCCTTCACACTCTAATGTGCAGGTCTGTGGAAGAGGTGAAAGAACAATCAATGAAAGGAAATGCTTGGTCCACCAGAGCACATAAATATAATACAGTGATACTTTTATGATCAGTGTCAGAAATTTACTTTTACATTAAGGGGCTACAATTGTCCCACAATTTCATTTATACATTTCTAAATGTATAAAAATACTTTGCATTTTTTGTTCACATACTTCAAATTTAGTTCTTAATCTTAAACAGCCAGAGAATATATTATCTCCTACCCACACAAATCATAATTTATGTGATAATGTGTATAACTTGGCATAGAATAGAATATTAAGAACTTCAAATATTACAAATAAAAAAACAGATTAACTCATTATGGGGCCATTTTTTGTTCCCACATTTTAAATTTTAGGAGCATTTCTGTCACTTTTGTTGGCATTTCTGCCCCAAACCCTTGATTACCGTCCAATCTGCATAGCATAAAATGTTATTGTCGTTGAACTTGCTAGAGAGGTTCGAAAACTATCCCTAATGGCAAAGTTCAATATAGCAACACAGAGAGAACTAAATTTGAACAACTTGTTTTTAATAACTTATGCTTTGATTTGAAAATATTTATTCACAAATCCTTAATTGCATTGCTATCTTAGAAGGTCTTGTGCTTTTTCAAACAGCATTTCTAAAGGACAAGATTGTGTTATGGATTTTGAACTGCTATGCTTCACCACAAACAAAATTATTTGTGCCTTTATTCTGCGTTCACATAAAGAATAAAACAAATATTAAAAATTTAATTATATAAATATTTAATTATATAATAATAATAATAATAATATTATATATATATATATGTGTATATATATATATATATATATATATATATATATATATATATATATATATATATAATTAGTTTTAATTTATTCATATTAGGTTTTAGGCCTATTCGAAAAAAGTAGCTACAAACTTGAGAAAAAAAAAATGGTATAAATTAAATCTACTACAAAAAAAATAAATAAATAATAATAATAATAATAATAATAATCTGGATATAAGAAGTACTTTGGTAACCAAAATTAACTAAGAACACCACTGAAGGCTCTATTTGACGTGGAAATTTTATAATTCTCTTTTAAGACTTTAAAAACTCTTTTAAAGTTGAAAATATTATGTTTTTCTTTTTTTTTCTGTACATGACAGCTCAGTTTCTTGGTTAGCCTAGATTTGTGCTACAAATAAATATTGCCGAAAGTGAAGTGTACAATGTCGGAGATCAAACTCACCACTGTGTCACTTTCTATCTGTTGACGGAACAGCCGATAAACGCATAGCGCGCAATCTCTGCCGCATTCAGCTCGAACCGTCAGCACGAGACAGGCGCTCAAAGCCAGAGTCCACCAGTTCACAATTAACGCCATGGGCTAGAAAAAACAAGCGTAAACACTTACTTCCATGGGGAAATATAAAGCAATATGTGGTAGAGTAGGTAAAGTCTTGAAATTGTCAGAAAAGATGGTAAACTATATAATATAATACAATGCAATATAATTCGCACGTTCAAATAAATAAATAAATAAATAAATAAATGATATAGCTATAGTAATCCTTTGCATAATACAACGCTTGTGATAGACTATCAGCGCTGTCAAAACGGGACCAGCCGCGCATAAACTCATTTTGAGGTGTATCAGAGAAGCTATTACACCCGCTTAGTTATGTACCTAGTCAATCAGCTTACCTGTTTACAGTAGTTTTCTTTGGCAGCGTCCACCGTAGTGTTGAATGGACGAATGTGCACGAGACGGACAGCTTTTCAAATGGAGTAAAAAAGAGTTGATTGAAGAAGACAACTTCTAGCTTGCAAGAACTACGAGCTGGTCAATTTTAACTGATGTTGGAGCGTGAAAGAAACGTCGTTTGTCTGTTATGTACTATCTCACCCAACGAGAGTAAACTCCACACCTGCTCTGTTCAGAAGTGACTGTCATTCACAACTTTAAACACTGTCCCCCCGATGACGTCACGTCGTTTGTGATCTGACGCCAGCAGGAAGCTTCATGCATATAATGACGGAGGCGAACATTCTTTTGCCCCCAGAGCATCAATTAACCATGATTTATTTATTTATTTATTTATTTATTTTTATTTATTTATTTTTTGGTTTCAGGTGATAAGCAGAGTGCCTTTGATGATAACAGTTACTGAGGATTCAAATAAATGGGCAATAAATAAGCCAAATTAATCAAAACCTATATAGACACCTAACCCTGGACTTAGTTTTTTTATTTTGTTTTGTCCAATTTTCATAATAAAACACATGATACTGCTTGGTAGTAAACACTAATTCTAGAGTTGCATACACATGCTAGCTAATTGTGGTCTCTCATTTGGAGCAATTTAATTTAACTTTCTATAGTCCCATACAGAAATGTGATCAGTGGTGTAGTAGTGACTGAAGAGGTGGGCATACTGTGATTTTATGGAGGATTCTTTTCTGTGTATAATGAAATAGCTTTCCTATTAAGAAATATCAATTAAGATGATTTGATATCACGAGGGGGGAAAAAAGCACCACTGACAGCAGTAAAAGATTGCTTTTTACAAATTACATTTGATACATTACGGGACAACTTGTCATCTGCGAAGAGCATAAAAAACTAGCACGGGTGCAGGTGACACTCTTAACAGCGAGGTAAATATCCAGCACAAAATAATTATGGTGACTCCAGCGCAGCAGGCGCATCTCACTGTAGATGGATTGGCCCCATTCACTTCCATTGTAAGTGCATCACTGGAACCCAGATTATTTTTTTCTTTTTTTTTTTTTTTAAGCAAACAAGGGACGAGTCGGAATTATTTTTTGTGGTAATCAACATTATGCCATAAATGCCGTAAACTGAGTTGATCTTGTATTGAACCCAAAATATTCCTTTAAACAGTAGTTGCCTATCTTCAGACAACTGAACAACACTTAATGTGAAAGGGTTTCTTCTAATTATTCTGTTTTATTCTTTTTATTTTATTATTATGAAGGTTAACAACAATTAAATTGTGTGTTAACAATTTTTGGTTATCCTCTGTTTAATCAGGGAAGGTTAATAACAGTTATGGATGGTGTTAACAATTTAATATTCTTTTTCTTATTATTAATTTGAATCATTAAAAAAAAATCTCATGTTCTTAATTGGTATTTATTTTTTTATGCATCATGTATTTTCTTAAAAATGTATATGTAAAGCACTTTGAATTGCCATTGTGTATGAAATGTGCTATATAAATAAACTTGCTTTGCTTTGCTTTGCCTTAAGGGCTCATTGTGCTCAGCAGTCGAACAATTGAAGGTGATTAAATTCTGCTGTTAACAGCTTCATCGCACTATTCAGCTACAATACCTTTGTTATCTTCCATTTATATGTTAGTTTTATTGCAATTTCTATTACACCCCAGGTAGACAGCATACTGTACCTCTTTAGGTAGGACATGCCAGCAGGACAGAGTGAGACATAATAGGCCAAGATGTTTCTGTCTGGTTCAACCGCACAAGCTGTGACAAAACAAATTGCTGTGCAGAGTGTGGCTTAGTTAAATACAAATTTATTGTTTTATACCTACTGTCTTGAAACCCATTCACCTTTTCAAGGTTGTGTGCCGTGATAAACGTCACTGTAATCTTGACTGTTCTGACTGAGGCCACTGTTGTGCATCCTTCATATTATGCCTGCAGTGTTTTAAAAATCTGTCAATAGAAGTATCACAACATTTACTCATTTGACCCATTTGATGAAAGGTCATTAACAAACTCACATAAAGGCTCCACTTCCTCATTGAACACTTACACACCTGACGTCACTAAAAGGCAATTTGACAGTTATCACAGGAAATTATAGATTTGTCTATTGCAGGTTCCAGATGTGGCCTGAAGAATAAGAAATTGTTTGTCATAAAGGGGGCAATAAGGCCCTGGGACATCAATCAGAGGCTCTAATTAATGGAAATTACCGTTCACATTTTAGTCAGCTCTCTATTTATTCTAATACTTAGACATTATATTATAATAGAATAGAGAGATCAGAGAAGAGAAATGTACTTTATATTGATTCTGGATGGTACAGAATTTAATTCATTGTTAAATTTGTGTTCTGTAACTCTATCTACACTGATGAGCCAAAACATTATGGCCTAATATGCTGTTGGTCCTCCAAGTGCCACCAAAACAGTGCTGACCCACCAAGGCATGGACTCTACAAGACCTCTAAAGGTGTCCTGTGTTATTTTGCACCAAGATATTAGCAGCAGATCCTTCAAGTCCTGTAAGTTGTGAGGTGGATTGGACTTGTTGGTCCTGTATGTCCCACAGATGCTCAAGGTCTGGGGAATTTGGAGGCCAGGGCAACACCTTGAACTCTTCATCATTTTCCTCAAACCATTCCTGAACTATGTGTGCAGTGTGGCAGTGTGCATTGTCCTGCTGAAAGAGGCCACTGCCATCAGGGAATACCATTGCCATGAAGAGGTGTACCTGGTCTGCAATGATGTTTAGGTAGGTGGCACGTGTCAAATTGACGTCCACATGAATGCCCAGACCCAGGGTTTCCCAGCAGAACATTGTCCAGAGCATCACACTCTCTCCACCAGCTTGTCATGTTCCCACGGTGCATTCCCCAGGTAAACGGCACACACGTACACCGGCATCCACACGATGTAAAAGAAAACAGGATTCATTGGTCTGTGGCTATGCAGCTCCATACGCAGCAGGATACTGTGTGTTGTCACACATTCCTCCCATAACCATCATAAAAGTTTTCTGTGACTTGTGCCACAGTAGACCTTCTGTCGGTTCGGACTAGATGGGATAGCCTTCGTTGCCCTCGTGCATCGATGTGCTTTGGGCACCCAACACCCTGTCTGTCACTGTTCTGGTGAGTTCGTCGGTCTGTTCCGTTTGTTTTGTTATTTCTCTCCCTCGTGTCTCTGGTGCTGTCGGCATGCGTGATCAGTGTTTCCATGGGAACGCTGATCATGCCACTAATTGGCATGCTAGCAGCACCTGTCTCTCCACTAATTCACTGCCCATTTAAGCCCTTCATTGTGTCATGTTCTTTGCTAGATTGTTGTTTGGTGTTGAAGAACTCACCTTGCTCTCTCTGCCTAGTTGGTCCTGTCTCGTGTATCTGTTTTGGTTACCCGTCTCTGCCTGTGTGTCGGGAGTGTGGTTGCCTTCCAGTTTGCTGTACGCCTGTTCTCTTCGTCCACATCTCTTCAATGGAGGATTCCTCACGAATCTGCTCCTGACTACCACAATGCATACACTCGCCTACAAACACACTCTTCACGAAGGATTCCTTACGGATCTGCACACTGCATAGTCGGCACGCACTCATCGACAATCACACCCATCACCTTCTACTGCAGTCGGTGCTGGGATCTCCACACTTCACCTGGATCTGCTGAAGTTATTACTTATTGTTAATAAATCCTTTGAACTGTTCCTCTGCTCTTGGGTCTCTTTGTCTCGCCTTTGTGACAGAATAATCCAGCCAGGATGGACCCAGTGGAGGAATCTACTCTTCGCTCCGCCCTGTCTCAGCACGGAGCCTTACTGGGACATCAGCAGGATCAGATCTCCACTTCTAACCGGATTCTGGAGATGATGGCATCACAGCTCGCTGAGCACACTTCTATCGTTCAACAAATCCACCAGCCTCCCGATTCTGGTTCCACCAAGGAAGCTCCCTCACCGGCTCCAGCGGTTCCCCACATTTCTGAATGCTCAGAGGCTCGCATCAACCACCCCAGCCCCCTTTTCAGGTGAGGCGGGGTCATGCAGCACTTTCCTTTCACAATGTTCCTTGTTCTTCATGGTGCAGCCCTCTGCTTTCCCGTCAGAGACAATGAAGGTGGCATGCATTATCACACTCCTCACCGGAAGGGCCATTGAATGGGGAACTGCCATGTGGGACAACAGACATCCCTGTTGCTCTTCATTTCAAGCATGAGCCATGGAGCTCCACCAGGGGTTCGATCGATTGGCTCAAGGTCATGAGGCGGCGAGGGTTTTATCCGGACTGTCTGGCCCTATGCTGCCGCCGCTGTTCTCCACCTACCCGAGTGTCTGACCACCATACCCAGTCCACAGTTTCGGCCAGGTCACCGGAATCACGGTTCGAGGCAGAGCCCATGCAGATTGGTAGGGCTTAAATTTCTCATAAGGAAAAGCAGCAACATCTCTTTCAAGGACTCTGTTTTATTGTGCCCGTCCTGGTCATTTCTCTGTTTCCTGTCCAGTAAAAGACACCGCTCATCAGTAGGCAGGGGGTTACTGGCGAGCACAACATCCCTGGACAAAACCCACAGATAACGCACGTTTCTCCCAGCCTGGCAGCAGTATGGATCAACCAGTCACACTCTCTCTGCATTGGTGGATTCCGGAGCCAAATGGAACTTTATGGATTTCAACGTGGCTTCCAAGTGGCGAGTTCCGATGGTCCAGTTGGACGAACCTGTCACAGCCCACACCCTCAGCGGCATACCCTTGAACGTCATCATCCATTCCACCAAGCCAGTCACCTTCATCTCTGGAAATCATATGGAGCAGTTGTCTTTTTACCTGATCCTATCTCCATTGGCGCCGATAGTATTGGGGCATCTTTGGTTGGTAACGCACAACCCACACATAGACTGGTCAACCAATACTGGTCTTAACTCTCCTGTCTCCCCTATCCAGTCTTGTGTATTGATGCAGGATGAACTGGTGGATTTATCCGGAGTATCATTGGCATAGCATGACTTGAGGGTGGTGTTCAGCCGGTCCCACGCCATGACCCTTCCTCCTCATCGCCCGTACGACTGTACCATTGAATTGATCCCTGGCACTTCTCCTCCTTGTGGATAGCTGTATTTGCTCTTGGCTCCTGAGATGGAGGCCATGAACAGGTATATTAATGATTCTCTGGCAGCCGGTCTCATCCGCCCTTCCTCTTCGCTGGAAGGGGCAGGATTCTTCTTCGTGGAGAAGAAGGACGTCTCACTTAGACCTTGCATAGATTATCAGGGGGCTGAATGACATCCTGGTGAAGAATCGTTACCCTTTGCCATTGATGTCCTCAGCCTTCAAACTCTTGCAGGGAGCGTCCATCTTTACGAAGTTGGACTTATGCAATGCTTATCACCTTGTCCAGATTAGGGAGGGGGATGAGTGGAAGACAGCTTTTAACACCCATAGGGGCACTTCGAATGTTTGGTTATGCCTTTTGGATTGGTCAACGCCCCAGCTGTCTTCCAGGGGCTCGTTAATGACGTGCTTAGAGACATGGTTGACTGTTTTGTTTATTTAGATGATATTCTGATCTTCTCCCAGTGTATCCAGGACCATGTTCAGCACATCAGACGGATGCTTCAGCGACTGCTAGAGAATCAACTGTTTATCAAGGCAGTGAAGTGTGCTTTTCATGCACAGTCGGTTCCGTTCCTGGGGTTCACCGTTTTGTCCGAGGGAGTGTGCATGGACCCTGCCAAGGTCAGAGCCATCTCCGATTGGCCAACCCCAGATTCTCGCAAGGCTTTGTAGAGGTTTCTGGGGTTCGCTAATTTCTATCGTAGGTTTATTTGTAATTACAGCCTGCTTGCCGTGCCTCTGATGGATCTCACCTCCACACGCATTGACTTTTGTTTGTCCCTGTGGGCCGAGGACGTATTTTCTAAATTAAAGAAGCGGTTTTCTACCGAGACAATTTTAATAACTCCCAACCCTGCATGTCAGTTTGTGGTGGAGGTGGACACATCGGATGTTGGTGTCAGAGCAGTCCTGTCGCAGCGCTCTTCCTCAGATGGAAAGATGCATCCATGTGCTTTTTATCGCACCGCTTAACACCAGCTGAACGGAACTACGATGTCGGTAACAGAGAATTGCTGGCTGTCCGGCTGGCTTTGGGCGAGTGTCATCATTGGTTAGAGGGTTCGGGGTACATTTGTGGTCTGGATTGATATTAGAACCTAGGGTACATTCGTATTGTTAAATGTCTTAACTCTATACAGGCTTGCTGGGCACTATTTTTCACCTGTTTCAACTTCGTCCTGTCGTATCGCCTGGGCTCTAAGAACATCAAGCCTGATTCATTGTCTTGATATTTCAAAATCGAGAACTCTACCATCCCACCAGATACCATTCTACCCACCACTCGGGAGGTGGGCATGGTATCCTGGGATGTGGAGGCTAAAGTCTGTGCTGCGCTACGAAACACTGTGTCTCCCGCTACATGTCCAGCAAATTGGTTGTTTGTTCCGCAATCATTTCAGACACGTCCTACAGTGGCGCCACTCATACAACGTCACTTGTCATCCAGGGGTGGCTCACACCCAGACGCTCATTAGACAGCGATTCTGGTGGCCATCACTAGCGCAGGACGTACGCCAGTTCGTTATCACCCTTCCAATGTAGCCTCAGTTACCAGCACCCTCTGTTCCCTGCTCAAGAGCCCAGCGTTCAGGTCCCATCCATTCATGCCTTTATGCAGAGGCACCGGTCTAAGCCCCCAGCTTATGTGTGTGGTCAGAAGGTCTGGTTGTCCTCTAAGGACATTCTACTCCAACTCCCCTCAGGTAAGCTGGGTCCCAAGTTTATTGGGCCATTTCCCATCACCAAGGTCATTAGTCATAGGTTTATTAGTAATTACAGCCTACTTGCCGTGCCTCTGATGGATCTCACCTCCACACGCACTGACTTTTGTTGGTCACAGTGGGGCCACTCATACAATGTCACTTGTCATCCAAATTACCTCTTTACCTCAAATGCATCCATGCCGTTTTTCATGTTTCCAAGATCAAACCGGTTTTACGTTCCAATTTGCATCCCAGCACACCCATCCCACCTCCTCCACATCTAGTTGAGGGCTCTCCGGCATATACGGTCAAGAAGTTGATCGACGTCAGGTGGAGGGGCAGAGGGTTCCAGTACCTGGTTGACTGGGAGGGTTATGGACCTGAGGAGAGTTGTTGGGTCCATGCTCGGGACATCCTGGACTGTGCCCTCATAGATCAGTTCCACCTCCGGCAAGGTAATTCTGCTGGGGATGCCAGGAGGTGTCCCTGGGGGGAGGTACTGTCATGGTTCTGGTGAGTTCGTCGGTCTGTTCTGTTTGTTTTGTTATTTCTCTCCCTCATGTGTTTCATGTGCTGTCAGCATGCATGATCTGTGTTTCCATGGGAATACAAATTGTTCCCATGGGAACGCTGATCACACCACTAATTAGCGTACCTAGCAGCACCTGTCACTCCACTAATTCACTGCCCATTCAAGCCCTTCGTTGTGTCATGTTCTTTGCTAGATTGTTGTTTGGTGTTGAAGTACTCACCTCACTCTCTCTGCCTAGTTGGTCCTGTCTTGTGTATCTGTTTTGGTTGCCTGTCTCTGCCCATGTGTCAGGAGTGTGGTTGCCTTCCAGTTTGCTGTACGCCCATTCTCTTCATCCACATCTCTTCAACAGAGTATTCCTCATGAATCTGCTCCTGACTACCACACACATACACTCGCTTACAACCACACTCTTCACGAAGGATTCCTTACAGGTCTGCTCACTACGCGGTCAGCACGCACTCATCGACAAACACACCCATCACCTTCTACTGCAGTCGGTGCCGGGATCTCTACACTTCACCTGGATCTGCTGAAATTATAATTTATTGTTAATAAATCCTATGAACTGTTCCTCTGCTCTTGGGTCTCTTTGTCTCGCCTTTGTGACACTGTCGCTGGTTTGTGGTTTGTCCCTCCTCGGACCACTGTCAGAAGGTAATCATCACTGCTGACCGGGAGCACCCCAAAAGCCTTGCCGTTTCAGAGATTCTCTGACTCAGTCGTCTAACCATAACAATTTGGCCCATGTCAAAGTCGCACAGGTCTTTACTCCTGCCCACTCCTGCATTCAACACGTTGACTACGAGAACTGATTGTTCGCTTACCATCTAATCTACCCAGACCTTGACATGTGGCCTTGTTAGATCAACGTTATTTACTCCACCTGTGAGTGGTCATAATGTTTTGGCTCATCGGTGTAAGTTTTATATTTAGCATTATACCTATACTTGACAGCAGCATCATAATGAGTAAATGACTTCACATCAAATGTCACAGTACTCTGTGCATAATTAAACATTTATTAGAGACTAGCAACACAATTAATGTCCATATGTAATCTATAAGTATACAATAATGGTAGAAATATATGTATGTATGGTAGCAATAATATTTCAGAGGCAACATCAGGGCTTCTAAAAAAATCTTTTCCTGAATCCAATTAGGAAACCCTGTTCTTGGAAATGGCAATGAATTTTAATCAGTTTTAGAGAGAAGTAATTCTGTTCTTATTAATTCAGCAGACTCTATGAGGACAGATTTGACAGAGCTTTGCACATAATCAAGCTCTTAGTCACTGTCTTAATTTTAAGACTTTTAAATCATTCAGCCAGCTTTTAAAAATGGTGTATGCATTTTATGAATTCTGAATCAAATGGCTTTTGATAATGGATCGTTGTAACAATCCTCTCAACCCGAACAGTGTTGGTTTTTTTATAAAACTACATTAATTAATTCAATTTTGCTCCATGCGGAAATTGTATAAAATCTATAAATAAATAAAAAACAGAATACAAAATGAGAAACCATGGATATAGCAAGTAACATTAAAGTGAGGACCTGTTTTAAGTGGCAATTTGCATAGATGCCAATGTAGCTTAATGTGCTATTGGAGAATTTGACAGCATAATATTGATCAATAAAACTCAGGGGAATTACAAGGTGATGATGGTTTTTCCTGCTGGGGAGTTATAGCTAGAAAATCTGTTTGTTTAGCACAGCATTTCACTCCTACTGGCATGTTATCTTCATAAACTGTGCAACAAAGTGGTAGTTTCATATTAATGAGCTACGCACTTTATGTAAATCGATATTTTATGTTGACAGGTTTTTGCATATTTAATCATGGTATTAAAAGCCTAAATTAGTGCTGCCCGAATGTTTAAGAATCTGGACTGCTCACTAAAAGGCTGCTGAATTAATCCCAAGACGATGTGAACCTCAAACGGGAAAGCCAAAGAGATCACGCCATTATATGACTATTGTACCCTTGAGCAAGTTTGTTATCTCAAGGTTGGTCCAGGGGAACTATGCTTGCAATTAAAGAAATCTTTAAATCACTTTTTACGAAAAGCATCTGCTAAAGGAGAAACAAACATCATACATCAGTGTACTTCAATCCCGAGGGAACAATAAAGCATTTGTGGTGTGACTGAGTACTCTGCCCATCAAACTCTTAAAACTAAATCTAAAACTAACACATATCTTAGGACAAATCTATGGACACAAAGGTCCACAAAAGAAACTCAATTTAAATTCTCTTTTTGTACTGGATATATGAATCATCACTTGTCCACTTTTGATCAAACCGAATTGGTCAAGTTGAAATAACGCAAGTCAGTTTCCACAAATTAAAGTGATATAATTGTGACACACTTAAATATGATTGGGCTCTGTGGTCTAAGTAAGCAGACTTTTAATCAACTCTCATATTAAATTTCCTGCTGGGTGAAGAAGGGATATCAGCACCATAATTACAGTGTCACTCAGACTATGGCCGAACAGCAACATTGACAGGATAGTTAATTAAACTCTGCCATGCGCTGGTCCCCTGAGTTGTGTATGACTGGTTTGTGATCAGTAAGAAACACAGCAAGAGGCCATATTTTATATTTACACCTTCTAAATAGATAAGATTATATTCTTCTTGGCTAAAGTCTAATTATTTACACAAAAAGTGGAAGAGGCTTACACCTGTGAGGTTAATAAATTTCATCTTCCTGCAATTATTACATTATTGCCCACTGTATTTATTAATTCAAGGCTGTGAATGTAAAAGAGCAAACACATGCCTCATTAATTTCTGTATGTAACTTCCTTATTAATTTACATATTGTTTGTGAAATGTACTAAACAGCTTAAAGTCAACTTTAGTTGTCCAAAATCCTGACATTCTGATTATTAGGATCTCACATTGTGGGTTAATTACTGTTTGAAAAGTAGTATTAGCTGTGATTTATGCCTGAAACTCTGCGTGAAAAGTTCAAGGATGGTTAAAAGGATTTGTTCCTTCTGTACAGCTTTTATTTTCCCTTTTCAAGCAATGCAGAACATCTTTGAGTAATGCAATAGTCCACAACTCTTGGAGACTCGTTATTGTAAAATGGAAAACCTAATGACAGTCCTCTGGCCAGACCTTTGAAATGACGGCATTGTTCAATATTGTTTTCTGATGTAAGGGAAAGGTTTTTGCCTGGGTATGTCTATTAAACAGTGATGATCAGTTTTTATTTGTTTTCTTTATCTTTTGTCAGATTACCGACATGATCTGATAAGTTAAAGAATGTGCATGCAATTAATAATTTATGGTATGTTGGGAATTATTGTAGATTATTTCTGCAGATGCATTGTTATTACAATCTAACTGCATTTAGTAAGGCACTTTTGAAAAACGTACTAATTTAAAAGGCTGAACACTGATTGTCCTCCACTCTTATTTCAGGCATATTTTATATTCTTCAGCTGAGAATGACCTCAATTAGAATGCTTATTTGAAATTAAAATTAAATTTGCAGTCTTTCTCCATTAATTCACAAAGACCAATATTTACATAAAACTGTGCATTAGTAGCACCCGGTCAACATTTAAGAATTCAGAAATAACAACTTGATTAGACAGATATTATAAAAGTATCAAGTACAGGCTTTTAACACATTTGCTTTGCATTAAGTAAATGTTAACTATTTCTCATCCTCAAAAGTTAGACTCAGCCACACATACACTCAAAAAATAGCTCTTTGGCTGAACTTGATTCAGTCATGGACAGTGGTTCCACATGTTTAAAATGAGTTTTTTTTTTAACTTAAAATTACTATGTAATCTCAACACAAACACTTTGTGTAGAAAGAACCTAGCTGAATTGGGTAAACCCAACAAAATTAGATGTGTCATTATTACTCAAATAAATCTTTTATTTCTTTATGTACAGACATGCTGGTTTGAAGCACGACCGAGTGTAGTTTAGTAACTATGCTATGGTTAGAAGCACAGCGTTTGCTCAATGAAGCGAGCAATCAGTTTCAAGAGCAATATCTACCTGTCCTCAACGTTAGATCAAGCTCCTCTCTTCGCAATAATGGTAACCCCTAAAACTCCAACATTACAAAACATTTATATTCATTTTTATATTCATTTAGCAAAAAACCATTAAATAACACTTACCTTTAACATTTACTTTTCCAAATGACTCCCGTGCTGAGAAACAACACAAAAAGTATTAATGTGTCCCAACTCAAATGGATTAAGTAAACTTCCATTTTTCAAATTGAAATGGATAGAACGCAATAAAATGAAGCTGTGACAAAATGTTCTATAATTGTGTACCTTTAATTTTAATTAAGGAAATTGAACAAGCAGCAAAAAAAATTTTTTAGAGTGACTGGTGATGGCTCAAAAACAAGTAATGGTTTAATGCGTGTGCTGACACTTTCTCAAAAAAAAAATAAAATAAAAAAAAATCTTTATTCTTTATAATAGAGATGTCGTCATTGTCATTTTACTCTATAGTATATAAAAAAGAAAGGTTAAAATAGAAGTGATAACCTTTTATTTTGTTCATACATGCTATAATCTCTGCTCATTGTGTTTCTCCTTAAACTGAATGACAGTTGTTATGCATTCTCTATGCCTGACTCTGTTCAACATGACCTCACCCTGTGTTATAAAATAAAGAAACATCTTTCTCAGAATGAAGGTGTGGCGATCAGGGCAGGGTTGAGCAGCATCTGGGCAGAGCGAGGCTAGGAAGATAAGTGGTGAATGAGCTCCACCTTTGTGCCACACTGGTCTCGCGTTCCAGTGAGGGGCAGTGGGAGTATTTGAGGAGAGGAGACAGCGGCCTGGTGCTGAAACTCGGGAAGGAGGAAGGACGTGCCGTCAAGGAGTCCTTACCACTGACTGAGGATCGCGACGCCGAGGAAGTGCTCATCCAGTGGCGCTGGAGCACTGCATCAACCAGCAACTGAAAGGGATGGCTGAGGGGTTCAGTGCCATCACCCGGTGTCACAGAAGGAAGCAGGACAGCGACCTGAGGGCCAGTCGACGCCGTGTCCGGGGCCAGCGAGCCCGTCTCTCTCTCCTCCCTCTCTCCTCTCTGCTTCCTCCTCACTCTCTCTATTCTCCCCCTCCCCCTCTCCTCTCCCTCGTCCTGTTCCCACTCCCAGGCACATGCGGGTCGGATCCGGAGGCCATCACAACGCATCAACGCTCCCTAGTATATCACAGTATGTCACAGGCCGGAGAATTCCCATAACTGAGTTTGGCGATGGGGGTATGTGGCGAGCAGGGCGGGGCTGAGCGGTGTCTGGGCAGAGCGTCCCAGTGAGGGGCAGCAGGAGTATTTTAGGAGGGCAGACAGCGGCAGATGAGAGAGAGAGATGCATGAAGCTGTCTGTGTGTATCTGCGTGTCAGCGTGGTGTTTCTGAAAAGCAAACCTTTTGTGTACTGCTGAAAAGTGGCCTTATTGTGAACAATAAAAGAGCAACAATAAATTTCTACGTGTTTTCTCAAGCCGGCCCCAGTTTCCTCTTTTTCATAATTGTTACAGAAGGCTAAAAGCCAAAGTCTAAGAGTCTTTTTAGGGGCTGGGAAGTTCTGTATCATATGAGGGGTAGAGCCACAGACTCATGGGAAATATGCGTTTTTCACATGCAGGAATAAAAGAGACAGATCCACAGAGCACTATGTGCAAGAAAGCCCCTCTGACCACGTTCTCTGTTTTTTAGATGTCAAGAGAAAGCCATATTGGTTTGCTTTTAAAGGCTTATTTTCAATACCCACATTGTAAATAACATATTCATGCATGTTTCCATTTTCTCATTTTCTCAGTGACAACAATTTTTTCACTAAATTGTCTTTAGGCTTCGGCTTCATCTCGATGACCTTTCTCTTTCGTGCAAACATTTACTGACAGCATGGCTCTGATGAAGCGCTTGCTGATAATTTGAAAGCGCTTCTCCAATTTTCATGTGGTCTCCTGAGCGCTGGATGGTAGTGTTGGGTTCAAGTCCACCTTAGTTGAGTCCGATTCAAGTCTGAGTCGAGTCCGAGTCCAAAAGGTGCCAAGTCGGACTCAAGACAGAGCCCATAACAGGCCGAGTCTGAGTCGAGTCCGAAAGAATCTGTTCAAGAATCTGAAATAAAATTGTAACCGTAAACACAACATCAATATTTTAAGCTTATTTTAACCTTCACAACTAAGAAAAACAATTTGTCAACATAAATACTAAAAACAAATGATTAGTATCCTGCTGAACAAATTTCAAAGTGGTTTCAGAATGAAAACATATACTTTAGGTGTATGAAGACAAAACTGGCCTTCAACACGTATTGCGTTCTGTTGACATTGTTGAAATTATTTGTTGCTTTTCTCCTTCACTCAAATGTACACCAAAGAAAGTGAAATCTGCGTTAGTCATTATAACCAAGGTTATTATTGTTTCGAATTTTAATTTTGTTTTTTATTTCTACTTCATTTTCAGTTTGTCCATTCAGTTTTTATCTAAAATTAGGGGTGAAATACATTTAATGTAATTAATTAAATACATATAATGTGTTTAATACATTTAATAAATGTTAATATTAAAAAATTTAATAATGGCCATAAAATTAAATACAACAACATAAAATAAAAACAGAAAAGATCAGATACCATAAAAAAAAATAAAAAAATGTATATGCTACAGTACTACACTTCACACTTTTCAGTCCTCCTGCTGTGTCCAGGTGTAGCATACTTCCGTAAAATCAAGATCAAACTCACCTTGGGCTGACGTTTCATTCTTTTCACATTACATTTAGTATGGATAATAGGTGAATAGAGACATCTCCCCTCACTTATGTTCTTCATTGTATTTTCAGACTTTTTTTTGCCATTGAAACGCAAGTGCCAGTTTTACAGGTAACACACAGAGGTTGCGCTACAAATATGTGACGGACTGAGTTCTACAATTTCCATCATGGTCTATTTCATCTGTCATATTAGTTTAAATGTCCCTGATATGTAGTAAATTTGATTTGTCTCAATATAGTCAACATTTTCAGTTAGAAATTACTTTGCGTACTAAGCGTGAGTCCGAACTCGAGTACACCAACTCTACTGGATGGTGTGGCCTACACTGTGGCTGGATGGTGTGACTATTCCAGCAGGGACCTTAGGTGTCAAAAAATACATTATCAGCCTTGTTTACCCTGGGAGAGAACACATTTGCTATAATTATTATCATTTTCATCAAAGCAGGTGAAAGCTGATGAAAGCAGGTGTTGGTGTAATGCTATAAAATTACTGAGGACAGAGTGAGAGGGGCCTATTCATTAAAATTGGTTGAGTAATGAGTGAGTGATGGCCTAATTCTCTCTGTATAATTTCTTTCACTTTATCTCTCTATCTCTGCCCAGTATCATGGATGCTGAAAGACACCATGGCTACTTAAACTTACCACATTGAACTGAGTAGCTGATGAAGTCATATATTAACAAATGTGACTGTTGTTTCTTTACCAAAAGCATTTGGTAAACTGATACAAACAATAATAATAATAACTGATTTGTTTACACTTGAAAAAAAAAAAAAACACTTAATTTTTTATATAAGGATACTTGACATGTCATATTTGATGACATGCTGTACTCCATCTAAAACTATTCTGTTGAATTATTTTGTCATTATTATACATGCTGTTTTTATGTGTTCATATTATTTGAGACTACAAGCAATATTTGTACTTTTAAAAATCCATGTCACACCACATGACCATTCAAAATGAACTAGTGAATGCAATGTGATTAAAAATAGTGAAAAAATAAGATTGTTACAAGACCTCCTGTAATGTAAGGAGGGTACGTTTACCTTTACCTTTTCATTTACATTTATTTGTGAAAAGGTTCGTTGGGTGGAAAAGGAGGAAACAGGAAACTTGGGATTTCAACTCAAAGGTAGAACTTTAATTAAACAAACTAAAAATGGATTTTCAGCACAACACTAAGCAGATCACAGTCAGAATTCAATTCAGTCTTTTTCTGTCTGGTAGCTCTCTCTCCTTTCGTCTCTGGCATGGTCTCTTTTTATCACTCTCCCCAGTGCTAAATGCAGTCAGAAACAGGTGTTAGACATTATAGCACTCAGGTGATTGCACCCTTACTGCTTTCTCTCCGGGCGAACGCTTGACCACACCCCCGCCGCCACATATCCCCACCGCCTGACTCAGGCCGGGCAGTCATCCGGTCTGCCCACCACTCCCCCACATTTCTGGAAAGGAAGTCCGCGACTGCCATCTGCTCCCCAGCTCTGTGGACCACCTCGAACCTAAACAGCTGAAGAGCCAGATACCAACGGGTGATCCGCGCATTGGTATCTTTCATGCGGTGGAGCCATTGGAGTGGGGTGTGATCTGAACAGGCCCACCCCAACAGATAGTACCGGAGAGTGAGGATGGCCCACTTGATGACAAGACACTCTTTCTCAATGGTGCTGTACTTAGTCTCCCTCAGTGAGAGCTTGCGACTAATGTACAGCACCGGGCGTTCCTCCCCCTCCACCACCTGCGAGAGCACTGCCCCCAACCCCCTGTCTGAAGCGTCCATCTGTAAAATGAAAGGGAGAGAGAAATCAGGTGAATGTAAAAGCAGTCCACCACAAAGTACAGCTTTCACCTGCATAAATGCCTGTTGAGACTGCTCCATCCACTGGACCGGGTCTGGAGCTCCCTTTCTAGTGAGATCAGTCAGCAGGCTGGTGATGTCTGAATAATTAGGCACAAACCTTCTATAATTGCCAGCCCCAGGAACTGTCTCACCTCCTTTTTGGTCTTGGGTCTCAGGCAAGTCGCAATCGCCACAGTTTTATCAATTTGGGGACGCACCTGCCCGTGGCCCAAGTGGAAGCCCAGATACCATACATCCACCCATCCAACTGCGCACTTCTTGGGGTTTGCCGTGAGTCCCGCCCATCGCAGCAACCTCAGAACAGCCCTCAGATGCTGCATGTGACACTGCCAATCATTACTGTATATAATGATGTCATCCAGATAGGTAGCGGCATAAGCAGAGTGTGGTCTGAGGACTCGGTCCATAAGGTGCTGAAACGTAGCTGGGGCCCCAAACAAACCAAACGGAAGTGTCACAAATTGGTGTAAGCCAAATGGTGTGGAGAAGGCCATTTTTTCTCAGGACATTGGTGTTAAGGGGATCTGCCAATGACCCTTTGTCAAATCCAGTGTCAAGTAAAAGCAAGCTGTGCCCAGCCTTCGAGCAACTTATCAACACGAGGCATTGGGTATGCATCAAATTTAGACATGCATTGACTTTCCTATAAACCACACGGAACCGTACAGACACGTCGCTTTTAGGAACTAGAACAACCGGGCTGGACCAATCACTGTGGGATTCCTCTATTACTCCCATATCGAGCATTGCATCTAATTCTTCCCAAACTATTTTCTTTTTGTGCTCAGGCAGTCGGTAGGGACAGCTACGTACCACTACCCCAGGCGCAGTCTTGATGTGGTGCTGGATGAGGTTTGTAAAACCCGGCAGAGTAGAAAAACGTCTGCATATTCTTTCTGCAACTTGGCAGCCTCTGTGACATGATGTGAGAGGTGGTCTCCACAAGTGACCGGGACAACATGATTGGCATTTACGTTCACATCCGGTCCGAGCTCTGCCCTCTCCGGAACTACCATTGCCAACGTCACAGGGACCGCCTCCCTCTATAATTTCAGGAGGTTGAGATGGTATATTTGACGTGCGTCACCTCTATCTGTTCGTTTTACCTCATAATAGAGATATCCCACTCGTCGTGTGAACTCAAAGGGCCCTTGTCACTTGGCGAGTAATTTAGAGCTTGATGTGGGGAGTAATACGAGCACTTTATCTCCCGGTGCAAATTCCCATGGCAGAGTACCCATGTTATACAGTCGGCTTTGATGTTCCTGAGCTTAGAGCAAATTCTCCTGTGTTAGTTGA
This sequence comes from Myxocyprinus asiaticus, assembly GCF_019703515.2. Lineage (NCBI taxonomy): Eukaryota > Metazoa > Chordata > Actinopteri > Cypriniformes > Catostomidae > Myxocyprinus > Myxocyprinus asiaticus. The sequence goes on along the minus strand of NC_059349.1, from coordinate 18,837,547 downwards.
CCCAAAGTGTGGAGTTTTGCTCTAAGATCAAGAACGTATTGAATTTCATTTTTACTGTTTGAAGGTCCCTCCTCCCAAGCTCCCTGTATGACGTCAAGCATGTCGCACGGCCACCGTCCATACAGCAGCTTGAATGGGGAAAACCCTGCGGAGGCTTGTGGGACCTCTCGAACTCCAAATAACAGGGGTTTGAGCCATTTATCCCAATTTCTAGCATCCTCGTGCATGTACTTACGAATCATATTTTCAGGGATTTATTAAATCGTTCCACCAACCCGTCTGTTTGTGGATGGTAAACACTGGTGCGAATCAATTTAATTCCCAATAATTCATACAGTTAGTGTTTGTGACATAAATGTAGTGCCTTGATCAGTGAGGATTTCTTTTGGAATCCCCATTCGGGAGATTATTCTGAAGAGTGCCTCCGCAACACTACATGCTGAGTTGTTGCGCAGAGGCACTGCTTCCAGATATTGCTTTGCATAGTCCACCAGAACTAATACAAAGCAATGTCCGTGTGCTGTCCACTCTAATGCCCCGACGAGGTCCATGCCAATTCTTTTGAAGGGGACCTCGATTAACGGAAGGGGGCACAATGGTGGAAATATCTGAAAATTCTCTAAGGACGGGAGTGGCCAAAGCCTCCCCCTCCCTTACATCATCCTGACGAGGAGCTGACAAAGACCACCCGGCTCTGCCTCCCCTGCCAAGACATTTCACATCTAACAACTTTCTCGCAGGACCCATCCACACATATTTCCTTTAATATATTTTTAAATTCCAGCCAATTAGTTCCCAAATTAGTGGATGGGTGAGGTGAGAACTAACCACAGCCTCCACTCTATGCTTTTGTCCCTGAAATATAATAATGAGTGTCACTACAGGATAATTGTGAAAATCCCCATGCACACACCTCACCCTCACCCTTTTGCTTGTGCCCAAAGCCTCATCTTGAACCAAACCTTGGTGTATAGTGGTCTGGTTGCAGCCCATATCCACCAAGGCTTGACGTGTACTCCCCTTGACACTCACCAGTATTCTGTACGCTCCGTCTCGATCGGGGGCAGACCATGGAGTCCCCGCAACTCCAGCAGGCTGCACCTGTGTTGGTGGGTACATCCACCTGAGGGGGAGAGTGACGAGACACTGGGGCTACCGGCAGCGGGACAAACCCCCACAAACGGGGAACTGGCTTCAGCGGCACATTTCCACACCTTTGGGGAACTGGGATAGGCTGCAGTAGAGGGACAGAGTAGGGGGGGACACAGTGGGAGGAGAGAGAGAGTGGGAGGGCTCTTCCGCCCTCTGATACACCAACATATGGTCCTCCGCCAGTTGGATGGCCTCTTCCAGCGATGCCAGGTGGTGGCACTGGACCCACTCCACCATTCTTTGGTAGACAACGGATAAGCTGTTCCTGTACCACAAGATTGATGACTCCCTCGGCGTCACAGTCCTCAGCCAGCAGCCACTTCCGGCAGGCGTCCATCTTCACTGAAGAGTTGGAAGAGTTGTCTGTATTGTTCAGGGCTGCAACCAACCCGCTGCAGGATGGCCTTCCTCAGAGTGTCATACACCAGGAGACTTGCTGCCAGTAGTTGTTGCACCATGAACTGAGCTTCCCTGAACAACAGTGGGATAAGTCTGGCCACCCACTGAGCACACGGCCAGACCCAGATCTTGGCCGTCATCTCGAACAAATCCAAGAAGGCTTCGGGATCATCTTCTGCCCCATCTTCATGAGGGTGACAGGAGGCATGGGGGCTGTTGGGTCCGGGGTCGTGGCCTGGGCTTTCTCCTGGTGCAGTAGGCTCCGGATCACGTGCAAGTCCTCTGCTTGGGCTTGGAGCACCTCCTGGAATCGGCGTTCCTGGTCCTGGCATAGCTCAAGCAGGGCCTGATTTTGCGCATGGTGCAGATGACTACCGCCAACTGTGAGGACTCCATGCTGGTGAATTTCTTCCAATATCTCTGGTTTCCACACCAGTGTGAAAAGGTTTGTTGGGTGGGAAAGGAGGAAATGGGAAACTTGGGATTTCAACTCAAAGGTTGAACTTTAATTAAACAAACTAAAAATGGCTTTTCAGCACAACACTCAGCAGATCACAGTTAGAATTCAGTTCAGTCTTTTTCTGTCTGGTAGCTCTCTCTCCTTTCATTTCTGGAGTGGTCCATTTTTATCGCTCTCCCCAGTGCTTACTGCAATCAGAAACAGGTGTTAGACATTATAGCGCACAGGTGTGTGCACCCTTACCACTTTCTCTCTCTCTCTCTCCGGACAAACGCTCGACCACGCCCCCGCAGTGACATTATTTTTAATTTAAAGAAGAAGAAAAAAAAACTTTACCTATGTACAGGTCTTATCTTCCAAATTCTATAACACGAAAACAAACCATGCATAACCTTTCCAATGTAAATATAATTAAATTAGAAATGCATGCAAGACTCCTCCATCAACATTGACATTTTAGAAGGTTAACTGTCAGGCCATTTGCTCATTAATTATACCTTTTCAAACTCAAAGGTAAAATGAAATTAAAAGTATATTAATTGCTGCCCAAATGAACCTGATATTAACTCTGATTCCAAGATTTGTTTTAAGACGTTGGGTCATGAGGTTAAACTTTTTGTATTTTGTTTCTTCATTTGACCAAAAATCTAATGGTTTGCCTTGTCTTTGCTCCAAGTGAAAAAGTTTGAATGAACCTCGTTTTTGAGAAATTCTTGATAAAAGGAAAATGTCAAATAGAATAATTTGCATATTTTCCTATTAGGAATGATTGCGCTGAATATCGACTTTGAAAATCACTCTATTCTAGTAAAAATGTGTAATTACATGGCTTGCTTGATGAATAAACCCTTTCTTTCCTATGTTTTTTTTTTCTTCCTAAATTAATATGTATGAGAAGGGCTGTAAAATCTGTTCATGGCTTTCTCAATAAATAGGTACCATTACAGAACTTCAAATGATAAAGAATATGTCAGCCTTTAAACTGCATATTGCTTTTACCCAGGAGACAAAGTTTGTACTCACATTCATTGCCTCAACTTCTTTTATTACAAAAAGCAATTATATTCCACATGATGTTTGCACTCAGAATACTGGGTCATTTTTCTATTATGCCATTGGGTTGATAAAAACTTATCAAGATGCTTGAAACTAGCACACATGTGGTGGTGATTTTAGTGGCCATTTAAGGTGTAGACAACATTAATTGATCATATGACGTTATTAATGAATGGCTCTACTTACTTATATACATGTTCTTCATGTTCTGATTTGTTCTTGCTGCCGGGTGAGGATATAAAGAAACAAAAGAACTACAAAATCCAAACTAGGAAGTGCAAACATTTCAGCCGTTCATATATTAGCACATTTATTTATTTATTCAAAGACATTTATTTAGAAGAAGATATCTGAAGATTAGAAAAAATGACATACTTTCATGTTTGAAGATTTAGCCAGTCTTAACTGTTTTCACTAAAAGATAGTCATGTAAATGCAAATATTACATGCATACAGCTCTGCAAAGAGATTTCTGAGGAAAATGTTAATAAGTCATGTGTTCTGGGATGTCACAGCCTGTATTACCCAAAGCCCCTGAAGGTGAAATAAGAGCATGCAAGAGGTACAACAGGGCAACCAGGAAATATTTGAGGGTCTCTTGTAAGGAATAAGGATAATGAAATGATGCCTCTGAATTAATCATGAGAAATCACACAAACCCCTCAGAAGTTTTGTAAGTAATTATGGAATTAAAGTGTTTACTGACAGGTCATCGGAGGTACTCTATGCTTATCCCTGACAATGAGGAACATTTTGATACCCCTCTACTTGCCTCATTTGGGCTGATTATATACACTTAATATTATTATAAATTTTTTAGATTGTCCTTTATGAGTAACGACTTGAGATGTGAGCAGGCTCTACTGAATGACTGTTGAATGGAGGTTATAATATATTGTCTGGCGTGGCAGCTTTGAAGTTGCATTCTTAAGAATAATGAGAAATGACTCACCTTCTCTGGTCCTCTCATCTTCAGCTGTATCAATGCAGCAGACATGAAAGTTACAGCTATTCTGGCTAAAGAAGTATTCAGCAGATGTGTTAATAACATTGATGCAAACTAATGAGAGGTGAAAAGGGTGAATCATATCAGGTGTTACAGGTGTATATTTACAGTTGATTTGTTGTATTTAAATATATATATATATATATATATATATATATATATATTAGATTTAAAGAAGTTTAAACTTAAAGTACCCATTTAAAGTAATTTTATAAGTAAAATATAGAAAATTGTACCAAACTATTGAGAAAATTAGCTTAAAGGTGACTTTAGCCAAAGGAGGAGGAGTTTGCATCCCTGTAATAAAGGAACACATATGCAAGCCCACACATTTACACATACAAAAGTTTGAATGTAAAGAAACAAAGAAACATGAGAAATGAGCATCTGGTCTTATGACACTGCGCATATAAGTCAGATACTTTCTTTTGTGGTGCACAAAGGCACACTCAGTATTTTTTTCCCCTCATTATGTGCACTCACATAAGATGAAGACTCCAGTCATATCAGTGGCTGTTTTGTTTTAAATGGACGTTAACATTTTCTCATGATGGCAAAACATCAACCATTAAAGTGTAACACTGTAATGATGAGGAGGCGGAAGCCGAGGAAGAATCCATATGCGGATGTTTATTCAAACAGTCCATCAAAATCCAAACAGTGTCAGAAAAACAGGCAGTGAGGTCAAAAACACAGTAAAGCAGTCCAACCAGGCAAACAGGCAAAAGGGGAGATCCAAAAGAGAAGTCAAAACAAACAGGTCAAAACACTAGGCAATAAGGCAATGATATAAACGCTTGGCAAGGCAGATGATCTGGCAATACTTCGCAATATGGGAATGAGCATGCATGGCTTATATACTAGGCAAACAGGAAATGACATTACAGGAACTGATGTGGCAGGAAACAGGAAGTGACAGTTCAGAATTCAGGTGAGGGCTCCCTCTGGTGGGCAGGAGACCGCTCAGATGTTACAGAACCCCCCCCTCTAGGAGTGACTCCTGGCGCTCGGCGTGGACGTCCCCGTGGTCGTGGCGCTGGGCGGTCTGGCCTGGCTTGATGAAATTCCTCTATGAGTGAGGGGTCCAGAATATCAGAAGCAGGTATCCATGATCTCTCCTCAGGCCCGTATCCCTCCCAGTCCACCAGGTATTGGAGCCGACCCCCTCTACGCCTCGAGTCCAGCAGCATGTTCACCCTATAAGCTGGCGATCCGTCAATGTCCAGCGGAGGCGGTGGTTCTTGAGACTCAGCGTTGGGATCAGCATTCAGGTAGACCAGTTTGAGGAGCGAGACATGAAATGATGGAGAGATGCGGTAGTTAGCAGGAAGCTCAAGCTGATATGTAACCTCATTTATCTGTTTTACGATTTTGAATGGGCCAACATAGTACCTTGGGCTGAGCTTCCTGCTCGGCAGACGTAACTTGATGTCCCTCGTAGAGAGCCAGACCCTCTGTCCCGGTTGGTAGCGAGGATGTGGGTGCCGTCTTCGGTTAGCCTGGAGTTCTTGCCTTCGTACGGCTCTTTGAAGATGGACATGAGCACTATCCCATACCCTCTCGCTACGACGTATCCAGTCGTTGACCGCGGGAACAGACGAAGGTTCGCCAGACCACGGAAACAAAGGAGGTTGATATCCTAGCACGCATTGGAATGGGGTTAGTCCTGTAGAGGCATGGGTTAATGAATTCTGTGCATATTCTGCCCATGGCAAGAACTCTGCCCACCGATTCTGTTCCCGGCTACAGTATGTTCTCAGATATCTACCGATTTCTTGATTCAGTCTCTCGACTTGACCGTTTGACTGGGGGTGATATCCTGACGTCAGACTCACATTGATGTCTAATTGTCGGCGGAAGGCTTTCCACACCTGAGATGTGAATTGAGTCCCCCGATCAGAGACAATGTCTTCAGGTAAACCATAGATGCGGAAAACCTGGTGAAACAGGGCTTGAGCCATTTCCATGGTGGTTGGCAGACCCTTGAGGGGAATAAGATGGCAAGACTTGGAGAATCTATCAATGATGACAAGAATTGTTGTGAAATTTTCGGATGGAGGGAGATCAGTAACAAAGTCTATTGACAGGTGAGACCATGGACGTTGCGGGATGGGTAGTGGTTGCAGAAGGCCAGATGGCAGTTCCTTGGGGGTCTTCAATTGTGCACAAACTTGGCAGGCTTTCACGTAATCAGTTACATCTCTGTTCATCGTTGACCACCAGAAAGCGTTGTGGATTAATTTGATTGTGTGTGAGATACCTGGATGACCTGAGGTGATGGAGGTATGAACCCATTGCATGACCCGTTGTCGTAGTTCCTGGGGAACATATTGTTTGTTCGGGGGGCACATAGCAGGCGGAGGATTTTGCTGCGTGGCTCTTTGGATCTCCTCCATGATGTCCCAGTTCACAGGAGCGATAATTACAGAAGGGAGAATGGGTTCAGGAGAATGAATTTGGAAAGGAGGGTCATGGCGTCTGGAGAGGGTGTCTGCCTTGCTATTCTTACTTCCTGGGCGATATGTCACAGTAAATTGGAATCTTGAAAAGTACAGTGACCATCTGGCCTGACGTGAGTTTAGTCTCTTGGCACTCTTTACATACTCAAGATTTTTGTGATCGGTGATAACCTGGAACGGGTGAATGGCTCCCTCCAACTAGTGTCTCCACTCCTCTATTGCAGCTTTCATGGACAGTAACTCCTTATTTCCAACATCATAGTTTCTTTCGGCAGAAGTGAGTTTTCTTGAAAAAAAATGCACACGGGTACAACTTAGCTGGTTGACCCTGACGCTGTGACATTACTGCTCCAATTCCGCAGTCAGATGCATCCACCTCCACTACAAATGGGAGGTTAGGGTCAGGGTGTTTCAGGATAGGTGCCGAAGTAAAACTTGACTTGAGTTTTGTGAAGGCGATGGTGGCTTTGTTTGTCCACTTTACCTTGGATGGTTTCCCTCTCATAAGAGACGTCAAAGGAGAGGCGATCATGCTGTAATTCCTGATGAAACGCCGGTAGAAGTTGGCAAAACCTAGAAATCTTTGAAGTTCCTTGATTGTGGATGGTTGGGGCCATTCTGTGACTGCCTGGATCTTGGTAGTGTCCATCTCCACTCCCTGATGACTTATGTGATATCCCAAGAATGTTGTTTTCTGAACATGGAACTCACATTTCTCAACTTTTACATAGAGTTGATGCTTAAGAAGACGAGAGAGGATGTTTTGGACATGTTCAATGTGTTCAGCTTCCGACTTTGAGTAAATCAGGATATCGTCAATGTAGGCAATAACATACTGGTTCAAGATGTCACTGAAGATATCGTTAATGAATGACTGAAACACAGCTGGCGCATTGGCTAGCCCAAACGGCATCACCAAGTACTCATAGTGACCTCTGGTGGTGAGAAATGCAGTCTTCCACTCATCACCTTCCTTAATCCGGATGAGATTATAAGCACTTCTTAAGTCTAACTTGGTGTATATCTTTGCTTCACGAAGTTGTTCCAGGGCAGCAGGAACAAGAGGGAGCGGATAGCGGAATTTTACCATCACATTGTTAAGTCCACGATAATCAATGCATGGTCGTAGACCTCCGTCCTTCTTCTCAACGAAGAAGAAACCTGCTGCTGCTGGTGAGGTTGAAGGTCGAATGAATCCAGAGTTAATAGCCTCTTCGATTTGTAATCTTCCATGGCTTGAGATTCTTGAGTGGGTAGACTTTACTCTTAGGTGGCATGGCATTGGGCAGAAGGTCGATGGTGCAGTCCCAGGGGCGGTGTGGTGGTAGCTGTGTAGCTTTGGATTTGCTGAATACCTCCAAGTAGTCGTGATAGCAGGCAGGAATTTTGGGACTGGGGGCAGTGAACGGACTCTCAACACTCGTGGCGAGACATGGTCTTGGCATATTGATGTTCATGCAATGGGTGAGGCAGAATTTGGACCAGTGAGGCAGTTCTCTATGATACCATGATAGTACAGGATCGTGAACAGATAACCATGGATATCCAAGGATGATTTCATACCTGGGTGAGTCAATGATGTAGAGTGATATGTTTTCACTATGGAACAGACCAATCTGTAGCTGTGCAGGTGCAGTTTGTTGGGTGATACCTCCCTCAATGGGTTTATTGTTGACATTAGTGATGCAAATTGTGGGAACACAAGGTAACGTAGGTAGACTGTATTTCTTGACAATATCTTTGTTGATCAAATTCAGAGCAGCACCAGAGTCAATCAACGCAGTCAAGGTAATGGGACCGTTCTTTGTAGTCAGCTGAACAGGAATCAACAACGATTTTGAAATCTGAAGAGAGCATTGATTAACACTCCCCTGTCTGGTAGTAGTGGTGGCTCTCCCGACTTTGTGTGGGCACTCGACGTTACGGTAGCCTGCTTCACCGCAGTAAAAACACAGATCATGTTAGCAGCGTTGAGTTCTCTCTTCATCAGATAGATGTGCATAGCCTATTTGCATGGGCTCTTGGTTGACGGTTGGTATAGTGAGGAAGTGTGTGTGAGGCAGATGAGCAGATTTCCTCTTAGGATTGTTTCTCAACAGGTTATCTATCTTGATGGCCATAGTAACAAACTCAGAGAACGTTAAATCCTCACCCTTGCAGGCCAGTTCCGTCTGAAGCTCAAGGTTTAAACTCTGTTTGAAAACAGCCCTTAGAGACACATCATTCCATCCACTTTGAGCGGCAAGGGTTCTAAATTCAATAGCGAAATCTGCCGTGGTACGGTTGCCTTGAGACATGTGTAACAATTGTGTGGAAATATCCTTTCCACCCTCAGGATATTCAAACACATCTCTGAGTAGTTGTAAGAAGTATGCAAAGGAGGGACGAAACTGTGAATCCGTCTCCCAAACCGCTGCAGCCCAATCAATCGCCTTACCAGATAACAATGACATCAGAAAAGTGCATTTACTTGCTTCACTTTGAAACTGATCGCTCTGGCTTTCAACATAAATGCGTGCTTGTCTGATAAAACCACGACATTGTCCTGCAGAGCCATCAAACTTGTCTGGCAACGCCAGTCTTACCGTTGGTGGTGTAGCCGAAGGAAGCGATCGAATATAGTGGGTCAAATGATCGTTTGCCAACTGCAGTTTGTTGAGCTGCTCTTGGTAGTTCTTCAGAATTTCGCTCTGATAAGCGAACGCCGCTTGAAGCTGAGAAACTTCCACTGGATTCATAGTAGGCGAAGTATTCTGTAATGATGAGGAGGTGGAAGCAGAGGAAGAATCCATATGCGGATGTTTATTCAAGCAGTCCATCAAAATCCAAACACAGTGTCAGAAAAACAGGCAGTGAGGTCAAAAACACAGTAAAGCAGTCCAACCAGGCAAACAGGCAAAGGGGAGATCCAAAAGAGAAGTCAAAACAAACAGGTCAAAACACTAGGCAATAGGGCAATAGGGCAATAGGGCAATAAGGCAATAAGGCAATAAGGCAATAAGGCAATAAGGCAATAAGGCAATAAGGCAATAAGGCAATAAGGCAATAATATAAACACTTGGTAAGGCAGATGATCTGGCAATACTTCGCAATATGGGAATGAGCATGCATGGCTTATATACTAGGCAAACAGGAAATGACATTACAGGAACTGATGTGGCAGGAAACAGGAAGTGACAGTTCAGAATTCAGGTGAGGGCTCCCTCTGGTGGGCAGGAGACCGCTCAGATGTTACAAACACTTGCAAATTTTATTTTGCTTGAAAAACGTTTAATTTACTCATAATGCAAGGCTATTTTTGAATGGCCATCAGTAGGAAAATGGTGTAGTTCCACCATCTACAAGTAGGGTCTAACATGCCAGCCAACCAGTGGCCCCCTGTTTGCCGCCATATTGAGATCACGTGACCAGCTGAATGCTACTCATTTCATATCTGTAATCACTTGTTATTACACACTTTCACTTTAACTGAATAAATGAATCATGGGTGATTGCTATTAGAGCATTTTTTACAATTGTACTGGCAACTGAAATAATTTGCTTTTGTGTGATGCTGCATCCATGCCACTATTTGTCAGTATAAGTCAAAAATAACTGCCTCTAAAATTACTGTCCTATTGGCCAGCACAACATAAACAATAAACTGAGTAATCTATTGCTACCTTAGCCGAAATAAACTGTTGATTTTACATTATTGTTGACATCAAATTAAAAATCCATCCCACTTGCATATTCTGTCATTCAATCTGCTTAAAATACTAGCAAGGCCATTTGTACATTAGCAATTTTAAATTGTTCTAGGATGCCCAGTTGGAGCCTTATGGTGTTGAGGGGGTCTTTGATCATCACTTAGTTTACATTGCTAGGCAGTCAGGCTCTATCAGAAGTCACTCAACCTGTTTTATGTGCTCCACTGGCTTCTTGTTGCAGACATAGCCTCAGGAAAGTAGACTGGCACCTGTGTTTCTCTGGAAAAACATGCGTGCACTCCTCTCTTTATAAAGGTCTTTATTGAGTGTAAACACTTCAATCACAAAAGAGAACCATGCACATTATAGCCCAAAGCATTATCAGAAAGATCATTTTCATTTACTTTTTGGTGTTTAGATTTTGTAAATTAGTAGACTAATTTGCAGACTTTGTAGATGTAAATTCCACACAATATTACAATGTTGTTTGGAGTCTTTCAGTATTTCAGTCTTAATATCACTTTAATTTAATCTCATGCCTGGCATACACTATTGTGAATAATTATTGTGGTTTTATAAATTGTAATACTTTCATGAAATATCTGCGAGAAGAGGAATTATTCAGAAGTTTAAATAATGAATCATATTAATGTGGTGTAATCATTTTTCAAGGTAAAAATGGTGTGACTATACATCAGAGTAGAATGCGAACTACTACATGAAATCAGTATTTTGATTGATTGCAATGGATTCTGATGATGACATAGATAATCTGTATCAGTTTATGACACACTGGCTATTACTCCAAATACTTGAACAGCACATGCCCATTGTAGTCAAACACTGCCTAAAGTCCTCCCACTTGTTCTCTTTAAGGTTTTACAGTCCATTGCTGCCTTTTACTTTACGTAAACCACTCTTAAAACTAACTGCTTAACACAACACATAATAAAAACGAATGAGTCATACATTCAAGTTGATGTGTTAGGTTCCATTTATGGGCCATGAATAATCTCTCGGAGGTGTAGAGAGAAGGCGATCACGACATGCAATGAGAAGTGGACTGCTTTACTAAAAACGTTCAGATAGAATACATTTTTCTAAGAAAATCAGGTTTGTTCTACTAACAGAACAATGTCAGGAAATTGTATTGTAAAACTATGTGCATGTTAGTAGCTCAGATTAAGGGATTGTCTGTTAATAAAGAGAGAGAGAGAAAAAAAGTTGCTTTTTTTATTACATGACCATTATATTTGTGATGGTGTATTTTGTATGTATTTTAAATGGGGTTAAGAATTAAATTGGTAAATGCTAGAAATGCCTCTTTATGTTGTCCCCAATATCTTGATCCATCTACATTGTATGTACATCTACATAAATAATTAAATAGATTAGTATTTTATTGATTTATTAATTTATTAATTTAAACAGCAAAAATTTTCAATAGCTCTGCAATGTGAAAAATTAGCCAGAAAACATCTTTCCTCCTTATGGATTTTTAACTTTTTACCTGTTTTGCATTTGTTATCCAGCATTGTGCATCATTCTGGTTGCTGATAACTTTGTGTTGATGTCTCCAGTGCTGTAAGAAGTGTCATGTCCCCACTGCTCATAGACGTTCTCTAAGGCAGAACACAGGGATGTCAAGGACCCCCCATCTGTGGCAGATATGCAGGCAGATGGTTGGGATAATTACTTAATGCCTGAGGAAGATATTCATGCAGCCCGCCACATGAAGAAACATTATTATAGATTGAAAATGTCTTAAGGTGGACCACAGGGGTGGCACACATACAGGAAATGCACAGAAAAGAGTATGACTATCATAGCAGAAAGGACAAAGTGTTTCTTTGGCATTGGTGAACAGTTTGATGCAAACGAGAAAAATAATATAATTTTAATACATTTTTAAAGGAATAGTTTACATAAATGTCATCATTTAGTCACCCTCATATAGTTCCAAACACGTTTGACTTTCTTTCTTCTGCAGAATACAGAATCAAGCAGATTAAGCAAAACGTTAGTCTCAGTCACCATTCACTTTCGTTATACATTGTTTCATACATTGTAAGTGAATGGTGACTGAGGCTGCATAACATCTCATTCTGTGTTCCAAGGAAGAAGTCATATAGGTTTGGAAACAACATGAGAGGAAGTAAAGGCCGAAACATACTCTATGCAAGTATGTAAACACAAATGTGAGCACTTGGCCACCACGTTGCTAACGCACGGTCAATGTTCATTATGGAGTTGCCATGGAGGAAAAAACCTCAGTAATCAAGGGGGGCCATAGAGTTACTGTCAGATGTCTGTGCCATTAAACTAGATGTGTTATTATTCTGGTAAGTTGTTATAAATATATTGACTTTAACTTACTTGCTCAGCAGTATTGTCTTCAAACTGTTGCTCCACCATGACAGTAGTTGAGTTAAAAAAGAAAACTCACCATAGAAGTGAACTAATCTTGCTATAGCGCCCCTTGTGGCAACGTTGAGAATGCAACGCGTACTTGTGTTATGAATTGCAGTCTACCACATTTGGGAACACAATTGCCGAAATCAAAATGATGTAGATAGAAGCATCTCCGTTCATGTACTTGCGTAGAGTATGTTTTGGCCTTAAATTATAAGAGAATTTTCATTTTTTAGTGAACAAACAGTTAAAATTCTCCTTTTTCATCAGTCAAATTGAAGTACTTTTCTAATGTTATCAAGCAGCAAATTACATCAAGGGGATGGCATGGAATTAATGCAATTTCTTCAAAGTTTTCAGAAAGAATCAAGAGGCGACATTAAGAGCCTCCTCTCTAGAGCTGTGTTTATGGTATGGGTGCAGTAGAGAATTCTCTTCTTACTGAGGGGAATAGATGTGAGAGGCCGTAAGTACATTAACTGAGCTCCTGGACATGCCTCACTTTACTTTGAGAACTTGATGCATCCTCAGTGGGACATCTATAATGAATCATTGAACACTGAACTACTTCAAAGCACTCCATTTACCTATTGAGTTTTACAACACTTCTTTAGAATTTAAACATTTTAAGAAAAAACTAACTGATACCACTGTGGGACAGAATAAAAACAGACCTTGCTATCACACACTGGGGGGGATTCACTAAGAATGAATTGCTCCTACTGAGAGCACCAATTATTTGTACTTTACGCGTTGTTTCAGCGCACAATTCACCAAAGGAATTATGCAGATCCAACAACTGCAGAAACATGCCCAAACAATTAGTGCTGAACGTAATTTGCACATCGCAATTCCCCAGATGGTTCTGAGTTTTAGGTTGTGGAGGATTCAGCAGGCAACCACAATCTAGCAGTGCTGGAAACAAATATGTATTTTTCATTTAAATCCATTTATTGCCTGCTTTCCGCTGGTGGTAATAGCGTAACATTAACTGCGCCATGCAAATAGCTTAGAGTTTTGTGAATAAGGAGCATTCTATAATAAGATTAATTTGTGCAGAAAGGTGTGCTTGGCTGAAAGTAACAACAATGGTTTTATTTAAATACATGAAATGCTTCATTTAATTTTGTCGCAGCACTATGTCAGCACATTTAGCGCATAGTTAAGATGGATTGCAGGTAATTAGTGAATAAGATGCAGGTTTTTGCACTAAAACACCACAGGCAAAAAGGTGCAACTGTTTACACCACCAGGTGATGTATGTAGCTCAGGTCAGAACAAACAATTTGCTGTTAGACCTGACACATTTATTTCAGCATAGAATAAAACTAAGTTGCAGGAAGGTGTCTACTCTAATCTCAGTAAAATAACTTAGAAAATAAATTACAGGGGTTTAAGAGTGCTTATATTAGAGATCATATGAGTGATTTAATGAGCCAGAGCACAGACCTCCAATTACAGCAACACCTGATTGCCACATTGGATCCTGCAACATTTATTAAATACTCCTGAGTGACTGCTCAGTATCTGATAAATAAGTCAAATTTAATTAAATTCTCCAGACTTGTGGTGATTTGTGTACACATGTCCATTCATTTAATTAACGGCACTATAATTTCTGCATAATAGACTGGGTGGAAACTTCAACAAAGGTGACAAAACAGACATTTTAATTTGCCGTGTTACTCATTTGAAGATAATTACTTAAACAGGTGTTAAGTCAAAGAGTCTTTCTTTTGTTGCCCCAATCTGCATGCAGTAATTGCTTCAAAACTAACAGATTGTTTACACTTCATTTCAGAGGACCATAAAAAAGAGGAAAAACATATTGCCCTACGGAAGCAAATCTGGCCCATTGCTTATCCACGAAGGATAGTGTACAGCTTTTCAGATCAATGAAGATGTTCAATCAAGATAAAGCCTGGTTCACATCCCATTCGCTCATGCATTTCACCTGCATTGTTCTCAAAGCGAAGTCAGTTTTCTTTACAAAGTGTGAGTGTATTATCATTTAAATTCACCATTTCAAACTCTGGTGTTGTTTTGGTAGTATCTGATCAGTGGTGCTTGCTAATGCAAGCAGCACTATTACTATTGCTCATACAAGGATTAGGGAACCTGCTAACATTCACAAGAGCTGAAGCGTTGTTTGTTAACATTTGTTCAAAGTTAGGCCTACTGTACAGTTTTTTTTTTTTTTTTACTATAGGCTATATCATATAAAAGGTCTAAGCCTCAGGCATTGATGTTAGACCACTGTTTTACAATAGAAATGTTACGGCCAGAGTAATTTCTATGCTATTATTATACATGTCCATTTTCCACTGAATTAAGAAATATGATCCACTGACACGCTCTAATACTCTCATATGGGTATTTCCAGACCTCCAGGAAGCTAGAAGTTGCCCTAGACTACTTCATTTCTTATTAAAAATATGGTCAAGAGAAGAAGGAAGTTACAACATCATGCCTACCTCAGCAGTGATGTGCACAGACCTTAGCAGGGGCAGAGGCGAAAGGACATGGACAGAGTGTGAAGAGAATCTGCCATTATTAGTTGTGTTTGGATGTGCTGTAGTAAAGACACCTCCGCTTAAATCTCTACGCTCTTAAAGGTACATTTGTGAAGGGCACCTTTAGATTTATGAACGAAAGGGGCATAAAGTAGCCCCCGTTCTGTGCACGTCAGTGTACCTAAGTGCCCACATGATAGGGACAACCAGACCATAGTAGGATAAATTAAGTATTAAGCATAAAACTAATGAGTTAACTGTTGAAAACTTGTTGTAAATAAATAGACAAATACAAAAAGATATGGGTTGTAAATGTTTATTGACTGTTCTGGAGCTGTCAGTGCAGAAGAGCTGCAAATCTGCCATCAGGTGCACACTGGAAATTCTATAAATAAAACTTCTTTCTGCCTCATTTTATGAATAGAATACACATGAAATCAGTAAAATACACTGCTATAATAACTCGATTATGATTGGAAGTAAAATATATGTACTATATTAAGTGTATTTTTTCTGCATTTATGATGCTAATGCTAACGGCTAATGCTATATGCGGCCAGAATATCATCACATGGACTTCTTTGATACAGAACATTATCAGACTTGTGGCTTTAGCTCCTTTGTGTCTATACATCAAGAAGATCAGTGTCATATATTATTTCATATAAAAACAGTGGCAAGAACCCTTTGGAATTACCTGTGTTTATGTATAAATTTGTCTTAAAATCAGGTTACAATAATGAACAAACACATTCTGTTTTAACTAATAACAAAAAATATTGTATTGTTCTTGTCCATATTGAATACATCATTCAAACATTCACAGTGTAGGTTGGAAAATGTACGTGAACCCCTAGGCTAATGACATCAACAAAAATTAATTAGAGTCAGGAGTTGGCAAACCTGGCATCCAATTAATGAAACAAGATTAGAGGTGTGAGTTAGAGCTACTTTGACTTTTTGAACATTTTGAGTTTGCTATTCACAAGAAGCATCTGCTGACGTGGACCATGCATCACAAAAAGAGATCTCAGAAGACCTACAATCAAAAATTGTTGCTTTGCATAAAGCTGGAAAGGGTCACAAAGTTATCTCAAAGAGCATAGATATTCATCTGTCTGCAGTTAGACAAATTGTCTATAAATGGAGACGATTTAGTACTGTGGCTACTCTCCCTAGAAGTGGCCGTCCAGTCAAGATTCCTCAAAGGGCACACCGCAGAATACTCAGTGATGTAAAAAATGAACCCTAGAGTGACAGCTGAAGCCTTTTAGGAATCATTGGAACTGGTTAACATCTTTGTTTCTGTGTCTGCTATATGGAAAACATTAAACAGGCATGGTGTCCATGGCAGGACACCATGAAGGAAGCCTCTGCTTTCCAACCAAAACATTTCTGCAAGCCTGAAGTTTGCCAAAGACCACTCTGGCACTCCACAATGCTACTGCTGCCAAAGGAGGATCAACCATTTATTAAATCGAAGGATTCACTTACTTTTTCCACAGCACTGTGAATGTTTAATGGGATGTGTTCAATAAAGACATGAAAGACTATAATTGTTTCTGTGTTGTTAGCTTAAGCACATTGTGTTTGTCTATACTTGTGACTTTGATGAAGGTGAAATCGCTTTTTTATGACCACTTAATTCAGAAAACCAGCTAATTCCAAAGAGTTCACATACTTTTTATTTCTCACTGCATGTTATGGAAAAAAACTTTACAATAAATTGTAGCTTTTCTAACTATTTTTCATCAGGACTTTTATTAATTCTGACCTTTGGAAAACAAACTTGCATGTGTCTACCTTAAAAGAGACCAAAATTATTTTTGTAATACAAATGTGTGATGAACTACGGCCCTTGAAGTTTGAGTTTGTATCTAAAGGCTGTATACCTCACAAAGTTTCCTGCTTGTAAGAAATGTGCCTTATAATATAAATTTGCCATACTGCTAATCAGGCCCGGTTCCAGATCAAAATCACTGAGGGTGCTTCTGAAAATAGTTGGGGTGCTCTGTATAAAGTGGAGATGTGTTGTAATTAAATTTTATTTATTTTTTTATATATTAAATCATGTTTAAATGCTACTAAAACAATGTAAATAACAGTTTGTTTTTTTTATGTACAAAACATTTATTGCTTCGTTTTTTTTTTCACATGAAAATGACAGCAAAGTGCTGCACATGCAGATTAGGACATACTGATTTGCACAATCATACACGTTTATAATTTTTGATGCAGCAATTGTGTGTTCACAAACTGCAGGGATTTTTTTGTGTTTGATGGGATTCAAGGAAATCTGCTTGCCAATTTACAGTATTAGACTTACATTTTCAATTGAGCAGAGGTGTGCAATTGTTTTGGTACAGGGGCCACAACAGCCGTAAAGTAGAACATGGAAGAGAGGAGATAAAAAGTTCTGCATAGTAGAAGTGCACTCATGCACTAAATGAATGATGCACAATTTTCTGAAGTGTATACTGATGGGACCATTCTGCGATTGCTTGAAGTTTTGCTGCTACATTTCTATCAAGAGTTAGTAAAACTGAATTAAGACTGAGTATATTATTAATTGTTTATTTTACCATACTTCAATGCAGTGGAAATTTAGTATTCAATTTAACACTCTACATCAGGAGTCTGGTTTAATAGTAAAATAAAATATTCGAAATTCTAGATTCTAAAGACTTATTTTAATGTTGGCCACAAAGTGGATGACATTTTTTTATTCTCAGAACATTATCAACCTGTTTACACGCTCAGTGGTCATGATGTGGGTCTCATCAATGTTTGGCACTCCATTCAGCACACAACTGAATAAAACAGGCTGCATGACACTGATAAATGATTACTGCCAGAGTAACATTCACATACAGGTGTGAGGGATTCAGCATTTTACAAAGAACACAAAGAACAAACATATTCCTCTCTCACTTGGTTTTGCTCGCGTGTCCCCTCCGCGTGCGAATGATGCGAAGATCTACTGGGATTTTACTAAAGTTCATCACTGAAAAGGTTTGCTTGCAAACTTGGCACTAAACAGCACATGCAGCATCACGAATGGACACGGAGTGGCTGCATCACACATTTCTTTGAGCATAATATTGCACTATTGAGCACTTTAAGTTTTTTCCGAAGAGGAGAAAGTGCGCACTCGCATGCATGGTTGCCAGATTGCATAATTTAAGTATGACATAAGGTGAAATATTTCCTATAAGTATAAATCTCTGTTTAAATGTTGCATCTATTATCTGGCAACCCTGATCATATTAAAGGCTTGAGGATGTGCGATAGGTCCCAAAGCCAAATAAATGAAAGATCTAATAAAAAACGTTCATGATAAATCGACCCGCGGGCAGCAGTTTGCCCTGGTCTGCAATTGAGGGTGCTTAGCACCCTCAAGCACCCCCGTAGAACCGGGCCTGCTGCTAATGCCAAATGCCCGTGCTCTGTTAATTTATTATACTCTATGGGTAAATAACCAAGCAAATGGCCTGAAAATAGGTGTATGTTCCATAACACACTCCAAATCACAAAACTTCATGTTTTCCTTGAGCCTAACTGCAGGTGAAGATACAGCATTTGAGAAAAGTAGGCATATTGTCATCACACTGCATATAGCCTGCAACACCTCATATGGCTTCTGTTAAAGTTTAAGCTGGAATCTAACCCAGCTGCTGCAGCATCTTGTACTAAAATATTTATATAAGGTTGGTTGATTACCACAGGCAATAATTTTGACTTCTCCTTAAGTCTGTTAAAACAGACAAAAATTGATTTAAAGTAATGGACCTCCATTGGAAGCCTATGAAGCAAGGCATTCCGAAGAGTTTAAAAACACAAATATGTAGTTTGTATTCTTGTTAAAGTGCTTATATTAATTTCTCTGTAGAAAGAATTTTATTTTAGCTGTAAAGTTGTCTAAATAGTCATTTTATCGGTGGCACCACTGTCTATTGTTTTAGGTGAGTTTAAGTTCTGGTTATGCATTAAAGATGTAATTGTTGCAGGTCGATATTTATCGTATTTAAACAGTTAATTTCTAGTATTCTTGCACGTATCATGTGAAAGTTAAAGGGTTTATTGTTTTCTGTTTTAAAGGATGGATGGATAGCAATTTTTCCACACAAGTATAATGTTAACACATATCATTTTTATTAAGGTTTGTGGGTGGGTAAATTATAAAGTTTTCATTTAAGGGTGAATCTCCTTTAAAGGAGAATAATAATAAAAAAAACTCTTAGTATTTTTCAGTTCTACATCACAATCTCCGCCAAACAAACCCAGGCAATATACATATGCTTGAATTATGTTATGTAGTCTTACTTCATAGCAGTAAGACCAGTGTAGATTTTTTTTTTGTTTTTACCACACTAACAGCCTAACAAGTGTTCTGATGGTGTCAGTTTAATATACCCATGGGAATTTTCATTCACACGTCATCTCTGTTGTGTGCTCTGAGCCAATTCATCCTTATTTTATTATGACAAGAGACGGGTTCCCCTGTGAACTGCTTTCACAGCCACTAAAAAACTATTTTCTGCTTTTCTCTGTCACACACCTCATCAAATGTGTTCTGTGTCTGGCTGTATCCAGATCGCACAGGTACCCATGAGTACTTTTCTTTGCATGTGTCTTGTCTGATTTGCCACAAGAAATAAATAGGGTCAAAGCACTGTGGCAGGCATGCTATGGACTAGAAACACTTTGCTTGAAGGCACAACATCAGTGGTCAAAGAAACTGTGACAAGTGGGATTTGAACTGGCATTTTCGTGTACATAGTGCAATGCACATAGGGGAGAAATAGGGCTAGTTGTCACATGCTAAAGTTTTTGAGTGAAAAGTTCAATTGCACAATTGTGTGTTTTCTCTAGCAGCGGTTTTGTGTGTCGATTTCAAAGGTTTAGTTCCAAACCCTTTTAAATTAAATACTGTTTTGTGAATTTTATCCTCCAAAGTTTCAATATCGTGTTGGGTTAAACAAGTAAACACAATAAAACCACACTGGCATACATTCAGATAAGTGTCAACTAAACAATGAGGGTAGATTTTAACTGAAGGTTTGAACTATTGAGGTTATCACATTTTTATTGGGGCAAGTTGTCACATGTTAATTCCTTACTTGAAATCTACAGGAACTCTTTGAAAATATGAAGAGATGGAAGGTTAAGTCTGAAAATAAAATAGTTAAATATGGTAAAAAAGAACATGGATGGGGCCAGTATGAATTAAATTTGGGAGCATTTATGAATTCTTTCTGATGCTAGGTGTAGGGTTGGTTTGGGTTATGGCATATGGCTAAAATATGTTTTCCTGTTGACTGTATTATATCATTTACAACTAAAAACAACTCGCTTTTGGCGTAACTCTGTGGAAGTTCAACAACACTTCCAGCTTCAGCCACTGGGGGCAGTAGTTCGAATTTCAGTAAGCACAGATCGATTTCAGCTCAAGAACTTTTGACCTGCTGTCACCGTGTTTTAGCATTTTTACCTTTATGAGTTTTACATTTGCATTGCAGCCTAAAGTCTTCAGAATTAGAGTATCACCGCGCTAAATGACCATATGTAATGGAGCTTTTTGACACCAATTTGTGACTACTTGTCGCTAATGGAAAGGCAAAGAACCTGGTGCAATAAATACAAATAAATTGGTCAGGCTTTGACCAACTCTATATATGTAGACTGACAGGCAGATCAACATTTTACCATCCATATTCTGGAGCTGGGTCAGACAGGGTGAATAAAGGAAATACAGACACCATTAAGAGCTATTTCCTTTAGCACATCAGCGAAATGGAAGCTAGCCTTTTAACACATCAATATGACCAGTAAGCCGAGTAACTATGAATAATGCAATAATCCATAAATCTGCTCTTCATGACAGGAATCAGTTGCTATCATGTTTTTTTATATATATTTTCAAGATTACTGATCATGAGGAAATATACACATCTGCCACATAAAAAAAAAAAAAAAACCATTAAAAAAAAAAACAGTGCTCTATACACTAATGTATAACAATTATTTTACAAATACAAATCTGTCCCAGATTGATCTAATGCACATATGGATTTGGTCTTTCTTCCATAAAGCCATCTAACTAGATTGTCATGACTTTTCTCTAATTCCCCACCCTTGCAGGGGGTTCATTGACACACTAGAGTGTGGAGGAGCTTCAATCTGTCACAAAGGGGTTAGAATGGCATGCTGTGCTAATTGAAGACATCTGTAGAAATGTAAAACGTGAGCGTTGGAGAAAGGCGATGTGGCATAGCTAGCTGTGAAGTATTGGCCAACTCATTTAAAGCCATATGAGTGTGGTGTGGAAAAACAAAAATTGTGCAGCCCAGATTCACTACCTGCTGTGTCCCACTGCATGCTCTTGTTTAGCTCATTTGTAATGTACACTGGGGTCCAAACATCTGCAACCACATTGAAAACCTGGAAATAAACATTTAAAAAAAAAAAAAAAATAGGATTTTGAATATTTAAAATATAGAAACATTATGATGTAAAATGAATAAGAAATAATTCTGCACTGTTTAGGTCACTAATTAAATAAGCTTGATATTGACCATGATAACTCATTTGTACAAAAGGTCAGATTTCCTTACTTCCATTAAAGCACATAAGATGCTTTTTTGAACATTCTCAAATCATGCTGGATAACATGAATCATCAGGTTTTGCAAAAACGTGTAAATACCGTGCCAGATCGAGTGAATACTTCCATTGATGCAAAAGGAGGAATTACAAATAGGCTACTACCCTGAAAAAATATTTTGTGGTGAAGTAAATATAGCAGAAAGGATTAAGTATCTTTTACACTGAATAAGTTAAAGCGTGAACTTGAAAATATTAAGTAAATTCTACATTTGTATTTAATTCAAACATGTAAAAATGAATGCTCTAGCTTACAAGTAAATATTATTTATCATTGTTTGTGATACATAATATCATATCATATTTATTCACTAATTTGAGTAAATTTCACAGGTGAATAAAATAAGTAATTTTACTTAACTTTTTGAAGCTGGTGTTCCCAGCATGAATAATTAATGAGCTTGCATGGTTTCACTGTTTACAAGTTTATTTACACCATTTTTATTGTTGACTTTGTTGTTACATTTGGTAACTTCTTGTTTAGAGAAGTCTAAAGTTCATTTTGTACTCCAAATTACCCGTTCATGATCAAATAACTATCTGTTGATTGTTACTGTCATTGTTTTTTGTTGAGGTCTGCGTGCGTAGCGGTACATCTTATTGTTTTAACCAGCAATGCAAGGTGTTTTTGTCTAATAGACCACACTGCATGCATAGAGCTTCCCTGTGGTAGGCTTTCATATGTCATATAGTACATGATTAAACATTTGTTTATAAGGAAAGATGAAAAGTTCAATAAAATGTTCATTTAAATTTTAAAGTTTATGTACCATAAACATCTTTTATTAGTAAAAGTAACTATTCTCTGAAATGTTTGTTAAATTTACTCTAATCAATATTATATTATAAAGTTAAGCAGATTTTACTTATATTTTATACCATTAAAATTTACTTAGAAAAACTGTGTGCAAAAACTTGCGAAATAAAAATCAAGTAAATTTTATTAGTCCTTTTTTTCAGTGAAAGAAATTATCATATTCAAGTTAATTTCTTTTCACTCAAACTGTTAAGTTGTTTTATGTAAATATATATTTATAATGGAAAAACAAACATTTTATTAAATTAGAAATGCAAATAAGAAACATTTTCACTAGTGGTCTCATACTTTCAGAATCCAGTGTATTAGCATATGGCCGTCCACATAATTCCTGTTTAATGGCTATTACTGGTCAAAAAAATATTATTGATGCATTCAAGCTTATAAAAACGTACTTTTGTTTAGAATATAATAAAAATCAGATAAATGAAAACGATTCCTTTTTTGTTGTTCTATGCTTGGGACGTGATTGGAAGTGAAACTGAAACTAAACTGCCACCTTGTGGCGCAAACAGATTCTCTCTCTGATTTACATTAAAGAATATCATTATGATGTGTAGACAAATGATGATAAGAGCAATGTTATAATCTTCTAACAGAAGTTTAGATGCAATTTAATACAACTCATACATATTAAATAGAATTTAAATCAAATATATACATGAAAAGTTCCTTGAATTTTAATTTGTGTTTCCCTTCACCAAAGCAAATATTTTAGACATAATTCACAACTATGTAAGCAAACCATTATTTATATAAGTGTGTACACTTACATAAAAAATGAAGGTTCACTCTTCATAAAATGCAAATACTTTAATAATTAAAGGCAAAATGAAGATGTCAATCAATGTGATGCCAAATAACATGCCTAAAATCTTAGACAAGAACTGTAAAAGAGCACATGCAGAAAAAATATTTTTTCCCTTTAATATTCTCTTTTTGTCATGCACAACACCAGTTTTGCCAGGAGGGAAACACACTATCATGGCTATTTGTAGGATCTCAACAAACAATCATGGCAAGGGTATCGATACTCATACAAAAATATCTATTTTGAAAATTTGAGTTTTACAATGAGTCATCTATCACAGTGAAAGAGCCCTAGAACAAGTACACCAACATCTGTATGAATCACCCAATGTGAAGTTTGAAGACTGAGTATTCCATTAAATATTTTTTTTTACTTCCCTTTAATTCTCCCTACAAACAAAACAGAACAAAATGGTATTTCCATCTTAACATACTGTATTATATTTATATATATTATATTTACACCTTACACCTCTGTAGTCTTATTACACTGCAATTCAGGTTTCAGTGAATAAACCTGATGAACTGAGATCTGACATAGAGGACTGAACACAGGCCACTGAGGGGAAAAATGTACTCCGTTATAATGAGAAGTAGTGCTATGCAAAAGGATATAATATTCAAGTTATTTCTGGATTCACAGTTAAATTCTCACCCAAAACCAATTTAGGTAGCATTCAAACCTCTGGTGTTACAAGCCATTTTGGAGTGTCGCACAACATCCCAACTAGAACTCAGAAAACAAGTATGAAATGAAATATAAAACTACTGGTTAAACATGGAGTAACAAATTACAAAGTAAAGTGACCTCATGATTTAAACCCACGCTTTCACTTTATGCGACACAATGAAACATTCTTTAAATATGTCACATGATACGTGACTGATGATTCTTACAAGCCAAAGGCACACTTTCTTTTTTTTTATCTTACAACACCTGTAGCACTTCTCAAACCTGCGTGGGTTTTTATTACACAGAGTTACTGATGCTGAATCAGTTGTCTCATGTAAACTTATCTCACTTCCTCATTTTTCTACCAAAAATGTGGTACCAAAGAAATTGGGAGCGCAAGGGCTTAGACCTGGTTGTTGTTTATTTATTGTTTGTTTTCTTCCCAGGGTGGAAGTCTGTCAACCAATGCCTTGTGGTCAGTTTGAATGCTGGCCAGCAGGCCACCCGTGTTCCCCTCTGAGCCTGAATAATCGATCTGCTCTCCTTTAAGAGTTGTCATCTGACCTCCCAGAGACCTCAGGATTGCATCACCAGCACAGATATCCCACTTTTTAATGTACGTTACATGGATATAAATATCGGCCTTCTCGTATTCCTCATCATTGGCATCTAGAAGAGCCAGTACTTTATATCCTGTGGAAAAAAAGAGCCCAAATGTTGCTGAAGCAATCTATAGTTATAGTATTTAACACTGCCAATGTTAACTGATAACTTAAAATCAGCATGAAACGGCATTCGCAATCCATTTTATTTCTGTAATGCTGATGTGAATGATGTGAACCCATAAAAGAAAAATAGGGGACGGGACTTAATTGTATCCATAAGAATTGACTGGATCATGAAAAGTGGTCACTATATGTCAGGTGGTTGGAGGTGGGGTTGAAAAAAAAAGACAGATTTGTGATGTCAGCCAAAAAGAAAAGTTACTTTAAAGGAAAAGGTTTATATTTATATAAAAATACAAATAAATCTTTGGAACAACACACAAATGTTTCGTTCACAATAAGACCAAGAATGAAAGTATGGTCAAATTTGATTTCACGTTGACTTAAGATTATTTAGATTGCCGATTTTTACAGTGAAAATTCATAAAAATAAACACTGTTGAGTGCATTCAAAGACATTTTGAAGGAAAAAAGTTATTACATTTATTGAGTTCATACTTATTTTAAAAGACAGTGGAAGATATTGTAGTACCTGCACCCCCTGCTGGTATAATTTCAGTATTATTTCCAAAGGCTGTCTGAACAAAGCCCTTCACCTTGCCTGAGTGTGAGCGAGACACAATCACCTTAGGAGAGTTTGTGTTGTAGGAAGCACGAGGTGCCAGGCTGGCTCCCTCTCCAACAAAACCCCAAGCTGATGATGAGAAAGAATATTTGAGCAACAGTATAAATCTCAGCTGCTTATTTAAAAACACAATAATGTCAAGACAGGTCAGTGAAGGTGTAATGACAATAAAAAATATATACTACAACCTCTTAGTCTAACGTTAAACCAAATGCCTTTTTTCTATTTGTTTGATTTGTAAAATATTTTTGTCAGTCAGTTATTTTGTGCGTAATAGCGGCTGCAATCTATAGTTCAAAAAGGTCCGAGAAAAACACTTTATTTACGTTTCACTGCATCATCCAAATGGTCTCTAGTTCTTGTTTCCAAACCCACAAGTTAATCAGGTCTCAATTATGTCTGTAAACCTCAAATAAACACACCTGTGTACCCAGTGAACGGTTTGTGGATCACACCTATAACAGGATTCCCATCCACAGCCACACAAACCATGGTGGTGACATACTTCCGAAGATTTTCTGTTGAAAGCAAACAATGAGAACGGATATACATCCTGGACAAGCATACGGGCAATGCAGTAACACAATACTGTTCCTCATACTGCAATAGCAGCACTTCACCGACAATGTGGCAATAAAACTTCAAATTAGACATGGATAACCTACATAGATAATAAGGCAAGTCAGGATATTGTATTCATGCCTGCCTCTTTCCTTGCAATTCAAAGGCAACCCTACTTGTATCGGTCTTCCAAAGTAAGGCCGTTGATTAAGGGATTGATGATTAATTGGACACACCTCCACCAGTTGATTTTCTTACATCAAATATTTATTTAATTCAAATTACTTTTCATTGAAGAAAAATTGAAGTACTTAAAACAACAAATTGCATTTAACCACCTTCCCAAATCCAAACACTTGCCAAACCAAAGTTGAATTTGCCAGCCTCTTTTTGTCATGACGTGCATATCTTTGTCCATCAATGTAATCACAGGTGCAAATGACAGATATATATTAGTTATTTTATAATATAAATACAAACAATCGAATTAAATGTAAATAAAAACAATTATTTCAAGAATGTTTAAACAAACCTCATAAATCTTACATTTATAAAACAGCTACAACACTACTAATTTATGTCAGGGCACAAACACCGAGAGTTTATACCTGTGTACTCCTGAGTGGCATCTAATGGGTCAATCCACACCGTGACTTTCTCTGCAGGCACCTCCTTCCCCCCAGAAACCTTCTCCAGAATGTCTCCAGGAATGCTGCGTGTCCATACAGTGGCCTCACCCTCAGCATTTGCATGTTCCTCTGAGTTCACCTGAAACCATATTAAAGAAAACCACACTTTGATCAACTTGTTCACCATATACACAGCGGTTTGTGTATTGTCCAACTAATTTAGCATTTTGTTTGTGTCCAGAGATGGTAAACCACACATCTTCCACTTTTAACCAAGCATCACAAAATAAAGATTGCTGGATGTTCAAACTTGCCTACGATGCCCCAAAATACTGTCTAGATAGGCAGCTCACTAGTTTTGAGACAGTTTCTGATTCACCAACACAATCATCACAGATCACTCTTATAGAGCTGTTCAGCCGTGACGGCAATTTGTAGGCGAACCCGGAAGAGAATTCACCATGGGTTCCCTTGGGATTTTCCTATGGGTTTTTATAATGGGGTTTTTGAACTTAAGTGTAAAATAAGGCCTGTGGTAAACATTACTTGACGATACGTGGATGCTTTGTTCTACGACATAAATTACACAGTCAAACCTCAAACGTGTTTTGAAGCCGCAGTGTTTTTTTAAGTACACTGTATGTAATTCAATATGGCTTATTCTATATTTACGTTTGAGGTATGAAAGTGTGTAATTTATGTTGTAGAACAAAACATCCATGTATAGTCAATAATGTTTACCACAGACCTTATTTTACTCATAAGTTGGAAACAACTCCCATAAAAACCCACAGCAAAATCCCAAGGGAACCCATAGTGAATTATCTTCTGTGGTTTTGGACTACAATCTGAATACAAAGTCTATTATATGCACAATGAGCTGTGTGATCAATCATGTTATGTTTTACCTTTACAAAATGTTACATTGTAGCCATAGTCTCCTCCAAAACTCCACAGTTAGTTTCTACAACAAAACTATGGTAATATCCAATATTGCCATGAAAAAACTAAAATGACAACAATTCTGAAAGTTTCTTATACTGTTTGTTACATGTTTATTATTATTATTTATTACTGTATTATTGCTATTTATTTATTTATTATGCTTTTACATAACTAAAAGTAACTGTAGTAGCTATGGTGTAACTATTTGGGGGGAAACAATGGCTACCATGGTAATTTTTGAAAGTATAGCCCATCTTTAAAGGGATAAATAACCCAAAAATTAAAATTCTCTCAACATTTACTCACCCTCATGCCATCCCAGATGTATATGACTTTCTTTCTTCTGCTGAACACAAACAAAGATTTTTAGAAGAATATTTCTGAAGCAATCCAATCGGTTTTGGGTGAGAACAGACCAAAATGTAACTCCTTTTTCACTATAAATCTTGACATCAGCAATCTCCTTGGTGACCATGATTTCAAGCTTGATTACACTTCCTAGTGCCATCTATCACTCTGTGCATGCGTCAAAACTGGTTGGAT
Organism: Myxocyprinus asiaticus; assembly: GCF_019703515.2. Classification (NCBI taxonomy): domain Eukaryota; kingdom Metazoa; phylum Chordata; class Actinopteri; order Cypriniformes; family Catostomidae; genus Myxocyprinus; species Myxocyprinus asiaticus. The sequence goes on along the minus strand of NC_059349.1, from coordinate 18,809,411 downwards.
CGTCTCAGAAGACATGGATTAAACCACTGGTGTCGTATGGATTACTTTTATGCTGTATTATGTGCTTTTTGGGCAAAGTTTTAGTCACCATTCATTTGCATTGTATGGACCTACAGAGCTGATATATTCTTCTAAAAATCTTAATTTGTGTTCTGCAGAAGAGGGTGAGTAAATGATGAGAGAAGTTTCATTTTTGGGTGACCTCTTTAAGCACAGATCATCTATACCTGTACATAAGGGTAGGTGTTCTTAATCAGGTAGAACATCTTGCGGTGTGAGTTCAGATCACCCAGTGTGAGCTTTTCACTTGCTCCCTCCTTGGTCTTTCCCTTTGTCTTCTCCTCTAGTGTGTTGTCCTCCCTTATCCTCTTCACTTCCCGACCACCCTGAACCGCAGCCTCTATGGACAGGGCGAGCAGATCCCTCAGATCCACCCTACTCTTCTGTCTGAACGAGGCGATTCTGCTGGACAGGACTCCGGCATAGAGGTGATAAATCACCCCGACCCCCAGTAAACAGAACACAGCTATGCCGAGTGGGGACAGCCGGATGCCCATCGGAGCCATGGGTGAAGCGGTCGAGTGAGCCAGTGAATATGAGAACAGGACAGCTGTTTATTAGAAATGTTCCCCTTTCGCGAGCATTTGCATGATGTTTTAAATAAAACTGTACCACAAACAACTGGAAATACAGCGAGTCTAAATGAGGTTGAGCGAAACCTTCATTCACGGTGCTGTCATTGGTTTGTCGTATATCCCGTTGTATTAGTCCAAATATAAGATTTCTCACTGTGAAGGATCGATCACTGTGGTAGCGAATAACTCCGCGACAGTGTTCCACGTCCACTGTGAGTGCCAACAAGAGCCAAACCTGCACCCCGCGTTTTTCTTCCAGGTCAGGAGGAAACACTGCGAGTGTAAATCACGAGAGATCGCCCTCTACTGTTTCAGCATTTCTTTAAAACCTTGCATGTCTGTCTGCAGAAAATGTAATAAAATAAAAATAGACTGTTGGTTTTTAGGAGGTTACCCTCCAACAGTGACTGGAATTCAGTGGCAAACAACACAGTTTATGCATTTTACTCTTTATTTCTTTGGGGATCCCACAACTTTAAATATGTTCATCCATAAATAATGACACAAAGTATTTTAACTGAAAAATAAGTGCACACTTTCATGTTTTCACAACTATGGAATGTCACATGGACTATTAAGAGCATTTACATCTTTATATCACACTGCACAGGACCATCAAACTATTGTATCTCTATATGTAAGAATATTTACAAGAACAGCATAATAATTGGAAATGCAAAAACAATAACTGAGCAATGACTACATATAATGCATTTCTCCAAGCACAATTAGATCTTTTGTTATTGAGAGTGCAACTCAAAATTTGTAACTTCACATATTTTGTATTGATTTGACCCTCACTAACTGAAAAGCCTGTAAGTGCAAAATACCTAATACACTGTACATTGTAACTGAATTGTATTTTCTTTTGTTCTTTTGAAACATTCCTTGTTTCTAGCGGCGTAGCCAGATCCAAGAGTTGACCACCCAGAGAGCAACAGTGATGGAGTACATGATCATTTCACGCTTCGCTCGCTCTTTATTTTCGTGCTCCAATAGCTGCAGTCTTCGGTTCAGCTTGATGATCTGTTTAGTAAAGCGAAACACAAGATAAATGGTCATTTTATATCCAGTGAATCAAGAAAAGATAATATCTGAGGAGTGAGATACAACCTGCCGTCGCAATGATGCAGCATCTGTTAAGACGGCATCATCAGGTGTGTTCTCCAAACTAGCATCAAGAGTCAAAAGAGCTGTCTGACTACAAGAAAAAACAAATAACAGTTGAGCATCATTTCATTTGTCTTTTTACAAAAATTACCCCTCTGTGACAGTTTCAATGTGCAATAGCAAATGTGCAGGACCTTTATAGTGCTGATAGCTAAATCCATACTGGTGTCATCCCTGGAATTAGCATAGTCTCAAATGCATTCATTATTTTCTGTGGCAAAAATTTTTGGAGAGACGACAAACTTATTGGAGTTAAGAGATACAGTGTCAAGAAAAAGTATGTGAACTAGATATTCTACAGGATAATGTCAGGGTGGATGTGCGCCAGCTGAAGCTCAGTAGAAGTTAGGTGATGCAGCAGGACAATGACCCTAAACATCGAAGTAAATATACCATAGCATGACTATATCATAGAAAGAAAATCCACCTTTTGGAGTTGCCCAGTCAGAGCCCAGACGTTAACCAAATCGAGATGCTGTGGAATGACCTCAAGAGAGCCGTTTACACTAGACATCCTCAGAATATGGCTGAGCTGAAACATTTCTGTAAGGAAGAATGGTCCAAAATCCTTCTGAACATTGTGTAGGTCTAATCCACAGCTACCGGAAACCCTTGGTTGAGGTTATTGCTGCAAAAGGAGGATCGACCAGTTATTAATCCAATGGTTCACTTACTTTTTCCACAGCACTGTGAATGTTTAATAGGATGTGTTCAATAAAGACATGAAAGATTATGATTGTTTGTGTGTTGTTAGCTTAAGCACATTGTGTTTGTCTATACTTGTGACTTTGATGATTTCAAAGGGTTCAAATACTTTTTCTTGCCACTGTATACTGGTATTTATGCTTGCTTCGAAAGCACATATTCTTAAGAGATACATTGGTATTGAACTACAGTTTTTCAACAGCCTTAAAAGAGCAACTCATGATGTTTAGAATAACTAAAATATCTCTAAAATAGTTCGGTCGACTTTACATCCTCGACAAACGCCGCATAATTCACTGGACAACCATTTTGATCCTTACGACCAAAAATTCAAAATTAACTTTTAAGGTATGACTATGTGTAATTTATGTTGTAGAATAAAATAGGAAAGTCTCTTCAAGCAATGTTAACCACAGACCTGTTTAACCAAAGACCGCTTTTTAAACCCATTTGAAATTCCAGAGGGAATCCATGGATTTAAAATGTGAATTCTCTTGCAGGATTTCAGACTACAAACTGACCAACTCTATATAAAAAAGTTATATTTAAATAACTTAATCAGGCTGCATTTCAGGTTGTTTTACCTTTCTCATGTAACTGTACTTCAAGATTTTGCCTCTTCATGTGTTTACTTAAAACAGATGCATCATGAAGAAAGAGCTCACCTACGGTGACTTTCATCCAGCACCTCCAAGACCTGTTGGTAGGCTCTCCGAGTCGTGTCCTTAATGTAGGTGAGTACACCACTGGCACTGTTAAGGTTCTCAGAGTCCTCTGGGCTGATGAGAGGAGGACAGGCACGGAGAGAAACACGGGATGGAGATGAGCTTGTGCTGACAGAGAAAGACGTGTGTGAAGTTTTAATCATATTGACTTGTAATGCATTTATACCTACCTGCACACAGCCATCACAGGCATGGCACCATTGGACAAAACGTACATATACCAACAAATAGTTACAACACAATAAAGGTTCCCAAATTAGAAATTACTGACCACTTAGCTGTGTGTGCAGCTTGAGTAAAAAACATATCAATCATAATTAAAGGTGCTGTAAGTGATTTTTTAATAGAAAGGTATGCAAAAAATCTTCCTACTACCTGAAAGATATTAATGAAATAAGTGCCCTGAGATATCTCACCGGTCTCAGTGACAACTCTAGACTGTAAACAACAAACAAAAATGTGTCCGCGGACAATGCCGCTTTCGACCTGTCAATCATTTAGTGCGTTCTCATAGTATTGTAGTTGCAGCAAATTATTGAGGCATAATGAATTTTTATGCTATGTTGTTCATAACAGTTGTCAGTTGAGGGCACTATTTTACAACTGTTGTTTAACAACCGTTTCTGCTCTCAGTAAAACTCATTTTGGTATCTTTGGATTACAGGGTTTTAGAAAGAGGGGGCGTGGCTAATCCAATGGCTCAGTCTGGTGGAAGTAGAACAGCTGAAATCGCTTACAGCACCTTTAAGATCATAAAACCATATAGTGAAGCGCAACTTAAATTTTCATCCAATCAGGTAATAGTTGCTTAAAGCATCTTATGTAAATGTAAAAAACAAACATTAGAAAGCCACATCCAAATATATGCAAGTAAAGAGAAATCCTTTAATGCAACCACATATGTTACTACATTTAAAGTTAAATAATACCCAATTAGAGGTCCAAACTGATTTTAAGACTACAAAATAATGGTCAAGTGCACTCCAACACATACTGTATATCCACTACTACAGAGAACGGACATCTGAGTTGGCTGCGTCTTATGTGCCCTCACGTTCAGAGCACATGAATGACAAAGCAAAGTCGTATTTACCAGTGGGAAACTCGGAATTCGAGATAATAGGGGTGTAACTATCCATCGATCTGGATCGTTAACAGGGCTGCGAGCTCCGGTGACAGGATAGCGTGCGGCTAACTAGCATGATTATATTGGGCTTCCCACTGTTTCATTGCGCATGCAACACATTTGAATTCTACATGAATATTTTCTATTTTAAAGTGCTTATAATAGAGCAATTCAACCAATTCAAATGGCTAAACAGCCATGATATTCTGAACAGTGCTGACGAGGGAAAGTGAAAACACCTGCCCTGCACCAACATCGAAATCGTATCAAGGCAGACTTTGAGGTATCGGAAAAAATCAGATTGCTGGCTAAGAGAATCGATATAAGATCGTATCTTGATGAAACTTTCTATTTCTTTTCGTTCCAGACCGCCAGAGGCAATACTGAAAGCACTAGTGGAAAACTCTTGCACTTTGACCGAGAATCGAATTAGAAATGTGTCACCCCTTGATGAATGACGTGTCTTTAGCTATAAAAACACCTGAAAACATCAGCTCGATATCTTCTTCATTCTTTCTTGATGGAATCGATTATGACAATATTTTGTGCAATTCGTTTTTGAAGAGTGCTTTAGCTGATATCTGCAAACTGTTTTGTCACTGTGTTTACGGATTGGATAACAAGCGGTTTTCTCCATGAAGTGCCACTAGCGACTGGGAAGTGTGGTTTATGAGCGGTTTTCTCTGAGATTCGCTGCTCATGATCAGGAAGCGCTGTTTACGAGCATTTTCTCCGGGAAGCACCCGCGAGAAGGTCTCGCGCTTCTAAAATGTTTCAAACTTCTGGTTGCCTGTAAGTTTGCATATCTTTGTAAACGCATACACTCTGAAGCCCTGGTTTCCTAGGTTTAATGAGTGCAGGATCATCGTTTGTTTCTCACTTTAAAACAGCCACCAAATCAGCACCAACCCGCATGTTTTGGTGGCACAAGGGGGACCTACACAATATTAGACAGGTGGTTTTAATGTTGTGGTTGACCGGTGTATAAACGTTCTGTAGTTGACTGCAGTGTTTCTCACTCTACTCCATTTTCAGACGGTGCTCAGGGACAAACATGTCTTGGTGCACACGGACAACGTGGCAACATTTTTTTACATCAATCATCAGGGAGGCACAAGGTCACGGAGCGCACTTCAAGTAGCTCAAAATCTGCTGATATGGGCTCAAGCAAACCTTCTTTCCATCTGAGTGGTTTACCTGCCTGGTCGACTCAACCATGCCGCGGACACTCTCTCACGCAGCAGGGTGTTACAGGGATGATATAGCTGGCTTATGGGACTTCAGTAATCGATGTGTTAGCAGACAGTCAGACAACTCACTGCCCTCGTTGGTTCTCTCTGACGGACAAGCCAGGATCACTGGGCCTGGATGCACTGGCTCACGATTGGCCGGACATAATGTTGTATGCTTTCCCTTCATTACCACTGATTTGGAGAACCCTGTGCCGCATGCGACTGTGGCCACCGTATGCTGTTAGTTGCTCCTCAATGGCCTGCAAGGCAATGGTTTCAGACCCTCCTGTCATTGTTAGCAGGGCCACCTTGTCCTCTACCCAGCAGATTGGAGTTGGATTTGGAGAGGAGAGTTTGGCATCCTCACCCAGACCGGTTGAAATTGTAGGTGTGGCCACTGGGTCAACCGGGCCTCTCTTGGAGTGTTCACAGGGGGCCAGGGACACTGTTTTGAATGCTCATGCAGCATCTACACGAAAATTGTATGCTAGTAATTGGAAGGTGTTCTGTGACTGGTGCACCGACCATGCTGCTGATCCACTACACTGTTCTGTAGGACGGATTTTTGATTTTTTGCAAGATCTTTTGGAGCTTGGACAATCTGCGTCTACACTCAAGGTGATGGACTCTGATGTTAAATAGATGTCTTTGAAGACTGCAGTCCTCTTGGACATTACAACAGCGAAGCATGTGAGTGAGCTCCACGCATTATCAGTGAGCGCTCCATGTTTGCGCTGGGGGCCTGATTTTAATAATGCTTCATTGTGGCCCAATCCAGCATTTTTACCCAAGAAATTGTCTCCACAATTTATGAATCAGCCCATTGTGTTGGCTGATGCATCACAAGGGGATTCCTTGTGACTGCGTAGGTATTCGTCTCCCACTAATGCTTTCAGTACTGCCGGTCTGAAACGAAAGGAAATAGAACGCTGGTTACATATGTAGCTGAGGTTCTATGACTGAGTGGAAGACCGCCAGAGTCTCTGGTCACTCAGAATTTGTGAGAATGATCTAGAGATCGAGCTGACGTGTTCAGAGGTTTTTATAGCTAAAGACACGTCATGCGTCATAGGGTGCCAACTTTCTAATTCAATTCTCGGTCAAAGCACAAAAGTTTTCCACTAGTGCTTTCAGTATTGCCTCTGGTGGTCTTCCACACAGTCACAGAACCACAGTTACATACGTAACCAGCGATTTACACCCCTACTAGATAATATCTGAGCTGCCGAATTGTGATGTTGGAAGGGGCGTGTCGTCATGAAAGATAATGGAAAGCAGTGGTATTGTAAAGTTTTATCAATTTCAGTGCTTTTTTACAATAGTATTTGTTTGTTTTATATGACAATCAAGTAATGACTCATCCTTCACGGTTTGTTTTAATTTATTAAAATAAAATAAATTAAGAATTTGTTGGCTATCATGCATTAATAAATAATATAGGTCCTGTAACATTGATGCAGGTGTATTCAGTTATGCCTATTCACTGGTCAAACAGAAAAATACGTTTTAACCGTTGTTTATTATGTATTTGTTTAAGTTTGGTTTACTCCATATTTTGTTTCTCAATTGAATATGTGAAATGTCATAATAGAGCGCAACAGTCTGATTCTGGAAGTAAAAATGCTATTAATTTTTTCCATAGACGAATTGATTTTCAATGATACCGTGAGCTCTGAGGTTGGTTATAAAAGGTATATGCCTTTGTTGAAGCCATTAGTCCACGTTATTTCAACTACATTTTTAAAACAGTGGAATTCCTGGTGAAGAACTACACTACCCATGGTCCAGCAGAGACAGATCCACCAATCAGAAAACTGCAGCCAAAAAAGCCCACCAAACATGTCCAGCAGCAACCGCCCACTTTCATGACGCACTGTGAATGCTGCAATCGAGTCGGTCTCTCTACACCCTCAAACTACAAATATATTTGTATATATCCGAATATTTTGCAGTAAACTTAAAATATATTGTTTCTATACTTACAATCAACAACCTAAAATAAAATGTTTTATATATTTCCATAGTTTTTTATTCGATTATGTCATGCACAGTGCTTCATGGGATTGTAGTTTATGCCCTCTTGAAAGACGGTAAGTACACAGTCTTGTACTTTTGTATTTTTGTCAGATATTCAAATACTTTTTTGCTTTAAATCAAAGTCTATAATGCTGTGATGCACCTCGGAGCTGGTTGGTTTGGTTCATGGCTTAGAACTCTTTAATGAAGAATTTTATGAAAACCCTATGGAAAATGAATGGGAAAAATACTTCAGAAACCCAGACGGCTGGAAAAGTGGGTGAACACTGTTGCGCTCTATAACACATGCCAGGCTTGGAGGTAGGAGCTTCCAATGTCCACCTGAAGGCAGCACTACACACAAACAGATGTCAAAGATAGCAAGCAGGGGGAGAACACAGGTAGAGGACTGACAATAAGAGAGAGTGTGTGTATACTCACATATCATGTTTGTTTATTTGCCCATTGCGGCGCATCGTAGAGTTCTCGCTCCTACAGCGCTCCCGCCGTGACCTCATGTGTGATCGCATCTGTGAAAAGAGGGAAAACAGCTCTTATTCCTATTGATTTAACAGGCACATTATTTTGTCTCACAGTTTTAGGTTTAATACAAGTACAGCTGCCATTAACATCACTTAGAAGTAACAAGAAAAGAGACTGGACACATTTTATGCTAGTAACTGAAGCTTATTCGAAGTCTTTCTAAAAAATTGTTAGTCTGGTGCAACTTTACTAACAGTCAAGTGCATTTAATCAGCAAAGTACTAGTAAAGAATGTAAATAATCTTTTCTTCACTTGTCTGATTCATTACCTCTTCTCTTGGCTGGGTAGTGGAGTTGGCTGCTGGCTCTGGCTCTAGTAAGCCTAGAAGTTGATCGTTTAGGGTAAGAACTCGTGGTGGAGTCTTTAGTTCAACAGTCTCTATTGGCGTGGACTGAATCAGGTCCAGATCTCTAGGTCTGCCAAAGCAAGCATCATTGCTATCTCCTTGATTCATTACAACAGAGGCATATGTTAGCTGCTGGTCAATGTAAAAACCTTTAAATGAGAGAGAGCTTGTTAGCATTCATATACTTCAAAAAGCCATAACTTCACATAATACCTGCAACCACAATTCTCTCTGGCACATGCATCATGGTACTATGGGATGCTGCCAGAAAGGAATCATGAGGTTCATGTGATGAACTGGGGCCAATTTTGAGCCTCTCCGGGATCCTCATCTGTTGACTAATGCCCTCTGTATATTCTAGCTCATAATGGATGCAGTTTATCTCTGCCATATCGGCAGAGGGGAAGAAGTCACCCTCACTCATTTACCTGTAGACAAGCACAGAAAATCTCATTACAGTCAAAAGAGCTGCATGTCTCTTCCTTCTCACAATGTTTAGCTCTAGATAACACACACACAAAGAGACTGTAAAGATGCAATGGCAAGCAAAGGAGGGAAGAATTGGTATTGAAATTGTAGTGGAAAAGTGTATTGGGCACACAACCATAATAAACACATAGTGATTAGGGTGAATTCAATGCGACCCAGTTATAAAATTACAGTGCATGAATACCATTCAGTCTTTTAATTATTCTTGCATGTTGCAATTAAGTTACACAAAATAAGCTTTCTGTTATCTACATTAACTGTATAGAAATTCCTGTATATAAAACCTTAAACGATTAAATCAAATTAAACGTATTATGCCAAATAGGTTTCTAATATAAATGAAGCAGACATCACCTCACACAGCTACTGTATGTGCATGTCAAAAATCAAATAAAATCAGCTGAGAGAAAACCATGTAAACAGCGGTTATGAAAACCTCTTTGATATTTTATAAAATACAAACTGGTTAAAAATTATGTAAGCTTCAGGCTTCAGGGGGTGTCCTAATAAGCAGCAGTAGTATTGCGGACTTTGGTGAAAACATGCTTGCCTTTTGACACCTCCATTACTATCACAACATCATATGTTGTTTACATTTCAGACAGATTAATGCGTGCCATTTATCGTACAAGTAATACTGAAAAGCAATGCAGCCATCTTGGATATTTACCCGTTTGCTTTCGCTGTCTGCCTCAGAGTATAAATGTTTTCATTTAACCACGGTTAGTCCCTTTGGTGACATAAAAATGATGCGCTCTGCTTGCTGACAACTGCCTGGCTAATTTACTTGGTCACTAATTTAAACAATTTTATGTTTGTAGGTGATCATAGACATATGTATTTATTTGTATGATATTGTGCACACATACTTATTGATACATATTTAATAAGACTATCTGATTTCTTTAGTTTAATAACGTTTATCTACTAGCAATCACTAGACTAATCCACTTCCGGTTTGCATTTTTACGAACTATGAGCACGTTTCGAATCCTACTATAGTGAAAGAAAACACTTCAGCAAGATTACGACATGCCTTCGCCATAGTATGATATCGTGACGGACAAAATACACAGCCCTTTTAAGTCTATTGCTTATAATTACGATAATTTCCACAATTTAAATTTAGGAATAAAAAATTCGTTGTTTAAAAACTTTATTTAGAAAACGTAATCTTTAAATCAAAATGGGAGAAAAACACCTTGTAATATTTATTTTTTTTGTGGTTCCTGGGTAGTAAGTGTTATTTCCTAATTGCTAATGCCTCAAAAGTATAGAAAATGGCTATTATTACCCACAAACTTTGCTTTTGTGACCAGGACAGTGATATTTTGAAATGAACCTATTTTCCAGAACATTCCAGATAGATTCAGTGCTGAGTAAACTTGGAGTAACTTCTAGAACATTCTAGAACTTTCCAGTAATATAAATAGTAGTATAAATACAGGGGCTTTAAGCCCACCAGTTCAGTTTAGTTCCAGCTGCCTAAGTGGATACATATCTGCATTTTCTGAGATGGCATCAAGAGGCTGCAAGCATCAGGCAGACGCATTTTGCCATGTCTGCGGCCAATTTATCAAGACAAGAGCGATAAAGTACTCAGTGAAAGCATTTACTAAGATGTGTGAGGCCTACAAGGCATATTTCGGCATGCCTGTCAGGGATCAAGACAAACCCTGGGCACCTCATTTCACCTGCGAGCACTGCAAAAAAAAAAAAAAAAAAAAACTCTGGAAGGTAAGATGGAAAATTGTTGCTCAGAATTTTATGTTATAAAATGTGTTCATTTTTAAAATTGTAAAATATTTTAATGTTAATGTTTTACAGTTTTCAATGTTATTAAAAAAATATATCATATATGAAAAATGTTGCGAGAATCTCTTACACATTAGTCATGGATGAAATAAATTTATTTTTGTAGGATGGTACAGAGGGGAAAAGAGAGCCATGAAGTTCGATATCCCAAGAATTTTGCAGGAACCCACTGACCACTCAAGCAACTGCTACTTCTGCATGGTGGACCCTTCCAAACTTCGGACTGGCAAGCATGCACCTGCTATCATGTATCCGGACCTTCCTTCATCCATCGTCCCAGTGCCACGCTGCCATGAGCTCCCCGTACCCACTCCTCTGGAGAGAGAGCAGCCATCTTTAGAAGAGAGCAGCAAGTCAGAGTGTGAGGAAGACGTTGTAGATCCAGATGACAGATTCAGAGGTGGAGCTGAGGAGAGAAACCCATACTACCCCAACCAAAAAGACCTCAACGACTTGATTAGAGTCTCACCAAGTCCAGTGCCGAGCTTTTGACATCTAGGCTCAAGCAGTGGAACTTGTTGGATGAAAGTGTGCAAGTCGCAGATCAGAGGAAGCGTCACCAACCTTTTATCAGCTTCTTCACCCGTCAACATCCTGCTTCTGCCACAATGTGACCAGTCTGTTCGAGGCAATCGGAATCGCCTGTAACCAGAATGAGTGGCGCCTCTACATTGACAGCTTATCCAGGAGCCTCAAAGCCATGCTGCTCCATAATGGTAACAAGTACCCGTCTCTTCCCCTGACTCACTCGGTGCACCTCAAAGAGGATTACAACAGCATCAAGACCTTGCTGGACGCCTTGAAGTATGATGAGTACATTTGGGGGCTGATTCGTGAAAGTGATTTACAGTAGAATTGTAAATCTCGAAAAAGTACTCACTTCTTAATCTTTTGTAGTCATTTTTGTATTACTTTAGTATAAATACAAGTTCATTTGGATTCATATGTTTTTTCTGACTTTATGTGAATGAAAAGACACAAATTCGCCCGTTTTCTCATTGGAAATAGGTACATTTCAAAATCACTGTCCTGGTCACAAAAGCAAAGTTTGTGGGTAATAATAGCCATTTTCTATACTTTTCTACACTTTTCAGGCATAAGCGTTTAGGAAATAACACTTACTACCCAGGAACAAAAATTGTGTTACATAGTGAAATCAACGGAACAGTCCCTCGTGTGGCGAAAATATATACGTCACCCGTTGTTAGAATTAAGTTTACTAAGGTTATCGTTTAGGGGTAAAAAATAATGAATGAAAAAAGAATATTTTTAAACAGAAAAAGGCAATATTTTGTCATGACGTCAACCTTTACTCCCAAGTCTTGTACAATGTTCGCCTAACACAGGGTCCTCGGTTCGAAACCGGGCGGGAACACATTGTCTATTTAATTTCTCTGACATAGGCTATACATAAATATTGATGAATAACATGGAAAAACATAACAAAAGTCAACCTCCTTGTCCCTTAACTTTCCCCATTCATTGTCTGTGGTACTTCTGAACACTACAGATGTAATATATTTTGCACCACACACAGACCTTTTGGCGCTGTTGTGAGTTTCCTGCATTGCCCCTCCAGGTTTAAAGTAATGAGAGAGCTCGGAAATATAGTATCCGTAATCCAAGTTCACATTAAGAATGTTTGTACATAGCTGTGAACTTATATCGCTCGCGTCCTACGAAAAAAAAAAAAAAAAAAAAAAAAAAAACTCGAAAGGGAGGATCACACAAACAACTGATTGTTTTGTAATATATTTGTTGTTGTGATGTATCACAATAGCATTTCAGCATTGCACATAATCAAGTTCTTCAATAAATTAGTTTAATTTGCTCTAATAAATTTGCGTTTATGATCTCTTCATACTTGGTTTCCGAGTGTGGTCTACTAATATGAGCAGATTTCTATGCGTTTCCACCGTCAGATATGAAATAGCGACGAACAGCCTGTAAATTGGCGTTGCTGTAAGCTTCATGGAGATACACTTTGTGTAATATTTTAAAATGTTAAAATAGACATAGGAAAACTGCGCTGTTTTTTTATTTAGGTAAATGTGGCTAAACTGGGCCGTGTTTGTGGCCAAATCTGACTAAATTTAATATTTTTTGCTTAATTATATGATATTATATTACATTATATTACATTCGACGCACCATGAATCCAACACAAGTGGATTCAGCAGCTTCTGAATTCTCCATGGCAACCTTGGCAAATTTTTTGTTGATGGGTAGGAGCTCGGTACATAGCAAAGTCTTGATTGCAAAATCGGTCAAAAGACGATCTTTTTTGAAAATGGGAGTAAAAGGAGATTTATCAGTGTGTGTAAATACAGAAACACAATACTCACTTTGAAGAGTGTTAATAAAAATGTGCCCTTGTTTGACAGCTTTATTTATCCTCACTTTCTCATGAGCTCTAGGCCTTACACTACACTTCTAGCAGTTCTGGTTTTTTTTTTTTTTTTTTTTACTTTTGACTGCTCTTACTTCTACAGGTGGAGACACAAAGAGCTGTTTTCGGAGTGCCCCTGATCAACCTGAGGCAGAGGGGACAGATATGTCAGGGGCTTCCTCTAGCTCATCCACATAGTGAAGTTTTTGGAGCTGCATGGTAAGTGTGTTTGACAGTGTATGTGAATAATCACTTGAAATGTATGCAGACATTGTGTATATTTGTAACATTTGTGTTTTTGTGGGTTTGTGTTTAGGGTTGTCTCAGAGTGGGCTGTTCATGGTTAGTAGCTTAGTGAAGCACTGTCAAGCGCTGAGGAAAGACTGGAGAGTTCCTCCACACTTGTGAGGATGTTCCTACTGTGGCATCCTTACTCAGACCTTTCCTCAGGGAATTGCCCAATGTCCTGATTGCAGACACTCACAGGACACAGCTTTTAAAAGTATTTATGGGTATGTGCAGGGTTGGGGAGTAACGGAATACATGTAACGGGATTACGTATTTAAAATACAAAATATTAGTAACTGTATTCCACTACAGTTACAATTTAAATCATTAATAATCAGAATACAGTTACATTCAAAAAGTACTTTGATTACTGAAGAGATTACTTTGCATTTTATTGTCATTTGTTTCATTTCATATTTAGTCCTTTCAGATGGAAAACATTTATACATATAAATGATGCGATCCAAAGTGCATTTGAACAGCGGTGAAACACTTTCTTATGATGTGTTACATTCATACGAGCAGACAGAGAAGTACGTTTGAAGTAAGTTTGGAGCAGAAGAAATAGAAATAATCCTTGTGTAAATTGTCAGATTTACGCTAAGCTAAAATGCTATTTCTAGCCATTTTACATGCACGTTACCAGGCACGATCATATTTTTTTATCAAGAAAATTTATGTTGGATCATAATTTCTTTTTTTTGTAGTAAGACCTTTGTTATTAGGGCAAAAATCATATTCTAGATGATAATTTTTGTATTGTTTTCCTGTAAAAATATCTAAAAATCCTTAAAACAAGATCATTTAGATTAATCTTGTTTTAGAAACAACACTGCATAAGTTATTTAGGTTTTTCAGAGAATGTATTTTTAACATGTGTATTTTGTCTTACTGTTCTGGCAGAGTTTTTATAGTCAAAACAAGTGAAAAAATCTACCAGTGCTGAAGAAGTAATCCAAAGTATTTAGAATACATTACTGACCTTGAGTAATCTAATGGAATACATTACAAATTACATTTTACAGCATGTATTCTGTAATCTGTAGTGCAATACATTTCAAAAGTAACCCTCCCAACCCTGGGTATGTGTACATACACACTCACAAACTCAAATCTATTCACTTTATTGTCACACTACTGTGCAATGCACAGTGGTGATTGTAAATTTATACAGTTTTATACAGATTTATCAAATCTGACCAAATATATTTGAATTCTTTGTTTTATCCAGCAGATTCCAATGAGGGACAATTGAACCAGGCTGTGAAGAGAACCCTGGGCAGTCTTCCTGAAGAGAAGTTTAACATTCTGTTCTACCTAATGTATTTCCTGAGTTGGGTGCCAGCCAGCTGTCATTTAAATCTAATGACCTCGAAAAACGTTTGGGCCCAGCATCTTTCAGTGAGTGTTTCGTGTGTGTATTCTGCTGATACAACTTGTACTTCAGAGCCATTTAACTTAGGTTCAAATAAGATCATAATCCCTCATGTTCTGTTGAGATTTACTTTGCTTTATTTCTTTTTTAATAACTCGCAGACCAGTCTGCTGTAATTGAAAGAAATGGAAGATGGGTGCATGGTGTATTGACTAAGGTGATGTATGTTTATTACCTGTGTGTGCAGTGTTCCTGTCGGCCCCACCATGATGGAGGAACAGGTGTTGTGTAACAATTTCACACCAGCCCCCAGGTCTGCCAGTGTCTCTTACCAGCCCCAGGACCTGCCTGTGTCTCTAACCATCTGCAGTGCCAGCCAGTGTCTCTCACCAGACTCAAAGGGCCTGTCAGTAACTTTAACTAGCCCCAGTGTCTGTCAGTGTCTCTCACCAGCCCAAAGCACTTGCCAGTGTCTCTCACCAGGCCCAAGGCCTGCCAGTGCCTCTTATCTGCCCCAGGATCTGCCAAGGTCTCTCTCTCCAAGCCCAAGGGCCTGTAAGTGTCTCACATGAACCAATGGCCTGTCATTGTCTCTCACCAGACTCAATAAGCATTTGGCTTCAGCCAAAATGCCTGTCAGTGTCTTTCACTAGCCCCAGGGCCTGCCAGTGTCTTTAACCAGCCCGAGAGCCTGCCTGTGTCTCTCACCAGCCTCAGCACTTACCAGTGCCTCTTACCCGCCCCAGGGCCTGCCAATGTCTCTCTCCAGCTCCAGTCCTTCCCAGTGTATCTCTCCAGCCCCAGGGCCTGCACATGTCTCTTACAGCCCCAAAGGGCCTACCAGTGTCTCTCACCAGCCCTAATGCCTGTGAGTGTCTTTCACAAGCCCCAGGGTCTGTCAGTGTCACTTACCAGCCTAAATCAGTGTTTGCCTTTAATCATAATGCCTGATAGTGTCTCTCATCAGCCCTAAAAGGACCGGAAGTGTCTCTCACCAGCCCCAGGGCCTGCCAGTGTCTCTCCCCAGTCCTAGGGCCTGCCAGTGTCTCTCCCCAGTCCTAGGGCCTGCCAGTGTCACAAACCCCATAGGGCAAACAGTGTCTCTCACCAGCCTCAATTAGCATTTATCTTTAACCAAAATGCCTGCCAGTGTCTTTCACAAGCCCAAGGGTCTTTCAGTGTCTCTCACCAGCCTAATTCAGTGTTTGTCTTCAACAACAATGCATGGGAGTGTTTCTCAACAGCCCCAAAAGGCCTGGGAGTGTCTCTCACCAAACACAGGGCCTCCCAGCACCTCTCAACTGCCCCAAGAACTTTTGTTGCCTGTCACCAGCCCAAGGGCCTGCCAGTGTGTCTCTCTAGCCTCACTGCCTGCCAGCTGTCTCTCACCAGCCTGCCAAAGTGTCTTTCACCGGCCCCAAAGCCTGCAACTGTCTTTCATGAGCCACATGGCATACCAGTGTTTCTCACCAGCCTAAATCATAGTTTATCTTCAACCACAATGCCTTCTAGGGTCTCTCACCAGCCCCATGGCTTGCGAATGTCTCTTACCAGTTCCAGGGCCTGCCAGTGTCTTTCACAAACTCCATGGCCTGTCACTGTCTCTCACCAGATTCGATGAGCATTTGTCTTTAGCCAAAAAACCTGCCAGTGTCTCTTACCAGCCCACAAGGGCCTGTTAGTGTCTCTCTCTAGCCCCAGAGCCTGCTAGTGTCTCTGACCAGCTCCAGAGCCTGCTAGTGTCTCTGACCAGCCCCAGAGACTGCCAGTGTCTCTGACCAGCCCCACGGCTTGCCAGTTGTCTCTCACCAGCCTCTGGGCCTGCCAATGTCTCTTATAAGCCCCAATGCCTGCCAGTGTATCTTGCAGCCCAAGGGCCTGCCAGTGCCTCTCATCATCCCCAAAGGACCTGCTAATGTTTTTCATCTGCCTCAATCTCTGCCAGTGTTTCTCACCAGCCCCAGAGCCTGCCAGTTGTCTCAAACTTGCCTCAGGGCCTGCTAGTGTTTCTCACCAGTCCTAAAGCCTACAAGTGTCATACAATTTTGGACAGCCAACAATTTGTGTAACCAGTCCCTGGGCCTACCAGTGTCTCACACAAGCCCCAGTCAGCATTTGTCTATACCTACTATGCATACCACTGTCTCTCATCAACCTTAAAAGGCCTGGAAATGTCTCTCACCAGCCCCAGGGCCTGCCAGTGCCTCTCACCTGCTCCATGACCTGCCAGTTGTCTCTCACCAGCCCCAGGGCCTGCCAGTGCCTCTCACCTGCTCCATGACCTGCCAGTTGTCTCTCACAAGCCCCAGGGCCTGCCAGTGTCACAAACCCCATAGCCTACCAATGTCTATCACCAGCTTAAATTAGCATTTGTCTTTAGCCAAAATGACTGCCAGTGCCTCTTGTTATCCCCAGGGCCTGCCAGTGTCTCTCACCAGCTACACGGCTTGCCAGCTGTCTCTCACAAGCCCCAGGGCCTGCCAGTGTCTCTCACAAGCCCCAAGGCCTGCCAGAATCTCTGACCAGTCCCAGGGCCCACCTGTGTCTTTCATGAACCCCATGGCCAGCTAGTGTTTTTCACCAGCCTCAATTAGCATTTTTATTTTGCTAAAATGCCTGCCACTGTCCCTCATCAGCCCCAAAATGCCTCTCAGTGTCTCTCACCAGCCCCAGGGCCTGCCAGTGTCTTTCACCAGCCCCAGGTCCTGCCACTGTCCCTCATCAGCCCCAAAATGCCTCTCAGTGTCTCTCACCAGCCCCAGGTCCTGCCAGTGTCTCTCACCAGCCCCAGGTCCTGCCAGTGTCTCTCACCAGCCCCAGGTCCTGCCAGTGTCTCTCACCAGCCCCAGGTCCTGCCAGTGTCTCTCACCAGCCCCAGGTCCTGCCAGTGTCTCTCACCACTCCCAGGGCCTACTAGTGTTTCTCACCAGCCCCAGAGCCAGCCAGTGTCTTTCACCAACACCACTTGTTGCCAGTTATCTCTCACCAGCCCCAAGGGCTGCCAGTGTCTCTCACCCGCCCCACTGCCTGCCAGTTGTCTCACACTAGCCTCAGGGCCTGCCAGTGTTTCTCACCAGCTCTAAAGCCTACAAGTGTCTCTGACCAGCCCCTGGACCTACCGGTGTCTCTCACTAGCCCCAGGTTCTGACAGTGTCTCACAAAAGCCTCAGTCAGCATTTGTCTTCAGCCACAATGCCTGTCAGTGTCTCTCACTAGCTCCAGGTCGTATCAATGTCTATCCCCAGCCCCAAAAGCCTGCCAGAACTTCTCAACAGCCTCATAGACTGGCAGTGAATTTCACCAGGGCCTGCCAGTTTTTCTCACCAGCTCCAATGTCTGCCAGTGTATTAAAATACCCTGCAATCACATACTGAATTGTTATAATGTGTAGTATTTTAATCACATGATTTTGTTATTAGGACATGTCCATTTAAAGGAATACTCCACTGATATACAAAAAGGAAATTAATTTTTACATAAAAATTACAAAAATATAATTTAAGATAAAAATAATAACAATATGAGTGCAGTTTTATAGTTCCTGAATGAAAAATTATTCACCAAACAAGTTGATATTAACAGTGGTACAGAGAGTCTATCCTACCTCTCAGGATATGCTTGAAAAAACTTATAACAAAATCATATTCTGGTGAAAGTGCATCCTGATATACAGTATATTTCTGCTGACAGGATGTGCTACCTATGTAGCAGAGTTAAATATATTTTCCTGAGAAAGAAGCACATTTTGTCAAATTAAAGTTCCAGTAGGTATTCCTTTGCCAGTAGGTCACATACTGTATTCAGAGTGCTGAGAATAAAGACTGTTTAGAACAGGCGTCTTCCTCTGCTGAAACTCTTGGAAGTCTAAAAACTCACTATTTTGACATCATGTACATTGACTCTACAAAAACAAAGGTCTTTTAAAATTCCTTGTTGGATGCGCATAAAATTTCGGACAGACAACAATTTGTGTAACCTGCCTATTTAATGCACACACAACAGGCATGGTAGTAATTATGGAATTCCATGCCTAGCACTAACCTTCCCTGATATACTAAGTCAGGAGATGTACAGAATTCATGAGAGCTGCCATTCATCTTGTATAAGATGGGTGGATGAAGCTGATTATGCTGCTTTATAACTGAATGCTTGCAGTGTTCTGCACCCTCTTGCTAAACATGAGATTAATAAGTTTGAGGTTTATAATACATAATGTTAAAAAGAACACTGGTGCTTCTCTCAATGCCAACTTCGAAAGTCTCGTAACAGCATCTTAAAAAGATGTGTGATA
Organism: Myxocyprinus asiaticus; assembly: GCF_019703515.2. Lineage (NCBI taxonomy): Eukaryota > Metazoa > Chordata > Actinopteri > Cypriniformes > Catostomidae > Myxocyprinus > Myxocyprinus asiaticus. Next base: position 18,790,265 of record NC_059349.1, on the reverse strand, counting down.
ACACTGCCACCTGTGCTGCTTAACACACCAGCAGGGCGTCTAGCCTGTGAAGTCAGCTAAAAGCAGATGGTGAAAGCAGCAGCAACAAAACATCTTGCTACTGTAGATGTGTTCAGTCAAAGTCATGTTACCTTGTGTGACTGGCACTTTGATGATTTTTAAAGACAACCAGACTATGCCACATTGGAGATGTTAAACTAAGGCAAGAGAGTAACCATTTTAAAATGATACAAAATGGACTCAGAACACATGTACTCCAATCTGCTGTACCTACTGTGCCTATTCATGCTTTGATTGGAACTGAAATCAGTGACATAGTACCTAAGAAAATTCAGCATTCACCATTAAAAAGAATGGCTGAGCTGCCTGTTTTACTCCATTCTACTCCCCGTTTGGGATTTGTAGAAACCTTCTGAATTTTCTTGGAAGGCACTGTATATGCAAGTATCATGCTTTGTAAATATCTTTTTCTAACAGTGTTTGACATAACTAGGCATAATATTTTGTTGCATATTTCTCTGTACCGCAGGATACATTTTGTTATTACTGCTACTATACTACAGAGTATTATGAGTTATGACCATACTTCAACTATGTACAGCAGGTGGCGCTAAAGCACCTCTTAGTCTATTCATGATGTAGCGTGGTTAAGTGGTAAACTACAAACACTGCTTTCTTTTGCTGTTCTTTTTCTGCTCGTTTTCTGTGCAGTCTAGTATAATCAATATAAGTAGGGAACACAGAAGAAAGTTGTCACACTTTAAACTTCAGTGAATATTTGTCAGGGCATTTTTTATTTTTGAAAGTCAAAAGTCTGTAAAGACAAACCTTCATGTTTTGCAAAAAAGCTATTGAACCTATCTACAGTTATTTCCCAGGAAATAAGATACAGTTCATTTAGCATATATAGGGTAAGCTGGCACAATGGGAAACTGCCATTTAAAGCTTTAAAGTGTGTGACTTTTTCGGTGTTGAAGTACTTTCTCCTTTGCCAGCTTAATATGCAGAGACAACTATAAGTAAGCCATCCCTAGGTTAATTTCCATGAAAACTGTAAATGCTGTGGCTTTATTATATATATATATATATATATATATATATATATATATATATATATATATATATATATATATATATATATATATATATATAAAATCACTGTTTGTTTTGACCACCCAGTGTGGTCTTATTCAGAAACCTGTTTGAAACTGTTTATATTTGCAATTCTGTTCGGTGGTGCTAGTGCAACACAAATTACACACTTCAGCTTTAATAATTCATTTTATGGCTGTCAGCAATATTAAAACAGTAAAATAAATATGAAACACAAATCAATTAATGACAAAAATGTAGAGGGTAACATACAAAAATATAAAACCATTGTTTTTGGCAACAGATATTATTGAATTGTATAAAATAACAGCATAAAAAACAAACGTGACAACCTAACCCAAACTGACATTTATGAAAAATGCAATTCACTCTTGAAAGTCTTTCTAAAAGTCTAAAATCTACCTTCATTATATAGTTGACCCTTGCTTAATTGTTGTACTCGCTTATTTAACCAAGAGCAATTACAAAATTACTATAATAATGGAATTTTTGTTTGGAGGATTTTATTTTCAAAAAATTATCCTAATTTAGAGGCTTTTGAACTAGGTGTTTGAAACCATCATACAAAAACACTGCTGGAGAAAACAACCATTTGAGGAATTTGACTAAGATTCAAAACCTTATGGTTGCTGATATATAGCCCTTATGACAACTTCCCCATGTGACATCTAGCCCCGGTCTCCCCTATAGTAATATATGAAGAATCAAGAGACAACTGTTGAAGGAAAGGAATGGTTTAGAAATATCAACTGGCAATTGAAGGGTTTAGATATATCACATTTCTATGTTATGGTCACAGTGTGTGTCTGTGTCTGTGTGTGTGTGTGTGGTGGAGGGAGGGTGTCCGACAAATTACTCTTAGTCATTAAGTATTTATAGACACATGACACAAGGCAGGCATCTTCACGTGAGGTCATAGGAGTCAGAACAATAGAGCGCTCCTTCATGCTCACATTTTGTCTCTTACTGTTTTCTGCATGATCACTCTGCATCACATGCATCATAGGTCACTAGTCATTTTAACAGAGCCCCTGGTGGTTTCTCAGGTGTATAAAACAAACAAACAAAAAAGGTTAAAACTGCAGACCTGCTTTAGACCAGGCAGACTTGAATTTAACCAATTGGTCTGCAGGACGAGACCCCAGTAAGTGTTCTTGCTGATATATGGACTTACAGCAGGCTAAATCCTCAATTCAATCAGACACTTGTTTAAAGGAATGTGGCCCCCCAGACCCCAATTTTCACCTCTGTATCACTCCTAACACTCTTCTCGGGATGTGTGAGCTTGTCGCGGGGGGGATGGGTGTAAATGCCATCTACATGTGCAAAGTGTTACTGGGGTGGTTTGTTGTGTCTGAACGATATTTTAAATTTTATAGGCACCTTAATGGTTTAAACAGGTGCTTGATTATAACTTTTAGGCATTTGAAGTAGGGTGAAAGTTCATTAATAGAACTGAAAATGTTGCCATGCCTATTCGTGTGAGTCCTAATAAAAAGTGTGTGTGCGAGTTTTCAGATCTGATCAAAGTGAAAATGTAGCAGACTGGTGTCCCACTTTTGTTGGTGAGGCATGGATGTGGAAATAAGGTGGAGTGAAACTTTAATGAGGGCCTGTCATCTTTAAAATGGCCTTTACTCGTTCACTGGCCAGCTGTATCCTGACTCTTACAACCCGGAATCAGAAAAACCAGTCCATCACTCCACGTCCTCATTCATCTCCTGACAGCAACTCAAGGACTCAACACTTTAACCACCCTCAAATCTAGTTAAGGGCTTTATCAGACTTCTAGAAAAATGAGCGCTGTGGTCTGAGCTGTCTTCACCCTCATCCAAATGAATTACATGAACAGCTACTGCTTGTTATTGATTCTGCATCAATGACTCTAAACTGTTCTTTTGACCTTAATACAAAGCCAGTGTTGAGAGGTCATGCTGGCTTTTGTGAGCAGCTTTGAATAGATGAACTACTGTCTTTTGTGTTTGCCAAGCAAAGCATGTGAAACTACTGAGAGGTTTAGCTAATTTACAGACCCTGGTCCATGGATGGATTCTAGAAGGCCTGCAAGCTGTTCAGTGTCTCTCTGCAAGGTATGACTGTAAGTATACTGATGATTTTCCATGCTTGTGCATAGTTTCCCTGTCTCTTTTGGATGTGAGTTCAGTCACATACACAGTGACTGAGGGAGGCAGGGAGGGGGAGAGTGAGGGGAGGGGGAGAGGGGGGCTTGAGCAAAACAACAGATCGCTGCCCCTCATCCCTTTGTGTCGACAGTGATAATCCATTTGAACTAGCCCCTGTGCTCGCTGGTGCTGACCGCATTAATCATATAAACAAATCTCAAACATGCCAACTCTTTAACTCTTTAATATATTGTCACTGTGCTTTTTTCTTGTTTTTCCAGTTTTTACACTGACAGAAAAAGCCATACGTATAATATTGTAATTAAAAAGTAAATGTATTTTAAAGAAATTATGAAGTAGAGGTAAATGGTGCTTTTAAATTTTCACATAAAAAATCCCCACAAATAAATATATAAACAAACCATGTAGTTTACACTAAAGTGTGAATGTTGATTATGGGTTTGGCAGTTGGCTCTCTTGCAGTGTTGTTTACTGATTAAGCAAACAGGGAGTGGTGCTCACAGTTGCAGAGCCAAGGGGCTGAGTCTGACAAGGTCACACCCTGGCAGTCACGATCGGGCTAGGCCGTCCACCCATCCGCCCACTGTGCCATGACTGACACATGTTTTCCTGCCCCTTTTACTACAGCCCACCAACAAAAGCAAAGCTGCAGAGGAGCTGTCCTTGGTACTGAAAGTGGGAAACAGTGTGAGCGAGTGCATGCAAGTGGGGGCGAGAGAAAAGAGGAGGAGGGTGGAGGCGTGTTCTTTGTGTTTTGAATCCTGAGTTAATCTGCTGTGGCATCCACTCACGGTGGAGCCCTAAATCCAAGAACCAGCGCTGCCGAGAGGTGCCCAGCATAGTTTGCGCTCAAGTACATCCTTCAAGAAAAACAAGGATTCACTTCGGAAGGTCTTTTGTGAGTGTATGTGGTTCATCTTGGAAGACTCAATGACTCTATGCTTTGTGCTGTAGCAAGAATTATAAAAGTGCATGTGTGGAGGGGGATCAAGAAGGATACTTTTCTCAGGTTGTAACTATAATGTTGTTGCGCTCTAGTGGGTCTAGTATGAACAGATGAAGAGTAGAGCATCTTTCAGACAGGAGTTAAATGTTGTACAGACTCAGGGGGCTCAAGGTTCTTTGGCTACAAGGAGCTGCAGGCAACCACTGTCACGGCTGCATTTTCCCAGCCTTCCTGCACCTGGAACCCAGGAATTAGAGTTTCAGACTAGAGTGCTAGACTTTAAAATGGCTTGAAACATTCCTGCAGGAGTAGAATTGCAATCTCAGGATATCAGTCAAGCTTCTAATGGATGTACCTGAACTGGTTCACACCATATTCTGCAGGGACTACTAGTTCCTCTGTAAGTATATAACTCTCATTTCAGCTCTCTCATCAATTTCACCTTGCAACATAATCAACCTCAAATCTATCAACATAAAACAACCTCTTTCAGATTACTGGATAAATTATCTCTTCTGATGAGGTACCACCACCATTCCACACTCATATATATGTACAGTTGGCTTACATTTCAGTGACTTGATCTTGCACCTTGGCCTTAACTTTTTGTGTTGTTTATTGAAGTTGGTGTCTAGATGTCTCTCTAGCTGTAACCTAGATACATGTATTGTGCATCACTTGCTTCAGTTTTAGAAAATGGGGTCATCTCTCCCAAGAGGGCCAACTGTAGCAGGAAATGTCAAGTGAAGGACATGAGATGAGATATTGGAAGACCATGATAAAAGAAAACAAACAAAGAAAAAGAAACAAGGAAGCTGCAGGACATTGCAAAAACATGTAATAACACAGTCCAGCCAAATTAAAGGATAAATAAGAGAGGGTTTTTAATGCTTAGGGACATACCAGCCCACGTTTCTAATGCTTAGGGTCATACCAGCCCACCCAATCATTAACAGCATGCTGTGCAATAGTATCATGCACACATGCATAATTAAAGCACTAAACTCTAACTCGGACTGTTAAGTAGTACGAAATGCCTTCTGAATAACTCAAAAAGCCTAATAGTAGTTTATTGGACCAAGATTAAATACAATATAAGAATGTTTACTGGATATTAACTCTCACACAGACAAAACCTGCTCTCATCTCAAGTTGCTTAGAGGTCAGCTGGAGATGCTCAGATGCAGAGGATGCAGAGCAATGGTGGTGGGTCTCTGAGATGGCACTGCGATACCCATCTGGCTGCTCTAAGACCCCCCCGCGCACACACACACACACACACACACACACACACACATACTGCCCCTCACACGTAAACAAGCATGCCCAGATTCTTGGATCGCTCTGAAAATACTGACCTACATAAGACAGAGTGTGGTCTTCTCCTTCTCCTAGACTTCTGCAGATGTACACTGCAAAAGACTACACACCCACACACTGCACTGCTGCATCAACATGATTTTGTGTGCACTTCCACATACGCACTCACTCACACACATACATAAATATATTCTGTAGACAAATGTGGTTACTAAAGCTAAAAGAATACAGTCTGTGTAAACATATCGTGACTCACTAATTCTAGCACAAATGGACCACTAACCAGTGTCCTGCTACTGTACACTTTATAATCCAGGCTGGGAAATGCACTGGCCTGTTTTCTGTGAGAATCAGGCTGTAAACAATACTACAGCTCACGCAATCTAATAAACAATCGCTTTGTATATCCGCATCTGAGGCTTAGAGCTGAGCTATCTCTCTGCATTTGCTGATGGTGGGAGAATCTCATTGACCCAGAATACTTGTTTATTTACACAATAAGCCATTAAAATAGCATTGCCGTAAAAATGAAACAATTCTAAGCATATCATTATCACAGAATTATCTTGACTCTTGCAAAGGTTACAAATGGGATAGAAAACATCATTTTGATAATGCACTATTAAGACCTTGAGTGCATGATCTATCTATCTAAATTTCAATGATTCAAAACAACATAATTAACAACAGCTATCAATAAATGACAAAAAATAAATAAATAAATAAACAGTACTTAGCTAAAATTTAAATATTTTTACTTGCAGAATGACCTGTTGGAATGCCTGTAAGCAATGATTAGCTGCAAAGAGGGGGATTCTCTGAACTTTTTGCAGTATGTTGAAGACTGTGGACTAAGAGCCTATAAAGGATTGGTCACGCAGAACCTCAACCTGTGGAATGAGAAAAATAGGTTTAACTTTCAGGAGAAAAACGACAAGAAGCGAAAGCAGGAAGAAGCCATTAAAAGGTAAGAGTTTCAAGAGAGATAAATTAACAATACATACTGTAGATACAAATGGTTACCCATGCATGCATACAAAGCTAAAGCATATTTAAAGTAAGTGGTTGCACATACTGATTTGCTTACTGTAAGGCAATATGACACATATGAGCATTCAATCACTCACACCCTTGTTGGCACACACTCCTTCCACATGTATGCAAATGACAACCACATAAGGAAACAAACCCTAATGTGGTTCCTTGTGGTGCTCCCTCACACTGAGTCCCTCTGGCACTGGCATAGTGCCATGTTATAGATAGCAAGAAAGACCATTTCCCCTTTTACATGTGGAAGTTGATTAATTTTTTTCAATTTTTGGACTTGTTAAAGACTTCTTTCGTCCTTGGGAGGGATATTAAAACTAAACAAATAAGATTTTGTGGTAAAAAAAAAAAAAAGTAGGTTGGGGGGGCGGTTGGATAATGTTCCTCTATATAATGTTTTACAGTGCTTACATTTATATCAGTTTCACACAATGTTTTTAAGAGACATTAGATATATAGTCTAGCTTTTCAGTGTAATGTAATTTCAGCCATTTAAAAGTGATTGTAGTCATCAGCAAAGGCATCAAATGGATTTTGACACTTCAAATCAGTGGCCTCTCTAACATCAACGCAGCTGTAATTGTGTCAGTGGACAATTTACTGTTGAGTGCTACCCCAGACCCGTTGGCATAGATTATATTGATCACATTTGGCATTGCCTTCTAAGTGCAATACTTGCCAAATGCTCTCAGAGTCATCTTTCACACTTTGGCTTAGGCTGCAAGTCCCTAAACCATTTATTTTAGCTATGCCATGATGTAAGTTTGTGCTTACGAGGAATGCCAACTGATAGTAATACTCCACGACCGCAAGGCATAACATGCACAGCAGACAGTTTTCTCCATTTGTTCAGCAGTTCACATTTTAATGATTTATGCTTTTACTCTGAAACACTGGGCTCTTATAATGTCTACACGAGTGAACTATGATTTTTGCAGATTGGACTTGTTTAGTGTGGTGCATCCAGTAGGTTGAATTAGGGTAATTTGTGACTTTTTTTTCAACTTCAACCTCTGCACTTTACTGTGGTTGTCACCCCAATACTTCAGACCGGCAAATGAGACTTTACCAAGCTAGAATATGGTAATGTTAATATAGAGTTGCTGGTGATGAAGCAAGAAATGTACACATCATGGTTTAGGAGTCCTAGATTACCATAATTCATCCTACTTTAGGTCACCTTGACATCTCAGATTTTAAGCTTTCCAGCTTCTATTGTACCTAAAAAACTCCCTTGAGTCTACCTTTTAGTGGATCTTTGGATTTGGTTATTTATGGCCTAGTCATAATTCACTGTATGAGGTACACATGTTTGACACAGTGTTTGATTAAACCAAGTCTTGAATGAGGCCCTGATTAACATAGGACACTTGAACCAAGATAACTATAAAGTTAGACTCCTGCTTTTGTGGCTACTTGAAGTTTCTTAGAACTTGTCAGCAGATGTGACCACATATCACACTTTTGGGCTGATGTTGAAGGGTCTTTTGGTTGTGATTTTGGTCTACTCCTGGTTTGGATATCAGCTGTTGCTCATATAAAATATTCATACTCAGTGGCTGGAGGATGAGGGCTAGAAAAAAAGAGTAGTTGGATTTTTCATGAGGAATATAAGTGGGTCAATGAGATGACCCATTTTTACAGGAACTGATGGGAAGAGAGGAAGGAAGAGAGGGAGAGAGAGAGAAAAATCTGTTAAAAAGAGATTAAGTGTGAAGAGCGTGCTTGCAGGAGATGTGTTCTGCCTGGTGACAGCTGGAGAAGCCAGCAACCAATCAGATTGCTTTATAGGTATGAGTGAGGCGGGTCTTCCATCATTCTCTGGCATTCTGTTGGAGCTTTAACTGTGTCTCTGGGAAAATCTGCCCATGCACAGTCTCACGTGCTAATTTGCATACAACAACTATGCCGTAAACACTGAAAAACCTGGACAGAAATGAATGGAAATAACATGGCTTAAATAATAGCATGCAGGACTGCAAAATAATGTTCTATTTTATGTCATACATTATTCTGTACTTGCCATATTAATATGAAGAATTACATTTTTTAATCAATATTTTGAAAAGGTGGAATTTGACCTAAAGCTCCTGCATTACAAATATTGTCCATGGCTTCAATGTACCATTTTTAATGACCCTTACTCTATTACTGGGCAAGGGAAATCTTATAAATAATACACTGCTCCAATCCATGTCACACCAAATTCTGGAGTAGGACGCTGCCAGCCAGTTCACATCCTTTTATCTTTTCCAGTGATATTGTGTTTTCCCAGACTATTTTTCAATTAAAATATATTTAACTGCCCATAATTAACGTTGAAGTGTGTCATTTCTGCACTTAACTGAACCACAAAAGTAATGATAAAAAAAAGTATTGAACAATAATGCTTTCAGAAATATTTCCTCCATCTTCTGTTAGTCAGTCCAGCCCCAAAACAGATAGCCCTGCCCCAAACTCACACCACTGGTTGTGCCAATGTTGCCATGGCAGACTGGTCAGGAGGCTAAAAAAAACAGAGCAATGTTTTGAAAGTATCACAGAGTCACAGTGTTTACACTTTTTAGGAAATCAAAAAGTAAAAACTTAAAAACCAAAGCTGAAATCAAGTTGCTTAATTATAGTTGTCTATACACATTAAGCTGGTATAGGAGAAAATATTTTAATATTGAAAATATTGCACACTCCACCTTTAAAATTACCATGTGATTGGTCCTTAGATTTCATGTGATTTTTTTTTTTTAAAGTTACAAAACAAAGAAAAACAAAAAAACTCTAAAGAGCATTTGCAGTACAATTGCAAACCTCGCTTTTATGTCTTCTTACAGTTTTTCTCAATCGCTTTGGCTAATTTTTTGAAACAGTCTGAACATTCTCTAAACTGTAAGTGCAATTCTCACAACTGTTTCATGGGACATCACAACTCTATTGCATGTCTGCAAAATGTAGTAACTCACCCAAAGCATTTAATTCATGCTTCAAAACCTAGTTATTGTGTCAGTAAATTGGCCAATGCCACCTTAATGAAACTTTTTTTTTGTCATCATGTGAGCCGTACACGTTTGTTATATACAAATTTCATTTTTGTTCTACGTTTATGTTGACACTGACTGCTCACTGTACTATACAAGAATGTCAGTTTTGTCTAGCTGAATGCTATTGTGAATCACACTGAGCTTTTTAGATACCGATTTCAACAGTAGGTAAAAGTCAATACTGTACAATACTGTAGTACAAAGAAAAAAGGATATGCACATTTGTATGTATACAGTAAATTTATTTTTGTAGCAATGTGTTACATGTAAACAGAAAATTCACATTTGCATGTCCATTTTTACACATTTCTTACAAGTAAAGTCATATAGCGTGAACAGAAAATTGCCACAAAATGACATCCATGCAAAAAAAAAAAAAACAAAACAAAACACAATAATGAAAAACCTGCGGCAGTTCTGTAAAAAACCAATAAATTGTGGTCTCCTCACAATACGTAACACTACAAGTTCCCATCTTCTTGGTGGACATCCTGTCACTCTTACTGGTCTGACTAGAGATTTAGCAGACATCACAAACATCCTATGTCATAGATATTTATGGAATATACATATATGTCTGACAGATTTTGATAACTGAACGAATCATTTTCCATGTGATGGCTCACACGATGAAAGAATGTTTAGAAGTTGTGAAGAGTATGACAATTTCACACAGAATCAACTCATGAGTTTTAATCAGCAAGTCATGTGCATTTAGTTATTGTGCAAACTGTAGACAATTGGACTTACTCTTTTGCACACATGTGCCAAAACACATGCAATTTGCTTAAATGAATAAGAAATTCAAATCTGGTGTGAACAAAAAACTAATTGTTCAGAGATTTGAACTTATTGTTTTGAAAAAAATAATTCTCATTTGAGAATTGAGCCAAAGTGATTGAGAAAAACTGTAATGTGAAATCACAAAAGCACCGTGTTGTGTGACACTGAAGTCTATGCTAAGGGGAAGTATGGCGTCAGTAACTTTAACAGTGGGAAACTTGTCTGTGGCGGGCAGGAGCAGGCACACGCAGCGCAGACAGCTGCTCCAACATCACCACTCCTCTTCCTAACGAAAGCTTAATGCCTGATCCGTCATGCGTGTATGTTTGGACCCTGTTGTGAGTGTGTGAGAGGACTGGTTGTATGAAGCAGAAGTAGCAGATTTTATGTCTGGTTTCCGTGGGTACCCTGTTGCTAGGCAAAGTTATGCCCCTGACCAATGAACCCTTCTCTCCAGACTCCTGCTGTTTAGCAGCTGTGTGTGCAGGAGTTACAAGTAACACAAAAACATGCACATGCTCAGGTAATAAAAGTAAGCACTTTGAAGTTTGCCAACACTAACAGCACTTGCATCTTTGACTCAAACAAACTGATGGTGAAATCATTCTCGTTTGTGTGACAGAACTCTTTAGGGGGACAGAGAGAGAGAGAGAGAGAGAGAGAGAGAGAGAGAGAGAGCAGAGAAGACCTTTGATCTTGTACATCAAAAGAACCAAAGGAGATAATCAGGGATACAGACACAGTGCAGTAGAGAGATAGGGAGTAAATAGCAAGCAGTTTTAAAATTTTGATGTGAGACTAAAGATCAGGAATATTTTCCAGTTCAGTCTATATAGAGTAGAGCATGATGTCATATTATTATTGTTATTGCATCACAATCAAATCCTGAAAAAATGAGCCATGTTGGATTTAAGTCTATATTCCTTCATCTAAAAGAATGCCTCAACACCTTTGATTTCTTATTCATTCAAGCTTAATCATGTTAAAATGTTTTAAACTCAAAAAAAAAAAGAAAAAAAAAAAAGAATTGAGAATGACAAGGGGGTCCATGTAAAGCTTTGAGCACAATCAAAAAGATCCGTTTAAAAAATCTGTTTGTGCTACGTTGGGGGTCTTTTACTGTGTCGTTGCAAGCCTGATGGGGTGTAAAACAGAAATCAATAGCTCTTAATAAGCAGTTCATTCAGATGAATACCTTCATTATGGAACTCATTATTAGAGCGATCACAAACAGCACTGAATATTGGTTTATGGATCTACAGATACTGTAATATTCATGAGCCCTCTTCATCATTTATGCTGTTTATATGATCAAAATTTTTTGGATGTTGCTTTAGGATGTATTTTCAAGACATTCATTAAAAGTGTACCTCTGTGTGAACTTATGCTGTTTAATCACCAATAACATCCCACATACTTTGTGCTTGCAGAGATGTATATGATTTTGTCATTCATTGTTTTATTTAATGGCTGTTTCATTGTAAAACAGCATACAGTTTCATCCTGTTATTAATCTTTGTTTCTCCAAAATTACCTTTCATCAGTCTGAGCAAAGACTTTAAATTTTTTTTAAGTATATATATATATGAATTTAAAGCATGAATTTAAACCAACAGTTTAAACATATTTATTTATTTATCCAATTCTGAAATCTGATTGTATGACATTTACTGTATTAGCCAAAATACATGCATCTATGACCACACACATCAATTGAAATCTGTAATAATGTGCCAAGTCTTTATATCTACATTATCACCTACAGTTATAGTAATTATTATATTACTTGTCGGAAGAATTATTTATTGTGATTAATGTGAATAATAAATGACTGTTTAGTGAACATTGATGTCATATTCCTGTTGCCGATGTTTCATAAAAGCATTACTCCACTGGTGGGGCATGCATCTCAGTTATTTTACCATGGCCTCTCATGGGTTATTTAATAGGCTACATCACCCAGTGCAGACTCAATTCAAAACGGTATTTTTTTATTTTTTTTCTCTGTGTGTGGTCTCTTCTCAGGGGGGAGGAGGTGGTCACCGAGGGTAAGCACCTACGAATGGGCTCCATGAGCATGCCGGCCCCTGCGGAGCACGTGTCCCCTCACCAGCACCAGCCCCCCTACAACATGGGTTTCGCAGTTCGTTCACAGTCCCTGCACTCTGTGGGGGGAGGGGAAGAGGAGGGAAGCCCTACATCCCGCAAACTGCCCCCACCCAAACCACGGCGGGACCCCAACACCAAACTCAGTATCTCTGCTGAAGCTGTGGACCTCAGTCTGACCAGCTGTAAAGGCGAGCACTCAGACAGATGTGATGGTAAGATGCTAAAGCGTTAAGGCCAAGCTTCACGTTACATTTCCTTTTGTATAAAATTATCTTCTGTTCAGTGAAATTACATATTTACTTAAAACTACATATTAAATATTTAGTATGGAGCCCTGACTATTATTTCATATAAAACCAAACACACCTGAGTCAACATTAGTGTCATAAATTTGCATAGTCAAATTATGTGCAGGTTTAGTTGGACTGAGCACAAACAAGACTGTACATGATGTTTAAACTTTAAAAGACTTCCAAGTTAGATGTTGATATGGCTCAGAGAGAGGGTTACGTTGTTTGAGCAGTACAAAATTGAGGCATTGCTGATCCCTTCCTAGCTTTTTGTTTTCTTTTCATAACTAATTAGCTGATAATAAATAAGCTGTGCTCAGTCAGAATCATGGCCTAGCAGTTAATGCACATGCTTTGACAAATTAAAGGAAAAGTTCACCCAAAAATGAAAGTTTTATAATTATTTACACATCCTCATATCATTCCAAACCAGTATGACTTTCTTTCTTCTGTGGAACACAAAAGGAGAGGCAGAATGCTAGCCTCAGTCACCATTCACTATCAGTGCATCTTTTTCCACAACATTTCCAGATCCATTTACCCTATTTTCACTGTTCTACAAATAAATTCTGCACTCTGCGCTTTTTATTTTATTATTATTATTATTATTATTTTTAGAAAGAGTAATAAATAAATACATTCCCAAAACTGCAGTGTTGGCTTTGGGTCTGTTTTTTTCTGTTTGTTTTGAAGCTGATGTTAAAATGAGTATGAGATTCATATTATTACATAAATGCATTTTCATGCACATTAAAATAAGAGTATAATGTTTATGATGTTTACTCATATAGAGACACAAACAAAGCAGGCTCTGCACTGTATTGGAGTCACAGAAAGTTAAGTATAGAATCAAAGCTAAAATGTAGGCTGTGATAGTATTAGTCAATATGTGATTCTGCAGTACTAAAGCGTGCTGTGAGAGTTGCTTTTCATCAGAATTTGAAGGGATCACAGTGTGCACACAGATCTTCCTCAATACCACGGCAACCAGCCCACAGAAACAGAGACCCCCTGCTGCTCCACCAATCCCAACATCAGACATCAGCCTCAGCCAATCGTCAGCGAGGTGACAGGAAGTTAGACCGCAACAGCAACCAATGAGGGACGGGCTAGCTGCCAGCTCAACAGGACTTCATCCAATAAGCACCAAAGAGTGGGGGATGTCCCTCATTGAAAGGAGAGTTGCGTGTTGAAGCGGGAGGTTGAGGGGGTGTGGGGGGAGGGACCAGGCAGCAATTCATTCAGGAGGTGTGATTGACCTAGATTTAGTTCCCCTGGAGGAGAGGGGGCGAGGGTAAACACATCCACTTGTAGGGAGGGGAGCAAAAGGAAGGGCACGTTCAGAGGCTCTGAAACAGATCTCAAGATCCACCACTCTCAACTTTAACCGAATTAATGCATATATAATCTTTTTCCTTTTTTTTAATTTTGTCTCAGGCATGCACATAGGGATTCTCTGACTCACTCAGAGAACATGAAAAATGACTTTAATCTTAGTGCAATGCAGTTTTACTCATTTCTCTCTTCACACACCCCTAAAGCTTATGCGTTTATGAGCGTAAAAAAAGGTTTTGTTGATATGATAAAATATTATCTTTTGTCAGCATTGAAATCAAGGTAGTTTATCATCTATATTCTCAGAGTACAGCTGGAACAGTAAAGCAGTTTATTTGCACAGGTGATTTCTATCCATACTTGAGAGAGTACACTTTTAAGGGAGTAGCCAGATTGTGTTTGCCCATGTGTGTATTTGAATGTACTTCAGTGTTTTTATTGTATGTCATATAAAATATTGTTAAATATATTGGTGTTTGCATGGATGGGGTTGGTGGTAGAGAGCGTGAAACAGGACCATCTGGTATCTGAATAATTGAAAGATGTTAAGTTCTCCTGTGTACCAAAGACATGGTTACATTACTCAATGTTGTCAAACACAAATTTGTGCGACTTCAAATGTTTCGCATTTTGGGAAAGATAATGTCAGCTTGTGTTCAGCTTTGTGTGAATGACCAAACATCTCAAGTACTACTATTGTAATATATTAATGCATATATCTTCATGGTTTTTTGCTGACTCAGGAACAAAAGGCTGCAGTGAGGACTGCAGGAAAGTTCCCCCTCCAAAGCCCATGAGGAATCCCAACACACAACTGAGCACTTCCTTCGAAGAGTCTTACATCCGCAATCATGGCTCTACAGGTTTACCCACCATGCCCTACTCAAGAGATAGCCAGGCTCCATCTCCTCCCCAGCCTCAGGGCCCACAGCAGGACTCAGACCTAGATGAACCTGTCTATATTGAGATGTCTGGGAACGCTGGCCGCGAACCAACCCCTCGTGTTGAGGACGATGAACCGGGTGAGGCCGTCTACGAAGAGATGAAGTACCCTGCCCTTGATGAGTATGACTCACGTTGGGATCTTGCGAGCTGTCGATCACAATGTGTCACACCCTGCCCACCTGAGGTTGATATCCACACCCCTCTAAGCCGTTGCACGACTCCTCTGAGCATGGCTCTTTGTGACATTCCTGCTCCTTTCCCCAACCTGTTGTCCCACAGGCCACCTTTACTAGTTTTCCCTCCAGCCCCCGCTCAGTGCTCACCCAACTCGGACGAGTCCCCACTCACCCCTCTAGACATGACAAAGCTGCCCATGTTGGAAAATTCCCCTTTCGGCAAGTCGCCAACCTCATCCTCTTTGGAAACTTCTGGCTCTTCTTCTACCTCGCACATTAGGCGAGCTGAGAGGGAGCTAACGGCTACTCCTACAATAACAGTGTCGGGGCGATCCTCAGCGCCCCCACTGCCCTGTGCCCTTTATAAAAGCTCTCCCTCTTCACATGGCTATCAACGCAGCTACTCAGCCTGCCCCTCACCTGTCAGCATGGGCCGCTGCCTGACGCCCCTCAGCCTCATGCGGTCTCCACCTTTTGATGGTCCATTCCCTGGAGCTGGCCTTCCTCGCAGCGCGTCTGCCACACCTCATGGAAAGTGTTCACCACCTCAGGATTCTGTTCCAGGGGGACGCCATCATGGCTCCATGCAGAACGTCTCAATGACACGCTCACGGACGCCCACTAGCCCACTGGATGAGCTCACTAACCTTTTCACCACTGGCAGGAACATGCTGAAAAAGAATACTAGCAGCAGGAAGAGCAAGGAGCCAGGAGAAGGTGAGTGCCTGACTGTCTATTTCAGAGTTTGCCAGTCCTAACAAATAATAATATGATTTGTTATTAATAAAAACAAAAATATCTACACAGAACTCCTCAGAAAATTCTGCAGATTTCTGCAGTTATTACATCTTTCATTCATAAAGCTCTACACATCATTTTTAATTAAATATTTAGGCTAATTTCATGATGCTTTCAGCTATCAATAAGAGTGTACTCTCAGATTCATTTAATGGATTATACAGTGTTTAAATCCCTGAGATTTTCCAGAGATGTTCCATCATATCTAAGCATAAAATGCAAAAAAAGTCAGCAGATTCTGTATGGGCCTACCCATAACACCATTTACCAACTATTTCAATACAATATATGCCAATCAGTCAGTCTCAGAATAATCATATTCAGTCACTAATTTAGCACTGGGATAGTGCACCATTATAGCAACCTGCACACACTTTTCATGGTAAAAAATGTTTTTAGCATTATGTTAAACATCTTTGTTTCAATCAATTTTAAATATTACAAGAATTTCTATCATTTGCAATCGATCTTTAGAGTTTTCAGTGTTTCAATTTTCTTCATCAGTAATTAAATTAAAAGTAGTCAAAAAGGTACAATGAACACTTATATGTTGTAAATTTGGCACCACTTTAGTTTTACTTAAAAATGTAAGGCAGCAATTGCACTTAAGTTTTTTAATTTTAGTAGGGTGAAATGTTTTACAATGTTACACAAAGGCGTCAGTAATACAAAAAGACACCATATTTAGTGCAAAAAATGTCTATAGTGCATAAACAAAAAACAAAGTTGCCTCCATTGTCAAATTAGAAAAATCCAATTCATGTGTGACTCAAACCAGCAAAAAGATGTTTATAATTAATCAAAGGATGTTGTTCGTTCTCTCTCGTGTTTGGCAAAGATCTTCTGGCATGCTTCCCTCTGCACAATGGTTTAATCTGAACTCTACAAACAGACTGACATAGAACATAAATTTAATCCATAGAGATTAAAAGGCTACAGCGGTTGGTATGAGTCCCTGGATCTGCTGCTGACGCATTAAACCACTGCAGTGTGTTTATTTTAATATGTAAACATTTCCTAACCACTGGATGCTCCGAAAACTGCCTCAATCTCATTCAAAGATTTAGATTATAGATCATAGATACAAAAACATGGAGCATTTTTTTAAATAGCGAGGGGGCTCAATAAGTGGTGTATGTGGTGGCAGTTATAGTAGTGCCTGTTATTCACTGACAATATTTTCCATTACAGTTGAAGTGAATTAACTGACTATGTGGGACACTCTAAGTTTATTATCTGCACCTGCTGAAGAATAATGGGATCTTCTGTACCCAACTGTTTTTGTGTCATTTACTGTTTTTATATATAGTGCAGAAAGCAAAATATATAAATAATTTTTTCTGGTTTTGCATCACTAAAAAGATTAAATGAGGAATGCTAAAGAGAAGTGTTCTCTTTTATTTTAAAGAGAAAATAATTATTCTGTCATTATATGCTCATTTCGTTCCAAACCCACATGAACACAAATGGAGATGTTAAGTAGAATGTTGCTTTAGTCACCATTCATTTTCATTGCATTTTTTTCAAACATTCTACCTAACGGAAGAAAGTCATATGGGTTTTGTAACGACATAAGGGTGAGTAATGATGATAGAATATTTATTTTGGGGTGAACTATCCCTTTAATGCACTGAACCTAACTGCTTGGCAAAACTGTGATTGCAAACCCTTTGGCTGCATGTCGACCATCATTACTTATGACTGATGAGATGTGAACTGTCATTTGTTTATCATTGTATCTTTATAGCAGATCCCTCTCACAAAAGATCAGATTGGCTTTGACATCAGATCATTTTCTTCTATTGAAGATGAGGTCCACATCACTGCACTAAAAATGCACAGGCATATTACTGCTCATCTTAAAGAGGACCACAGAGAAAGTAGCACGCATGCACAGTTGATCACTCATCCTGGTAACAGGGGGTGGGGTGGGTGGATTTCCCTGCAGAGTCTCCCTCAGAGGAGCTAAAGACCAATCACGATGCAGGTCATGACAGCCCTATTGCAGTGAACGTGTGATGCACTACCTGTACAGACACATACTGTACTGGACCCCCCCTCCCCCACACCCCAAAAAAACAACGAAAAAAAAAAAAAAAAACGAATTAAGCCTTTGACTGGAAGCTCCCTCAGCTTATAATTTAACTTGGTGTTAATTAGTGTCTTAGTTTGATGCTTCCGCTCCTAGAAATGCAGTTCTTTATTCGGTTGCTCACAGTGTTGATGAAGCTCCATTAAAACCATAGCTTTCCAAACCACTCATAATTTAAAGTAGATAAACTACTGTCAAGTTCCTTTTAAAAAAGTAGTTACTACACTGAAGATATTTAAGGGTCACTTAATATATATATATATATATATATATATATATATATATATATATATATATATATATATATATATACAGGTGCATCTCAATAAATTAGAATGTCATGGAAAAGTATATACCATATTCTAATTTTTTGAGATAGTGAATTGGTGGGTTTTTGTTAAATGTGAGCCAAAATCATCACAATTAAAAGAACCAAAGACTTAAACTACTTCAGTCTGTGTGCATTGAATTTATTTAATACACAAGTTTCACAATTTGAGTTGAATTACTGAAATAAATGAACTTTTCCACGACATTCTAATTTATTGAGATGCACCTGTATATTACAGGAAAAGCAACTGAAATACTGTCAGATTACTAAAAAATGTAGTTAACAACTGCATTACTACTTTTGGTTAGCTGCTGCCCAAAGCTGGTTACTCATTTGTAAAGCCTGATTTTGTGTAATTGGAATTTGTTGATGCTGCCTGGTTGTCATGTGGCTTTTAGGTTTTACCTGGTAGTCATGAAACGGGTATCTGTTGTTATGGTGATGGTTCAATGTGCACATTTTCATATGGTTTATTAGAGTCCTTTGCACCTGTACTGCACTTGTATGTTGTCTCATGCAGTGAATGAGGTGGCACAGTTTCTGGCTGTGGTGAGGCAGGGGTATCATCTGTCCTCGCTGTTGATGGAAAACAGTGTGTGACCTATATATGAACCCAATGGTCGATGGTCTTGTGAGCAAAGGACAGGACTATCACACATTTAAACAATACTGGCACTGGGAACACAGTATACAGAAGCACTCAGTGGAAACCTCAGTCATTGAAGAGAATCAGGGAGGCATTAGAATTGGCAGGCATTAAACAATAGCAATTAATGAATTGTACTACAGGTCAAAAATTTGACAGCTATTTTTAGAGGCTATATTTATTGTTGAGTTTAATCCTACAGACACAGGGCTGGTTAAATGTCATGTGACGTTAATGTGTAATGGTGCAAAAAACAAAACAAAGCTTGCCTTTGTTTTTGGCATATTTTACAAAACAGCAGCAACAATAGAATGTTATAGCAAATATACAGTATATTTAACAAAACAATCATTAGTCATTAAATGCGGTATGTTCTAGTATGACTGCTCTCAGTAATGGTTAGCACAAAAAATATACAAATTCAGCAGTGTTGTTGCGTGAGTTACTCAAAAAGTACTAATCCACTAAAAATGACTAATTACTTCTCTAAAATTGTAATTAGATTATTTTACTGATTTACTTCATTTAAAAGTAATCACATTATTTATTACTTTAATTTTAAATGACTTTCAAAAACACATCAGAATTTCTGCTCAACAAATTCAAAATAATGTCTGTATTTCCTACATATTTATTGTTGAACACCCTTCGCTGTCAGAAATGGAAACAGATGTATATATGAATTCATATTTTCAATGTATTACACATAAAATATATTATTTTAGAAATATGTGAAACCCAAGTAATGTATTGAAAAGTAATTACCCTAACTGAAAGTCAGTAACTGTAATCTGATTCCAAGGATTTAAAATGTAATGTCACACTAATTTTTGACTTTAAAAGTAATTAGATTACAGTATTTAATTACTTTGCAATCAGATTACACCCAACACTGGTTCTAATACACAAATTTCAGTTTATATAAAGATTTTAAATTGGGTTGCAATGTAGGAACATCAACACACTTAACATCTGCCTTGATTAGGGTGGAACATATTGTGCAGCCCACCTGTACAATTCTCTGGGTGTGTGCCACACCTGTCACAATTGCCTAAAGCACTGATACCACAGACAGTGCACTGAGGAACACAATACATCAACAAACCACTCCAGGAATCCCAAAGTAGCAAAGTGACACCTAGTGGCCAAGATCAATTACTTCCATAAAAACATCTACAGAGCAATAGCATGAGTGTGACTTGTCATTTAAAGTTGTTCAATATTTGAAAGTGATTAAAGTCACAAAAATATCTGTAATGTCTTTCTCATTTAGGTGAAACTAAGGGAAGGGGCCACAGCTCTGACTCCAAACAGGAGCACAAGGAGAGGAGCCATCACAGCAAAGAATCTAAGCGAGACCGTAGAAGCAACGGAAAGTCTTCTCATCGGCGAGAGAGCAAAGACAAAGAGCCGAATGGCACTGAAGCCTTATCTCGTCATGACAGCAAGGAATGCGGCTGCGGTAATGTTGAACCATTATCCAAAAGGGACAGCAAAGACAGGGGGTGTAATGGACCAGAGCATCCTCCTCGACAAGACAGCAAAGATAGAGGCAGCAGCACTGAGGCAATGACTCGACGGGATAGCAAAGACAGGGGCTACAACACTGCAGAACCTTTGCCCAGACGGGACAGTAAGGACAGAGGCTGTAATGCTCTGGATCTCTTGCCCAGACAAGACAGTAAAGAACTGCTAAGAAATGGTCTAGAGACCAGACGTGACAACAGGGAGAAAATTTGCTATGGGATGGAACTGCCTCCGAGACATGAAAGCAAGGACCTGGGTATAACTGGGCTGGAATGTCGACAGGATAGTAAAGATGGAGGAAAGCATGACAAGGAATCTGGTCAGGACAAGGTGAAGATTAACCACAGTGCAGAGAGCCGACAGTGGAGCAAGGAAAGGATCAGCAGTGGCAGTGATGTAGTGACCAAAAGGGAGTGCAAAGATAGGGGAGTTCACACGAATGACACTTTACCATGGTATGAGGGGAAAGATGTAAGCAACTATAGCACAGAATCACCCAAAGAACATGAAAGAGACACAAGGTCTGGATCTTCAGCCATGGCACCATCCAACCGGTCTGGACGATCCTCCATGAGTCCACATAAAATGTTGGGGAACTCAAACTCTGGTAAGAACAGAAATTGTATGACAACCCTGTTGAAAAGACCAGCTTGTTGGTCCGGGCTGGTTAATGAGATAATTCACCCTACAATGAAACTCTGTCATCATTTACTTACTCATGTTGTTCTAAACAGTTTGGCTTTCTTTCCTTCATGGAACACAAAAGGAGATGTTAGATAGTATGTTAGCCTCAGCCGCCATTCACTTTTATTGTATGGAAAAAAGATGCAATGAAAGTAAATGGTAACTTAGACATTCTGCCTCATTTACACACTGTCATGGAAAATCTGAAAATTAGCTGATGAAGCTAGTTCAGAAGCCACTGCAGACACTAGTATACTACCGTTTAGGGCTGCACAATTAATCGAAATAAAATCGAAACTGCGATATGACCTCGTGCGATTATTAAATTGCAAAGGGCTGCGAATTAATTAAATAAATAGTCTGCTCACTTCAAAGTTTATTTGCGCTGCTCTGTCCAGTCTATATTAAGTTAGAGCATTATTAAAGTGTTTTCAGAGCGGTTCTCGGCTCCACAACTCCATCTTATGCTTAGAGTAACAGAAGTGCTCAGTGTTCGGTTCTGTTTGCTTACTTGCGCGAAGCACTTTATTTACACTAAACAGGCGTGTCCTGCATGTAGCAGTTTTTATTATCATCTGCGGTAGCAGCATCTCAGTCTCCGCCAGGCACAGGTATCATAACAATAACACAGAATAAAAGATGGGGTATAATTCAAACATCTTCATTAAATGATTGCTGAGAAGACAGCATTAACATAGCTCATGTAGAGTGAAACATGCACTCTTCCTCCATTCTCCTGTCCTTTGTTTACCTCATGAGAGAGCGTGTTGCACTTATTACACTCCCAACAAGTGAAAGCGGAACTAATATTACCAACATCCAACAGAATGAAAAGGAAGGAACTACATGTAATAAATCTATATAAAATATTTAGATACTGTAAAATAATGCCTTGTTAAATGAAATATAATAAATGTATGAATACAAATTATTGAATGAAATAGTGACAACCCAAAACTTTCAATTTAAAGTTTAATTGCACCAATGGGTTCAGTTCAACTTCAGTTTGACATTAAGCCTCATTCTTTAGGACTATCTTATATACAGTAGAGAATAGTTTGTATGAGCCTACTTGTTTTTAAGGCCAAGAGTAAGGAGTAAAATGGAAAAATGTTTGTTTATTTAATTATTCAACAAACCAACAGTATTTTTGACAGCAAAAACTAGGCAACAACTATGGTATTACCAACAGGGAAATTCAGTTAACAGTGACAATGAGCAGAAAGCTTACATATAACCAATTCTGACTGAGCTGCTGATAAAAAGTTAAATGATCAGTATCGGACCATTAGATGGAAAAAAAAAGAAAGAAAAATGGGAGTTCAGTCTCGGATGTTAAAATCCTGATTGGAGGATCCCTAATATTTAAGTTGACTGGCTTTCAAAAACTAATGATGATGATTTGTGGGATGAGACCCTATCACAAAATGGACAAAAACAGATACACAGTGTATGGGTACAATTTGAATATGAACAAGACAGTGTTTTTTATTTGTTTCACTGTTTATTTATTTATTTGTTTGTGGGTGAATTGAAAAAAAGTTCTCAGTTTGGTTCTTTTTAAAAGGACTCAAGTGTGAAAACCCCAGTAGCCTTTTGGCAGTTGAACACGTGAAAAACATTACCATTACTATTTAAATTTTTTTATTTTTTATTTTTTTGTCTATCATCATCGCAGTTCAAATCGCAATATTTTTCAAAATAAGCGCAATATTACTTTTTGTCCAAATTGTGCAGCCCTACTACCATCCCACGTTTGGAACCAGCAGCCAAACCACAACATACTCTATGCTGGAGACCAATAATGCTTGTCTTTTCAGCAGGAAGGGCAGTTCAGGCCAATGAGAAATAAATTAATGACAATGTCATTTTTGTATGAGCATGTGTTAGTTGATGTTTCATGTTCATCTGAAGAAGCTGACATGTGCTGAATCTTTCCTTGCAGACCTGAAGACAGCTCCAAAGGCAGGTCGGACTTCCTCCACACTAGTTGCACCCTCTCCAATAGGCACACCTCAAAGACAGCCTCCTGATGTCCAACAGGTACTGTGCTTATTAATGAACACAAACAAAAATATTTTTTTATTAATTTAGCTTTAAAATTACACAGAGCTGGCAGCTGCCAGTACTGTACTTCTTAAGTAACATTTACATTTCTTTGAATTTCATTTCATTACATTGTAAATACTTTCGACAACTGGTCCCAAGGTCATTTTTAGGGGATGTGTGAAGTCATTTCCCTTCAAGTTCACACAGGTGTCTTAGCAGAGTAATAAAATATGTAGTCCATCACATATAGGCATGTTCTACTAAGTTTGGCTGAATATTTTCGTCTTAATATTGAACAATATGTTTTAGTTTTTTAAAATGTAACATACTGTACTTCTTTTGTGAAATGTTTTGCATGAAAACTGTTCGCGCTATACAGTATGTCCTAACTATGGTCCACTATGGTCCTAACACGACGTGGTCTTCTGCTGTTGTGGCCCATCCTCCTCAAGGTTTGATGTGTTGTGCATTCTGAGATGCTATTCTGCTCACTACAGTTGTACAGAGCGGTTATCTGAGTTACCGTAGCCTTTCTGTCAGCTCGAACCAGTCTGGCCATTCTCCATTGACCTCTCTCATCAACAAGGCGTTTCTGTCCGCAGAACTGCCGCTCACTGGATGTTTTTTGTTTTTGGCACCATTCTGAGTAAACTCTTGAGACTGTTGTGTGTGAAAATCCCAGGAGATCAGCAGTTACAGAAATACTCAAACCAGCCCATCTGGCACCGACCAACAATCATGCCATGGTCGAAATAACTGAGATCACATTTTTTCCCAATTCTGATGGTTGATGTGAACATTAACTCAAGCTCCTGACCCATATCTGCTTGATTTTATGCATTGCACTTCTGCCACACGATTGGCTGATTAGATAATCGCATGAATAAGTAGGTTTACAGGTGTTCCAAATAAAGTGCTCAGTGTATAATGCAAAGACATTCAAAGATTTTTAAGTGTCATACTCTCAGAAACCATCTACTTAAATGCCTACAGAAGCCTACTGTTTTAAATTTGTAAGTGTCCAAATAGTTTTAGGGGGCACTGTACCTTCATTTGAAATATTTAAACCTGTTTCTACTTTTGTCTTACAGATGCCCCCTATGCCATGGTTATTTGGTGATAGCACCATGCTGGAGATGATTGAGAGAAAACAGCGTCTCTGTCGGGAGATAAGGTCTCATCAGCAGCTTCCTGACCATAGCCCATGCAAAAAAGAAAGCCTGCCTAACATGCCCAGCTGGAGAAAAACCAATGGGGGAAAAAAGTACGGGCCACCCCCTTACCCCACTCAGACCACTGTCTTCTGGGACACAGCCATTTGACATTTAGCTCTTATGAGCATTTTAGGATCCTGCTTCGCCCTTTTTTAATCATGCAGGGCTGAAGCAGCCAATCAGAGTGTGATCCGACCAGAGGATGGATGGGTGGGTGTGGTTACAATAGCAATATTTAAGAGGGTGCCGTTTAAGTGGTTTTCATATCATTGGTGATATCTAATATTTTTATACTCAATGTGATTCCTAAATGACCAAGCACCAGTAGATATTTTCTAAATTAAATGGAATATCTTTGCAAAGTTTATGTAGAGTTAGCCCAATGCAATTGTTGTTTTTCTACCTTTATTTAAATTTTTTTAATAAATTTTTTTTTTTTTTTTTTTTTTTTACATCACAATACACAATCAGTACCTTTGCATCAATAGCTTTTACTTGCCTTTCTATTTCAAGACCTCTGGAAATGACATTTCTGTGGTATTTTGCCACACTGAATGAAGCCTATTGTAACACTGAATGTTATGGTGATTGGGCTAGGGCTAGCTTACTTCTTGCTGCCTTTCCACACTTTAGTAGAAGATTTATTCGAATGTGTATTTATTAAGTAATAAAACAGAATAATATTTCTTATAATCCTTCAAGAAGGACTTAATTTATAATATATTTATAATCAAAAAAATGTTAGTTTGGTCTTTGGCTTCTGTGGGCGTTTAAGTAGATGGTTTCTGAAAGTATGACAGGTTTAAGGACAGGTCATTGCACAGAGTGCAAGAGGTAACAGTTTTTCTGTGTGATACACAAAAGGACTCCTTTAAGAAGGGACGTTTTTAACTGGACCTTATTTGATCTGTGTGTATACTGTATGGCATGTAGAGCTGTAAAAACGAGGGGCTACTCCCTCCTCTTTGGGTCTGTGGCAATAGCTGGCAGGTGCCAGTGAGAATCCTCCAAAGTGCACAACGAGGATGGTCACCCAGAGATTAATGACAATCTGGAATATCAAAGTTGTATTTTTTGCCTCTTAGCATTATTTAAGAAGCATGGACTGATAATTGTGACATGAAACGATAGGTTTTTTGTGCAATGGTCTTGTATAGAATGACTGTGCCATTTTTGATCATAAGTTAATGGAGTAGATTGATTGGATAATTCAGACAGACACAAATACCTGTATTAGCGACACAAACCAATGACCAATAGCTCTCAGCTATTGTAAATATGTAGTACCCATGGCTGCATAGCCTGGTAACAGGGATTATGGCTGCATAAACACAGAGGCTGTACACAAGAGAGCTGCAATTCCACAATCCTCAAACAATACAGTACTTGACTGGATAACACCTGTCTCCCTCTACCTCTTGGATCAGTTCAAGTGGTCATTTGCACAACCAATGCAACATATGCATTGCCAAAGTACTTGGAACTTGTAGTAAATTCTCCACCCTCCCTCATTCTTCCCTTAGACATCCATATTTGAAACTGATGCCTGTACAAAATGTGTTGCCTTTGAGACCGGTACTCACTGTAACTGGGTCGCAAAAACTGTAAACTGTCAGGTGTAAAGTATAGGTATAGTGCATCAGCAGCTAGTTATTAAGCATTTTGGATTTGGGGAGAAATGTAAATTGTTTGAGAGTCTAAAGGTGAACTGATCTGATCCTAGATCAGAGGTTAAGGAGAGAACACCTAACCAGGGAAGCACTTGGTATACAGTCACAAAAACATGGAGGTTCTGAGATATTGTAGCCTGTTCATTTGTATGTGTGCCAAGCAACACTGTATGCAGATCAACAATAAAGATGATTGTTTGAAATTCACTCTCTTGTGCCCAGAGGGTGCAGTTTGGAAATGTAACAATGTACAATCTCTTTGTATGAAATAATGTGCACTGTGACAGGTAGAAAGCCTATGTTCATTGTCTTATTGCACTGAGTGTTCTCTTATCTGTACAGTAATGTTTGAAAAAATTATGCTGATTGTCACAAGAGACTTTTCAATCTAAATAAATATGAACCTCAATCTTCTGTGGAGATGTGCAGAGTTTTTGTTAGATGTATGATGCCATTTTTCAAAAATATTACATTACAGTACAATGGTAGTCAAAGATTATTAAACTATGAGCATAGTAATACTGGTCTTCAAATATTCAAACATTCCTTATTTGAATTTAGGACCCTTTAAAAAGGCCTCAGAACTTAAAAAATTATAATGGAGCATCAATGGGGTATTAAGCACCATCAATAATGAATCAACAAATCAATTCATCAACAAGACTTTGCATACATTGTGCTGATAGTAAAACATTTAGCTTACCATTACATAGGGTTTTCTGCTGGTTTGTAGCCATCTGAGTGCCAGAAGCTGTAAATGTTTGCCAAAAAATAACATGTGCCATGAAGGCCCTTTCAGACAACTTCCAGACAAGGTCAGATACCGACCTTGGCCCTCATCACCAGATACAGATTTACAGACATACTGTTCATACACTCAAACCAACAGACAGAAACACAAATCCATGCTAACATGCCAAAAGAATCACATCACAGCAAGGACATGCCTCTTAATGAGGAAGAAGTAGTCAGCCTATACACTGTGCCATCCAGCAGGACAGATGGACACACTGGTGTTCTGGCTCTGCAATATCACAGCTGGAACTGGTGCCTCACATACCGTATAATGGCAGAAATTCTGGCAGATTACTTGCCAGACATGGGCATCATAGGCATGGATGTATTGGTGGAGAGCTGGTAGGACTTGTCATTCTCACTGGCATAGCTTGCCTGACTTGAACTAATATATGGGTCTCTTGGGCAAGTTGTCCACTTTTTACTCCACTTAATAGTTCTCAGTGTAGGTTTATTTTTGGAAGTAAATTTATGTATAGACACAAACTGTTAAGTACTGACTTAAAGGAATAGTTCACCCAAAAATGAAAATTCTCTCATTATTTACTCACCCTCTTTTTACTCACTTTCTTTCTTCTGCAGAACATAAACGAAGATTTTTTTAGAAGGATATCTAAGCTCTGTAGGTCCATACAATGCAAGTGAATGGTGACCAAAACTTTAAAGCTCCAAAAAGCACATAAAATCAGCATAAAATTAATCCATATGACTCCAGTGGTTTAATCCATTTCTTCTGAAGTGATCCAGTTGGTTTTGGGTGAGAACAGACCAGAATGTAACTCCTTTTTCACCTTGACAGCAGTCTCCTTGGTGATCATGATTTCAGTTTTGATTTCACCTCCTAGTGCCATCTAGCATACTGCACATGCAAGCGCTAGGAATTATAATTGAGCTTGAAATCATGATCGTGCCTAAAGATTGCAATGGCAATATGTACAGTGATAAAGGAGTTACATTTTGGTCTGTTCTCACCCAAAACCATTTGGAAATTTGTTGTCATTTTTTCAGTGAAAATCCTGACGTCTGTTGTATGTGAGCATTATTAGAGAAGCTTGTTCACAGCAGCTCACATTTTCACACAAGGACTTGCATTGTTTAGTGCTAAAAACAATGCATCTCTCGTGTGGCTCTGTGAACAAGTATGGAAGTATGCTATGCCTTGACTATGCCATCTTGTGGTGAATATACAGGTGAAACCAGCAAGAAAAGCTTCTGCAATTGTCTCATTTGCTGATTTGTCAAAAATAGGCAAACTTCAGACAGATTTTAGGAGTGGATGTTCATTTGTATCTCAGGTATCAATCTCTGGAATTAATAAATTTAAACAAGCACATTCTTGCATTAAAAACAGTTAAACACAGCCCAAGATAATTGAACAGAAGGCGCATATATGGTCGCATAAACTCCCATAAACTGTTGCTAATATAAACACTCACTGTTCACTTTTTACTTTTCAGCACAGCAAGCTATCATCACGCAAAAACGTTCTCCAAGAAGTTGCGTCTCTCAGTTAATTTGAGAATTACATCTCCAATTAAAACCACCACCATTAAAATATAAATGTTAGTAGTCGACCCCAATAGCAGAGATGTGCTAGGTTGGTTGACTAGCCGACTAGTAGTCCAACAACTGACTAGTCGATTAGCCGACCACCGTAGCACATCCCTACATTGTGAGAAAAACGCCCAAAGAAACATCCAGGACAACTCCGACATGACATCGCCTGACATTGTTGAAGTGATTTGGGAGGAGAGCTCAGAAATGTAGTTGTATTGACATTGCAAGACAGCTCTGAAACAACACTGCCTGTCCCTCACTGCAACCAGCAAGCGAAAGCGTGGGACTTCTGTGGAAGAAGCTTCACAGCAGGTTGATAACTCAAGTCAGCGGTCATCATCGTGGGGACACAGGCTTAGAAACGCAGTGGTATCAGTTGTGAACAGCCCCATAACCTGGACTATCCTCTGTCTCTGGGCCCTCACACGACTGAAGCTGTGATGGTCTTTATCCCAGACACAGCTGTGCAAAGAAAATTGCCTTTATCCTCAGTAGCAGAGCAACAAAAACAATACATTGTGCTCTAGCAAAAAAATGTATTGTGTGTACAAAAATATTTAGCTGTATCCCAGATGTAGCTGTGCAAAAATAAATAAATAATAAAAAAAAAATAATAATAATAATAATAATTATAATAATATTGGAAATTAAAAAAAATAGTGCAAAAGAAAATCGTCCTGGTTACTTTCGTAACCTCCGTTCCCTGATGGCGGGAACGAGACGTTATGTCAACGTAGTGACACTAGGAGTCACTCTTGGGAGCCCCAAACACCTCTGCTTTTTTGAAAAAAGGCCAATAAGAATTGGCGATTGGAATTTGCGTGCCACTCCCCCGGACATACGGTATAAAAGGAGCTGGTATGCAACCACTCATTCAGGTTTTGTGCTGAGGAGCCAAGACCAGGTCCCGGCCATTTCAGCGGGTAGTTCAGCGTTGTGGCAAGAGGGACACAAAGTCTCGTTCCCTCCATCAGGGAACGGAGGTTATGAAAGTAACCAGGACATTCCCTATCTGTCACTCACTCGATGTTGTGTCGATGTAGTGACACTAGGGGTCCCTATACAAAATGCCACAACTATCTGAACTGTGTTACGTGAACTGGTGGTGTGTGACGGGCAGACCGCTGTGTGCCTCGTAGCCAGCACACCATGCCATCACGTAACCTCCCCCAACGCTCTTTTGAGCGTCGAACGGTCCATCAGGAACAAGTCGACTGCCCAACTATAGGGACAGGCTAGCCCAGCCGAGGCCTCTTTCCTTCTCTATTCTCCCCAAAGAGTGGAATTTGTTAACTGACTGGGAGCCATACGTGTCGGGGTGGGGGGGGGGGGGGGTGTCCCTCCCAAGGGGAAGACACCATGGAGACCACACCCTGCCCAAAAAGGGGGGGGTATTTTGAGTGGAATACGTCACATGGTCTTACCGAGTCTTGTCGGAAGTATGTCATGTGGAGAGGTCCCATGGTAGGTCCTACCCAAAGGGGGAGGAGTTTCTACAGAGCATGGTGACCGGGGGCAGAGGGGCCTCTGCCCAAGGAAGATGCAGTTTGCCGACAGGGAAACGACCGGATCAACCCAGAGATTGTAGAACCTCGCAAAGGTGTTGGGTATTGCCCAGCCCGCTGCTCTGCAGATGTCTGCCAAAGAGGCGCCACTGGCCAAGGCCCAGGAGGCCACCACACTCCTGGTAGAGTGGGCTCATAACCCCACAGTGGGTGGCACGTCCTGAGCCTGATATGCCATCGCGATGGCGTCAATGACCCAGTGGGCGATCCTCTGTTTGGAGACAGCGCTTCCTTTCCGCTGTCCACCAAAGCAGACAAAGAGCTGCTCGGAGCTTCCAAGGCTCTGCGTTCGATCCAAATAGATGCGTAAAGCTCGCACCGGACACAGCAATGCCAAGGCTGGGTCTGCCTCCTCCTGGGGCAGCGCTTGCAGGTTCACCACCTGATCCCTAAAAGGAGTCGTGGGAACCTTGGGCACATAGCCTGGTTGGGGTCTCAGGATCACATGAGAGTAACCTGGACTGAACTCCAGGCACGATTCACTGACAGAGAATGCCTGCAGGTCCCCTACCCTTTTGATGGAAGTGAGCGCAGTCAGGTGGATAGTCTTCAAAGAGAGTGCCTTAAGCTCAGCTGACTCCAAGGGCTCAAAGGGAGCTCCCTGTAGACCCCAAAGGACTACAGAGAGGTCCCACGAAGGGACGAGGCACGGCCTGGAGGTTTCAACCTCCTAGCGCCACTCAGGAACCTGATGATCAAATCGTACTTCCCCAAGTACTTACCATCTACTGCATCGTGATGAGCCAAAATAGCAGCTACATACACCTTCAAGGTGGAGGGGGACAGCCGCCCCTCCAGCCTCTCCTGCAGGAAGGAAAGCACTGATCCGACTGCGCATTTCTGGGGGTCTTCGCATCGGGAAGAACACCAATTAGCGAACAGACACCACTTCAAGGCATACAAGCACCTCGTAGAGGGAGCCCTAGCCTGAGTGATCATGTCTACCACTGCGGGTGGTAGGCCACTTAGGTCTTCCATGTCCCATCCAGGGGCCAGACATGGAGATTCCAGAGGTCTGGTCGTGGGTGCCAGATGGTTCCCCGTCCCTGAGAAAGTAGGTCCTTCCTCAGGGAAATTTGTCGGGGGGGGGCTTTCACAAGGAGTGTGAGATCCGAAGACCACGTCTGGGTGGGCCAGTAGGTTGCTACAAGGACGACCTGCTCCTCGTCCTCCCTGACCTTGCACAGGGTCTGTGCAAGTAGGCTCACTGGGGAAAAGGCCTTGCGGCGGGACAGAGCTCGAGGTGCCACGTCGAGGGGACTTGAGCCCTGTGGCTGTGCTGAGTCCAGGGACATCGAAGCACTTACCTGGCTCCTGTCACCCACCATAAGATTGGCCGAGGAGGGGAGAGGAGGAATCTTGTCCCCGCAGTCCACTGGAACCAATCCCATGTGGGCGTGTTTGTGCCACAGCTGGGCATACAGGGGCAGGGGGTCTGCCGCTGGAGCGCCATACCTGACAAAATGGGACGGTGGACGGTGGTCATGATGACGGCCGTGCGTACCAGATATGTGACTCAGGAGATGAGGGAAACATTCTTTTGTCAGGCTTTTGGGTGCAGCAGCCTCCTGGGCATGCCTCGACGGTGTCGCCAAACAGGCCAACCTGGGAAATGGGGTCATCAAGGAACCATAACTTGTCCGTCTCTCCCATCTCGACCAAGTTGAGCCAAAGGTGGCGCTCCTGGACCACCAGGGTGGACATCGCCTGCCCAAGAGACCGCGCCGTGACCTTCATCGCCCGGAGAGCAAGGTCGGTCGCCGAGCGCAGTTCCTGCATCAAACCTGGGTCAGAACTACCCTTGTGCAGTTCTTTTAGTTCCTTGGCTTGCTGTACTTGCAGGAGAGCCATGGCGTGCAGGGTGTAGGTGGCTTGTCCAGTGGCACCGCAGGCCACAGTCGTCAGGGATGATGTAAACCTACAGGCCCTGGACGGGAGCTTCAAGCACCTTATCCACCTGGGGGATCACCGAATACCCCCTGGTCACTCCACCATCGAGGGTAGTGAGAGCGGGGGAGCTGAAAGACCGGGACGGGCAGTAAAAGGTGCCTCCCACGATCTTGTCAGCTCCTCATGCACTTCTGGGAAGAAAGGAACGGGGGCGGGGCGTGGCCGTGGGTGGCGCCCCAAGCCCAGGAACCAATCGTCAAGCCGCGAGGGTTCAGGGGAGAGTGGAGGGTTCCACACTAGCCCGACGCTCGCGGCCGCCCGGGAAAGCATGTCTGTCATTTCTGCGTTGGAGTGAGAGTGGGCGACCTTTCCCGAAGGATGAAGTCCAGCCGAAGCCTCTGCGTCAGACTGGACGAGCCCGCTCTCTGATGCTGCGCTCGATAACTCATCGTCTTCCCAAGCTCCGAACGAGAAGTCGAACTTGCGCTGAGACGAGCCGGTGGTCTCGTGCGAGAGCCCAATCGGGGCTCTCGCACGCGAGCGTGCTGAGGAATGGGAGGTCCGGAATGGGAATGTCAGATACCTGGCGGAGGTGGTCCCATTGATGTCCCCAAATTGCCCCCAGTGCTAACCGACGTGGCCTCAAACCCATAGGTAGAAGGACCGGTGTGGGGAGCCGCTGGGGTAAGAAAGCAAGCCGTGACCGCAACGTTGCCATGGTCATGTTCTCGTAATGAGGACATGACTCATCCACGAACGATGTCTCCACGTGGGCAGTGCCCAGACACGTAAGACAGCAATCGTGGCCGTCAGAAACGGAGAGATAACGACCGCAACCAGGAATAACACACAAACGGAAAGGCATCTTTAAAAAGACGTTCCATGTGTGTGCCGCTCTTTTTGTGAATGAAAATATACTCTTTTAGAATATACTCTCTTATTTTCGCTCTGACGAAGCGCCTAGGGGCGTTCTCTGCACTCCACGGGTGCAGAGGGGAAGAAGCCACTGAAATGCGCCGTAAATCCAGCAGTTTTGAGGTGCATTTTTGGAGGGAATTGAATTCAGTGCACTGAATACAACCGCTCGGCTCTGAAGAGAAAATCTGAGTGAGTTGTTGCATACCAGCTCCTTTTATACCCATATGTACGGGGGAGTGGCATGCGAATTCAACTCGCCAATTCTTATTGGCCTTTTTTTTAAAAAAAAAAGAGGTGTTTGGGGCTCCCAAGAGTGACCCCTAGTGTCACTACATCGACATAACGTAGAGTGAGTGACAGATAGGGAACTTTTGCTATATAATTGGACTCTGGGCCTGACAGCAACTGAAGTTGTGATGGTTCTTTAGTCCCCAGATGCAGCTGTACAAACAAAATAAAAATACAATAAATAAAATTTAAAAAAAAAAGTGTTTTTTTGTAATAAATAAATCATTGCTGAAACAAAGATCCAGCTTGTAGACTTGTACAGAGGGAGAGCATCTCATTGTACATGAGCTGGAGAACATCTCAATGTCACAGATAATAAAGTAAATTAAATTTTTTCCATTTTATGGTTACACTGACCATCTACAGATATGAGTTTATAAGCATTCTCACAACAAACTGACAAACTGATGCTCTCAGCCTGTAAACACTGCGAATGATTGACAGGTAGAAAATCTTCTCATTGGCTAATCTGGCCGCGGTGCGACAGCATAAAAAAATGTGCCGTTTACAGCCCAGATAGCACTTGTAGGCCTACATCTCTGAGATGTCTGTTTTAGATCTTTTCATCTGTAAAGCATCACAATCTAATTAACATATGCTATACATCTTAAAAAGTTCATATTTACAAACATTCTAAACCATAGATGTCTTAAAAAACATTTATTGACATCCAAGACATACAGTACTTATTGACATACGTCTTATAGACGTATTGCAGATGAGCAAACAACATGAAAAATACGTCTTCCAGATGTAAACATACACATCAAATAGACGTCTGGGTGATATATGTGCAGCTGCAGCCTGTGCGTTTTAAGTCTAGGCCTTCAGTGTGATTCATGCCAGTAAGAAAACAGAGTTTCACAATGAATAAGACGCCGTTTGCCCATCATACATTACGTGGCAGTCAACTAATAACAATAACAATCCCTCCTGCACATTTCCCTGTGGCCGATACCGCCACTGTCCCTTCAGTGCTTCAACCAGTATTCACTCTCCAATCTCCTCCTATCCTACACCTCCCAATTTCCTATCCCTCCGACGCGGACCCTAGCGCGAGTCTGCCTCAGCTAGTGGCCCCGCTTGAGTCAATCTTCTTTGGCACATCTGCCCACCTCACACAAGATAAGCAAGCGAACCCCCCCCAACTCATTTTTTTTTTCATTCTTTTGGGGGGCACAAGAGACTTTGCAATATATTTCATCTCGTTTAAAACACAAGGATCCATAGACAACAGCTTTCTGTCCCATTGTGCTGGCATCTTTTGGGGGGTATTAGAGCTCAGGTCAAGCCTCGAGCCCTTCACCCTGGACAGCAAGCCACACACATTTACACTATCCTCTAAGCAGGATTACATTAACTTGCAAACTACTAAAATGGAGTTTTATAAACTAGGTTCGGGTGGAGCAAGGTCATTTAATCCGACCAATCACATCACCAGAGTAAGCGTATATAAACAGCCGCTTACCTCTACATGGCGTGGAGTCTTCCGGAATCCCTCCACCTCCCCTTTCTCCTCCTATCTATTTACTTATAACTAATCTAAGTTTGGGGGGGGGGGGGGGGGGATTTGGGGTTATTCGAGCTCAGATCAAGCCTTGATCCCTTCGCACAGGACAGCAAGCCATACATGTTTACAGGATTACATTAACTTGTGAACTACTGAAGCTGACGCTATGGGGAGTGTCCTTCTATATGACCTAGTTGAAACCTTTCTACAATAACGGCAAACCTAAAATTGGCTATGGTGTTTAAGCCCCGCCCTTTTAGGCACGAAGAGTTTGGACTCAAGATGGCACCGAGTATGTCTGCTGCGTTGCAAGCTCCGACACAACATAGCAATGTTTTGTTTGTTTTGTTTACAATTCTTATGTTTTTTGTCTTGGATGTTGTCTGCCTTATTGTCTATGACAGACAAACACTTTTGGACATTGGTTCAGCGATCTCACACCGAAAACCGGACTTCACATTCCTCAATGCCGACCCGCTGTTTACAAACACGCAAGCGGAGCCCTTTGTCTGGGCAGCACGGCCGCGGAAACGCAGGAGGAAAAGGGGAAACAGAGCCGGCGTTCTTATCAGAGTAAGACGCCGCGCAAATCGACCCCCACTACCCACTATTCTACTGGCAAATGTTCAGTCTCTGGATAACAAGCTCTGCGAGCTGAAAGTGCGGATCTCTTTCCAACAAGAGACGAGGGACTGCTGCATTATCTACCTTACGGAAACTTGGATGTCTGCGGAGATTCCAGACTCAGCCATTGAACCCGCGGGGTTCTCCATGTACCGAGCGGACAGAGCGAAAGACCTCTCAGGTAAAACTAGAGGAGGTGGTGTATGTTTTATGATCAACAAATCCTGGTGTGATCAGAGGAACGTACATTCCATCAAGTCTTTCTGTTCTCCTGATCTGGAATTTCTTATGCTTCTGTGTCGACCATTCTGGCTACTGAGGGAATTCACAGCGGTCATTATCACTGCTATGTACATTCCCCCACAAGCCGACACAGACCGGACACTCAAGGAACTGTATGGGATTATAAGTGAGCAGGAAACCGCGCACCCTGAGGCCGCGTTCATTGTGACCGGGGACTTTAATAAAGCCAGTTTAAAATCAGTCGCACCAAAATATCACCAGCACATTAGTTTCAACACACGAGGGTACCGGGTTTTGGATCATTGCTACTCTCCGTTCCGGGATGGCTACAAATCCCTCCCCCGCCCACCATTTGGCAAATCGGACCACTCTTCCATTCTGCTTCTGCCCGCTTACAGGCAGAAATTGAAACAGGAAGCACCCACCCTCAGAACGATCCAGTGCTGGTCAGACCAATCAGACTCTATGCTACAAGACTGTTTTGATCACACGGACTGGGAGATGTTCCGGTCCGCTTCTGATGACGACATCGAGCTTTACGCTGATAGCGTAATGTGTTTCATCAGAACGTGCGTAGAGGAAGTGATTCCGACCAGAACTGTACGAATCTATCCGAATCAGAAGCCGTGGATCAATAGCGATGTTCACGCGGCACTTAATGTGCGGACCTCCGCTTTTAATTCCGGGAACGCGGAGGAGCATAAACAAGCCAGTTATGCCCTCCGAAAAACTATCAAAACAGCAAAACGCCAGTACAGGAGCAAGACTGAAGGACAGCATGTGGCAGGGAATTAACATCATCATGGACTTTAAAGGGAATAAAAACTCCGCCATGAACACCGCTGCCTCTCTACCGGATGAGCTAAATACTTTTTATGCTCGTTTCGAGGGAAATAACACCGCCCTCGCGGAGAGAGCTCTCACGGCTGAAGCCACAGAGGTTAGTTCACTCTCCGTCTCTGTAGCGGATGTAACCCGATCCTTCCGACGGGTGAATATCCGCAAAGCCGCGGGTCCAGACAGCATTCTGGGCCGTGTCATCAGAGCGTGTGCGAACCAGCTGGCTGGTGTTTTTACGGACATTTTCAACCTTTCCCTCTCTTTGTCTGTAGTCCCCACATGCTTTAAAACATCCACCATTGTGCCTGTTCCAAAACAATCAAAAATAACTTGTTTAAATGACTGGCGTCCTGTTGCTCTGACCCCCATCATCAGCAAATGCTTTGAGAGACTAATCAGAGATTACATCTGCTCTGTCTTGCCACTCAATCTTGACCCGCTGCAGTTTGCTTACCGCAACAACCGCTCCACTGATGTTGCCATTGCATCTACAATACACACTGCTCTCTCCCACCTGGAAAAAAAGAACACTTATGTGAGAATGTTGTTTGTAGACTACAGCTCAGCATTCAACACCATAGTGCCCTCCAAGCTAGATGAGAAACTCCGGGCTCTGGGCTTAAACAGCTCGCTGTGCAGCTGGATCCTGGACTTCCTGTCAAGCAGACGCCAGGTGGTTAGAATAGGCAGCAACATCTCCTCATCACTAACCCTCAACACTGGAGCCCCACAGGGCTGTGTTCTCAGCCCACTACTGTATTCCTTGTACACACATGACTGTGTGGCAACACATTGCTCCAATGCCATCATTAAGTTTGCTGATGACACGACGGTGGTAGGTCTGATCACTGACAATGATGAAACAGCCTACAGAGAGGAGGTGCACACTCTGACACACTGGTGTCAGGAGCACAACCTCTCCCTCAACGTCAGTAAGACAAAGGAGCTTGTGGTGGACTTCAGAAGAAAAGACAGAGAACACAGTCCCATCACCATCAATGGAGCACCAGTGGAGAGAGTCAGCAGCTTCAAGTTCCTGGGTGTCCACATCACCGAGGAACTCACATGGTCCGTCCACACTGAAGTCGTTGTGAAGAAGGCTCATCAGCGCCTCTTCTTCCTGAGACGGCTGAGGAAGTTTGGAATGAACCGCCACATCCTCACACGGTTCTACACCTGCACTGTGGAGAGCATCCTGAC
Organism: Myxocyprinus asiaticus; assembly: GCF_019703515.2. Classification (NCBI taxonomy): domain Eukaryota; kingdom Metazoa; phylum Chordata; class Actinopteri; order Cypriniformes; family Catostomidae; genus Myxocyprinus; species Myxocyprinus asiaticus. Next base: position 18,752,581 of record NC_059349.1, on the reverse strand, counting down.
TGGCTGTATCTCCGCCTGGTACAGCAATAGCACCGCCCACAACCGCAAAGCACTGCAAAGGGTGGTGCGAACTGCCAAACACATCATCGGAGGTGAGCTTCCCTCCCTCCAGGAAATATATACAAGGCGGTGTGTGAAAAAAGCTCGGAGGGTCATCAGAGACTCCAGCCACCCGAGCCATGGGCTGTTCTCACTGCTACCATCAGGTAGGCGGTATCGCAGCATCAGGACCCGCACCAGCCGACTCCATGATAGCTTCTTCCCCCAAGCAATCAGACTTTTGAACTTTTGATCTCCCACGATCAAAATACATCAGCCCTGCACTTTATTACTCTTTTATCTCACACCGGACTGTCATAAATTATATTACTATTATTATATTATGTCTCTCTTAACAACTGACTATCAACCGACAGCCTGAATGTCAATACAGTACAATACTGTACATTCTATATATATATATATATATATATATACTTTTTTTTATATATATATATATTTTAATTTTTAATTTTTATTGAATAATGTGTATCTATATAGTAAAAAACAAAAAAACAAAAAAAACAAACAAAAACAAAAACAGCATATTGTATACTGTACAGTGTATGTTATTATTTGTATATTGTTGAGTGTAATTATGTGTATAACAGATGCTTAAATTGTGCTGTGTTAATTTGATGTTTTAAGTTGAGTGTAATTATGTGTATAACAGATGTTTAAATTGTGTTGTGTTAATTTGATGTTTTAAGTTGAGTGTAATTATGTGTATAACAGATGCTTAAATTGTGCTGTGTTAATTTGATGTTTTAAGTTGAGTGTAATTATGTGTATAACAGATGTTTAAATTGTGTTGTGTTAATTTGATGTTTTAAGTTGAGTGTAATTATGTGTATAACAGATGTTTAAATTGTGTTGTGTTAATTTGATGTTATTGTAAATTGGTATATGTCTCATCACTGTCACGACTGCTATGTTGATCGGAACTGCACCCAAGAATTTCACACACCATTGCACTTGTGTATATGGCTGTGTGACAATAAAGTGATTTGATTTGATTTGATTTGAAGCTGTCTGGTATAAAAATGGGCGCGCAAACATCCTCAGAATTTTCTTCCTTCAAGACAGTGATTAATCTGTCATCTAGAAGCCTTCTACTACTTTGCTGTCGACATACACGAGTCAGCGGGTGGGATCTTCACGGCAACGTAAAGGCTCTCCACTCCCCTGCAGTGTTCCGGTGAACATTTACTCCGCCTCACCGCTTGATGTTTCACTGGTGAATGGGCCGCTTCAGCATCCTGATTCCCCACAGCGCTTCGGCAGGTGTTTTGTATCCTTATAAGCAATTGTGATATTGTATATATATATATATATATATATATATATATACACCGATCAGCCACAACATTAAAACCACCTGCCTAATATTGTGTAGGTCCCCCTCATGTCACCAAAACAGCGCCAACCCACATCTCAGAATAGCATTCTGAGATGCTATTCTTCTCACCACAGTTGTACAGAGTGGTTATCTGAGTTACCGTAGACTTTGTCAGTTCGAACTAGTCTGGCCATTCTCTGTTGACCTCTCTCATCAACAAGGTGTTTCCATCCACAGAACTGCCACTCACTGGGTGTTTTTTTTTGGCACCATTCTGAGTAAATTCTAGAGACTGCTGTGTGTGAAAACCCCAGGAGATCAGCAGTTACAGAAATACTCAAACCAGCCCATCTGGCACCAACAATCATCCATGCGATTATCTAATCAGCCAACTGTGTGGCAGCAGTGCAGTGCATACAATCATTCAGATACAGGTCAGGAGCTTCAGTTAATGTTCACATCAACCATCAGAATGGGGAAAAATTTGATCTCAGTGATTTGGACCATGGCATGATTGTTGGTGCCAGATGGGCTGGTTTGAGTATTTCTGTAACTGCTGATCTCCTGGGATTTTCACACACAACAGTCTCTAGAATTTACTCAGAATGGTGCCAAAAACAAAAAACATCCAGTGAGCTGCAGTTCTGCAGATGGAAATGCTTTGTTGATGAGAGAGGTCAACAGAGAATGTCCAGACTGGTTTGAACTGACAAAGTCTACGGGAACTCAGATAACCACTCAATTGTGGTGAGAAGAATAGCATCTCAGAATGCTATTCTGAGATGCGGGTTGGCGCTGTTTGGCGTCACAAGGAGGACCTATACAATATTAGGCAGGTGGTTTTAATATTGTAGCTGATCAGTGTATATATAACTAAAAGAGCTGCTTACGTGTTTGTGTCTTTTATAAAGATGTCGTTCCATAAGTGTTCATTATGCGAGGAACACATCCCACTGTCAGATCAGCATGAGAGCTGCATTCACTGTCTGGACTGCGCCCATGCAGAGACAGCTCTCATAGAGACAGACTGCCCTCACTGTGAGGGCATGAGTCTCAAGACTCTTCGCTCGAGAATCGCCCTTGTTCTGAGAGATGATTCAGTCTCCCGTGCCCTCCCACCTGCCTTTTCTGTGACTCCGGAGGGATCACACGAGGAGGCACGGCGGGGCCGCAAGGTCATGCAGGATGATTTTGAGGTAGACCTTGTGCTGGCACATGCCCCGCGAGCCCCTCAATCTACATATACTGCATCTATGCTGATACACTACGTGCATGACGAGCTTTGGCTCTCTGCAGTAGCGCACAACCTGGTCACGTTCGGCAGTTCTGATGCTGGGGTTGATGTTGTCTCTCGCTGCATCTGGCGAGTATTCATTGGAGGATGTTGCTGCCCCTTCCCCCAGTGAGGGAGAGAAGTGTGCACGCGCCACTGACAAGGAGATGCTTCACATCCTTTCAAGGGCGGTCGAAGAGCTCAGTCTCAAGTGGTCCAGAGGAACCTGAAAAATATTGCCTTGATGAATGGTTCTTGCAGTCTGGAAGTTCATAACGGACTGACAAAGTCCTGGTGCATGCCCTATTCAGCTCACTCGCACAGCAAAAAGTGTCTCTCCTCACAAATATGGACCATGGGGAAGACAAAAGTTATACCCAACTACCCCCTGTGGAAGAGGTGGTAGCAGCACATCTCTGCCCGGTGAGTAGCAGGGCATGGAAATCACACCCCGTTCATCTTTCCAAGCCGTGTCGACTGACGTCCGCACTGGCTGGAAAAGCATACTCAGTGGAGGGCCAAGCAGGTTCAGCACTCCATGCGATGGCAGTGCTCCAAGTTTTCCAAGCTAAGCTCCTCAAGCAAATGGAAAGACTACGATCCAGAGATGTTTAAAGAGCTCCGCACCGCTACGGACTTAGCACTGCGAGCCACAAATGTCACTGCACAGGCTACTGGCAAGTCAGTGAGCAACCTGGTGGTTTTGGATGGTCACATTTGGCTTCACCAGTGATTTGTAATCTGTGGTCCGACCACAGGATGTGCCGGTGTTGCGCGCAGAGATTCACGGTCCTCTCGCAAAAAAATGCGATAGAGACTGCCCCAGACACTCGCGACATGCCCATTCAAAATGTTAACTCAGAAACATACTGTATCTTATCATACATCCGTCCTCAGGACTGGTTTGCATCAATAGATCTGAAGGATGTGTACGTACTTCATGTACCAATTGCACCGTGTTACAGGCTGCTTTTTAGATTCACGTTCGAGGGAACTGCATATCAATTTAAAGTTCTTTAAGTCTCTGGCTCCGCACACGTTCACGAAATGTATTGATGCGGTGCTTACCCCATTGAAAATTAATGGTGTGCGTGTTTTTAATTACCTCAGCGATTGGTTTTTACTAGCCAATCAAAGGCACTACTGAGCAAACACAGTGATGTGCTGCTTTGCCATATGGAAAATCTGGTCTAATGTAAACTGGGCAAAAAGCAAACTTTTCCACAGCCAGTAAATCTTCTTTTTTAGGAGTTTGTCTTGACTCTGTGAACATAAGTACACACCTCATGAACGAGCGTGTACAGACCATTCTTCGGTGTCTGTCTCAGTTTAAACTGGAAAAACATTACCACCGAAGTCATTTCAGAGAATGCTGGGTTTTATGATGGCAGCATCCGCTGTCATATTGTTAGGTCTGTTACACATGAGACCTCTCCAGTACTGACTCAAGTGATATTCCACATTGCACCTGAAGCCTTGGGTGCATGCGCATCGCGGTGACTCGCCGCTGTCTGGCTGCTCAAGCACCATGGACAATGCCGGCCTTCTACCAACAGAGTGTTATGCTGTGTCAAAGCTGAGAGTTGCCTATGGATCGAGTGTGAGAGTTGCCTATGGCATTTACGGATCGAGTGTGAGAGCTGCCTGTGCCGTTTGTGGATGTAGGTGAGAGCTGTCTGTGGTGTTGATGGATCTAGATGAAAGCTGCCTGTGGCATTGATGGATCTAGGTGTGAGCTGCCTGTGGCGTTTACGGATCTAAGTGAGAGCTGCCTACGGATCTAAGTGAGAGCTGCCTGTGGCGTTTACGGATCTAGGTGAGAGATGCCTGTGGCATTTATGGATCGAGTGTGAAAGCTGCCTGTGCCGTTTGTGGATGTAGGTGAGAGCTGTCTGTGGTGTTGATGGATCTAGATGAAAGCTGCCTGTGGCATTGACGGATCTAGGTGTGAGCTGCCTGTGGCATTTACGGATCTAAGTGAGAGCTGCCTATGGATCTAGGTGAGAGCTGCCTGTGGCATTTACGGATCTAGGTGAGAGATGCCTGTGGCATTTACAGATCGAGTCTGTGAGCTGCCTGTGCCGTTTGTGGATGTAGATGAGAGCTGTCTGTGGTGTTGACAGATCTAGATGAGAGCTGCCTGTGGCGTTGACGGATCTAGGTGAGAGCTGCCTGTGGCATTTACGGATCTAGGTGAGAGCTTCCTACGGATCTAGGTGAGAGCTGCCTGTGGCGTTTACGGATCAAGGTGAGAGCTGCCTGTGGCATTTACGGATCGAGTGTGAGAGCTGCCTGTGGTGTTTACGGATTGAGTGTGAGAGCTGCCTGTGGCATTTACGGATCTAGGTGAGAGCTGCCTGTGGATCGAGTGTGAGAGCTGCCGGTGGCATTTACGGATCGAGTGTGAGAAGAGCCATCAACGCTATCTGGCATCAATGCTACTGGGAATGGAGATGCATTTACTGGTATCATTTAAGAAGTCTAACATAAGCACATTTCTCAGGGCAGTCTTGTGTTACCTCTGTCTATTTGTATTATCGTGTTTAATTAGGATTGTAAATGTTGCAAATTTTAAAACATAGGGTAAATATGGGTATAGTGACAAAGGACATTTAAACTTTAACCCCAATGTATCCATATGAATTTCCTTATTTCATTATAAATCATTACTAAACTAATCTTTGTGAAGTTAACCAAAAAAGTGTACCCCCAAAAATAAAAAATAAAATCATTATTTTCTCACCCTAATGCCATCCCAGATGTGTCTGACTTTCTTTGTTCTGCCGAACACAAACAGAGATATTAGAAGAATCTGTCAGCTCTGTAAGTCCATAGAATGCAAGTTATCATAGTACAAAACCTTTAAGCTCCAAAAAGCACATAAAGGCAGCATCCTTTTTGTACTGTAAATCTTGACATTCGCAGTCTCTTTGGTGATCTTTCCTGTACACTGCAATTGCAAGATTTTTAGTGAAAAAGGAGTTACATTTTTGTCTGTTCTCACCCAAAAAGATGGTCTAATTTCTTTTAAAGATATTAATTAAACCACTTATGGATTACTGTATGCTGCTTTTGTGTGCTTTTTGGAGCTTCAAATTTTGGACCCTTTTGACTTGTGTTGTATGAATCATCTGGTATGGCATGAGGGTGAGTAAAGAGAATTTTCATTTTTGTGGAAAAGTCTTTAAATTTTAAACTGGGATGTGTGGCAGGGCTCATTTCATGAACACAGGTGGGAAAAGCAATATTAAAGAAAAAGGACTGAACTTTGAGGTGTAATTTTTGTAAATGTTACATAATGATATATGATGTAAGAGTGTATAAGACATTTTATTTCAAATACTTTGTAGATATTTTCTAGAGAATCATTGTTCCTCTGAGATTTTGCGAAAAGAGGCTCTTTGAAAGTTCTACTTCTCAGTATTAAGAATTTCTTCATTTTTTTATTTTGTTTAAGGTAGAAGGCATCCTAAGCTTTCTATAAAGGTGTAATGTTAGGTTATGTGTGTTTAGATAAAAAATGAAATGAAATCATAATTACTTGAAAAACCCAAAATTTGCCCAAAACCTGTAGGTTTGTCAGATACTGTCGGACTCAGATCATATTCACCCAAGTGTATTAAAACAAACATTTATTTGAGATAATTTTTATTTTTGTTAGTTTTGGGGGATATGAAAAAGTAATTTTGTTTAGTTTTATGTTTTCCAATCATTTTACTTTTTTACTTTTATTTCAGTTCATGAAAATTGCTTTAGTTGGTTTTCGTTTTCGTTTTTAACTATAATAACACTGGTGCAAATAAATCTAAAGTTTTAGATAAAAGATGAAGGAATGCAATACCACAACATATTTAATGACCATTGTTAATTAATGATTAAAGTTATGTAGTACACTTGAGGTTGGTTGGCCCTGGTTAGGGGGTTGGCTGGCAGAGTGTTAAAACACTAAAGTTTATAAAGAGAAGCAACAAGAAAAGCAAAGAACATCTTATGGCAGGACAGCAAAACTCAATACTTTATTTAGTATTGACAAACATAATTGTAAAGATTATGTAATTAATATGATTATGGGTTCTATTTTCTTGACGGCGCAAGGCGCAAGTGGGCATGGGTGGGAGTGTTTGCGCTATCGTGGGTGTATACGTGCAAACAGTGGGTGAAGTGTATGTAAATGAAGGGGCACAAAGCGTAATTTGCTATTTGCTATTTTCACGAGAAATAGGTCATTGCGCTAAGACGTTTGAAAACCACATCTTAACTCAGCGCAAAGTTTAAAGATCATGCCCAAACTCTAAAAAAAAGTGGAATCACTGTTCTATAGGCTCTATATGAAACAAATATTTATGAGATTTGTGTTAAACTTTCTTTAGGTCATGGTTTATTTTTTCTATTATTATTATTATTATTATTATTATTATTATTATTATTATATGTACAATTGTTTTTATGATCTAATTTGTATTAGTAATTTCCACCTGTTACTGCAGAGTGATTTTAATTTACTGCAAAATTGATGTCTGTATCTAAAAGGCGACTGGCTCTTTTAACTGTATGGCGGGTCTTCCTTTCTTCATCTGTTTACCGTTGGGAACTCAGAGCTCCTTGGTTGAGCGTTCCAATTCCTCCCATTCATTTTAATAGAAGTGGCCCATCTCTGCTAAATAATCTCTGACAGAACAAACATTTTAAGGGACAATCACCCAAAATAGGGGAAAGAAACTTAATATAGGCAACTTAAATATTTAAATACACCTTATTTTGTTCATTAATGTTTTTAAGATTATGAATTCATTTTGATGTACATTTTAATATTAAAATGTAATGTGTGTAATATACCTTTTTGAGTGCAGAATCTGAGTCCTATTTAGTATTGTGGGTAGCACTGTTGTTTGCAGTGATTGCCTTGATTGACACTTGACTGTAAAGTTACAATAATGCAACACATGAACAGTAGCATACAATACATTCCAATAGTTATATCTGTCCCGCTGTAAAGTTAGGGTTATTTTGCTAAAAGCAGTGTTAACAACATTGAATAAATTAATATGTACAAAATATTTAGGGTTTGTATAACACATTTTTATGGAGTGTCAAGCTTTTTGTTTACACACACTATGATAATGTCAAATAAGACCCTATCTTATTAGATGTCTTATTTGATTGAACTAGCATAAATGATGCTACATGTCAATGCTGCTTATTTGTGTGTGTGTGTGTGTGTGTGTGTGTGTGTGTGAACAGTCTCTCTCTCTCTCTCTCTCTCTCTCTCTCTCTCTCTCTCTCTCAGTTGAATTCAATTTAGATAAAAGTACTTTATTGGCATCATTGTGTTTACATACAATATTGCCAAGTATTGTTACACAAAACAATTACTGACAAGAAAATTAAATATGATAATAATAAAATAGGACAGAATAACAGTAAACAAAGATTAAAATAAGGTGCCAATCAATGAATAAATTGAAAAACTTTTCTCCCACAATCACAAACAGACAAAAATTGTAATTCTGATGTAGTCTATCTTTTGTAATTAAAAATGAATAGATATGCACACTGACACAGACACCGTTGACACAAAGCGTTCTCGCTGGATGGTAGGGTTTTATTGTAAATAAGTTTGGCTTTACTGTCTCCCCGTTACTTTATTACCACACTCTGCAGCAGCCTTAGTTTAAATCTGTAAGTATTATTATCGTTTCTCTCCTGTGTGGCAGGGATGAAACAAAACAGTGTCTTCTGAACCGCAAGCAGGCCTAACATATGACATACATGACCAGTAGAAACACGTATTAGTACAAATAACAACAGAACACTCCATAGAAATACAATTAATACAGACAATACATAAAGACAATTTACAATTTGCAGTGAGCTAGAACTATGTGAAAAAGTAAACTACATCTCTTTTTACTGTTGTGCAAGTTGCACATCTGCATATATTGAAGCGATGTAGGCTGTACATTGTAAGGTTGGATCAAGTTTTCTTGTGCAAAAGAAAAAGACAGGATTGTAGAGGCAATAGTATATGCATATTAATGTTTTAAATATCCTAGTGCATGGAAACAGTACATGCACATGTGTATACGGTGGCGGATCGCAAGAAAGGCGCAAGTAACGGTGACGGAGTGAGTTGGAGCTGCCTGTGATGCTGACGGATCGAGAGGGAGGCACAGGTAACGGTGATGGATCATGAGGAAGACACTTAAAACAGTGATGGAGCCAGTGAGAGCTGTCTGCAGCAGTGGCAGGAGGAGTGATAGCCGAGTAAGAGCTGCCGTTGGCAGTGGCAGGTCGAGAGAGAGCCGTGGCAGGTCGAGTGAGAGCTGCCGATGGCAGTGGCAGGTCGAGTGAGAGCCGAATGAGAGCTGTCTGCAGCGATGGCAGTGTCTCCCTGCCATGGAAAGATTTGAACCCCTCTCCCTACACATGTGGCCTTTGAACGGAGCACAGCGGACAAGGCAGAATTGGCTCAATTGGTTATGAACACCAATTTACAGGCTAGAGCACCGTCCACGAGACGCCTTTATGCACTGAAATGGAATGTGTTCACTAATTGGTGCTTTTCACATGGAAAAGATCCAGTGAACTGCCCCATACCTGAAATCCGTACATTTCTTAAAGAACGATTGGACGCAGGGCTCACTCCGTCAATGCTCAAAGTTTATGTTGCGACTATATCTGCATATCACGTACCTGAAGCCGGCACCTCTATAAGGAAACATGATTTAATCATAATTCCTTAAGGGGCGGGGCGGATAAATCCCCATCGCCCGGCTACAGTTCCGATTTGGGACCTAACTTTGGTCCTAAAAGTGCTCGCAGGGCACTGCTGGCTTTGGCCTCAGTAAAATGGGTCGGAAATTTGCAAGCACTATCAGTTGACAATTTATGTTTGGAGTTTGGTCTGGGTCTTTCAAAAACCACTGTCAAACCCAGAAAAGGCTATGTGCCTAAGGTTCTAACCACACCCGTCAGAGAGCACGTGGTTCACCTTAAAGCCTTTTTCCCTCCTCCATTTAATTCGGATGAGGAACAGTCCTTGCATTTGTTATGCCCTTTGCGAGTGCAACACACATACGTTGAACGCACCTGCCAATTCAGACTGTCTGACCAGCTCTTTGTGTGCTATGGAGGACACACGAAAGGAATGTCTGTCTCCAAGCAAAGACTTTCTCACTGGATCATTGATGCGATCACCCTGTCTTACGAGTCGCAGGGTGCGAATTGCCCAATTGGTGTTAAAGCACACTCAACTAGAGGCGTGGCCTCTTCATGAGCATGGACTAACGGTGTGTCCTTACAAGACATATGCAGCAGGATGGTCTTCTCAAAACACATTTGCAAGGTTTTACAACATAGACGTAATGTCTCCCTCAGAGCAAGTCATCTCTGTCTAGAGTGCTTACTATTTCATTGGCCAAACATTTACTTATGTCCAAGGACGGATTAACCACCGGGCCAATTGGGCCGTTTCCCAGGGGCCTCTAAACCCAAAGGGCCCCGAGCTCTAAATAATTTATTTATTTATTTATTTTGAGATATCAATTATAAATCCACGTAAATGTCAGCCTTCTGTGAAATACCATTTGTTTTGCCGAATGCGTGCTGGACTACAGCAGCGCGAGCACAGACACTCGAGTGCACACTCAGGGAATCTGTGTCTCACAGATGCAGCATGTTTATTTGAAGGACTACAGAGAACAGCATCTGATTTACAAAATACTTCCAAACACAAAATAAGGTGCGGTTTACCTTGGCTGTATACAAAGCTGATGGTTCAAATTCATATAAGCGACAGAATTTGTGCAACAGTATAGATAACTTTAAAATGTTTAAGTCGTGCATGCATTTAATGTTAAACGATAAAGCGAAAGATGCCTTAATACCCTAAGAATGTGCACAGTAAACTTTTGTAATATTTGGTTAACCGCGAGAGTTCACAAATGGTTATTGTTTTATTTGTCGGGAGTCGGGACTCGGAAATAAATCAGAATCAGAATCAGCTTTATTGCCAGGTATGCTTACACATACAAGGAATTTGTCTAGGTGACAGGAGCTTCCAGTACACAACAATACAATACAGCAACAAGACATGGATAATAATAAAACAAATAAATAGAAATAGAAATAGAATAAAAATAAGAACTGGATAGAAAATAAAGTATATATAGAATACACAATAAGACCATGGCATGGATGCATCAAACACAATCTCAGATTAGCAGGGAATAAAGTGCACAGTGAGCTATGAGCTGAAATAGCAAAATACATAGATCTTCTAATGATAAAATCACATTAAAGTTAAACTAAAATAATCTCTGTCACTGCCTGCAACACAGCAGTCCTATTCTTAATCAACGGAAAATGCGTAATTCTGCCTGGGCAGGTTCACTTTCCATGAGGCAGTGAACGCTATGGATTATAGGTTTTTAAATGATTCAGCATTTAACTTGTGTAATTATTGTCTGCACACCAGAACAAAATGTGGAAAAAAACATTGGCTAACAGTTTAACAATCTGGAATAATGTGTAACAGTCACATTCCTCTTTGCAACTTGAACTTCATCAGAATGTTGATTTGTGACACCAGTGTTGAAAAAGCTTGATGCAGCGCAACAAATGGTGAAGCAGAACATAGGGGTCTCGAGATGCGTTTATAAATATTAACGTTTTTTGAAACTTAATGCAGTGTGTGTTTACATAGAAAAACCAGTTAAAAACAGTGCAGACGCACGTGTGAAAACTGACCCGAACCTGGCCCAAAACCTGTAGGTTTGTTGGATACCATCGGACTCAGATCAGGTTGAAGAACTCACGTGCAGAATAACTGACTAGGGATTTTGCTATTTGAATACCGTGCACATTCCTAATAATAGCGCATGATTTTGAATCAGTTCATAATTAAAATGTACATATAATTGGCCGTGTCAGACATTGCTACAAACTTTTCTTCCATCTATTTGAAAAATCCAACCAAATCTGACAAGTGTCCTGTAGCGCATAAAGGTGAACTTAATCACATCATGGGGGGCCTCCACGGTGTATCGGCCCATGGGCTTCTCGGGTTTAATCCGTCCTTGCTTATGCCCCTCTTTTTAAGTACGGGCTCCCTGACTTTTTTACACAAACGCCTGCATTCAGACCATTGTATTTCCCAAAAGTCACAGGCATTTTCATTACAAATAAACTTCCTTCCCATCTTGGTTCGTGAAGGGGTTAATTCATACTATATGACTATAGTTTATATATCCATTCTGAGTGTTCCCCTCCTGGCCCACCATGAGGGTCATTCATTTGCGGCATATTCATGTCGGTCGCCGTCCCGTGAGACTGCAGCATCATATTTCCTCTCTGGGAAGGTTATGTCGTGTAGTGCGGCTTGATGGGATTCTGTTCCCCATAGCATCAGCTTAGTGACACAATGTCAAGTGTACTGAGTCATAAGAGAATGTCTCGGTTACATACACTATATTGCCAAAAGTATTCGCTCACCCATCCAAATAAATGAATTCAGGTGTTCCAATCACTTCCATAGCCACAGGTGTATAAAATCAAGCACCTAGGCATGCAGACTGCTTCTACAAACATTTGTGAAAGAATGGGCCACTCTCAGGAGCTCAGTGAATTCCAGCGTGGTACTGTGATAGGATGCCACCTGTGCAACAAGTCCAGTCGTGAAATTTCCTCACTACTAAATATTCCACAGTCAACTGTCAGTGGTATTATAACAAAGTGGAAGCAATTGGGAATGACAGCAACTCAGCCACGAAGTGGTAGGCCACGTAAAACGACAGAGCAGGGTCAGCGGATGCTGAGGCGCATAGTGCGCAGAGGTCACCAACTTTCTGCAGAGTCAATCGCTACAGACCTCCAAAGTTCATGTGGCCTTCAGATTAGCTCAAGAACAGTGCGTAGAGAGCTTCATGGAATGGGTTTCCATGGCCGAGCAGCTGCATCCAAGCCATACATCACCAAGTGCAATGCAAAGCGTCGGATGCAGTGGTGTAAAGCACGCCGCCACTGGACTCTAGAGCAGTGGAGACGCGTTCTCTGGAGTGACGAATCACGCTTCTCCATCTGGCAATCTGATGGACGAGTCTGGGTTTGGCGGTTGCCAGGAGAACGGTACTTGTCTGACTGCATTGTGCCAACTGTGAAGTTTGGTGGAGGAGGGATTATGGTGTGGGGTTGTTTTTCAGGAGCTGGGCTTGGCCCCTTAGTTCCAGTGAAAGGAACTCTGAATGCTTCAGCATACCAAGAGATTTTGGACAATTCCATGCTCCCAACTTTGTGGGAACAGTTTGGGGATGGCCCCTTCCTGTTCCAACATGACTGCACACCAGTGCACAAAGCAAGGTCCATAAAGACATGGGTGAGCGAGTTTGGTGTGGAAGAACTTGACTGGCCTGCACAGAGTCCTGACCTCAACCCGATAGAGCACCTTTGGGATGAATTTGAGCGAAGACTGCGAGCCAGGCCTTCTCGTCCAACATCAGTGTCTGACCTCACAAATGCGCTTCTGGAAGAATGGTCAAAAATTCCCATAAACACACTTCTAAACCTTGTGGAAAGCCTTCCCAGAATAGTTGAAGCTGTTATAGCTGCAAAGGGTGGGCCGACGTCATATTAAACCCTATGGATTAAGAATGGGATGTCACTTAAGTTCATATGCGTCTAAAGGCAGGTGAGCGAATACTTTTGGCAATATAGTGTATGTAACCTCGGTTCCCGGAGATGAAGGGAACGAGACATTGCGTAAACTGGCCACACTACAGACTCAGAGTTCTATGAGGTGCGAGCGATGCGCTCTTGTCCCTCAGTCAGAAAATTCTGAGGAATGGTGTTTGCACACCCGTTTTTATACCAGACAGCTTCGCGCATAAAAGGGCTGGGCTTAAACACCATAGCCAATTTTAGAATTGGCGTTATTGTAGAAGGTTTTCAACTTGGTCGTACAGAAGGACACTCTCCATAGCGTCAGCTTAGTGACGCAATGTCTCGTTCCCTCAGGGAACTGAGGTTACATACTGTATGTAACTGAGACGTTTTAGTGACATTACTGACTTTCTGACCAAAAATGTATACACATTTAATAACTGAAATATATTTGGGACCAAGAGTGTGCCAGCTTTGTTGTGTTTCACATTGATAATTCAGTTGTGAATCTATAGGTTATGTCATGCAAACATAACAGTAAATTCTAATTAAAATTGACATAACATGCAAATATAACTGTAATGTCAGCTGTAGAACAGTTAATTGTTCTAGTTATTTTATTTCTGTTTTGGATGTGAGGCAAGTAATGAGCATTTTCTTGTTGGAAAATCTGCAGAATTCTGCGGAATGGATTTAAAAATGGTAAAATGTGTTAATGGTGCGAGTACTACAGTCTTGATGGCTACTCAAAGTATTATCAAATGTAATTTTATAAACAAACATGCATAAACAAATAAACTTGTTGGACAACAACAAAACAACAGAAGGTACAGGATGTTAAGATGAACAAGAACAAAAAATGTGTGTCCATCTAGTGGTGAAATTAGGAAAAAGCAGTGGGACTAAAATAACCCTAACCACAAAAGATGTCATTTAAGAATATACCGAATTGAGAAATGTGGTAATAGCTGGAAAATATCGAAGTGTCAGAAAAAAATGGCCTGTTAATGTAGTTTGCAGTGTGAAATGTTGTCATACTTTTTGGGGGCAACTCCTAATTTTCCTTCTTCATCCTGGCTGGAGCACTGCTGACCTTCTAATGAGTGTCACCATCTTGGCATCTGCAATAACTACCCTGCTATAGGTACTGGATGGCCTTCCCTGATGCAAAATGAAAGTTAAGTCAAGCTGCAAATATGTTCATAAACAAATTATATACAATGTAAAGTAGATGGGCTTATGTGTGCATATATGTGTGTCTACTCTTAAAGTAAGCCTGCGCCTATGACAGATGCTGCATCTGCATTAAGGAAGAGCACTGAGAAAGCACCTCAGTCTTTTTAGAAAAACTGTTCTAGAAGCCTATAATGCTCAGATAGAATTGCTCTTACTTTATCAAAAGGTGGTCACATTGTATGAGCTAATATTATGTATTGGTCTACAAAATTGTCCAGCATCAATAAAAATTTGAGTTTATCAAAGTCATTATGCATTTTAAAACATTAACGGTTTCACAAACCACCATGTACCTGTCATTACTTTTTTAAGAAGTACAGGCAGTGTTAGATTTGCTAACACATTGATTTCTTGTGTGAAAGTTGTTTAACAAGCTCTGTCTTTTTTTTTTTTTTTTTTATCTTTTAGGATCCTTTAAGTGAGCATCCCTATGTAGGCAGCAACAGCAATGAGAAATTTAAGTGAAGCACTAGAAGTTGATGGATTCAGATGCAGACTTCAGTCAGATTGATGTTGGCCTGCTCACAGTTGTCCCACAAGACATCCCCAAACTCCACATTTCCTCAATGTTTATTCAAGAGCTGTCCAGCTTTTAATAGAAAAACAAACTGTTGAAAATGTAAAACTTCTGTTGAGTGCCTTTTTTTTTAATCTGACAAAAAATCTTCACTTAACTTAAAGAAAACTAAGAAACCGATTGCACATAATTTTTCAAGTCACCATAGCTTAAAATGGATGATTAAACCCATGTTGAGATTAACATAATTTTAAATATTTGCAGCACTAGATATAACAGTGTTATTTATATTTTAATTAATGCAGTAATCTTACTACTTCAACTTAAGCGATATTATTAAACATTCAAGAGTTGGTCCGACACCACCTCCAACTCCTACAGCGAGCCCAGTAGTTCATCATAAGTTTTCCATTCAACTAGACTTATCAGCAATTACACCATCCAGGACAGCCAGAAATCTAGGCGTTGTGTTTGATGATCAGTTGAACTTCACAGATCACATCACAAGAACAACTTGATCATACAGATTTGCACTGTATAACATAAGGAAGATCAGACCCTTCCTATCTGAGCATGCTACACAACTTCTTGTCCAGGCTCTTGTTATATCTAGACTGGAATACTGCAATGCATTCTGGCAGGACTTTCTGCATGTACAGTCAAACCTCTGCAACTGATCAAAACAATGTGGCACGATTTGTCTTGCACATCATGCCTCTCTTCATCGAACTGCACTTGTTGCCAATGATTGCTCACATTAAGTTCAAGGCACTGATGCTCGCTTACAGAACAACCACTTACTCTGCACCCTCTTATCTACACTCGTCACTTCAAGTCTATGTGCCCTTCAGAAATTTACGATCAGCGGGTGAGCGGTGCCTCGTGGTGCCATCTCACCGAGGCACAAAATCACTCTCCTGGACATTAATATAAACTGTTTCTCACTGGTGGAATGGCCTGCCAAAAACCTGAGCAGCTGATTCCCACCTTCAAAAAACATCTAAAGGTGCATCTCTTTCACAAACACTTGACACAATCATACAATAACTGTCTTCTTTCTTTCACCACTGTCTCTCAACTTCCTCTCTACTTGTGCTTCTCTGAGCAATTTGCAACTTTGTATTACAGCAATTATGTTATTACTGCCTCCTTAGGATGAATCACTTCTGTTGTATTCCTCATTTGTAAGTCGCTTTGGATAAAAGCATCTGCTAAATGAATAAATGTAAATGTATATTAACTGAAAATTACACATTAAACTTGATATTCATTAGGCGTACTTACAGGTAATTTACGCAGGAAGAGTATGTTCACTTTAGCTTTATCTGATTATTAATTGACTTCAGTGTAACCTTTAAAGGAGCAATATGTAACATTGACATCAAACATTTAAAATGGGTACTGCAGTCCAAATATTCAAACTATTGGAGAGAGTTGTCTCCCCCGCCCCCTCCTCCCTAGACTTATGCCGGTTGCCAGGTTGAAGACACGCAACAGGAACCAGCAAACTGACAATGGCAAGAAATGAGCTTTACACTGTAAATTATAAACCAGCTCATGTGGATTTTTTATAACTCTGTCAATGTTAGCTAGATATATTGCTAGCTGCCATGGCTGCAACACACTGTGTTTGCCCGCTAACTTGTTTCAAATCTGGCAACCCGGGGTGTCAAAATACTATTGGGATATGGGCAGTGGGCGGGATCACACAGGCCAGAACACAAACAGAAATTCCGGCCCGGAACGGACATTTCAAAGTAGAATATACTGACTGTAGCATTGTTTTCGGAGAACCTGTATTTCAACTTAGCATGTTTCCTATATCTCTGATAAGGTATTATGATCATTTTATGCTTTAGTACAGTAAAATATTAAATATTGCACCTTTAAGTTTACTTTGCAAAAATGAGGCAATCAGTTTCCAATTTTTTTTTTTTTTTAAGTAAACAGAACTTGTTAGAATTTAGAGTGTACTGTATTTCCAACAGGAAGCAGATCTTTTGTTCATCAACAGGAGGTAAAACTTATGATATGTAAAGATAAGTCTACCTGTGTTGTTTTACATGTATTTTATTACATTTTAGCTCTAAAAAAAAGTCAACCATATCTAGGAGAAACATTAATTATCAAACTATACCATACACATTAATTGACAAACTAGGCAACCCTGGTCCTGGAGTGCCACACAGACATTTCTGGTTTTTGTTTTACCCAAGCCCCTTAATAAATTAATTGATTTAATTATTGGCTTAATTGGTTAGAATTACCATGTGTTCCAGGTATTTAGCAACTGACAACTAAGAGATACCTATAAAACCTGCAGGATTGTGGTACTCCAGGACCAGGGTTGCCTACCCCTGAACCATACCATAACATATACTCACACAAACACAGACAGTCATGTTGCTCTTCTGTTTGTTTATTAATGCTTTTGCCAAAGGTTAATGCCAAAGAAAGGAAATAAGCAATAACAAAATTCAGCCGTTTTAAACCTCTGCAGTGACTACCAAAACTAAGAGAATGAAAGAAAAAGTCTTCAGTGTCAAGATTTGTATCCTAATCCACACTCTCTTTATCAAACAAGTGGGTCTCACTTGTCCATAATTATACCTGTATAACTGTACTATACTAAACTAATGTACTATGTATTTATACTGTTTACTATTTATATCTATACAACTGTGTGGATCCTTTTGTGTTGCGCAATATCTATCACGTGACCTACAGACAGTTAGGTTAAATTGTCAGGGAAACTGAAAGTGAAAGAGAGACGCAGAGAGAAAACACAAGGACACAACCTTGAACTTTACAACACAAGGGCATAAAGGTACTAACTCCTTGTATTCAAGAAACATTTATTAAGAAGACAGGATTAGCAGTGCCAAGGATTCCATTTTGAGTGGGCCAGATAAAAATGTGGTTGGGCCATAATTTTACAATGGACATATTTATATTCCTGTTTGAAACATCCGTTTCAATTGGCAAAATATGTTATAATGTTTGAAAGTGATCTCAGTTAGTAGATGTAAAGTTAATAATTTATCATCATTTAATACAATTAGAAAATTGGTTAAGGGTCTGATTATTGGTACTGTGGATATGTTAATGATGCAAAGTTTTAAGCTTATACAAATAAATTACAATGGCAACTTTTCTTATGCTCATGGTAAACAAGCATACAAAGTCTTGTTCAACTTCAAATTAAAATGTGAAGCTCTTTTGCTGTAACAAAAAAAAAACTGATAAAGTTTACTGATCAGCCTACCTTTCCTCATTTGCCTATCTGATAAAATAAGCAAACAAACTCCCTATAAAAGACCTCAAAACTAACTTGCAAATGCAATATACCTTAATTTTTATATTTAATTTGGAATTGCATGCTCTCTACATATAATAAGTATAGTTCTGAATTTGGGAAGACATTAAATAATAAGATTATCAAGAAGCCTGTTAATTATGATTTTCACTTTTTGAATTCTCTTGATTTTTTATGTAAATCTTTTAAATCTATATTTTGGATACACAATAATGACAACCTACTGTAAAAAGGGATAACCTTCCATTGTTTTGTCAGTGTAATCTAATGCATCCTACTGTTATTTGGGGACAGTCTCCTAAACAAAAGGATAGATTTTGAGCATTTCCATCTCACTAAATGTTCTAATTTTATTTATTTTTCTCTTTCTTTCTCGCAGATGTGTATGATCATGAATGGAGCCTTTCTACTTTGTCTTCTCTGTTTCTGGACTCAGAGAAGGGTTGATGCCATAGATCCTGGAGTGCTGGCAAGCATTATACACGATATCAAAAATGTGTATGTTCAACTGCTTTAAAACTAACAATATTAGTAATTATATTATAATACAATATATATACAGGTGCATCTCAATAAATTAGAATGTCGTGGAAAAGTTCATTTATTTCAGTAATTCAACTCAAATTGTGAAACTTGTGTATTAAATAAATTCAGTGCACACAGACTGAAGTAGTTTAAGTCTTTGGTTCTTTTAATTGTGATGATTTTGGCTCACATTTAACAAAAACCCACCAATTCACTATCTCAAAAAATTAGAATATGGTGACATGCCAATCAGCTAATCAACTCAAAACACCTGCAAAGGTTTCCTGAGCCTTCAAAATGGTCTCTCAGTTTGGTTCACTAGGCTACACAATCATGGGGAAGACTGCTGATCTGACAGTTGTCCAGAAGACAATCACTGACACCCTTCACAAGGAGGGTAAGCCACAAACATTCATTGCCAAAGAAGCTGGCTGTTCACAGAGTGCTGTATCCAAGCATGTTAACAGAAAGTTGAGTGGAAGGAAAAAGTGTGGAAGAAAAAGATGCACAACCAACCGAGAGAACTGCAGCCTTATGAGGATTGTCAAGAAAAATCGATTCAAGAATTTGGGTGAACTTCACAAGGAATGGACCGAGGCTGGTGTCAAGGCATCAAGAGCCACCACACACAGACGTGTCAAGGAATTTGGCTACAGTTGTCATATTCCTCTTGTTAAGCCACTCCTGAACCACAGACAACGTCAGAGGCGTCTTACCTGGGCTAAGGAGTAGAAGAACTGGACTGTTGCCCAGTGGTCCAAAGTCCTCTTTTCAGATGAGAGCAAGTTTTGTATTTCATTTGGAAACCAAGGTCCTAGAGTCTGGAGGAAGGGTGGAGAAGCTCATAGCCCAAGTTGCTTGAAGTCCAGTGTTAAGTTTCCACAGTCTGTGACGATTTGGGGTGCAATGTCATCTGCTGGTGTTGGTCCATTGTGTTTTTTGAAAACCAAAGTCACTGCACTCATTTACCAAGAAATTTTGGAGTACTTCATGCTTCCTTCTGCTGACCAGCTTTTTAAAGATGCTGATTTCATTTTCCAGCAGGATTTGGCACCTGCCCACACTGCCAAAAGCACCAAAAGTTGGTTAAATGACCATGGTGTTGGTGTGCTTGACTGGCCAGCAAACTCACCAGACCTGAACCCCATAGAGAATCTATGGGGTATTGTCAAGAGGAAAATGAGAAACAAGAGACCAAAAAATGCAGATGAGCTGAAGGCCACTGTCAAAGAAACCTGGGCTTCCATACCACCTCAGCAGTGCCACAAACTGATCACCTCCATGCCACGCCGAATTGAGGCAGTAATTAAAGCAAAAGGAGCCCCTACCAAGTATTGAGTACATATACAGTAAATGAACATACTTTCCAGAAGGCCAACAATTCACTAAAAATGTTTTTTTTATTGGTCTTATGATGTATTCTAATTTGTTGAGATAGTGAATTGGTGGGTTTTTGTTAAATGTGAGCCAAAATCATCACAATTAAAAGAACCAAAGACTTAAACTACTTCAGTCTGTGTGCATTGAATTTATTTAATACATGAGTTTCACAATTTGAGTTGAATTACTGAAATAAATGAACTTTTCCACGACATTTTAATTTACTGAGATGCACCTGTATATACAATATATATATATATATATATATATATACATTGATTCACTGAAATTCATTAGTCACTATCTGTGGTCACTAACACTAAATAAACCACACTGAAAAGAACTTATTCACAAATCTTCTGAAATCTTGTTAAAGATTTGCCTGGATGGGATTTCTAAGGAGGTATTCTAAGGTGTATTTATAGGTTATTTCAACACCATTATAAACAGTTTGTACTTTGGTGGTGTAAGAAGTAAGTGAGGTTACTATTAATTCACTAATGTGTGAAAGACCTTTGTGGTTTAAATGAAATGGGAGTAATAGAAGCGTGCTGCCCATGCATACAGATCAAGGTTTGAGTAAACATATTAAAGTCAGCTTATGGCTTATTAAGAGATATTGCAATAAAATATTTAATAAATATTTAATATATAACAATAATGATTAATAGTGATATATTGCAGTCTTTATTACATATAAACTTGACAATGGAGTCCCTGAAAAGAGCTCAAGTTTTGTAAGCGCTCTGCTATATTTTAAAGTTTTTTATAAGCAATTTTGCTTATATATTTAGCTGTCATGATTCACGAGTTGGGACCCAATAACTGGATAAACTCCATGGGAGAAACATCAGCGAGTCGGATACGGCTCAGGTGAGCACAGGTGTGAGCAGAGGCCACTGGAACCACGGGTTCTGGAGGAGGCAATCAAAAACACACACACTGGGCTGAGAGAGAGAGAGAGAGAGAGAGAGAGAGAGAGAGAGAGAGAGAGAGAGAGAAAGTTAATCTTCATAAACGCAGTGTTGGCTGGGAATACACACAGGATGGAAGACATGGTATACTGGCAGACAGAGGTATGGATAATTTCAAGAAGCAGGCAGAGTACTAGAACCACTAGCACAATAAACTGGCCAACAGAATCCAACACGCAGAGAACAGAGTTTAGTCCAACTAAACGGTGGCAGGCTGAGACATGTAACAAACATGACAATCCGACAAAGACTGAATGAAAAGACAGGAGCTAAATAAGGGAAACATTACGAGACACAGGTGCGAACAATTACAGCCACTCGGCCACGGTAATAATCAATCATCAGCAACATGTGTGAGCTGTCACCGAGCGCTCCAAAACAAACACACATGTAATTGACAGCGCCGCGAAAGCACGCAGCGCTGACAGCAACACATACCCACACAGGCAAACACAGACAGACTTACCCCAGCCGCTTAGCCCGGGATCCCAACAGTAATCCCCCCAACCTCCCCCCACAAGTGGCATCAGCAGACACTCCGGTGAGGACTGACCCTTGAAGCTGATGGATGCATAAATGAGGGAGCGATCCAGAATATCACGAGCCAGGACCCTACATCTATCCTTCGGACTGTTTACCTCCCAGTCCACCAGGTACTGATACCAATAAGGAGGATCAGCCAATTTATACCTGGGCACCAATTTTCGGGAAGTAACCCTCAGGGGAATATCTTGGGAAGCCAGCCAAACCTTCAGGCCAACAACATAGAGGGGAGGAGCAGTCCTGGGTTCCGCCAACTTGGGTTCCTGGTCGCGAAACTATGGAGGTTGATACCCGAGGTAGCACTGGAACGGGGAGAGACCTGTAAGTGATTCCGGTTGGGAGTTGAAAGTGTATTTGACCCACGAGAGCCATTCGCTCCAGGAAAATGGATTCTGAGCGACCACACAACGGAGCATCCTAACAGAAACAATACTAACAGAAGCCCCCAGCTGCCTGCAAAACTCCCTCAAGAACCTAGACACAAACTAGGGACCCCTGTCAGAGGCCACATCCACAGGAATGCCATGAATCCAGAAGAAGTGGTACACGACCGTGGTCGCGGTCTCGCGTGCTGAAGGGAGATTCAGGAGTGAGATAAAGTGGGCAGCCCTTGAGAACTGATCGACCACTGTCATAGTCACCTATTGCCACAGGCAGAGGTCGTAACAGCCCAGCCAGGGGACGGCTAGAAGTCTTAAATCTAGCACAGACTGAACAGGCCAAAACAAACTGTTAAACGTCCCGCCCCATCAATGGCCACAAGAAGCGATGCCGAAAAGCGGCTAGGGTCCGCCTCATCCCTGGATGACAAGCAACCCTGGAATTGTGCCCCCACTGCAGGGCTTTGGAATAAAGAGTAAACCCACTGGAATGCCCTCTGGGGCCATCACTCCCCAAAGCACCCTCCGCACCCTCAATAATTCAAGTAGCAATAATTCACTGGGGGGAATCAATGGTGTCGGGGGAGCTGGGGGAGCTGGGGGAGTCAAAACCCTCATAGATGCGGGAGAGTGCCTCAGGTTTGACGTTTTTGGATGAAATGGACGTTTATGATGATGAAATTGAACATACCGAAGAAGAGCCCCCAGTGAGCCTGATTGGAATTCAGGCATTTAGCGGTCCTGATGTATTCCAGATTTTTATGGTCGGCCAAGTGGCGCCACTCAATGGCCAGCTTGACTGCAAGCAGCTCTCCGTTACTGACAGCGCTCTGTTCCGCAGGTGTTAGACGGTGCGAATAAAATGCACAAGGATGCACCTGCCATCCTAGAGCGAGAGCTGGGAGAGGACCGCCCCCACGGCCACATCTGATGCATCGACCTCCACCACAAATTGATGTGCCGGGTCTAGGGTTATCAAAAGTGTCGCTGATGAAAACTGAGATTTGAGCACCTCAAAAGCCTCTTGAGCTTGGCTGTTCTAGGCAAATTTTTGGTGGAGGTCAGAATCGTAAGAGGAGCGGCTACCTGACTGTAGTTTCAAATGAAACGCCGGTAGAAGTTGGCAAACCCCAGAAACCTCTGCAGGGCCTTGCGGGTATCTGGGGTGGGCCAACTGGTAATGGTCCTCACCTTAGCTGGATCCGCTGCACGCCCTCGGAAGACACGATGTACCACAGGAACGAAACTGACTACGCATGGAATTTGCACTTCTCCACCTTAACAAAAAGTCTGTTTTCTAAAAGGTGCTGCAACACTTGCCTGATGAGCCCAATGTGTTTATGGAAACAAAAGACACGAAACAAACATGAAACAGTTGACCATTTCGTGGAGCATGTCATTGATGAGTGTTTGGAAGATGGCAGGGACATTAGTAAGTCCGAATGCATGACCAAATATTCAAAGTGCCCGGTGGGTGTATTGAAGGCAGTCTTCCACTCATCCCCCTCCCTCATCCTCACTAAATGGTAGGCATTGTGGAAGTCCAACTTTGTGAAGACGGTTGCCCCCTGCAACAACTTGAAGGCCAAGGACATCAACCGTAAATTCAATCAGCCCCCGATAGTCGATGCAGGGACTCAAGGACCCGTCCTTCTTCCCAAGGACGAATGAGGCTGGCTGCAAGCGACTCCTGAATGTACTTGTCCATCGCCTCCCACTCCAGATCAGTCAGAGAGTAGAGCAGCCTGCGTGGCGGAGAAGTGCATTGGAGGAAATCAATGGCGCAGTCATACGGGTGGTGCAGAGGAAGAGACATGGCTCGACACTGACTGAACTCCAGGTCATGATATACTGCCGGCACCCCTGACAGAGTAACTGTCTCAGCCTGCAACAGAGAAGCAGAGGAACAAACGGGAGACAAGACAAGATAATGAAAAGAGCAATAATCGCTCCAAGAAATAACAAAATTAGTAGCCCAGCTAATGTGTGGATTATGCTTCATCGACCACGGCCGGCCCAGGACCAAAGGGTTTCAGGGAGACCGGAGAAGAAAAAACACAATCTTCTCTTCATGATTGCCTGATACTCCCGGACTTACCAGGACCGTAGCTTGAATAATGGTGAAAAGGGTTTCCCCTGCTAGAGACAAGGTTGGAATGGAAGGTTCCATGGATCTTTGCTGGATACCCCATGCAGTGGCTCCTTCCAGATCCATGATATTCCCTTCAGCTCCTGAATTAACGTGGGCGAAAACGTGGTGTACCGACTCACCCCAGGTGATGGTGACTGGGAGACCTGCATCCTTGGTAGAGGAC
The DNA here is from genome assembly GCF_019703515.2 of Myxocyprinus asiaticus. NCBI lineage: Eukaryota > Metazoa > Chordata > Actinopteri > Cypriniformes > Catostomidae > Myxocyprinus > Myxocyprinus asiaticus. Next base: position 18,728,088 of record NC_059349.1, on the reverse strand, counting down.
CTAGTATGGTTAGTTGCGATCATCTGCAGTCTTCGCTTTGCCAATGAGTGCCGTCCTTTTTCCAGATGTGTGGCTAGTAAGTGACCTGCTCGGCCACATTACAGGCACAGTCCCAAGAGCATTCTCCTCTCTCTCTCCTTCCTGGACAAGTGGGTGTGGTTAATTTGCATGGGCTCCTCCTCTGGAGTCGTTCTGGCAAGAGTAGGAGGAGCGTGGGATCCCGACAGATATAGTGTAGAGTTTGACAACTTTGCATTAATAGTATTGTAACACTCTCTAGATAACATATCTTAATCTTGGCTAATGTTAATTCATAAATATACAATTGTTCAATGTTAGTTAATGTTAGTTCATAATGCATTAACTAATATTACTGTTTACTAATGTTAACATATTCAACCCTTTGTTAATGTAGTATCAATATTTTAAAGAAGCCTTGTCTTAACAGAACAAAATATGTCCGGTGTGGATTCACATTCACATTCTAGTGGCTAAATCTTTTCACAATGTTACAATGTGCCATAAATCTATTCACTCATTCACCCTTTTTTGTGTTTATTTTTTTCAGGGCCAACATGAATAATCAATATGCTTTTGCTGTTGATTTACAACAAGAACAATGCCGTCAGCAGGGTCTACATGACTTTGGCGACAATACCAATGATATTCGTAATGGGCTTAACGGAAATACACGAATGTATCTGGGGCAACGGGTAATTACTGCCAGACCTCTATTTAAAGAAACATACACTGACCATGCTGAGTATCGATTGCTGGTGACCCAACAAGGACACAGTCCCATGGCTGATCTGCTTGAAAGATGGAGGAAAGAGAAATCCTGCACTGTTTTCTTCACTCTTTACTCACCATGTGGATCAAAATGCACCCGCCCAGATCACAAATACAACATTTTGCCATATCTAAATGTTTTTAACAATCTAGATCACAACTGGGTTGCTTTTGTGTTTCAGGACATTTTTGATTATGAATTAAAACACAGCACCAGGAAGCAAATGTTGGCTCTACTGCAAACTATCCATGAGAATGGGGGGTTTATTCCTGTGTATCGTTGTCCCACTGGAACGAAAAGATGTGTTGATTGCATGGCTGATCAAGACCCAATGACCAATCAATGTCTTGATGGAATGCCACTGCCTTAGGGGTTTCCAAAATTTTTTCATTGGGGCCAGATGCAGAAAAAATAAGGTGTCGTGGTCTGTATGACTCTAATAATAAAAAAGGCAAAATGATTGGCTAGGCTTTGATGCTAAGAGCTTAATGAATATGTTAACATATGGCATAATGTGAAGTATTGTTGGGGAAATACTCTGGTATTCTGTACCTTCTAAATTGATAATCTTATTATTTTACCATTTCAAACTCAGAATCATAATAGATTTTAATTGGCCAGGTAAAATTGTTCTTATAGTGGGCCTGGGTAGCTCAGCGAATATTGATGCTGACTACCACCCCTGGAGTCGAGAGTTCGAATCCAGGGCATGCTGAGTGACTCCAGCCAGGTCTCCTAAGCAACCAAATTAGCCCGGTTGCTAGGGAGGATAGAGTCACATGAGGTAACCTCCTTGTGGTCGCAAAAACGTGGTTCTCTGTGGGGCGCGTGGTGAGTTGTGAGTGGATGCCACAGAGAATAGCGTGAAGCCTCCACACACGCTATGTCTCCGTGGTAACGCGCTCAAGAAGCCACGTGATAAAATGCTTGGATTGACGGTCTCACATGTGGAGGCAACTGAAATTCGTCCTCCGCCACCCAGATTAAGGCGAGTCACTACGCCACCACGAGGACATAGGGCGAATTGGGAATCGCCCATTCCAAATTGGGGAGAAAAAAAATAAAAATAATAGTAATTTTTTTTTCTTATAAGTAGAAATAGTGTATGTAGTAGTCCCTTTATATATACTAATATGTATGCTAATACACATGATGATAATAGATGCATTAAAATTGTGAGTGTGATTGTTCCATTATACCTATAAAGCTTGCCAAAGGCAGAGAAATATCAACAATAAAAGACAGCATGAAGCATGTTAATAATGTTGCTCTAAACACTATTTTTTCATTTGATTGCAAAATGTAGACAATGTGAATACATGTGTTTTACAAGTCAGAGGGTTCAAAACAAAACTGTGGGTTCAGCTTTTAATTTTTAAAACATGATGCATAAATTCAATCAACTTGTCAACTTAAAATATCTCCATATTTCACCTGGACAATCCACAGTGGAAAACAAAGGTATAATTAATAAGCTCATGTAGTAAACCGTCCGGAAATGGTCGCTGTTTCATTATGATATGCTTCCCAGATCAATAAGGCATGCAGACACGTGTAGAAAACAAGAACCTGTTCGGGGGGAAAAAAAACAAATGCTTTGACCTGTTTCCTAGAAACATCCATTTGCAAGTGAATTTATGACCCAGAAACTGGCATGGAGGTCACTCTAGCAACAGATCAATGTAATGGTGGCTAAATAGCAGTTTATTGGGGGTCCTGCTTCATGTGAATGCACTTTTTGTTTAGACAGAAGGAAATCACCAATTATTGGACATGAGAGAGTCTGAAGATGGAAAAAAAAAAAGGTACATCCCTGTTTGGAGATCATGAGCAGCAGACACTAGCTGGGACCAGTTCAGCCTGTTAATATTAACATTGTATGTAACGTCTTTGGGCGTAACTAATTTTTACTCTTTGTAAGAGAAGGTACCAGTATAAATTACAGTTCTGATAAGCAACAAGACACACTTAAGGAAGCACAGTGCATCAGAGAGGCTTGAACCAAGCTTGAACAAGACAGCAGAGATGACCTCTTCCCAACTTCACTTAACTCTCTCTCTGCTCTGCTTGGCCATGACAGCAGGCATCATATCATGTGGCAGGTCTCATATGGTTTTGAGCTCTCCACTAGAGACATCTCATGGCACACCTGGCAATGAGGAGGTAAGATTTTATGGTAAAATCAAAAATTCACTCAAAAATTCTCCTGATTCTTCAGGCAGTACTGCTGCACTTTGGTGTATATGGATAAAGGAGCAGTGATCATCAGCAGCTCTCCAATAGATCTTAAATGCCTTGATGCTGATGCTTAACATCTTGAAAGAATAGAACATCATCTTTGAAACATGTATTATGTCTTCTTTTTAGACATTTGCTACCCTTTCTCTTACTAACCTCAAGGACTGCTTTAATTGTACAGATGCCAGAGAGATACTCCCTTTCAGAACTCCAGTGGATGCTCAGTAATTCAGACCCAGCAGCCATTCAGTCTGACAGCCCATCGCTGGGGTTCTTACAGAATGGACTTGACTTAATGAGGAGAGACAATGGAGACAAAGAGCGAAAGCCTGGTTGCAAGAATTACTTCTGGAAATCTAGAACAGCATGCTGATCTACAACCAGCAGATCCAATACTGAGGTCTCCAGCACAATCACCATGCTGCTGATCACATCCTCATTCCCTTTCCTGAATCCACACTAATAATATGGCATTCTGTCTTAAAGAAAGGAGTGGACCTCAGTAAACGTAGCAATTCACTGTGACCAGTGTTCCTCAATCTCAGTATTATCTTGATTTAAAGCATTGACTGCTTGCAATAAAATGAATACAGCATAAAAAGCTGGCTCGTGTTACTCTGTTTGGTTCTAAGGTAACTAAGATTGAATATAAATTATATATTAATATAATACAATACAATATAAGTCTGGGTTCAGTGCAACAGAAGTAAAAATGAGCTGAAGAGTTTAAACTAGCGTGCATGATCAAAATGCATGAAAAGAGCAAACAAATCTTTAGTTATCTTTTTTATTTTAGAGACACTGCTTATTTCATACATATGAAAGTTATAAACAAAAAAGTATATACACTAAAAAACAAAAATTCATATTCACTAATTTAACCATCAAAAACAATGTACAAGGAAGAAAAGAAGAAACCAGTGCTTGTATTCCAGACATAAAAAAAAAAAAAAAGAAATACACAGGAGTACTGGCGAATCTAACAAGTTGGTTAGGAAAAGGACAAATCCCTTTACATAGACATTGCCAACTTCTGACATTTTATTTACAGGGTGATTTTAAACCTTTTTAAAATTTTAAAATAAAAAACAGAGTGGTAAATGTATTTTATTTTTATTTTTTCTTGTGCTCCTTTGGCTCCTCATCTCCTCATGAAGTTCTTCTCCAGAGCAGCGGGGGTCCTCTGAATGGAGTAAATATTTCTCTTCACACGGTCCTCCAGAGAGGAAGTGGCAGCACTTTCTAGCTTCATGTCACTGTTAACAGATGTACAAATTAATAAATGAAACAAACCACAAGAGTCCTTCACCATTACTATTAGTTTGTCTAGTAGAACTCAGAGATGAAGTTCTTAGGCATGGTGGAGCAGAACTGTAATCAAGTCAATTCTTCATTCTCCCACTTTATCACCCATAGATATGAACCTAAAACCTACTAGATGGTAGTTCAGATGACTAGAACAGTGATGATTTTAACAGTTTTTGGTTTTAGTCATAATTTTTAGTCTTTTGACAAAAATGTCCTTCAAGTTTTACTTTAGTCAGTTTTACTGACTAAAACTGCATTTAATTTTAGTAAATGAAAATAACATTTTAGCTGACGATAGTGTGCAAAATGACAAAAACGTGTTAAACTGTAACAGACCAAACTTCAAAATTTTCTAACTTTTTGAAAAATCTAATCTATAAACATTTAATTTCAATATGTATCAAACATGTAAAAGATACAACAAAAAAACAGCTGTCCTTGTTGTGAAAATCTGAACTCCTGAAGTAATAACATAAAATAAAAATACTTAAATATTAGCTAAATATGTTACCGTACTCTAAATTCTTCAACCTTTAAAGCAGGGTTGCCAATCAATCGCAAGACAACCACTAGAAGGTCTCATTTTCAATTTAGAAGGGAAACGGAGTAAAGAGAGAAACAAGACAAATAATGAGAATCTTAAAAATCACTTTTTATTCCCTTACTTTGGCTCGCCCATGCACGGATTTCCAAAACGTAGGATGGCAGCGGAAGACTCATTCATATTTTTGAGGAAAGCTCTACCTGATTGGATAGCATTAGGTTTATGGGTAGGGTTAGGGTTGGATTTCCATTTCTCCGGCCAATCATGTATCGCTTTCCTCATGAATATGAATGACTTTCCCATACCATCCACGTTTCGGATTAACAGACGCCTTCTTTCTATGTGCATGCTAAATTGTGTGCACTGTAAAAGAGCGCTCACGGTAAAGCAGATTCATCAGTAATTTAATTGATGATATTAACACTGCACCAGACTACCTTCTTCAATTAAGAATTAAACTACTACTGCCACATATAAAACTACTGGTGTAAATGCAGAATTTATTGAAAGCCAATTCTGTTTTCAGTAAGAAAATACTAACTGAATAAAGCCAGCAGGACGGTTCTGTTTATCGTTATCTCGAGCCTTCTCTTGTTCCTCTTGTCGCTTGTATCTCTTAACGTTACTTTCCCTCTCCATTTCTCTTTCACGGGCAAAGTCCATCATTTCTCTTCTCTTCTTCTCCAACTCTTCAGCTGAGAGGCGCCTGAGAAAAGGGGGACAAAAACTTAAGCAGGGATGTCTTCTATTTTTGCATTCGATGCAGCTGACAACACTAAAAGAGCTTCTACAGCATATTCATTACAAATTCTAAACTCAAATATATGACTCTATACACTCACCGGCCACTTTATTCGGTACACCTGTACATCTACTTATGCATGCGATTATCTAATCAGCCAATTGTGTGGCAGCAGTGCAGTGCATACAATCATTCAGATACAGGTCAGGAGCTTCAGTTAATGTTCACATCAACCATCAGAATGGGGACAAAAATGTTATTTAGACCGTGTCATGATTGTTTTTGCCAGCTGGGCTGGTTTGAGTATTTCTGTAACTGCTGATCTCCTGGGAATTTCGCGCACAACAATATCTAGAGCAGGGGTCAGCAACCTTTTTGACATGGACTGCCATTTTTTATTTTCCTGGTCAATGGCTGTGCCAACACCCCCCCCCCCCCAAAAAACATGCAAATGTATGCGATTTTCCCCTTGTGAAAATGTTTCTATTTTGCATTTTTCCAATTTAATTGTTTATTTTTCATTACAAATTATATTAAACAGTCTGAGTGAAAATTTGTGCAAAACCCGATGGTTAATCGCACCTGCAAAATCCTAAAACTTTATTTCCAGGCTTAATTTATATTTTGAATAGACTCAGATTTTTGAACCCCACCATCTGGGTTTATGTTTTCTCTTTTAATCGTTTAATGTAATTTTGAATGTCCATGGTTTAAGGAGGGTGTATCTGTATGCTGGGTTGGAAATCTCAACGATTAATAGTGGTGTTTTTTTTTTTTATTGCATTACGTGTTGTTCTGAAAGCAAAAAGAAACAAATGAAACACAGAATGTCGGCTGTCATCCGCGCAGTCTGACCGAAGCAAAGCGGGCGTGTTTACTCATGCGATTAACTGAAAGTGAAGCATTGGAAGAGGAAGAGGTCTCGTGATGCGTGAATGGCTTGCACGTGCTGCACAAGTCTGTTGGGTATACTGCAGTCTCGTCACATTTTTACTTTTTGTTTAGCCTCCCATTCAGCTCATAAGAACACGCTGCATGATCATGAAGAAGGATTACATCAAGATGTAGATTGGAATGCAGGTGCGATATTTATATAAATAAAATAGTCTATTCCTCTCTCGCCATTGCTGGCGTGCCAGTGATTACACCTCCGCGAGGTCAACGGAGAATGGCCAGACTGGTTTGAGTTGACAGAAAGGCTATAGTAACTCAGATAACCACTCTGTACAATTATATAGAGCAATATAGCATCTCAGAATGCACAACAAGTCGAACCTCGAGGCAGATGGGCTACAACAGCAGAAGAGGGCTTCCACTTCTGTCAGCCAAGAACAGAAAACTGAGGCTGCAGTGGACCTACCATTTGTGTACCTCAGCAGAAATCCAGATTTGTCAGACCAGGCGATGTTTTTCCAATCATCTACTGTCCAGTTTTGGTGAGCCTGTGCCCACGGCAGCCCCAGTTTCCTGTTATAAGCTGACAGTAGTGGTACCCGGAGGGGTCTTCTGCTGCTGTAGCCCATCCGACTCAATGTTCGACGTGTTGTACGTTCAGAAAAGCTTTTCTGCATAGCACTATGCATGTTTATTTGGGTTACTGTCATCTTCCTGTCAGCTTGGACCAGTCTGGCCATTCTCCTCTGACCTCTGTCATTAACAAGCCGTTTCGCCCACAGAACTGCCGCTCGCTGGATGTTTTTTGTTTTTGGCAGCATTCGGTGTAAATTCTAGAGACTGTTATGCGTGAAAATCCCACGAGATCAGCAGTTACAGAAAACAGATAAACAATTTAAAGGCAATTCTACCAAACACTAACAAAATGTATGTAAATTTCTGACCAGTGTTGGGTAAGTTACTCTAAAAAGTAATTAATTACTACCTACTAATTACATATTCTACAGTGTAATTAGATTACTGTACTAATTACTCTGTCTCAAAAGTAATTGCATTTCTTATTACTAATTACTTTCTAAAACCCTTATCAGCCTCGACCAGAAGAAAAATATAAGGATATACATGAAACAGTTCTTTTAATTCTTTCAAATAAATTATAAAAAAATCTAATAAATTATTCATGAACTGGCCAAAGAATTTAAGGGGGCTGCATTAAATTAGAAAACATACATTTTAACATTAGATGTTAAATTTCAATTTTAAATTCAATAATGTTTTATATAGAATTGTTCTATAGTCTATACAGTATTTAACACAATTACATCAGAAGTAACTGTAATTAAATTACTAAAATTAAGAGTAATCCCTTACTTTTCTTCAATTAAAGAGTAATTTAATTACAGTAATTAATTACTTATTAATGCATTACACCCAACACTGCTTCTGACCCACTGGGAATGTGATGAAATAAATAAAACCTGAAATAAATCATTCTCTCTACTATTATTCTGACACTTTTCATTCTTAAAATAGTGATCCTAACTGACCTAAGATAGGGAATGTTTTCTACGATTAAATGTCAGGATTATAAATGTACTTGGCTAAGGTGTATGTAAACTTCTGACTTTAATTGTATAAAGAGAAAATATTGAATACGATAAGCTTGACAATTTAAACATACTGTATAAGAAATACAAAAAAAAGCACTGAGTGCCATACTTGCTGTAATTAGTATTGTGTTTCCTTTGATAACGGTCCCTGTGTCTTGGTGGGCTGGGGGCTTTGGTTTTGGGTCTCTTCTCTGAGTCACGAGAGTGATTGTCCCTCTGTGCTTTATGAGACAGTGACGACCGGCTCCTATCTCTTGAATTGTGCTCTGAATGGTTAGATACGGAGTAATGGGATCTGTTTCCTGGTAACTGAAACACAGGAAACAGAACAATAAGCAATATTTTAAACAATATTGTAGCTCAATAAACAATCCACAAGCACAATTTCCAGACTTACTTGGAGTCCATAGCCCGAATTGTGATGTCCATTAGAGGTTGTGACATCTGATCGTTCTTCTTTTGACCTGGTTTGTAAAACAGACCAATGAGTTGTTGATTCAATTTAAAACTAGTACACAGTCTCTCCTGGATTCGGCCAAGAGAAATGTATGAAACTGAATAAAACCATTTAAAAGCAAATAAAACATGGAAAAAAACATTTCATTTTGAACCTATTCTTCCTGTACTCCTCATCAGAGCTTGAACTCCTCCTCCCATGCTTCTTATCCTTCCTTTTCTCCACTCTTTTCTCCTTTTTGTCCTTTTTCCTTTTCTTCTTCTTCTCCTTCTCAAGATTTTGACGCAACTATGGACAGAAAGAACCGAACTCTCACAGACTGTCCAAAAACATGCACCACAAAATCATCACACACTGTGTGTGCGGTCAACTCACCATCTTCTGGATTTCTCTCATCTTAACAGGATTTGTAAGAACTCCTCTCTTTTTCTCCTCCTCTCGTTTGCTGAAAATTAAAAAAGAACATTTTTTACACTTAACAAAAAAATTAAGAATCTTGTATGAAGCTGTTTAAAATGTACCAATGAAATAAACGTATGAAACAAACCTGTAGGACAGTAACTAACCTTTCAAACTTACCGGATCTCAAAGAGTGGGTCCTCTCTTATCTTGGCAGCCATATCATTAGTAGAAACAGAACTTGTCGGGTTGAATATGGAGCCAGGCAGGAGGCCCGTCTGAGCAGATGGACCGCTCTCTGGTTCCTCATACTGCTGGGTGATCTGCTTGTCAATGGGGCGACCAAGGAGGTACTCTTCCCGAGAGACCTGTCCCGCTGGACCCTGGTACATCCAGTCCAGACGGTCATCTTTCTTCCTGCAACATTGAGGTGGTAGGATTGAGGAATGTAGTACAATTATAAAAACTTTACAACTAAATATTATGCCTCGAGGGAACAATTATCAGGTATATTTGCATCAAGTACACTGTCGGCCAAAAGTTTGGAATAATGTACAGAGTTTGCTGTTTCAGAAGGAAATTGGTACTTTAATTCACCAAAGTGACATTCAGCTGATCACAATGTATAGTCAGGACATTACTGATGTAAAAAACAGCACCATCACTATTTGAAAAAAGTCATTTTTGATCAAATCTAGACAGGCCCCATTTCCAGCAGCCATCACTCCAACACCTTATCCTTGAGTAATCATCCTACATTGCTAATTTGGTACTAGAAAATCACTTGCCATTATATCAAACACAGTTGAAAGCTATTTGATTTGTTAAATGAAGCTTAACATTGTCTTTGTGTTTGTTTTTGAGTTGCCACAGTATGCAATAGACTGGCATGTCTTAAGGTCAATATTAGGTCAAAAATGGCAAAAAAGAAACAGCTTTCTCTAGCAATTCGTCAGTCAATCATTGTTTTGAGGATTGAAGTCTATATAATGCTTGAAATAGCCAAAAAACTGAAGATTTCATACAAAGGTGTACACTACAGTCTTCAAAGACAAAGAACAACTGGCTCTAACAAGGACAGAAAGAGATGTGGAAGGCCCAGATACAACTAAACAAGAGGATAAGTACATCAGAGTCTCTAGTTTGAGAAATAGATGCCTCACATGTCCTCAGCTGACAGCTTCATTGAATTCTACCTGCTCAACACCAGTTTCATGTAAAACAGTAAAGAGAAGACTCGGGGGTGCAGGCCTTATGGGAAGAATTGCAAAGAAAACGGCACTTTTGTAACAGAAAAACAAAAAGAAATGGTTTGAGTGGGCAAAGAAACAGACATTGGACAACTGATCATTGGAAAAGAGTGGTATGGATCTTAACCCCATTGAGCTTTTGTGGGATCAGCTAGACTGTAAGGTGCGTGAGAAGTGCCCGACAAGCCACATCTATGGCATGTGCTACAGGAAGCGTGGGGTGAAATGTCACCGGAGTATCTGGACAAACTGGCAGCTAGAATGCCAAGGATCTGCAAAGCTGTCATTGCTGCACGTGGAGGATTTTTTGATGAGAAATCTATTTTTTTTTTTTTTTAAATTGTAATAGTAATTTTTCACATTATTAATGTCCTGACTATACATTGTGATCAGTTTAATGTCACTTTGGTGAATAAAAGTACCAATTTCTTTCCATAAGAGTAAAATCTGTACATTCTTCCAAACTGTTGGCCGCCAGTGTATATGTTTATTATGAGTTCATTGAATAAAACAAGCACATGCTCTGACTGATCGTCATGAATGAAGTATCATCAGAGGATGTGATTGGGTGTCACACTTTAAAGCGCCTGTCTCTTGCGCATATCTGGTGATCTCCTCTCGAGATCGCTCCTCTTTCAACTCCTTCTGCAGCTCCTCGATCTTCTTCCTCTCCGCCTCATGTTTCTGCTCCGCTTTCCACACTCGCTCGATGTTTTTCAGAGTTTGGGGATGCCAACTCTTTTTCAAGTTCTAGAGGGATTCATATAAATAAATTGAATGTAAGACGCACAAAACGTACAGTTTTAAACAAACAGATGTATTAATAATAGATGCACTAATAATTAGTATATTTAATTTGCAGACAGTAAACGAAACGGTCTGCTTTTTCTAAACAATCCAAAATAAACCAGGCCACTCTGGTTATCATCCGTAGCTGGCTCGTACTAGCTTTCACGCGATATCCCCAAAAAATAAATCAAATGTACTTACAAGATCACCACCCCCCATGTTGATAAGGTTGATTTAATAATATTATACTATGTTAAAATTATTTCAAATATTCTATCCAAACGTCGATAACGTGGATTTAAACTTCTATATTTTGTTGTGGAACGAAACGCTACCGTAGTTCCGGTTCAACAATAATATTCCAAAATAAAAGTCCTTTTTACGTATTGCTAGCAACTCAAAAACATGAGCACAGCGTTTTGTCTTCTTCTCTTTTCCGCTTTATGGCGGATTAATGGTACATATCCGCCACCTAGTGGGTTGGAGGGGGATTCCTATATCCTATTAAACAATCCTGTTTCCCTTAAATAACTTAGCAGAGCACTGTATATCCTTGATTTTTCTGTGCATTATGAAATATACTTTTTAAAGACAGCTTATTTATTTATATTATATTACTTAGTACTTCTTTAAGATGGATTCTTGCAGTCTCATATGCAGAGCAATAAATCAGCACATGCTCACCTGTCTCCGGTAGGCCACATTGTGCACAGCTCTCTGATTCTCTTTTTCCAATAACTGAAAGAGAATAATTAAGGGACGTATGCCCAATTCAAGGCTGGATATTACAGTATCTTCCTTTCTGCTTCCACATTGATTCCTCTCAACCCCAACTTTATTCTGGATATTACATAAATGTCTCCCTTTTAACTCCTTATCCCATATCTCTTGCCACTTCTTATTTAGAGCCTTTTTAATAATTCTTTTTATTCAGCTTTACTCAGTGGGACATTAATATCTATCTCAGTGTGTTTCAGAGCCTTCTTTGCTAAATGGTCCACCTCCTCATTACCCTCAACCCCCACATGAGCTGGAACCCATAGAAAGGATATATTTACTCCTATTTGGCATATTCTGAACATATGCTGTAGAATTTCATATAAGATATCCTGCCTGGATAAAGATTTTCCAGTATTTAAACTTATGTAGGATGAATCTGAACATATCACTACATCCATAGGATGAATTTCTTCCACCCATTGAAGTGCCATTAGAATTCCTATTAATTCTATTGTATATACTGATACATAATCTGATAATCTTTTTACAATACTGTATTTAAAGTGAGGAATATAAACAGCTGCTGCCGTTTGTCCATAATCTGGGTTCTTTGATCCATCTGTATATATTTGAATACTATTGTAATATTTGTGTTCCAAATGCTGTTTCACAACTATATCCTTTGAAATATTTCTTCCCTTTTCATGTATCTTATCTAGCAACTGAAGATCAACGGCTGGTATTGGGAAAATCCAGGGAGGTATTATTGGCACTACCACTGTTCTGAGATTCTTTTTGTGCATTCCATCCAAAGATATTTAATTATGCACTTTCATGTTCCCAACATTTTTCTAGAACCTTTTTAGCTGGGTGCTTTTCAGCATGTCCCTTTAATGTACTCCAGTATGTCATTTTTAATTTTAGCCTCCGAATTTCCAAAGGCATCTCTGCCATTTCCACCTGTATTTCTGGAATAGGGGATGTTCTGAATGTCCTGCAACTTATTCTAAAAGCTTGTGATTGGATGACATTAATTCTCCTTAATACTGATGCTGATGCTGAACTATATACTAATATGCTTCCATAGTCTATTACTGGTCTAATCATTGCACAATATATTATTTTTAATGATTGCCGATTCTCGCCCCAATCAACCCCTGCCAGACATCTTAAATCATTCATTCCTTTTTTACATTTGTCTATTATTTTCTTAATGTGATAAAGCTTTGAGTCCATCCATACCCCCAAAAACCTAATTACTGAGACTTGTTCTAATGGTTGTTCATACAGTTTTAGTCTTATTTGTGGAGTTCTCTTCCTTTTTGAAAAACAAATGACTTGAGTTTTTTCTACTGAAAATCTGAAACCCCAGTTATTTGCCCACATTTCCACTTTATCTGCTGCTTTCTGCATGCTTTTTTCTACATATGTTACATTCCATCCTCTTTTCCACATTGCTCCATCATCTGCGTATAAGGATTTACCTATCCCTTGTCCTACTTTAGAGAAGATGTCATTAATCATAATATTAAACAATATCAGGCTACAAACACTCCCTTGTTGAGTACTGTTATCTACTGAATATATCTTTGAATAGCTTGATCCAACCCTGACCTGTATTGTTCGACCAAATATCTGTGATTTGTCACTTTGAACATGAAAACAAAAATATGAACAATTTATTAGACTACATAATTTTGTCTGGTAAATTAATATATTCACAAAAGTAGAATGTTCCAAATCCCCATCTTAAAAGACTTTCTTCAACGAACTTGTCTCTTAAATACAATCACTTAAGATAATGAAAAATGGAAAGAAAAAAAAAATATATATATATATATATATATATATATATATATATATATATATATATATATATATATTCTGTATTTGGCGTCGTGTAACGATTTTATTTAATTATTTATTTTATAATTTATTTATTTTTTCTTCCTTTTGCATCTTTGGAGTTACACAGTGTTGCCTGTTATTGTATTATTTTGATTATGCCCCAAAAAAATAAAAATAAAATAATAATAATAATAATAGTAATAAAAAGATAAATAGTAATAATAAAAACATGAGCACTGCAGTACATCGACAAAAATCATTTGGAACTCCCGCTTCCCAGAGATTGCTTGATCACTTCTTTGTCAATTCTGCATCTCTAATGAGATTCATGAGATTGAAAGATTCTTCATAATATACTGTATACTTTTATAACCACACTTTATCAAGATCTCTTGATATTGATGAAAACTGTTCAAGTCGTATCTGTGAATTTAATAAACCTATTACACTTTATTTGGTAAATTTCATATATATAATGGCTAAATTGGTAAATCTAAACCATGGTAAAAGGGTTTTATAACTGATTATTAATAATAAAAAATCTAAATGTACTATTTCTTTTGCTAAAAAATTGAATATAATTTGAGATTAAGAATTTTAACTGTTGCCATTTTTTTTATTTGTTTTTGTTTTTTTCTTCTTTTTTTCCCCCTCTGTAACCCCATTTTTTGCAGTATGTTTTATGGATGTCTTTTGTTTGTACGTGTATTTTTCTGCAGTAAAATAAAAAGAAAAAAAAAAAAAGACATGAGCACTGCAGTTAAAGAAAATCTGTATAATTTCTTCTATGAGTGTAAATATGTCTCCCTTTCTAAACTATGAGTTAACATTATCATTAAAATGTTTTTTTTTCTTTCTGTTTTTCAAGTAATGACCATGCTTTATTGAACACATTAAACTTTTTTGTTTTGCAGTGTAAATATTTAACTCTTTACCCAATTTCTATTTTTCTTTTTTTGAAATATCAAAACTACAAACTTTTAGGCTCATAAATAATGGCAAAAATTTGATTCTTTGTCTCTTTTCCCTGTTTTCTCTCTAATGCAGTGCTAACTGTCTTTGTTTAAATAATGTGCAAATAAAAAATAAAACATGACTATGAGGTCAAAAGACACTAGGACTGCAGTTTGTCTTGACTGTACGGACTATAGCAAAAAAGGGGAAAAGACTGGGCTCTTGACCCTGCTTTAGAATTCTTTCGAGTGAAGCCCAGATGTTTAAAAACAGAGAAAGGTGTTCACAGTGCCAATTGGTGGACAAGCCCGAGGTCACAGCACCCTTGTGACCAGAATCTGCCTTTTTTCTTTGCCAGTTGTAAAGGGCAAATGATTTCCAAACTGGTCCCAAAGGCATAATTGCAAAGATTTATACAGACTAAAATCAATACACTAATAATGGCAGTAATGTAATGGTGATAATGATGTTGTTGATGATAGATCTGTATTTACACTGTACATTACACTGCAAATATGTAATTTGGAAATATAGATAGCATTCCTACTGTACTGTGTCATTGCCACATCAGCAAAAGTCAAAAGTCAAGTGTGTTATGTTGGTTTTTACTTAGTGTTCTACCTTTGCTTCAGTAGTTACATAGGCTGGCTGCATCAAGTAATTTAACTGATCCTCTTGTAGTGATGCAAACGTGAGTACACTAGATTTTATGAGACCTTTTCCATTACCGTAGAGGCACATCAGTGGGATGGTAACTAAGCATTTATTTCAAATGAATGAACTGTTTAGGAATGAGCAAAGTAAGACTGCAATTAGAGATGGAAAAGTTGACGTGGTTGTGACTGAAAGTGATGGGGAGTGATGAGAAGGTTTAGAGGAAGGCTGCTACCTGTCTGGACTGGCTCAGACTAACTTTATGATCTGAAACGTAGACTTTAGGCTGGCAAAAAAACTTGCTACTTTTTATCTAAGACTATGTTTTATACTTAAACCTCCATCCATGCATGAATTCAGCTTAAATTCAAATGCATGTACACACTGTAGAAAGTGATAACATGCAGTTGTTACCTTTAAGATCCATTAGGATAAATAAAAATGACTTTTGTTGGTGTAACCTAGTAGTATAAATTAAACAATATTTGTGAATTGAACTTAACCAGTTAATTTAGATGTTATCACATGAATGGTCATGATGAATCACATATTTTAAGTTACCCCACGCATTCATTTTATTTTATTTTTGTCCCATAGGCCACATATTAAAAACGCAGTGGTGTCAAACACACACACACACACACACACACACACACACACACACACACACACACACAGACGAGAGAGAGAGAGAGAGAGAGAGAGAGAGAGAGAGAGAGAGAGAGAGAGGTCACTCTTCAGTGCTTGGATTCGAGAAAGTCATTATTACACCCTACAAAAAAAGGACTTCAAATGACGTCAGAATATAGCGAGATATGATAGACCCAGTTGCTTTAAAAAAGGCACTGACACAAGACTTGTCTATACGCTTCAAACAGTGCATCAAGGGAGCATAGCTGATTTCTTCAACACATCTGTTAAAATGCTTTGCATTGCTCTTGTTCTGATCTCTTTACTGCTGCCAGTCGGAGGTGCACGGGTCAAACCAGCATTTTTCAATAGAGCGATGGAAACTCTTCAAATGACTTCAGAAGACAATGAGGTAGAGTTTAGACACTTTTTAGACCGTTTCAGCTGAGCTTAAGTGAATGACGATCTTCAGTAAATGTAGTGCCTGTGTGTGGCTCTCCAAGGTACTGAAAATGCGGCTGCACTTTTAGGGGCCGTCCACACCGAAAACGTTCTTATGCTAAAAAATAATAATAAAATCATCATAATAATAATAATAAAAAAGCTTGACGTAGCGCAACGAATAGAACAGTATGGAGGGTTTTTCGGGACACGTTTGAAGTTGAGTTGAAGTACTTTCTAACCTGACACGGTGTCTAAAAACGCGGCGCTGCTGTAAATCAGTGAGACGCGGCGCAAAAACGTGCGTCTAGCGCATATTTCCATAGAAAAACAATGGAAAAGCAGCGCAGACGGACGCAAAAAAGAGTTCGGTGACTTGCTAAAGGATAGGCTATTGCTGATGTAACCTAATGTATGCAGGTTGATTCAGTGATGTTAAATAATATTTTTGACTTGAATCAAACAAGTAAATTTGGATGTTTTCAGATGAATCCCATTTTTAGGTTAACATTTTTCAGTGTGATGCTGATATGACAGATATATATATATATATATATATATATATATATATATATATATATATATATATATATATAATTTTTATTTTATTTTTTTTATTTTTTACTTGTAGATATCTGAAGGCTACATTCCTGGACTCCTCATACTGCTCTCAGGTCTGAAGGATGCTGAACAGGGCAGTAACATGCCCTTCAGAAGAACTTTGCAAGACGAAAAGGGTCCCATCAAAAGACAGGAGGAGAATGTTGTTGAATCCCCCTCTGTAGACTCCACAATACAACAGGCGAAACGCAAAGAAGGCTGCAGAATTTTCTACTGGAAAACATGGACCGCTTGCTGAAGTTGAACAAGTTTTTAGTTAACAGGTGTTTGTAAATTACAATATTATATACAGTATACCATCTCAGCTCTCAGATTGTCTCTTTAGGACTTGATGTAGTGTAACACGATTAACATTTCCAAAAATGACAATATTTTACATAATAAAATGTGATGCACATGAACTAATTTTTATTATTTTTATTATTATTATTGATGGAGCATTTGACCATCTAATATCCTCATCCACATTACCAATATAGTAGGTTATTATTTAACCTAACCAAATAGGTTTTTATTATTATATATATTATTTAATGTTTAGAAATAGCGTCACACAAAGAAGTGTGAAGAAAAACTAATTTCTGAAATCATAGAGCTGTTTGATTGTTTAAGCTTCTTCCATGTGGTAAATGTTCAAGTCTTATGCAATCAGTTGGGAGGCCAAACACTCCTGGCTGGTCTCTCTTTTTGAAAATCTCTTTCTGGCATGCTTAGAGAGATTTTTCTCAAATGTCAAAATGTCCATTTGGCCATTTGATATAGTTCTTGGCTGAAAGAGAGTGAACATTACTACACTCATTTAAGATATACAATGTTTCACAGTTTATTGCGTATTGTATAAGTTTATTAATTAGAGTAATTAAAAGTAATAACAATTTTCATAGTAGCCTAATGAAAGGAACATTAATGATGCCTATTATTGTAAATACATACTTAACATCAAGTTACCATACCATGATACCCCATAGAAATCCCAGGCCCCCTCCCCTTCGCCAGCAGAGGGAGTGAATGTTCTGCGGATACTTTCACAACAGCAGACTATGATAACAGACAATAGTCTTGTCCATCCACTACCATCTTTTCACCACAAAGAACTGTGAACACTTCAAAAATAACTCTTTTATGTCAATATTAAAAAATTATGTATGGAGGCATGAATAAACATAAGATTTCCATTGCATTATTCATGAAAACAGGTGCCCACTAAATATGTAACTTAGTCTTTTTGAGGCCCCTTTAATTGAGATTCTATAAACTATTAATTAAAATCAGTGTTATTATTTTGATGTCTTGACACATTCACTGTTCACTCCAGAATTTGAATTTCTACAGTAGATAAAGAAAATGGAAGCTAAATAATGAATAACAGAAAAAAAGCGGTTACCTGTGTGGACCTGCGACAACCTGAGGTTTTATTAAAGAGACTAAAGAAGTTGCAGATTCATCTTAACTCTGCTCCCTGTCACTGATTCCCAAAAGAAAAATGATGAAAGACTTTTAGAGGACACGGGGCAGTCTGTAACTTTAGTGTAATTATGAGGGGAGCCATATCCTACTGTAAGTTATGTTTCCCAGTATCGAGTTATATGATGAGAACACGAGGATTCTTTAAGAGTTAATGGAGATACAGTAAAACTAGCAACCTATTTTAATAGATTTAAAACATATTTTAATAAATTAATACATTTTAATATTGCTGTAAACAATTATTTTAACTACACATATGTTACACTTGTTTTAATTAACAGTGTAATGCATCATATACCAAATATAGCTACTACCAGATGTGGGTAGTAACGCGCTACATTTACTCTATTACATTTACTTGAGTAACTTTGTGGAAAAATTTACTTTTATGAGTATATTTTTAATGGTGGGTACTTTAGTGAATTTTTTTTAACTTTTATTTCATTACAATGGGTGACATTCCTGCCGTTACATTACTGGTTTTCATTTAATTTTAGCGGAACTTTACAGCGCCGCTCTGTCACTCGAGTTGAGCTCATCACTGCAGCTGCAGCAAGCGCTCAAAACAAGAGATTTCTTTCATCATGCAATGCTTTCATTTTACCCCAAGACAAGGGGATATTTCAAGGTTTTTTTATTTTGTATTTTGTATTTTTTTTATCCCCCTTTTCTCCCAATTTGGAATGCCCAATTCCCACTACTTAGTAGGTCCTCGTGGTGGCGCAATTACTTACCTCAATCCGGGTGGCGGAGGACAAGTCTCAGTTGCCTCCACTTCTGACACCGTCAATCCACGCATCTTATCACGTGGCTCGTTGTGTATGACACCGCAACGTCACCGCATGTGGAGGCTTATGCTACTCTCCGCGATCCATGCACAACTTACCACACGCCCCATTGAGAGCGAGAACCACTAATCGCGACCACGAGGAGGTTACCCCATGTGACTCTTCCCTCCCTAGCAACCGGGTCTGTTTGGTTGCTTAGGAGACCTGGCTGGAGTCACTCAGCACACTCTGGATTCGAACTGCGACTCCAGGGGTGGTAGTCAATGTCAATACTCGCTGAGCTACCCAGTAATATTTCAAGATTAAAATTGCAGCGTGGTAAGTTTTGGCGATTATGATAATGTGGGCTTGTCTGTGCCATGGTCATTTTCAGGGTGATTCTGTAATTATGGGCTCTTATGACCTCAGTTTATAAGTATACATTTTATATCAGTGCTGTAATATCTCAGTTCCTACTGTATAAATCCATGTAAACATCCGTGTTAAGTGTAAATGTCTTTTTCTCTGCCGATTGCTTGCTTGACTTCTGGAGCACGAGCTGACAGTATGTCTGCGCCTGCACAGCATTTCTGCGTTTGACAGATGTGGCACGTTTTTCTTATGGACAATAGAATACAAGCTCTGAACTTAAATAAACCTAATATGCTTTCAAACACAGAGATAAAGTAACGTTGCTGGCTGCTGACAATGACGAATACAATGACGTGAAGATGAGAGAACCCAAGTGCAGTTTATTTACAAAAGTGATAACCAATAACCCTAACTACAAACGTGGAACATAAAACATAAACATGAACTTGACTATAAACATAACATGGTTTGACATGGCTAGGAGCAAAACACATTCACATACATTCAATACTTGACAAAGACACAATGGAAAACATGAGGCTTAAATACATGGACATGGGGGAACATAAACCAATGAACAAACAGAAATCATAAGCTAATTAAACAATAAACCAATGAAAACATGACACATGAACATGGAGGGAAAACAGGAATCACATGACAAGGGAAACAGGAATTAAACATTTCAAATTAAAAGACACGAATCAACAAAATACACATGAGATATCCCCCCCCACTAAGGGGCGGCTCCCGACGCCCCAACACATAAACAAAACACAAAAAACATTATGTGGGGGGTGGAGCCATGAGAGGCTCGAGGGGTGGAGCCATGGAAGGTGGAGCCGTGAGAGGCTCTAGGGGCGGAGCCATGGATCTCGGTGCCCGGAGAGTGGCCAAAGACTCGAAGGGCCAGGGTGGAGCCAATGGCAGGGAGGACCAAGGCGGTGCTGGAGGCTCGGAGGAGCAAGGTGGAGCTGGGGGATCGGAAGACTGAGGTGGAGCCGGTGGGACTGACAGATCGGAGGGACGAGGCGCAGCCAGGTGACCGACAGACCAAGGAGGAGCCGGAGGGACGAGGGACCCCGGCAAAGCCAACAGGCTGAAGGACCGCAGTGGAGCCGAGGGAACGCAGAGGCAATGTCGAGGGACCGACAGGTCAAGGCGAAATCCAGGGCTCGGAGGGTCCAGGCGGGGTCGGAGGGCCAAAAGTTCCCCTTGCCTGCTCAGGAGAACTAAGAGTGGGTATAAGGGTGGGAACCATCTCCAGGTCCAACTGCTCAGGTGTGGCTGTGATGTGGCATGGAGCAGGCTGAGGCATTGCTGTGACGTGGCATGGAGCATACTGAGGCGTGGCTGTGACGTGGCATGGCGCAGGCTGAGGCGTTTCTGTGACGTGGCATGGAGCAGGCTGAGGCGTTGCTGTGACGTGGCATGGAGCAGGCTGAGGCGTTGCTGTGACGTGGCATGGAGCAAAAGATGGTGCTAGCTCAGCGACCATGACTAGGAACTCTGGTTTGGCGGCCATGACGTGGAACTCTGGCTCGGCGGCGGCCATGTCGTAGATCTCTGGCTCGGCATCCGCCTCCCCCACAGTGAACGTGGAATCAACGATCTGTAGGGCGAGGTCGATATATTGAGCCAGGCTGAGGGAACTGCGACCGCCAGGCATCAAAAAAGAAATGGACTCATTCAGTCCAAATCTAAAACATTCTTTGAGGGCAACCTCATTAAAGTCCACCTGGCAGGCTAGACCGCAGAAGTCCTCAACATAGTCCTCCAGGGGACGATTCCCCTGACGTAGGCACAGAAGTAAAACTGCTGGGTTCATGGCTGGTCAAGTATTCTGTAACATTGCTGGCTGCTGGCAATGACGATGACGATGATGATGATGATAACGATGACGTGAAGATGAGAGAACCCAAGTGCAGTTTATTTACAAAAGTGATAACCAATAACCCTAACTACAAACGTGGAACATAAAACATAAACATGAACTTGACTATGACTTGACTATAAACATAACATGGCTTAACATGGCTTAACATGGCTTGACATGGCTTGACATGGCTTGACATGGCTAGGAGCAAAACACATCCACATACATTCACATTCATTCAATACTTGACAAAGACACAATGGAAAACATGAGGCTTAAATACATGGACATGGGGGAACATAAACCAATGAACAAACAGAACTCAAAACAAGCTAATTAAACAATAAACCAATGAAAACACGACACATGAACATGGAGGGAAAACAGGAATCACATGACAAGGGAAACCAGAACTAAACATTTCAAAATAAAAGACATGAATCAACAAAATACACTTGACAGATAAGGTGTAATTTGCCCTTAGTTTACAGAATTAATTATCTAAATTATTTCGACACTGAAAATACTGTAACTACACTGAACTAAGATTCAATTAGGACTTTAAAAAGTGACAGGACTTTAGAAATGGTGACAGTAGGCGTTAATAAAGCATGATCTTGCTTCCTTTTACTCAGCATTATATAGCCTATTATTGGGCCTGTGCGACATTGTTCTCGTTTTTCACCATAATAATTACTAGAAACTGGTTTCCAAACTTCTCTTCTAATTGAAAGATTCGTCCAGATCTGACAAGTGACAAAGTCTGACAAAAGTAGGGAAAGAGTGGCTCACTCAGAATTCAGACACTCTTACAAAATGGCGGACACCCAGAATAGTGCACTATATAGTGGATAAGGGTGGTTTCAGACACAGCGAGTGTTCAGCGACCGGGGTCTCTACCCACCTCTGGCTACTACTCTGAAAAAAGTGGTTACTTACAGTTGTTACCTCAAGGATCTATCTCTACTTGATCTAATCCATAAAAATTACTTTCATTTGTGATACAAAATTGTCTGGTTGACTTTGTCAGATTAAATAACCCTTTTGACTTGAATAAACAAATTTAGATACCACATGAAGTACATTTTTAAGTATCCTGACAAAACATTTCTGCAGTGCATCTTCTATCTTATACTATATTTTGTGTTGCTCTGGTACCATATATGTTATATTTTTGGTGGGGAAAGAAGAAGTTTTTTTTTTTTTTAATATATATATAGGCTACTGTATATCTGGCAGTGTTTCCATTCACTCAATATTACTGTTGTAGTCACCCTAGGCAAAGTGTAAGCAGCCTACAGTATGTTATTATATTCACTGAACAGAGTAATTGTAAGTTTGAAGTTTTGGTTAAACACCCCTGGGGTCTAATTTCATCATACTACCATGGGATTATTTGCTTTGACATAAAAACACTATTTCCATGCAATTCAAGTGCATTTCAAATTTCTTTTCTTTTTTATATATAAAAATAACTTTTTCTCAATGCATTTTTCTCCAAACTGTGGTTCTAAACCAGGAAATGGCAGAGCTAATTTTAAAGACCCCATTAAATCAAAATTGGTGTTTAGTGACTTTTAGTCTATTTGTACTTTCCATTCAAAAGTGCTCATATGCTGAAATCCTTTCAAAGGCTTCACCCTCCAGGATAAGACCACACGGTCCGGTTAGTCTGATTCAGGTCCACTTGGAAGCGAAATGCCCATCAATTAAAACCCTTTGAATACATTCATTTTGAAGGGCCCTTCGAAGCAGTTAATTTTGAGCAATTCGGTTTGGATCGACCCTACAACCATGACTGCCATGACTGTTTTCTCTTTTAAGTGCCCTTCGGAGGTGGATTTATGCCGCTTGTAATTTTTTTAGTTTTACTTCGTTACAATCAGGCCAGGTTCCAAACCGGTGCTAAGCACCCTCAAACGAACCTTAGAGCACCCTCAAATGCAGACCAGGGCAAACTGCTTCCCCGGGTCGATTTATCATGAACGTTTTTTATTAGATCTTTCATTTATCTGGCTTTGGGACCTATCGCGCAACCATAAGCTTTTAATATGCTCAGGGTTGCCAGAAAATAAATGCAACACCCCAATCAGAGATTTACACTTGCACAAATAGGAAAATTTCACCTTATGTCATAATTAATTTATGCAATCTTGCAACCCTGCATGCTAGTGCGTGCACTCTCTCCTCTTTGGAAAAACAAAACCTTAAAGTGCTCAATAGTGCACTATTATACTCAAAGAAAAGTGTGATGCAGCCACTCCGTGTCCATTCGTGATGCTGCATGTGCTGTTTAGAGCCAAGTCTGCGAGCAAACATTTTCAGTGATGAACTTTAGTAAAATCCCAGTAGATCTTCCCATCATTCGCACAAGAAGGGGACACACTAGCAAAACCAAGTGAGAGAGGAATATGTTTGTTCTTTGTGTTATTTGTAAAATGCTGAATCCCTCACACCTGTATGTGAATGTTACTCTGGCAGTAATCATTTATCAGTGTCATGCAGCCTGTTTTATTCAGTTGTGTGCTGAATGGGATGCCAAGTAAACCACTGATGAGACCCACATCATGACCACTGAGCGTGTAAACAGGTTGATAATGTTCTGAGAATAAAAAATGTCATCCACTTTGCGGCCAACATTAAAATAAGTCTTTAGAATCTAGAATTTCCGAATATTTTATTTTACTATTAAACCAGACTCCTGATGTAGAGTGTTAAATTGAATACTAAATTACCACTGCATTGAAGTATGGTAAAATAAACAATTAATAATATACTCAGTCTTAATTCAGTTTTACTAACTCTTGATAGAAATGTAGCAGCAAAACTTCAAGCAATCGCAGAATGGTCCCATCAGTATACACTTCAGAAAATTGTGCATCATTCATTTAGTGCATGAGTGCACTTCTACTATGCAGAACATTTTATCTCCTCTCTTCCATGTTCTACTTTACGGCTGATGTGGCCCCTATACCAAAACAATTGCACACCTCTGCTCAATTGAAAATGTAAGTCTAATACTGTAAATTGGCAAGCAGATTTCCTTGAATCCCATCAAACACAAAAAAATCCCTGCAGTTTGTGAACACACAATTGCTGCATCAAAAATGATAAACGTGTATGATTGTGCAAATCAGTATGTCCTAATCTGCACGCACAGCATTTTGCTGTCATTTTCAGCGACAGATCATGTGAAAAAAAACAATGCAATAAATGTTTTGTACATAAAAATCTGTTATTTATGTTGTTTTAGTAGCAATTAAACATGATTTAATATATTTTAAAAGTGTGTAATTACAACACATCTCCACTTTATACAGAGCACCCCCACTATTTTCAGAAGCACCCTCAGGGATTTTGATCTGGAACTGGGCCTGGTTACAATGGGTGTCATTCCTGTCGTCACATTACTGGGTTTAATTTAAGTTAATGTGTCATTTATTGAGAGATTATTGAATGGGACTTTTACAACAGCGGAAGTTCACAGCTGCGTGAGCTGTCACAGACTGTCACTCAAGCCGAGTCCATCACTGCTGCAGCATCAAGCTCTTCAAACTAAGTAAAAAACTTTCTTCGCTCTGCACAGTGAAAAAATTATGGTTTCGTCACGCAACACCATTTTACACCAAGACTGATATTTCAGGATTAAAATTGCAGCTCCAATTTAAGGCAGCACGCTGAGGTAAGTTGTGGCTCTAATGATAATGTGGGCTTTTCTGTGTAATGTGATGGTCATTTTCAGGATGATACTGTAACTGGGCTCTTATGACATCAAGTTTTCAGTATACATTTTTAAATCAGTGCAGCAATATATCAATGCACTTTGTCCAGCATCTCATGAGCAGTATTTACACATTTACTTCACGCCCTCACACTGGCAACTATCGTAGCTACTTTGGGCTGATTAACTGTATAAATCCATGTAAACATCCAAGTTAAGTGTAAATGCCTTTTGCTCTGCCGTTCGCGTGATTGACAACTGGAGCGCGAACAGACAGCATTTCTGCACATGCACAGCAAGGGTCACGAGGCGCATGTGTGAGAGATGTGCGGGCGCGAGGCGATCGTATGGCGAATAATATATATGTTAATATAAAGAGTAAAAACATTTTATCTAATGTACATTATTGTATTTATCTGTTATACTTTAGTATGTTTAAACTCCAATACAAGCTGGGTAGCGTTTCTGGGTGCATAGCACCGTCATCTGACCAAATTATCATAATCTGCATGTTATAACAGAATATTTAAATCAACCACAGAATTATTGTAAATGATCATTTCCACTGTGTGCAGTCTCCTGAGTTAAAATAATATCACCTCAGTGAATTATTTAGTAAATAAAGAATTCTTCAGCTTAATGGCAAAATTCTGTATAAATATAAATAAAGAGTACATTTTAAAATGTATCTGTATGTTTTGCCTCTCTATAGGTTATTATGTTATTTTAATCAAGTAATCATTTGTCAAAAAGTAATTTAATACATTCAGCATGAAAGAAAACATTGCAGGAATGAAGGAAGCAGTAAACTCCCAGCTCGTACGTCTTCCCCGTGGTGGATTATGGGCAATTAACCATTGTAGAGTGTACATCAAATGTACACTCAAAATTAGAGTACATTGTGGGCAAGAATGAGTGAACAAAAGTAGGGAACGTGTGGCTCACTCAGAATTCAGTCACTCCTACAAAATGGCAGACACCCAAAATAGTGCACTGTATAGTGGATAGGGGGCGGTTTCAGACACAGCAAGTGTTCCACGACCAGGGTTGCTGCCCTACGTAGGCTGCATGTTCTGCGTTTAGAGAGTGGCGGTACTGCTGTACAGAACTAATTATCTAAATTATTTAGACTCTGAAAACTGTAACTACATTAAAATAAGAATCCATGCAGGACTTTAAAAGCTATGAAATAGCGAAAGTAGGCATTAATTAAGCATGATCTTGCTTTGGTTTATATTTCAGCATTATATATAATGTCCTTGTGGGACATTTTCACGTTTTCACCATTATAATTACTAAATGTTTCCAAACCTCTCTTCTTATTGACAAATTCATCCAGATCTGACAAGAGCCCTTAAAGGAATAGTTCACCCAAAAATGAAAATTCTCTCATCATTTATTCACCCTCATGCCATCACAGATGTATATGACTTTCTTTCACCTTCTGAACACAAATTAAGATTTTTAGAAGAATTTCTCTGCTCTTCTGGTCCATGTAAAGTGAATGGGTGCCAACATTTTAAAGCAAAAAAATCACGTCATTTGTGAAAGTAACGTGTTACTCACTACTTGAGTACTCTTTTAATTGGATACTTTCTTACTCTTACTCAAGTAATTATTTATGTTAGTACTTTTACTTCTACTTGAGTAATTTAAAAAAAATTTTTTTTTTTTAAGTAATTGTACTTTTACTTGAGTACAGTTTTTGGCCACTCTACCCACCTCTGCTAGTGTACTTTTGACAAAATAAACTTTTAGCAGATTTACACATTTAGAATGTACAGTCTTTTTCTACTGGGAAAATGGACCAAAAATATTGACACTTGCACTACACAGACTTTTGTCAGATCAAACGCTCTCTAGAATTAGACTGTTCTTCCCTGTAATACCACCTGAAACTAACAAGTAAATAGCAAATCATAGTTTCTGGTTGTAACATAGTCTCAGCCTCACAAACCACTTATAGTCCGTTCACTAAATGTCTGGTACATATTGCACTCAAAACTGGAAAACTCTTTCACAATGCAGTAAGCGTTTATCTGATTGGATGATTTGATGCAACTTCCAAGAGTAAAAACACACTGGACATTTTTTACCAGTCTGCCTGGAAACAAAGTTGTGTTTATAAAGTACCAGCTTAATGCAATGAGCACTTTTTAAGAAGGATGAAATAATCACTAGATTTGGAAATTCAAAGTTTCATTTGAGGCACATATTCGCAAGTAAATTGGATATCCATCAGCAGAACTTTATATTTAGCTTTTTGGTCTTAGTTATGTCTGCTAAATAATCTGTACTTATTTTCTGTGCTGTACTTAGACTCTCTACACATTTTCCACCATTTGTTTTCTGTGCAATCGCTTGCAGAGACTGTTGTGCCATTATTCAAATTAATTTGTTCCATGCTGGTCTATTATTATGGCATAATATATCTTAGACAACCAAACCTCTAAATGCACATTATAACAAAACAAACTGTGATTGATCACTATACATGTCAGTCAGGTCGTTCTTCCTGTTCAAGTGGGTGGTTCTCGGCCAGTTTAAACAGTAATAAGCTTTCGTTATAGTGAGGTCTGGCTAAACAAGCCTATAGAGTGACAAAACTAAAGCCTATTGGCTATTTTATTTTTTATTTTTTTAAACAAAAATAGGTAAGGCTTTTGGTATGTCCCACCTAAAATTCCTGTTTCTCCAATTCTTATTTCTCCGAGTCTTTAAAGGTGCACTCAGTAATTTTTTCCTCTAAAAAAGTTTACTCCAAAAGAAATTAATTGTAATTTTGAAACATATGTATAAAATCATGGGCACTCACATGAGATGGAGGCTCAAGTTAAAATAGTAACCTCATAAAAGCTGCTTAAATCTACATGGAGAGTCCCTTCATGGAGGCTGCCATGTTTAGATCACATGACCAATCGAATACTACTCGCTAAATCTCAGTAACTGCCCTGTTATTGGACACTTTTACTTATGGATTAAATGAATCATGGCTGACTGATTTTGAATGATGCTGCATCCACGCCGCTAGGTGAGTGCACATTTAAACTCTTTAAACGTTTATGATTTTCCTTTATATGTACTGCCAATGCTGTTTTCAACTGAATGGATAAAATTTGTCATTTGAATCTGTTTTTTATTGTGTCCAATTTTGCCTTTACAGCTCAGATATCTTTGGTTTTGCTATGTTTACCACTCATAAAAAAAATTTATGGATCACCCATATTACATCTAAAATAACTGGTTCTCATAACCGTGTTTAGTCACAGTGCCTTTTTTCTTTCTCTTTTACTGCACCCCCAGAGGCTCTGCTGAAGTTTTATTCTGAAGGTATTTTGGGACTCTGTCTATCCATTAGATTTTACTGCTGCCTGCGATGCTGCTTTGTTTGCTCATGTCATGTCTGCTGTCAACGTTTGTGATAAATGTTCCTGTGGACTGGGAATATTGTATAATTCTGTGTGTAGGTGTCCCCACAGCAAACCCTCATTGTTTATTTATTCTAGCACATCCCACTCACGAACATATGCCTCAGTTTTGTAGGGGTGATACTAAGCTGAAATACATTTCTGTGGGTGGATTGATGAAATAGGCATGAAATGTGGAGTGACAAAATCATTCGTGTAAATCAGTGTGTTAATGTGGGTGTGAAAGTAACATTTTAATGAGACTTATTTGTCTTAGTAACGAGTGAATTTTAATGGCTTACAAAAAGATTGAAAAATCAATCAGAGAGACAATTTAATATATAACATAATACGGCATTTACAAGCTAAAAAGCCAGTGCTGGGTAAAGTGGGCTACCAAACAATGCACAGGAAGCTTAACCATTTATAGTAGACACATATAATAATTAGAGGAACAAACAGTATTAATCCATGTTCAGATTTACACTCAAAGGTCTTATAACACACCAGTAACTTCATAATAGGCTAGTAATTACATATGGTTTATATGTTATTGTCTCACATTAACTTGTGAAAAGCTGTGTATGTACTGTAAATTTGGTCAGTGTATGAAAGGTTGACCCCTAAATTTAAAGGAATATATATATATATATATATATATATATATATATATATATATATATATATATATATTAGTAAGTTAAATCTCTTGCTTTTGCCATATGCTGCATTCACTCCACTAGGTTACAATTTACATCCAAGATGACTGCCATATCGGCCTGCAGCACATAAACAAAAAATTACAAAGTGCACCAAGTGCAGCTGTTTTTGAAACTCCTCAAAATGGCTCATCAGAATGTGATGCGGCAAGAGGCAAAGTGCCGTCATCCAAGGAAATATCCTTGCATGCATGCAGATAGTCTTAGTTCAGCTCACAGTTAAAAAATGCCTGCTGCAAAACATAGAATATACGTCTTACAATAAATATCCCACATTCCTCATAGGAAAGGCACATACTTTGTCCTTACAGAGAGGGTAATGGATTCATTCACTTTGCTCTTGAGCTGTTGACATGAGGAAGAGACAAATTGCAATACCTCTAACTTCAATGCTAGAGGGTTTTTGTGGTGATGGATGATCTCATCCTTTATTTGGGCCCTTTATTTATTTACCAAATTTAGACAAAACTTTTATCCAGTTCAAAGATGAGAGGGCGTCATAATGTCATTTCAGTTAGTGGATGTTTTTGGATATTGGTGGACATGGAAGGTTTGACAGAGGTTTGGCTAAAGTGGAAAAAACAGTACTTATTTGGTCTTATTGCAAGTAATTCTGATCAAGAACCACCCATTTAGCCAGGAAGATACACATGTAAAGCAATCAATCACAGTTCATGTTGTTTTTATGTGCTGTTTAGTGGCTGGATCTAAAATAGTAGATTATGCAACAATAACAGAACAGTGTGTAAAAAAAAAAAAAAAGAATTAAATAATGGTTCAGCAGTCTCTGTGAAAGATTGGACAGAAAACACATGAGAAAATAGCAGAAAATGTTAAGAGACTAATGTAGATCTAAGAAAAACAAGCAGAATGGCTGATTTACTTACTAAAAGGGTCAAATGTATTCCACTACAGATTACAGATTAGTAAAATGTCATTTGCAATGTATTCCATTAGAATACTCAAGGTTAGTAATGCAAAATAAATAATTTGGATTACTTCTTCTGTACTGGCAGATTTTTTTTTTACTTGTTTTGACTATAAACTAGTGAATAAAAAGTGAAAAAATCTTCAAGTACTGTAGACAAAATACACTTAAAAGTACTTTCTCTGAAAAAAAAAGGAAAAGTAAATTTACCTTGTTTTAAAATATTTTAGATATTTTTTTTTATAGGAAAACAATATAAAAACTCTCATTAAGAATAAGATCTTTGCAGTACATCTTTGCCCTAATATCGATGGTCTTACTAGAGAGAAAAAAATGTATGATCTAACATGGATCTAACATAAAGCTAAATGTTCACATGACAATTTTCTCAATGTAACTATTTCTGCCGCTCCAAACTTATTACAAAAGCCCACAGAGTATATACAGTACGTATGAATCTTTTTCTGATTTATAGAATGAGGCAGAAAATAAATTATTTGTACCTCTCTATACAATTCTAAAGGCTACATTAATTAGCATTTCTCATATAAACATCCTTTATTCTTGTAAAAGCAACAAACCGCTTAAGAAACATTGACAAACCATATATTGTTGTAATTGTATGTTTATTGAATTTATGTTTCATCGGTCAAAGCATTTCTAACTGTTAAGACAAAGAATCATGCTGTACAGTAGTTCCTCTGTGATGTCATATCCACCTTTTCACTCACAACAGTGTGAAAGTGCCCTCTGTCTGCTCATATGAATGTATCACATCATAAGAAAGTGTTTAACCTCTGTTCAAACACTCCTCAGATCGCATCAGTTATATGGATAGATTCTTTCCAACAGAATAAACTAAATATTAAATGAAATACATAAATGACAATAAAATGCTTCAGTAATCAAAATACTTTTTCAATTTAACTGTATTCTGATTACCAACTATTTAAACTGTAACAGTTATGGAATACAGTAACTAGTATTTTGTATTTTAACAACGTAATTTGAATCAGGTTGAACACAGACACTTCTAGCTTTGCATTGTTGCTTTCTAAAATTTGTCAGACCGCAATTCACAACACAATGCAAGTTCACGCTGCATTAGTGTGAACTGTTTGTTTCTACGTTGATTTTTCTCTTTCAAGTCAGCTTCTGTCAGAGAACATTGCTGAGCAAGTAATTTAAACTCAGTATATTTACAGCAATTCACCTGAATAATAATAACACCTCAAATTGAATGGCACAGACTTTTGAAGGTAACTCTATCAGCCCCTTGAGTACTGATGGTTGTTACCATGACAGTAGTCTCAGACAGTGTTTACAGTAAAACTGCTTACTTAGTTAACCTGGGATAGGAGACAGTATTTTAACACCGAAAATGTTCAACCGGACCGTGTGTTGGCCAAACTTTTGCATCTTTGTACGCATATTTGCGCAAAGTATGTTTCTGTCTCTAACTGTTACCAAATCTGAAGATAAAGGGTGTTGGCAAGTGAGTTTATGTTTGTATTATTGTATTTTTTGCTGTTGGATACAGGTAAAACTTATGTGAAATCATAAATTACATAAAGAGTGTGAACAGAAAAGGCAAAAAGATTTTTGTTCTTTCACAATTCTAGAAAAATTGTCTCTATAAATGTTTGAATAAGACATCCACACATAATATACTCATTTTCTAAAAATAAATGTGAACTACTGTATTTCTCTATAAGACAGTATGTGTACAGTCAATCACAGTTCTCCATAATACAAATTAATGTCACAAATTTACATGCATTTTACGTTCATTTTTGTCATTTGTTTTATTGCATAATCCAATCCATAATCCAGCATAATGAAATCTTTGATGTTTTGCTGCATTGAAGAGCTGAGAGAGAAGGCCAGTCACATTAATTGAAAGGAGACCAATTATTTCTTAATGAAGAACTTGATGTTCCTACTCGGCTAGGGCGTCCATGTCCCTCCCGGGAGACTTTAAAAAGAGGACAAACAAAATAAGGCAATCCAATAAAATCACACTGCTAACCAAATAACAGAGTCAGTGAATATGAGCACAAAAAAATGCTGACATGAAAGACAGCAGATCAATGAGAGAATGACAGAATGGAATAGCAGAGTGAATGTTTATTGCTGCAGTAGATTTAATCAAATCAATATTGTCCGAGAAAGCAGGGGATTTACAAGCAAGCACACTGTACAGTTTTTCACACAAATCAGTGAGCTTTAGGTACACAGGATCCTATATGTTACTAAGGCACTGACAGAATCATTTTAACCTGGCTCAGCATGGTTTCAGTTCTATATAATGCACAAGTATTATGGATCAAAAATCAAGTTTTTAAAAGGATAGTTCACCCGAAATGAAAATTCTGTCATAATTTTATTCACCTTCATGTTGTTCCAAACCTGAAGGACTTTCTTTCTTCCATGGAACACAAAAGGACATGTTAGGCAAACTCTGTCACCATTCACTTTCATTATATGGAAAAAAGACGCAATGAATGTGAATGGTGACTGAAACTGTCAGTCCCTAACATTCTGCCTAATATCTTCTTTTGTGTTCCACTAAAGAACAGGGGCACATTAACGCACAGGCTTATACGGGCTGAAGCCCATGGGCCTAAAACACCCATGGGGCCTAGCGGGAGGAGTGTGTTTAAATGCTTTCAGCAGGGGACACGGTTGCTGACATGGTGACAGTGCGCAACCATTAAAAGCGTCCGTGTAGTGCTTGTTCGATTCAATTCAATTCCACCCACCCCCACCCCCGCTCAACAACTTGAAGGGGGCCTCAGCGGCCATTAAGCCCATGGGCCCAGAGGTACCTTAAAGGAATAGTTCACCCAAAAATGAATATTTGCTGATAATTTACTCACCCTCAGGCCATGCAAGATGTATCTAAGTTTCTTCATCAAAACAGAATTTAAGATTTTTAGGATTTCATTTCAGGCCACCTCCTTTAAACAATGCAAGTGAATGTACCCCATTTTGTGATGGTCCAAATGCATATTTAGGGTGCATCAAAATAATCCACACGACTCCAGTTGACAAATAAAATTCTTCTGAACCCAAAGGACTGATTATTTTTAGAAACAAAACAATACTTATATAATTTTTAACTACAAATGTTCGCTTCCGTACATCTCTGTGACGTGCGCTCATGAGAGGGATGACGTAAGTTCGTTGGTAAGGTCACGCGTGGAGGAGGAGGCAGGAAGCATGTCATTGTTTACAAGAGAAACCTGCACAGACCACAGACCAAGCACCGTTCACAAACCAAAACAGTCCAAAACAATTTCAAACACGATGTCGGACGATTTTGATTTTAGAAGAGAAGAGGAGATGTAGTTTTTTGCCCAACCCTACCTATTTGAGCCCGAATACACTGATGAGGAACTGGGGGAGATGGAGGAGGCTGCAGCAGCGGCACAATCACAAGTCTCGGAGAGGCAGAGATCTATGGAGACATGGTAGTGCACATGTAGTAAATGCCAACCAATGCCAACAGAGGCAGAGAGCCTGTGCAGCCACGATTGGACCATAGCAATCCCACCGCTGGAAACAATTTGCGAGGCAGCCGGTGAGAACACTCCTAGTCCTAGCTGCATTATCGAACTTAATGTTTTTCCACCATTACTGAGCCCCAGCATTTTAGAGGTGTTTTTCAGTTTGCCACGAACGAACTGGAAGCGCCATCCGAGGCCAGAAAAACCAATGGCACCTTATCAGTAGAGTAAGTATCATATTTTGTTTGTTTCTATAGCTAATATATAAACTCAGCAAAAAAAGAAACGTCCCTTCTTCAGGACACTGTATTTTAAAGATAATTTTGTAAAAATCCAAATAACTTTACAGATCTTTATTGTAAAGGGTTTAAACAATGTTTTCCATGCTTGTACAATGAACCATAAACAATTAATGAACATGCACCTGTGGAACGGTCGCGAAGACTTTCGCGGGTTCTTGGCGGCCGCGAGACGGGTGGCGTCTGCTTCCTGTGGTGGGCTCCATGCCGGGGCCGGACCGCAGGGGCGGGCTGCGGCGGAGCCGGTGCAGTCACTGCAGGGGGACACCCTTGGCGACGAGCAGACGGGGTGCAGGATCTTGAGCCGCACCGGGGCAGGATGTGCCGGATAAACTCCATCTGCTGCTTCACTGCTGAGAACTGCTGGGCAAAGTCCTCAACAGTGTCACCGGACTGGCCAACCTGGGGGCCAATGGGGGCAGCAAGTAACCGTGCCTTGTCGGCCTCTCCCATCTCGACCAGGTTGAACCAAAGGTGGCGCTCCTGGACCACCAAGGTGGACATCGCCCACCCGAGAAACCGCGCCGTGACCTTCGTCGCCCGGAGAGCGAGGTCGGTCGCCGAGCGCAGCTCCTGCATCAATCCCGGGACGGAACTACCCTTGTGTAGTTCCTTTAGTGCCTTGGCTTGGTGGACTTGCAGGAGAGCCATGGCGTGCAGGGCGGATGCGGCTTGTCCAGCGGCACCGTATGCTTTGGCCGTCAGGGACAACATAAACCTACAGGCCTTGGATGGGAGCTTTGGGCACCCTCGCCAGGTGGTGGCGCTCTGCAGGCATAGGTGCACCGCGAGCGCCTTATCCACCGGGGGGATTGCCGAATAGCCCTTGGCCACCCCACCATCGAGGGTAGTGAGGGCGGGGAAGCTGAAAGATCGGGACCAGCGCAGTAAAAGGTGCCTCCAATGACCTTGTCGGCTCTTCGTGCACTTCCGAGAAGAAAGGAACGGGGGTGGGGCGTGGCTGTGAGCGGTGCCGTGAGCCCAGGAACCAATCATCGAGCCGCGAGGGTTCAGGGGAAGCGGAGGGTTCCACTCTAGCCCGACGCTTGCGGCTGCCCGGGAAAGCATGTTGTCATCTCTGTGTCAGCCTGTGACTGGGCAACTGCACCCAAAGGGAGGAGCCCAGCTGAGGCTTCCGCATCCGACTGGACAAGCCCGCTCTCCGATGCTGCGCTTGAGAGCTCATCACCTTTGCGGGCTCCGAATAAGAGGTCGAACTTGCCGTGAGACAAGCCGGCGGACTCATCCGGAAGCCAGATTGGGGCAGGCGAGCATGCTGGGGAATGGGAGGTCCATGGGGGGATACCCAGCGGAGGTGGTCCCATTGGGTTCCCCAAATCGCCCCCAGTGCTAGCCGCGCTGGCCTCATACCCACACCAGTGCAGAGGGGGGAGAAGCCTCTGAAATGTGCCGTCAGATCCAGCAGAGGTGAATGAACAGCCATGGGAATTCAGCTCAGTGAGCATCGACCGTTCGGCTCTGAAGAGAAAATCTGAATGAGTGGTTGCATACCAGCTCCTTTTATACCTGTATGTCCGGGGGAGTGGTATGCACACTCGCCAATTTTCATTGGCCTTTAATCAAAGACCAGAGCTGTCTTGGGCTCCCAAGAGTGACCCCTAGTGTCACTACATCAACACAACGTCGAGTGAGTGACAGATAGGGAATAAAATACTCTGAATTGGTTACAAAAGTGACAGAAGTTGAAAAATGAATCAATTATCTTGAGTCATCGGAAAGGGAATTATCCGCTAATCCGCCCGCGTCCAAAACAGATTTGGAATTCATTTCGGAAAAACTGGAATATTTTTAAAATATGAGCCTAAGGAATAACATATGAATTGTTGGAATTCCTGAGCATGAAGAGGGCAGAGATATGGTGAAATTCCTGGACGAGCTTTTCCCTGCTAGCAGAACTGCTGAGGAAGACAGGCCCCAATCGATTCTGGCCAAATTTCTGAAATCATCAGATAAAGATCTCGTGTTGTGCCAGGCGAGGAGCAAAGGAAAGCTTTCTTGGAGGAATCACAATGTTTTCTTGTTCCCGGACTTTGCGAATTCGACAAGAGAGAAACGCGATCAGTTCAAGGAATGTAAGAAACTCTTACACCAACAGAAGATCACTTTTGCACTGATGTTCCCGGCCAAACTGAGAACAGAAACGAAGAATAGTCGCAAAGAATTTACATGTCCAAAACAGGCACTCTCCTTCATAAATACATTGGAGTAAGCCATTTGATGTTTCTTATATTAGTGGACTGACTCACGGTTCAGGAACTCTATTATCTGAGGAAGCTGGGTGCCATTTTTGTTTCTTTTTGCGCTGGCTCCGCCTAGCAGCTGGAGTTTGTTTTGTGGCATGACTCCAAGAAACTTTTGAATTGACGGAAGATCATTTTTTACACTGAAGTTCACGGCCAGATCGAGAATGGACACTAAGGATGACCGCAAAATATATACATGCTCACATAAAGGATGTCTTTTATAAAGTTGACGAGCTGAGTAAGTTATGGTGTATTTTTCTTTTTTTTTTGTTTTGTTTTTTTGCAGCCTCCGAATTAGTTTGGCTCTTGATCATCCAAGGAACCGGGATGCCGGTTTTGTTTTTTGTGCTGGCTCCACCTAGCGGCTGGAGCTTGTTCTGTTGAATAACACTCCTTTGGAACAGCTGTGGATAAATCTGTTCGTTCTTCGTGCTTATTCCTCCTGCTGGCTGGAGTTTGTTTTGTTGAGTATTTTTACGGGACATTTGAATGATTATGTCATCCGCTGAACTCATAACAGCTGGCTCTGTGTCTACATGTTTTTCTGTTATTCTGCCTGTTGGCTGGGGTCTGTTTTACAAAGTATTTTCTGTTATGTAATTTTGCCTCACAAAATTTGTATAGAAGCACCAGACTTGAGCAATCCGATGGCGAAGTTGTCGTGGGGGCTCTCGTAGGCGTACATGGACTCTTTGAGTTTTGAGGGATTGACACCGGTTGGCGCTGTCGTGCGCGGGGTTAATGCGCACGTTTTTCTTTTTCCTGTTTGTTTTGTTCGGGGGGGGGGGAGTTCAGGGTTTGATTGTTGCATTAATGGGGAATGTGGTCTTGTTTTTGACACACAATTAATTTTTTTATTATATCAATATGTCAAATGTTAATATGAATAAGTTGTCTCTCTTCACATGGAATGTGAATGGGTTGGGGCACCCTATAAAAAGAAGGAAGGTTATTACTTTTCTTAAATGTAAGAAATATGATATTGTGTTTCTTCAAGAAAAACATATTTCCCTGCAGGAAGCTGAAACATTTGGTAAGATATGTGGTGGACATGTTTTCATTAGTGCTGGCTCAAGTAAGAGCAGGGGAGTCATTTCATTAATAAGTAAACCATCTACAATTAAAATTTCTCAAAAAGATTAAAGATAAACTAGGAAGAGTCATTATTGTTTTTGCAGAAATTCAGGGGCAAAGGTTGATTTTGGCTAATATTTATGTGCCTAACGTTGATGATCAGGGCTTTTTTATAGATCTTGAAGGGATGCTGCAAGCCGCTGGCACCCCTCATGATATAATATTGGGAGGAGACTTTAATCTTTTGATGGACTCAGTCCTTGATCACAGTGAAGCAAAAGTGTGTAAGCTCCCTAGAGCAACAGTGACGCTTCACAGGATGTGTAAAAATCTTGGTCTTGCAGATATTTGGAGACTTTTGAACCCATCTGGTAGAGACTATAAATTGTTTTCATCAGTCCATAAGATTTATTCTAGAATAGATTTTTT
Source organism: Myxocyprinus asiaticus (assembly GCF_019703515.2). Classification (NCBI taxonomy): domain Eukaryota; kingdom Metazoa; phylum Chordata; class Actinopteri; order Cypriniformes; family Catostomidae; genus Myxocyprinus; species Myxocyprinus asiaticus. Next base: position 18,690,367 of record NC_059349.1, on the reverse strand, counting down.
TTTTTTTTTTTATATCTAAGTCCCTCATTTCATCTGTTGTTGACTGCTCAATTGGAAACATCTTAGTCTCAGATCATTCCCTGGTGAGTTTGGAGATGTTGCCACATACGGAGAAAAATAAATGATATAGCTTTATAGCGCTTTAATGTATCCCTTTTGCAAAATCCTGATTTCCAACAAATGTTAAAGACCGAAATCAATGTTTATATGGAGACCAACTGGTCCTCAGTATCCTCTTTGGGCATGGCTTGGGAAGCATTTAAGGCAGTTCTTAGGGGTCGGATCATACAGTATGCCTCATTCACCAAAAAATCCAAAGCACGAGAACTTGTGGAGTTGGAAGGGAATATTAAAAGTGCAGAGGCAGAGTTGAAGCGCAGAATGTTGTCTGATGGCCTCAGAGAATTGACTCGATTGAAATACAGATATAATGCTATTTTGTCGTGGAAAGTGGAGTTTTGGTTATTCAGGGCAAGACAGACATATTTTGAGTCAGGGGACAAAGCAAGGAAGCTTTTGGCTAGATATATAAAGCAGAGAGAGTCTTTTTCTACCATTCCCTCAGTGAAATCTGCAGGTGGTGAAATTTTTACCTCGGCCACTGATATTAATAATGCTTTTAAAGAGTTCTATCTTGATCTTTATAGTTCTACATCTTCGTCTTCTGATGACGATATTAGAAACTTTGTGGAACCATTAGAACTTCTTAAACTGACGACTGAGCAAATAAATTGTCTTGATTCTGAGATAACCTTGAAGGAACTTGACGAGGTAATTAAGGCCTTACCTACAAGCAAAGCTCCGGGGCCAGATGGTTTTGCTGCTGAATTTTTTAGATCTTATGCTACAGAACTGGCTCCACATTTGTCAGAAGTTTATACAGAATCATTAAAGAACAGAAAGCTTCCTCCAGCTATGACACATGCCCGGATCAGTCTGATTCTTAAAAAGGACTAAGATCCAAGTGTGTGTAAAAGTTACCGTCCAATTTCCCTGATCCATCTAGATGTAAAAATGTTGTCCAATATTTTGGCTAATCATTTAAGTAAGGTTATGACATCTCTTATACATATAGATCAGGTGGGGTTTATTCGGGGCCGCAGCTCTTCTGATAACATCAGGCGATTCATTAATATCATGTGGTCAGTAGCGGATCAGTCTCCGGTCGCTGCCATTTCACTTGACACGTTTGATTTGGTAGAATGGGATTATCTTTTTAAGATTTTAGAAATGTATGGGTTCAGGAGTACATTCATTGGTTGGATTAAGTTACTTTATAGACACTCTGTAGCAGAAGTACAAACAAATGGATTCATTTCAGATTATTTTACTCTGGATAGGGGCACTCAGCAGGGTTGCCCTCTTTCCCCATTATTGTTCTGTCTTGCCCTGGAACCATTAGCAGCCACGAAAAGAAAGGAGGATGATTTTCCAGGGGTGGTGGCGGGAGGAGTGGCGCATAAGCTTCTGCTTTACGCAGATGATATTTTATTATTCGTCTCTGACCCCACTAGATCTATGCCTTGCCTCCACAGAATTATTAATTCCTTTTCCAAGTTCTCTGGATACAAAGTCAACTGGTCTAAATCCGAAGCTTTAACTCTGACTGCGTACTGCCCAGTAACGGCTTTTCAGCCAGGCGCCTTTCAGTGGCCCAAACAGGGCATTAAGTATTTGGGTATTTTATTCCTAGCAAATTTGTCTGATTTAGTTAGAGTTAATTTTGACCCTTTAATTAAAAAGTTTCTGAGCGATGTGGACAGATGGGCTTCATTACATTTATCGATGATTGGGAAGATTAATGTTATTAAAATGAACTGTATTCCAAAATTCAACTACCTGCTACAGTCACTCCCTATAGATGTCCCCCTCTCTTATTTTAAGCAGTTTGATAGAATTGCAAAGTCCTTCATTTGGAATGGTAAATGTCCCAGACTACATTCCAACAAATTACATAGGGCGATTGACAAAGGTGGGTTAGGCTTACCCAAGATTTTGTTTTATTATTATGCGTTCGGTCTCAGGCATTTGGCTCATTGGTTGCTTCCACCTGACAGAGCCCTTCCCTGGTTTTTATTGAACAGGAATTCCTTGCCCCTATTTCACCATTGCAAAGTCTTTCTGTTAAACTAACCGGAGAAGTTAAGTCACACCCCGTTATTTCACATTTGCACATGATTTGGACAAGAGTGGCCAGAGTATTTAATTCGGACATTTATTTAAATGTTGCCTCAAGCATATGGCTGAACCCAAAATTATGTATCAATAAGTCCCATTTCTGTTGGTCAGAGTGGATTGTGAGAGGGGTTGTTACACTCGGCGACCTGTATGAGAGTGGAGTGTTGAGATATTTTGAGAATCTGGGTCATCATTTTGGGATTCCCAGATCTCAGTTTAAGGGTATTTACAGCTGCGCCACATGCTCAGTACTATTTCTGGGAGTAGCACACACACCCCCCTAAAGCAGCAGATGCTTTGGGAGAGGTGATTACTGCTTTTGGAAAAGGTCATGAGGCATCAGTGTATTACTCCCTGCTGGTTCGGAGTCTGGGGGATGGAGCTTTAGCTTCTATCAAGAGATTATGGGAAAAATATTTGAATTTGGTATTGGAGGAAGAAGTGTGGACTAGGATTCTAAAAAATGTCAAGTCTGCATCTAGAGATGCAAGTGTTCGCCTTATGCAATTTAAGATTTTACATAGATTTTAATGGACCTCCTCTAGATTATATAGGCTTGGTCTTAAAGACACACCCAACTGCTGGCATTGTCAATCAGAAGTTGGAGACACAACTCATGCCTTTTGGGGGTGTGTTAAGATTCAAGATTTTTGGATGAAGGTGCAGAGCTCTTTGTTTGACGTTTTGGGCACTCAAGTTTTGCTTTGCCCCAGACTTTGTATTTTGGGTGACGGAGCGGTCATAAATTTGGGGGACAAATTGATAAAAAATTGGGTTTTAACAAGTGTTATGATTGGCAGACAAGTCATTTTAAGGGGTTGGAAGTACAACGGAGCACCATGATTTCCAGAGTGGTGTATAGAGATGGGGAGGGTGGCAGCATTTGAAGAAGGGGTATCTAGAGGATTGGGTAATTTGGACTTGTTTATCGGAAAGTGGGGCAAATATTTGCCATTTTTGGAGGGCTCTCGGGGAGGGACAGTGGAGAGAAAGATGTAGAGGTTATGTGTGTGATTTATTATATTTTATTAATTATTTAATTTTTTAATATTTGTTTTTGTGTGTCTATAATTAAGTGGGACCACTGGGATGTTCTTATGGGTAGGGTTGGGGTTGGGGATTGGGGGGGTAGTAATAGAGGGGGTTAAGTACTGATTCCGTTTGTATATGTTCTTGCTTTTATGTATTAATATAGGAATCAATAAAAAAATGTTAATATATAAAAATAAAAATAAAGTGTTCTTCACTGACGAGTCGTAGTTTTGTCTCACCAGAGGTGATGGTTGGACTCGTGTTTATTGTCGAAGGAATGAGCGTTACACCGAGGCCTGTACTCTGGAGCGGGATCGATTTGGAGGTGGAGGGTCCATCATGGTCTGGGGCGGTGTGTCACAGCATCATTAGACTGAGCTTGTTGTCATTGCAGGCAATCTCAATGCTGTGCGTTACAGAGAAGACATCCTCCTCCCTCATGTGGTACCCTTCCTGCAGGCTCATCCTGACATGATCCTCCAGCATGACAATGCCACCAGCCATACTGCTCGTTCTGTGCATGATTTCCTGCAATACAGGTATGTCAGTGTTCTGCCATTTACAGCGAAGAGGCCGGATCTCAATCCCATTGAGCACGTCTGGGACCTGTTGGATCGGAGTGTGAGGGCTAGGGCCATTCTCCCCAGAAATGTCCGGGAACTTGCAAGTGCCTTGGTGGAAGAGTGGGGTAACCTCTCACAGCAAGAACTGGCAAATCTGGTGCAGTCCATGAGGAGGAGATGCACTGCAGTTCTTAATGCAGCTAGTGCCCCCCCCCCCCCCAGTTTAGGGACACATTATTCCATTTCTGTTAGTCACATGTCTGTGAAATTGTTCAGTTTATGTCTTAGTTGTTGAATCTTTTTATGTTCATACAAATATTTAAACATGTTAAGTTTGCTGAAAATAAAAGTAGTTGAAAGTGAGAGGACATTTCTTTTTTTGCTGAGTTTAGAAATATATAGGCTATATGACAAAGTTTTCACACATACATGAGTTCGCTGGAAAAACAGCATGGGCACAGCCGATGAATTCAGATACTGACCCTTTGTTTCTTTCGATGGTCTGAAATCCTCAGGGGTAAAATGTTCACTGCACACCCTCCAATATTTGAGAGAATGTAGGGGTGTACTAATATCCAGGTTCAGTGCGATAAGCCAGAGCTTCAATTGCTCATGATCATGTATAGGCAATCGATGAAAAGTTAATATTTTTCCCGGCGTGCATTTTCTTTGGGGTATCAAGGTTGAAGTATCCAGGATACACACACCAAATGACCATTTTGAACAATACACTTATACAAATACAAATCTACAGCGAAGACAATTAAACTTTTGTACAGCTCTCCTTCTCTTGTAAACGATGTCACACTTCCTGCCTCCTCCTCCACGCGTGACTTTACCAACGAGCTTATGTCATCCCTCTCATGAGCGCGCATCTCAGAGATGTACAAAGCGAACATTTGTAGTTAAAAAGTATATAAGTATTGTTTTGTTTCTAAAAATAATCAATCCTTTGGGTTCAGAAGAATTTTATTTGTCGACTGGAGTCGTGTGGATTATTTTGATGCACCCTAAATATGCATTTTGGACCTTGGAACTTGCATTGTTTAAAGGAGGAGGCCTGAAATGAAATCCTAAAAATCTTAAATTCTGTTTTAATGAAGAAAGAAACTCAGATACATCTTGGATGGCCTGAGGGTGAGTAAATTATCAGCAAATTTTCATTTTTGGGTGAACTATTCCTTTAAAGCGCCCCTGCTAAAGAAATAAGTCATACAGATTCGGAACAACATGAGGGTGAATAAATTATGATAGACTTTTCATTTTTGGATTAACTAATCCTTTAAAGCTGTATTCAGGGTAACTCAGTGTATGGGGTAAGATAAATGAAATGTTTCTATGACATAGTCTTTTTAATGAAAGTATTGGATTGTTCACCAGATTACAGATAATTACTGATATCAATCATTTAAATGTCCTTGACCTAAAGTTTAATAAGGGAGTTTAATTCAAGGAAACAAATGACAAGTTTTTGCTTTGGGTGGCAAAATTTAGAAGGCAAATGCTTCACCCACCTGTCTCTGATTGCGTTTTTCTCCTTCTCATATTCTTTAAACACACACACACACACACACACACACACACACACACACTTTCAAACCCGAATTCAAACCCAATCGCTCCACAAAAGGAAAAGATAATCTAATTAAAATCAGCCCTCCTCAGTTTCCATCTCCTCCTCCTCGTTCTCCTTACAGACAGTAGAGAAAGTCTGTTTCCATGACAACGGGGATAATTAAGGGTGAAGAAGTGCAATCCCATAATGACATGTTGAATTGGCCAGAAAAGGTTAATATCACTTACCCATACCTGGACTTAATGGTAACTGGGATAAAAAAAAAAAATTCACTCATACTTCCCTACAAAGCCTGACCATAAATTAACCAAACCAACATGACAAATTATAATAATACGTATGAGATATCGTACATATCGTACAAATTGGCTTGTATGAAAAGGTACAACTTTTCTTCCCATACAGACCAACCAATCAACAAACAGAATTTCAAATCGATACAATACATAACATTTTAGCTAGCCTTCTATCCAAAACTTTATTTTAAGAAAGGAAATGTCTGTGAAAAAATGTGGTTACTCATTCCATATTTATTTCAAATTCTGCAATACAAATGACTGATATGTCAATAACCTGTAATACGATTCCCTTTTCTCATTCCAAACACAGATGTTTTCTGTCTTCCATGGTACACAAGTTATTTTTATGTTAAGGTTTAGGGTTTGGGTAAGGGATTACACTTTATGGTTAGGTTTAGGTTTGGGTTAGAATTTAAACTTAAACGTAAAAAAACGTCATAACATTGATCATTGGCTCGTTTATTTTTCTCTGGAATAAAAGTCATACAGCCAACATGTACGATTTCTTACGAATTTGCCATCTCATTCGTCATCTATTATTACAAGTTGTCATGAGACCGGGTTGAACCAAACCTATCTGTTATGGGACAGATCATAGTAAGAGACCTGTTTTTTGTCACAACTCAATTTTGACAAAATGTGTTACTGTGTTTTGCTTTGCAGGGCAACATAATTTTTGCAGTATCGTAATATAGCAGTAAAATTGCTCATAAGAATCCTTAAGCAAATAAGCTATGCAGAGACAAAGGGGATGAAAGCTTTAAGTATCATACTTTTTATTCTTAAACAATCATATTTCATTCTGCTTTATAATATCAATGCATATTTTATACATCTCATTATTCATAATGCATATATGATAGCGTTTCAATAAGGTGAAAACATCTGCAAACATGAAAAACAAAGAGTTCTGTTTTGTACACAGCAAAAGGAAACACCCACATTACAGTGTTTCATTTTCTGGAAACCCATTTGACCTGGACATTCTTGTTGCGTGCCTGTTTTTACACTCTTCTAAGGTCTTCACATACACGTACTGTTCTATCCAGTTGACCAGTTCTCAGTTTAGTAGAAACGTACTGTATTCGTTTAAGTCTCTTAGTTTTCTTTACTTTGCACCTCATTACTGAAGACTTGGGCACAGCTCTCATGGCATCTTTAATGGAAGACTTATGAATAAAGCTTTTTTCTTAAACAGACTTTGCCACTGTTCTTATGGGTTGATTATTCACAATCAGCCTGCCCTGTTTAGGCCGGCTTCCTGGAAACCCGTGTGGGGGAAACACAACTGGCCTTCTTTGTGCTTTAGTCTGGAGAGGGCTGGTGTGAAAGTCACACATCTAAGACTAGGGCTTCCTGAGTTGAAAATGCTTGTTAGATTTTGAGCTGAATATTACAACTTTTAATTGTATTTATTTTTTTGCTGCTGCTATTGTTGTTTGTTCATATTTCATTTAAGATTGCTTGGGTGCAAGGGAATTTGTGAGTAATTCACAGGAAATTTCCTACATACTATTTAAAGCTGTCCATCGTAATAAAGAGCACTGCACTCCAGCTAAGGCCAAGCAGCAGTAGAGCAATTGAATAGTGCCACATACACACATACAGTGTACTTGTGCCGGACATATGTGCGTCAAGGCGGGCAAAATTTTTAAAGAAAGTGTCGCATGAATATTAAATCCCATAAATGAATAAGCAGCTTAATGCTCCAAGACCACTCCAAAAGCTTTCTGTACCTCTGTGCTGCCTTAAGTGAGCTTTATCATCTGAAATAACTCAGCACACATTTCTACATTCACTTTCTTGAAATGCCAGTAGTCTGGTGTCCCAAAGTGCATTCACCTCTCAGGAAATACAAACCCAAAATGCTTAGGCAGATCTCCATAATATCCAAAAACAGAAATAATAGTAATGGCATTGAGACAAGAGAGAAGAATTTCCCATTTTTCTTGATGAGAGTAAAGCATGAGACATTCACATGGAAATGAACACATATGAGAGAATGTTTTAAAGCTAATCACAGCATAAATCCCCAAAAAAATATTACTATTGTTGTGAATCAAATGACTGCCCATTGACCTTTTTTTTTTTTTTTTTTTTGTGCATAAAATGGGAGTTCATGTCCTGATTAGAACTGTAACATGTATTTGTCTTTTTTACCCCCTTCTGTGTTCTAAAAGTTTTCACAGGCAAGAGTTAAGTTTGTCATCTTGTTTTAGCATGTAGTACTTGGAGGCGCAAGGGGACGAGGCTGCTTTGCCACAGTGTTTGAGTCCTGCTATGTGGAGTCCTTTTTGACCACTTTGCCTCCATTCATTGTTGGAGTTCCTGAGCTTTTCCTGGAGCGTTGCTTCTCTTCTATCTCATGCAGTGAAGGCTCTCTGTACATGCAAACTGCAACATACAAACATATCATGAGATTAATACTCAGTACTTTTAATGGCATTCATTAAGAGTAATTGTGAGATTCATGATTTATGATTGATTTTATACACTGGAAAAAAAAGCTCAATTATATTAAGTAAAATAAACAGTACCAGTAAATCCAACCAGATCTAATCATGTTCATTCCCCTTATTAAAATACAAATTGAAGCTCCAAATTATTATTGTTATTATTATTATTCTTTTGGTAAATTCATTCAAATATTGTGAATTATCCATCAGAACACAACTACAGCATAATGTAAGAGGTACTAAACCTTCCTCAAGTGTTCTTCTCTCAGACAGTGATAGAGCAGCTGTATTTGCTCTTCTAAATTGCACACATACTCCACATAAGTGTATTAACTTGCAGTGAACAAGGTTTAACTTAAGCCCAAAGTATACCTCGGTTTTGACGCAAACACTAAGCATCTGTGTATATTCGGACGCTAGCCTTTCAAAGTATACTTCATCTGACTGTGTGTGCATACACAGGCGATTGGCACATGGGTGCTATGACTAATACAAGATACTGGACTATTTCTCCTCAGTAGTTTAAACCCATAAAGATGTCTTTATTGTCCTTCAGACTAGAGTGAAACAAATGCAGGTATCTCCAGACCTCCTCACATACACGCTCTTGACTGTTTCCACATTCATCTCCTGATGTTTACTGGTGATTACATCTTCTTCTAGTGCTTCTTCATGACAGCAACAGCTCAAATGTGAGTGTTGCCACCTTGTGAACACACTAATAAGTGCAAAAAATTCCAGGCGAATGTGCATTCTGTGCATTCAAAGACACGTGGTTAGAAAAAGCAGGCTGCACGCGTTCCCGGACTATTGGACTAAAGCGAGAAATGGAAAGACAATTTGAAATAATTTTTTAGGAATTATGAAATATAAAGGTGGAGATGGGGAGGTGGAGGGATGGCGGAAGAATCGTTGCCGGAGTGAGGGAAGTATATCCTTGGGAAATGATTGGCAGGTCAAGATGAACAAGCTCCTCCCAAACTTACATTTGGTTCTTCATTTAATTGCCAACAACAACTATTTACGCTCCACATAAGCCCCTATACTTTGCGCGGGCCTACATAATACAATTTTCAGATGCCCTATACACAGCTCAGCTGAAATAACTAAATTTGTTCTGATTGACTTTAAATAATTTAAATAAGAAAACATAAGAACACAGAAAACATATTTAAAAACAATGTGGGGGAAATTCACTTAACCACTTTCACCACTTTTGCGCATGGTATTTTAGCGCAGAAACCTGCATCTTATTCACTAACCACCAGCAATCTAGTTTAAGCAGACGCAATCAGCGGTGAAATTGTGCTGCGTCTTGAATATTTAAATTAAGTCATTGTGATTCCTTTCAGTGCAAACACCCCAGCTTTCTATGTAGATTTGGCTCATTACACTGTAGATTGGGCTTCATTCACAAAAATTGCCCTGTGCAATTTACATTGCACTATTACTGCCTGATTGAAAGCAGGCGGTAAAATTAATTTTATTTAAAAAGTGTTTGTTTACATTTTCAATCAATCTTATCAGCAGTAATTCATCATATAACGATCAAATGATAGAGAAGAGTCTTATATCTGGCATATATCCAGATGTGTGGTGTAGTCAAGAGCACTTTTGGCATGTTAAAGAGATGATTGAGGTGTCTGGATCACAGTAGCAGGGTGATGCTGAGTGTGTCAGATCACAGTGGTCTGCTGCATCCACCATTATATAGTGCTCAGAATCGGAATTTTGTGTGCAAATTTGCATTTAGCAGCGATTTTGTGGGCACGTTTGCGCCATTGTCTGATTTGGATTATTCCATAGGTGAATTAGGCGCTAAACCAGCGTGGACAACACATGCAAATAACTGGTGCTTTTACTGGGCACAATTCATTCTTGTTAAATTCCCTCCAGAATTACTACTGAGTAAAATGAAAAACATAATTCAAATTAATGTAAAGAGCTACATTTTATTCCAGTTTACTAAGGTCCAGAGTTATTTATTTTTTCAGTGTACTTGAGAGCAGCATTTTACATTTTTTATTTTTATTTAAGATAAAATTTAGAGTTTTATATTAACTGAAGAAATGTTTAAATATTAAAGTCAACATGAAAAAAAAAAAAAGAAAAGATTTTCCTAACACACATTCCTGGTTTATTATGCGTGATTCATCTGTAAACCTTATTTCAAAGAAATACAAATATCTTGGTAATGACAACAGAATGTGTTTCATCAAAATGAAATTAACTTGCTCCACTCTGTAACAACTTTACTTTTCAGCCCTTTTTATTTTTCAACCCCTCCAACCAACTCGCTCCCTTCTGGCATAGTATGTAACTCAAACTTTTCACGAACCAATTAATTCTCTAAAAAAAAGTCACAATTTTTCTCATTGTTCTGTTTCACTCTGAAATACATGAGATTACAGAAGTAAATCTTTTTATGTTGACTTTAAAGCAGGAATAAATTTCATTGAAACATTACAATACACTTGGCTGAGTAACCTGTTCTGTGATCTAATTGGTTAAACATGATTCATTAAAAATAAATTACTGACATTTTTGAATGTCTTTGTTTATTTTTGGAACTGATTATAGTATGACAGAATGATGTTTGAAATACACTGTTGAGAATGACAATACCTTCAATGGGTCTTGGTACAAAGTGTGAGGAGGGCTTGGTTTTCTTTACTCGATTCCCCTTCATGACATGTCCCTCCTTGGTGAGTCCCAGGAACCAGGCTCGACCAGACTCCTGCTGACGGTACATGGTGGATGAGTAGATAACGTAGTAGTTCTCAAACACGGACTCCTTGAATTTGCACTCAGGTGTGAACATCTCCTGAGGATCAAAAAAACAACAATTTGTCCTTTTATTGGGTGGGTAAAGGAGTTAGAAAGGTCACACATTCCTAATGAAGTGGTCACCAGGGAGGCTGCCAGGAGTAGTGCGGTGGATAGAAGGACTCTGAAAAGTGTGTGTTTGTGTGTGAATGTGTTCATGTGTGTGTGTACAGAACAGCCGCTGATCTGTGGGGGTTAGACAGAGGTAGCAGGAGTTAGCGTCTCTTATCTGGGTCAGGTGACATGCTGTCAGGCAGCAGACGCTACCCTGCTAGGGAGGCAGCAGAGGAAAGCGTGGCTTGGAGTACTCTTTCCAAAACTGATGAACCTAAGACCTCCATTTGACCACAATGCAGAGGTCCTTCCTGCACCTGTCCACACCAGGACTGTGAAGTTCGACCTTTGAATATTTAAGAGGTTGGTGAGAATATTTACATCAGTGGAATAAAATAACAGTCTGTGCTAATGTTAAATCAAGATTTTAAGTTAAAGCATTCTTTTATTTACAAATAATATTAATAGCATAGCAATTTTAGTGAAAAGTGGTAGCATCTTCAACATCTTTTTCTTTTTTTGTCATTTTGTTAACATTTGCTTTTCAATTTTTCAAAATCTTAAAACTTTGTTTATTTCCAGGTTTAAATTAGATTTTGAATCCCAGATTATTAATGTTGTCTCCTTCAGCTAGTCTCATTACAGCTTGAAATAATTAGTATGATATGGCAAAATCATAAGATTTTGGCTCGTGCGAAAAGGTACAACCTTTATTCCCAAAGAGACCAACCACTCAACAAACATAATTTCAAAACGATGCAATACAGGCATCAAATTTTAGCTAGCCTTTTATCCAACACTTTATTTTCAGAAAAGAAATGTCTGTGAACAAATCTGGTTACTCATTCAATATTTACTTATGCAATACAATTGACTCATGTATGTCGATAACCTGTAATTGTCTCGTTCCAAACCCCGATGTTTTCTTTCTTCCATAATACACCAAACTTATTATATTAAAATCATGGTTAGGTTTAGAGGTTGGGTAAGGAGTTACACTTTTAGGTTTAGGGTTGGTTTTCTATAGGAAAAAACATAATAACATTGATTGTTTCTTTGTTTTATTTGTCTCTATAGAAGTAAAAGTTATAAGTTTTGGTACGAGTCAACTCTGATTTCTTGATAGCTTGTCAGACTATACTGTCACCACATGATATTTCATATTTCATGTCAAGTACCCAACTTGTGTGTCTCTAATTCAGCTAATGTCTTTTTTTGGTTGGTAAACTCAGGTTCAGAACAGCATTTTAGGGTGCTTTCACATTTGGTTTGATTGCTTGGTCTGAACTTGAGTTCGTATCCTCCCCCTGCCCCTGCTGGTCTCTGTTCACATCATATTATTTGGGTCCGAACTGCAGTCTAATTGCGTTATCAACGTGAGTACAAGCAGCAGCTGTTTACTACTATAACTAGGTAACAACGACACTGTAAATAAGAATCGTTGAGCAAACTTAAATATCCAACGCAACATGATGCAGTAAGGTTTTTGGGTTCTCTCAATGACGTTTGAATAATTGTCCTCAGTAACATTGCTTGTTTATTCAATGTGAATTTGTTTGTTAACTAAATGCAAAAATTCTTGTTGAGAGAACTACTAATTTCTAGTTCAGCCAACTAACAATTCACAATGTGAGAACTTTCATTTTGTCACCATTTAAAGTAAGTTTATATGAAGTTCCCAGCAATCTTTGCCTCTGAAGAGAGAGGTATGTCTTGCGAGGCAAGGCGGTATGAACAATTGTTTGATGTAGACACACAATAGACCTCAATCCTTAACACACAAACCTGACTAATGGTGACAATCAACAAACCTCATTAAGTTAAAAGATGAGCTCCTAACATCACCACACAACTATTAACTAACAGTGCCAACAGTGCCAAAAACAACAACAACAACAAAAAGCATAAATAAAGTCAGCAAACAGCAAGGAACAAGCCTAAAACACTAACCACATAATTTATTTATGTTGCAGTGCATGCTGGGAACTCACACATCAGCAACACTGTTCAACATGAAATTGTTCATTCAGACAACTCTGTTTGACTAGTTGGGACAAAATTTGAGGGACTATTGTTGGTCTAACATGTGTTTTTATATAGATGCAAAGTAATTTACATTTTGAGTTTCTGTGACTCAAAAACCCCCATAAGCTGGATAAAATGCAATTTAATTTTTTACATCAGCTTCGCTTTTTTTTTTTTTTTTAAAGTATTCATCTCTTTGGATTTACCAACTAAACTTTACATGCACAGAATGACACATGTGTTTGTCTGCCACGGATGCACTGAATGTTCAATGCTGTGATGAATGTTGCCGTTTGTCTGCCGTGAGCCCGCGGATGCATTGCAGAGATGTGAGGAATGTAAGCTGTTCTCTGATGGTGATTTATTTGGAGACAAGCAAGTATGAGAAATGCATTATACCATAATAATAAAGATGGGAATTATACGTCATCACAAGCGGTTGACGTTCACAATGTGGTACAATTGCATTCATATCAGCAGCAAACCGTACCAGAGTTCACATGAACCGTACCCCAGACCAACTTTTTAAGCGTACTCGTGTGCGATTCGCAGGTGTGCACCCGAGTTCGGAAAACAGCGTTCACATCATCCAAACTAACTGAAATTTGACGTCATTCAAACCCAGTTGCGCACCAAAAGTGCTAGTGTGAAAGCACCCTCAAAAACAACAGTAAAAAATAAATAAGAGAAGAAAAAACAGAGAAACAAATCAGCAGTGTTTGTTCAGAAAAGAACAGATAATGAATAGCATTTATTCTGCTGGCACACCTTATCAGTAGGGCAATGTGACATTTTGAGCAGAGAACAAATTAAACATTTAATTTAAATTCCAACAGAACCATTGTTCTCAAGAAGACTGGAAATTGCTATTGGGGAAACATGGCATGATGTGCCTTTCTCTCTTACACATTAGCAAGCTCTAATGAAATAAACCTCCTCAGCTGCTCATCGAGTGTGCCTTCACTAAACATTAGGTGAATGTATTTACTTTCAAAACTCGTTTCAATTTTTGGCAGCGTAAACTGGTGTAAAACAGTCAAATATGGCCATCAGTGACCAATAAGGCAAAAGAAGCTCTCATCTCGATGTAGAGCGAAGCATCAGCCAGTTAAATTGAGGGAGAATAAAGAAAATGGACTGAGTAAATGAACCATAAACACTGCAGAAGACTGACATTTGGATAATCAAAGGTCAGATGTGCTGCTGAGTTTGCAGAATGACTAAAAACATGGAGAAAAGCCTAATAGCCTGATAAATGTGAAACTATTAATGCTGGTGTGCATGTTTAATATAACAAAGCAAAAAGACCTGACACATCAGGTATAAAAGAAGATAAAGGAAGATGAATCTGTTTGAGTCCGGATTGGACAGAGATGCTTAAACTAGATGAATTCTTTATTCTTGAGTTCTCTCTGACAGGTCATTACTATTCAAAGGATAAGGTCAGACAGGGCAACGTCTAGACTGCTGCCTCATTCACATTGGGAGACTGAAAAAGAACACAGTTCCATCTTAGTGAATAAGGCAAGTGTAAAGGACATAAATCCAAATAAAAAGATGTGTAGGGGATACTAATCCAGGATTAAAAAGGCAAAGTCTACTCTACTGCACTTTTCTGGGAGTAAGAAACTGAGATTAAAGTGTTTGCCATCTGATTAAACAGTCCTTTTTGTAAAAGGTGAACTTTCAGTAATTCATTTTTTGAAGATAAGAGGATTTATTTGAACATTTAATGATTACTGCTTTCTGCAAGGTCAAGTGATTATTTTAAGTAATCTAAAACCTTACACGTTGAGTTCTTTTTATGAAATAGCAATTCACTGTTCGTCTGCAACGATTGCAATCAATCATCCAGTTAATCTTCAAATTGTTTTTCTTGGGTGACAAAATATTCCCTGTTTAATTTTGTAAATCAATTCAATTATTCACATCACATCCAAAAGACATCAATTATAAGTAGCATAAGTCGGGCTACGATATATCAACCAACAACCATGCTACTGGAAATGTGATCTATAAGGTCAAACCACTCTGTCCAGGCATGACATACAATTAAATAATGGCAATTTCATCAAATGGCACCACACCCAGTCTATTCTAGAAGAATTTTATAGGACCCAGTTTACTTAGCGATCTGATGCACTCTTTGCTTAAGGCAATCAACATTTACAGCCCTTGTGTTAATCAAACCTCTTCTGCTAATGTAAGGGCAGAGAGGGAGATATTCAGGCTTGCATGCAGAGTATGTGGTGGTATGTGTGTGTTTGTGTACATAATGTATATTGGCAGGGTACTTACCTGCAGGGTGTTGTGATGCATCTAGTGCAGTTTTGGGGTCCAGGAAGCAGAGAGCATCTGTGGTCAGTACATAGCCTCTCCCTCACCAAGACTCCTACCATGCCTCCTCGCGGCAACCTGCGGAAACTGGAGTTTTGCGACCTCAAGCTGAACCAGTAGGGGATCTCGGAGTTGCAGTGGTCCCTAGAGGTGTCTCACCAACCACTGCCCCACTGCCACATGGGTAAGCCGAGGATGGCGTGATAGCTAGGGAAGTAAACCCTAATTACAAATCTGCATCTGGGGACATGCACAGGTGGTATCCAATAGACCGGATTTTTCAGCAGTCCTATACAGCTTTGGCCAGACGAAGGTCGTCATGAGTCTCTCATGGCAATGGAATCTATCTGGCAGTGCGAAGATGGTGGGAGTATGGACTGCGCTCCGAAACCCTCACCTTAATCACCTCCTTGTGCAAGCTCCTTGCTTCAAACCCTACCCCCCTGAGTCCAGCGGCAATGTGGAATGGTAGTGGGTACAGGCCAATGATGTGGCTGGGGGTACTTAGCCATACTATGCACACAGGTGGTAATGGAGTGATGGCCGTTGAGATGCGGGATGGAGCAGTGTATCTCTTCGGCAGCTTCCATTATGACTGCGCAGCACAACAATGCTCACGCTTGTAGGGGAAGGACCTAGAAAAGGTGGTCTAAAAATTGTCTGCTTCAACAATTCTGGGCAGAAAACTGCAGCTATCGGAGCATACCCCTTTGAGGTTGAAAGAAGTACTGTAGAAAATACACTTGCTTGAACATTGCTGCATGGAATGTTCGAACACTTCTGGACATGCAGCCCTCGAATTGAGGAAATATATATTTGACACTGCGGCACTCACAGGCTACATGGAGAGGGCTCCCTGACTGAAGTTGGCGCAGGCTACACCTTATTCTGGAAAGGGGTGCCTGAGGGGACACGTCGCATCCATGGAGTGGGCTTTGCCATAAAAACACACTTGATACAACACATCCCTGAGTCTCCCACTGGCAGTAACGAGAGATCGATGACATGGCATATTCTCTTAACCAAGGGCCATTTTGCCACCCTCATTAGTGCCTATGCACCAACCCTGGAAGCAGAGCAGGATGTAAAAGAGGCATTTTACAGGTCTCTTGACTTCATTATACAGAAAACTCCAGCTGCAGATAAGCTCATCCTCATGGGAGACTTCAATAGGGACAGATCATCATACCTGAAGAGAAGTCCTTGGCCAGCATGGAGTGGGTAAAGTGAATAGCAATGGGCTCAAACTCCTTTCTCTATGCACCAAACATCACCTTGTAATCACCAACACCATCTTCCAGATGAAGAACAAGCTGAAACCACTGTCAACACCCCTGTTCAAAACATTGGCACCTTCTGGACTACATTATCATTCACCAAAAATACAGATAGGATCACCATATGGTCAGATCTAAATTCTGCTTGGAGATTCAACCTTACCATTGTAGAACACCCCCAAATAAAAGGTTTAACTGCCTTGGCCTAAACATCTCTCCTTCAGGGACAACTTCAAAAGCCTTCTTGCAGACAGGCTTGATCAATTTCCTGAGGAATCAACCAACTGGTCTAATCTGAGTACAATTATTCTCAGTGCAGCTTCTGAAGTCCTTGGTTTCTCAAAGAAACATCACCAGGACTGGTTTGACAATAACTGCCCCATCATCCACACACTTCTAAAAACAAAACACCAAGGTTATAAAGCTCTTTTATAAAATCCGGAATCACGCACCCTGAAAGCTGCATTTGCTGAGGCAAGAGCTGTTACTCAGCAGGCTCTCCGGGAAATGGAGGACAACTGGTGGATGAACAAAGAAAGGGAAATACAAGGCCTAGCGGATTGCAATAATATGCAGGGTTTTTATGACACAATCAAAAACTTGTGTGGTCCCAAAAAACATGCAATTACACCAGTTCACTCTGCGGATGGGAAATCCCTCATTAAAGATCGTCATCAGATCCTAGATCGATGGGCAGAGCATTTTAAGTGACTTCTGAACCACTACAACCCGGTTGACTTTCAGTCTACCAACAAACTCCCAGATCTTCCACAAATCCACCATCTTGACGACCCACCACAATTCTCTGAAGTCTTTCAAGCCAAAGTTCTGGAGTTGATGGGATTCCTGCAGAAATCCTAAAGAATGGGGGCTACCTGCTCACTTGTCGTCTATATCTTCTGATCACAAATATCTGGCAGTCAGAGGTATTCCCTCAAGAGTGGAAGGACTCCAGTATTGTGATCATTTACAAACAGAAGGGGGACAGAACAGTTTGTGGAAACAGTCGGGGAATCTCTCTACTCTCTGATGCGGGAAAGGTGCTGGCAAAGGTCATGCTCAACAGACTAGTAACCCACATTTCTGAACACACTCTCCCAGAATTGCAGTGTGGTTTTAGGAAAGGCAGGAGCACCATTGACATGATCTTTGTCATAAAGCAGCTACAGGAGAAGAGCAGAGAACATCGTAAAGATCTTTACATAGCCTTTATTGACCTCTCAAAGGCATTTGATAATGTAAACCATGAGATGCTCTGGAAACATCTTTCAAAACTTGGAGTACCACCCAAGTTTCTTTCCATCCTCCGTCAACTACATGATGGAATGCAAGCCAGAGTTATCACTGGAGGCCTCCAATCAGAGCCTTTCAGTGTTGTGGTAGGGTCAAGCAAGGCTGTGTACTGGCTCCCATCTTGTTCAACCTGTGCTCTCAGCCATCACACACCTATTCCATCATGCACTTGGACACACAGATGGTGTTCATATACTGGTGCATCTCAATAAATTAGAATGTCGTGGAAATGTTCATTTATTTCAGTAATTCAACTCAAATTGTGAAACTCGTGTATTAAATAAATTCAATGCACACAGACTGAAGTAGTTTAAGTCTTTGGTTCTTTTAATTGTGATAATTTTAGCTCACATTTAACAAAAACCCACCAATTCACTATCTCAAAAAATTAGAATACATCATAAGACCAATAAAAAAAAAACATTTTTAGTGAATTGTTGGCCTTCTGGAAAGTATGTTCATTTACTGTATATGTACTCAATACTTGGTAGGGGCTCCTTTTGCTTTAATTACTGCCTCAATTCGGCGTGGCATGGAGGTGATCACTTTGTGGCACTGCTGAGGTGGTATGGAAGCCCAGATTTCTTTGACAGTGGCCTTCAGCTCATCTGCATTTTTTGGTCTCTTGTTTCTCATTTTCCTCTTGACAATACCCATAGATTCTCTATGGGGTTCAGGTCTGGTGAGTTTACTGGCCAGTCAAGCACACCAACACCATGGTCATTTAACCAACTTTTGGTGCTTTTGGCAGTGTGGGCAGGTGCCAAATCCTGCTGGAAAATGAAATCAGCATCTTTAAAAAGCTGGTCAGCAGAAGGAAGCATGAAGTGCTCCAAAATTTCTTGGTAAACGGGTGCAGTGACTTTGGTTTTCAAAAAACACAATGGACCTACACCAGCAGATGACATTGCACCCCAAATCATCACAGACTGTGGAAACTTAACACTGGACTTCAAGAAGCTTGGGCTATGAGCTTCTCCACCCTTCCTCCAGACTCTAGGACCTTGGTTTCCAAATGAAATACAAAACTTGCTCTCATCTGAAAAGAGGACTTTGGAACACTGGGCAACAGTCCAGTTCTTCTTCTCCTTAGCCCAGGTAAGACGCCTTTGACGTTGTCTGTGGTTCAGGAGTGGCTTAACAAGAGGAATACGACAACTGTAGCCAAATTCCTTGACATGTCTGTGTGTGGTGGCTCTTGATGCCTTGACCCCAGCCTCAGTCCATTCCTTGTGAAGTTCACCCAAATTCTTGAATCGATTTTGCTTGACAATCATAAGGCTGCGGTTCTCTCTTTTTCTTCCACACTTTTTCCTTCCACTCAACTTTCATTTAACATGCTTGGATACAGCACTCTGTGAACAGCCAGCTTCTTTGGCAATGAATGTTTGTGGCTTACCCTCCTTGTGAAGGGTGTCAGTGATTGTCTTCTGGACAACTGTCAGATCAGCAGTCTTCCCCATGATTGTGTAGCCTAGTGAACCAAACTGAGAGACCATTTTGAAGGCTCAGGAAAACTTTGCAGGTGTTTTGAGTTGATTAGCTGATTGGCATGTCACCATATTCTAATTTTTTGAGATAGTGAATTGGTGGGTTTTTGTTAAATGTGAGCTAAAATCATCACAATTAAAAGAACCAAAGACTTAAACTACTTCAGTCTGTGTGCATTGAATTTATTTAATACACGAGTTTCACAATTTGAGTTGAATTACTGAAATAAATGAACTTTTCCACGACATTCTAATTTATTGAGATGCACCTGTACATTACCGCCTAGAACCGCTTTAATATTCAACGGTTTCAGGGCCACAATAAATCTCTTACATGTCAGATACATGAGTTGCAATATGCAGATGACTGTGCAGTCATAGCCTATACCCCTTAATCCATGCAGCATGCCCTCAATACAATCTCCAGCATCTACCAGTCCTTTGGTCTCGAAGTCAATATTCAGAAAACAGAAATTATTGCATCATTCTCAGTATAGCCAGCCATATTTCCTAGCTTCCACATCATTGGTGTTCCTCTGAAAGTGGTGGACAGATTCACCTATCTTGGCTCCACATTCTCCTCAGATTGCTCCCTTTCCCATGAAATAAACTGCCACATTAACAAAGCCTCCAGAGCCTTTGGTCTCCTACATGTGAGGGTATTTGAGAACAAAAATCTGAGAATAGCCACCAAGGTTTCTGTTTATAATGCGGTATGTGTTTCCACTCTCCTCTATGGGGAAGAGACATGGACACCATACAGACGGCATATTGTGCTCTTGGAGGCCTTCCATGTATGATGTCTTAAAAAAATCCTTCTGTCTTGGGAGGATCGGACACTGCATAACAGAGATACTGGCCAACACTAACACACTATGTATGGAAGCAATGCTGGCCAACGTAATCTTCGCTGGCTTGGGCATGTCATCCACATGCCGGAACACCGGTTACCACGGCAAGTCCTGTCTGGACAAATCCCTAAAGCAAAACGTGCTGTTGGTGGGCAGAAGAGTCGTTTTAAGGACTGCAGCAAAAACATCCTGAAATGCTGTGGCATTGATCCCACTCATGTTGAGACCCTGGCTCAAGACAGGTCTGTCTGGCATGCTTCTTGTGCCGGTGGGACTGAAGAATTGCATCAAGCTGTACAACAGCAGAGGAATGAAAGATGTGCTCAACGCCACAGATGGGCTGCTGGCACTGCCCTAACATCCGGCTTCTCCTGCCCCACCTGCAACAGAGTGCGTGATTCTCGAATCAGCCTCCACAGCCACATGAAGTGGCATCAGCATCAACCCAGTTGATGCCCTCCTCTGAAACCTACCCATTCCCTGAAGCAAGCATCATCATCGGATACGATGGACAGCTAAGCACATAATATAAATGATATCCCATTAAAACTAAAATCCCACTCTTCTGTCGCCCCAGTATTTGCTGAGGGCTGTACTGCAGTAAAATCGGCAGGGACAAATTCAATGAATTCATTGGACTACTGAGTGGAAACAATGAAAGCAGTGACATGTGAATATACAGCATGAACAAGCATTGTGCAGAACTACCTCATTACCTTATCTATATGCAACGTATGCATGGTGGAGCATTGGCCATGTATTAGTACGAAAAGAGGGAGAGAATATGTGAGTGGGTGTTTTTGGATTGATAAATGTTCCACTTGAAATAAACACATGTGAAATCATATATGAATGAGGGCCCACACTGCACACTGTGTCTCTACATATACACTATGAGAAGCATCTTTCTGCCTCTCTATTTGAGGGTGTTCTCATATATTAATTAAAGATAGATGCATTTGAAGTACAGAGAGAATTGTGGTTACCGCTGTGCTGTAAAGTAGGTCACAGGAAAAAGCGTGATAAATAATGGAGGATCACTCCTTACTAGAGCTTGCACCAAACTCCCACACAAGCCAGCAGTTAAAACTACAAACCAGCAGCCTTGAGCATGAATAACACAATACCTATGTGCTGAAATTAGCACATCTCTTTGTTTGCTTTGCATGCCTACAGCAAATATTGACCACTTGGTGACCAATTTGTTTATCTTGCATTGGCTATTCAAGCTTTGTATTAAGCATAAGTGGTCAAGCTTAATTTGATAGGGGGATACTTCACCCAAAAATGAAAATTCTTTCATCATTTGGTCACCCTCATGCCATCCCAGATATGTATGACTTTTTTTCTTCTGCTGAACACAAATAAAGATTAAAAATAATATTTCAGCTCTGTTGGTCCTTTCAATGCAAGTGAATTGTGGCCAGAAATCTGAAGGTCCGAAAAGCAGCATAAAAGTAATCCATAAGACTACAGTGGTTAAATCCAGGGTTGGGGGGTTCTTTTAAAATGTATTCCACTACAGATTACAGAATACCTGCTGAAAAATCTAATTTGTAATGCATTCCGTTAGATTACTCAGGGTCAGTAACGTAATCTAAATACTTTGGATTACTTCTTCTGCACTGGTAGATTTTTTTTTTGTTTTTGTTTTTTTGTTTAAACTTGTTTTGACTATAAATAAGTTAATAACAAGTAAATACATCTGCCAGTACAGTAAGACACATATTAAAAATCCATTCTCTGAAAAAAAAAAAAACTAAACATCTAATGCAGTGTTGCTTCTAAAACAAAGTATTTAAGTATTTTCATATATTTTTACAGGAAAACAATAGAAAATTTGTCATCAAGAATAAGGTTTTTGCAGTACATCACTGCCCTATGCTTAGTGGGTTGCACTGTGGCCTCACAGCAAGAAGGTCCCTGGTTCGAGTCCAGCTCTCCCAGGACCTTTCTGTGTGGAGTTTGCATGTTCTCCCCATGTTCACATAGGTTTCCCCGGGTGCTCCGGTTTCCCCCACAGTCCAAAAAACATGCAGGTTAAATGAATTGAAAATTCTAATGTATGTCTGTGTGTCTAATGTAATGTGTGTGTAATGTGTGTATGTCTGTGTGTCTTAGCCCTGTGATGGACTGGCCACCTGTCCAGGGTGTTTCCCTGCCTTCAGCCAGAAACAGATAGGCTCCAGCACTACCTGCAACCCTACATAGGACAAGCAGCTAAAGAAGATGGATGGATGGATCATTGCCCTAATATCATATGTCTTACTATATATATACACTATATTGCCAAAAGTATTCGCTCATCTGCCTTTAGACACATATGAACTTAAGTTACATCCCATTCTTAATCCATAGGGTTTAATATGACGTCGGCCCACCCTTTGCAGCTATAACAGCTTCAACTCTTCTGTGAAGGCTTTCCACAAGGTTTAGGAGTGTGTTTATGGGAATTTTTGACCATTCTTCCAGAAGCGCATTTGTGAGGTCAGACACTGATGTTGGACGAGAAGGCCTGGCTCACAGTCTTCGCTCTAATTCATCCCAAAGGTGCTCTATCGGGTTGAGGTCAGGACTCTGTGCAGGCCAGTCAAGTTCTTCCACTCCAAACTCGCTCATCCATGTCTTTATGGACCTTGCTTTGTGCACTGGTGCGCAGTCATGTTGGAACAGGAAGGGGCCATCCCCAAACTGTTCCCACAAAGTAGGGAGCATGGAATTGTCCAAAATCTCTTGGTATTCTGAAGCATTCAGAGTTCCTTTCACTGGAACTAAGGGGCCAAGCCCAGCTCCTGAAAAACAACCCCACACCATAATCCCCCCTCCACCAAACTTCACAGTTGGCACAATGCAGTCAGACAAGTACCGTTCTCCTGGCAACCGCCAAACCCAGACTCGTCCATCAGATTGCCAGATGGAGAAGCGTGATTCGTCACTCCAGAGAACGTGTCTCCACTGCTCTAGAGTCCAGTGGCGGCGTGCTTTACACCACTGCATCCGACGCTTTGCATTGCACTTGATGATGTATGGCTTGGATGCAGCTGCTCAGCCATGGAAACCCATTCCATGAAGCTCTCGACACACTGTTCTTGAGCTAATCTGAAGGCCACATGAATTTTGGAGGTCTGTAGCGAATGACTCTGCAGAAAGTTGGCGACCTCTGCGCACTATGCGCCTCAGCATCCGCTGACCCCACTCTGTCATTTTACGTGGCCTACCACTTCGTGGCTGAGTTGCTGTCATTCCCAATCACTTCCACTTTGTTATAATACCACTGACAGTTGACTGTGGAATATTTAGTAGCGAGGAAATTTCATGACTGGACTTGTTGCACAGGTGGCATCCTATCACAGTACCACGCTGGAATTCACTGAGCTCCTGAGAGTGGCCCATTCTTTCACAAATGTTTGTAGAAGCAGTCTGCATGCCTAGGTGCTTCATTTTATATACCTGTGGCCATGGAAGTGATTGGAACACCTGAATTTAATTATTTGGATGGGTGAGCGAATACTTTTGGCAATATAGTGTATATATAAAAAAAAGATCTAACGTGGATTTTCTTGATAGAAAAAATATAATCATGACTGGTGAAAGGTGCATGTAAAAGGACTATAAATAGCATTTTAGCTTAGAATAAAGCTAAATGTTCACATGACAATTTACACAATTTACACTATTTCTGCTGCTCCAAACTTGCTTCAAAACCCAACAGAGTATATCCTGCTACATCTACATCTTCTTCTGATCGCATCATTTATATGGATAAATATTATCCAACTCAATAGACTAAATTCTACATGAAACAAATAACAATAAAATGCAAAGTTATCTCTTCAGTAATCTAAATACTTTTTGAATGTAACTCTATTCTTTTTTTTAATTATTATTATGTTTTTTTTTTATCCCCTTTTCTACCAATTTGAAATGCCCAATTCCCACTACTAAGTAGGTCCTTGTGGGCGTGGTTACTCACCTCAATCCGGGGGGTGGAGGATAAGTCTCAGTTTCCTCCGCTTCTTATCTCATGCGCATCTTATCACGTGGCTCGTTGTGCATGATACCTCATGCGTAGTCTCCGCGATCCACACACAACTTACCACATGCCCCATTGAGAGCGAGAACCACTAATCGCAACCATGAGGAGGTTACCCCATGTGACTCTACCCTCCCTAGCAACCGGGCCGATTTGGTTGCTTAGGAGACCTGACTGGAGTCACTCAGCACACCCTGGATTCGAACTCACGACTCCAGGGGTGGTAGTCAGCATCAATACTCGCTGAGCTACCCAGGCCCCCAAATGTAACTGTATTCTGATCACCAACTATTAAATTGTAACTGTAGTGGAATATAGTTTATCTAATATTTTGTATTTTAAATATGTAAATACGTGTATTCCGTTACTGCCCAAACCTGGTTAAATCCATATCTTAAAAAGCGATAAGTGTGAGTGAGAAACAGATAAATATTTAAGTCCTTTTTTACTATAAATCTCCACTTTCAAATCTTAAAGTCACAAGTGGCACCTGTTTAGTTTCACTTTCACATCTGAAAATGAAATTGGAGATTTATAGTAAAGAAAGGACTTAAATATTGATCTATTTCTCACCCACACGCTTTAAATATAACACACTCAGCTTATGTGTGCTGAGTGTGTTATATTTAAAGCGCTCCAGATTCACTTTAATTTCATTTTTGCGAAATTCCAAATAATTTTGTCAATCAATATTATATTACAGCCATTTCATATTTAAGTTGATAGGGATAAAAAAAAAAATTATAATAATGAAAAGTGGACTGAGACCCTAACAAAGTGAGTTTTTTTTCTTTTTTCTTTGTTTCACGGTTTTATTTATTTATTTGTTTGCTTGTTTTTGGCTGAAGTGATAAAGGTCTGCGTTTGGTTCTTTTTAGGAGGACCCACTTGAGAACGCTTAAAGAGTAGTCTTTTTATAGGCAGTAGAGCATGGGCAAAACGTTACCTAATTTTTTGGTTTATCATATAACAGTTCAAATCTTAATTGCAATTTTTTCTAAATAATCGCAAAATGACTGTCCAAATCGTGCCCTTGTAACAAGTAATTTTTCTTATCGCCTTTGAACTGCTTTGCCAAACATCATCAGCAGGGATGCTATATCCTATTAATTTCACTTGCAATGGATCTTCCGCTGTTGTGCTCAGCCCCGTAATTGCTGCTTGCAGCTAAATTTTTACTTATGATTTTTGTTGACTTATTGTAGGGTCACTTAGTTATTCACAAACCAATTCCATAATTAGTGAATGAGACACACTGGGCCCTATTTTAAGATTGCTAAGTCTTAAACAGTGCTCTGCGATAATTCATTTGCGCAAAGTCATTGGGCATGGTCAACGAGATTTTGAATTTTAACGGTACAAAAATAGTGCCCATTGTTTCTTTAGTGTCCAAACATTTTAAATGGAGATGATTTGGGACTTCAAGTGATTGAAGATATTGTAAATGCTATCTTATGACAAGCATGTCAACTGTCTCGATTTAGAAAAATTATTTAGCAGGCTCTCAGAGCTTTGAAATGTTGCCGATTAATCCAGAGCTGGAGAGGATCAAAGCCCTCCAAAGCAAGTACAAACATCATTAAAGCTGTGAGAAGACAGCCAAGACTTTGCTGAGCCCCTGGAGCAGGGAATCACAACCTCCTCTCCATATTTCTCCAGGGGGCCAAAGATAACGAGCAGGCTCCTAGCAGGGAAACTTCCTGAAGTAATTGCACCCCTAAAGGACTAAAGCATCTCTGCAGTGACAAAAAATGTCCTGCAGCATTGGATGCATCTTCTCAATTAGTGAGGCTTTCACATTATCGCTTATGAAATCGACAGAAATATGTTGATATCATGAGGCTATAGAGTCAGCCAAGCTATTAGAGGGAGTTAAGAACATTAACCTTCACATCCTTCATGGCATAAATCTTTCAAACACATCAGCATGCCTAAATCATAGATGAACAACTATAAGAATTTAAATATGCCATGAGATTACGAATATCGTTGACATAAACCTATATAAGGGAAATTTTCATGCATCATAGACTCTCACAGTGAAATAATCTTTCTAAAACCAATTTCCTCCAACATCATTATAATAACTGAGTAAATGAGCAAAAGGAAACTAACCATGAAAGAAAGTGGTCTGACTGAATAACCTCCACAGAGGACATGTAGAAAGAAATTATATCCTGCTCTAGGTACAAGACAGAGCACCCTGAGTACATTAATGGTGTGGTAAGCCATCTGGAACATAGTGATGAGTTGAAAGGCTTGTATTCAGACCTTGTAGTCTAATTAATGTTATGCCTTCTATCAGCCTCATGGGACAATCTCCCTACATTTTATTGTAAAACTGAATATTAGGATAAGTACACAGTGGGTTCCAAAAGCCCGAGAACACTAGTTAAAATGTGTCTATCTTGCATTTTTCTTACGTCATACAAGTGCTTTATTACAAAAAATTATTATCTATATACCAATTTGAGTGAAAAGTTAAACTGATTAAATAGCATGAATTTCAGAATTTCTTAGTATTTGATATGTCCCCCTTTTTCCAAAATGACATCATGCACTCAAGCTGGCATGGATTCCATATGTTTGTGCAAAACCTGATGATTCATGTTAACAAAGTATATTTGAAAAAAACTGACCAATGAAAATTGCGCAGAATCTAATATTTTCCTTATTCATTTTATGCCAAAACATTTCTTAGTTTACATTTTTTCAGAACCACAAAACTTTTTTTTTCTAGGTTTTGGACTGCACTGTACAGTGTGTCTGCTATAAACTCAGCTTCTGTACTTAGGAACCTGTGAAATAATTTCTATGTGAGTGATTCACTTGGAAGGGAAGAGAGGGGCATATAATGTGTAGGTGTGTGCACTACATTTCTGAGCGCTCGCCTGAAGAAAAAAAAATGTTCCCTATTAAAGAGATGTGTTCACCTTCTGATTTTGTGAAATAGGAAAACCAAAAGGTAAGACTTTTTGGAACCCAAGAGAGAAATTTGATCATTATAGCAGCAGAGTTACATAGCAGGTGCAAGTACAAAACAGTGTTAGAAAAAAGAGACACAGAGAGAGAATCTGACTAACTTCAATATACAACATATTCTGAAATGAAACAAGTCATGCATCCATTACCAACATTGCTTCCATTTTAGGTGGCCATTTAATAAACAACTAATAACTATTAGCACCAGTCACATGATCTAATCACTGGCATTGTTCGGTAAACATTGACTAAACACATTTCAGTGTTTGTGAAACAGTCTGATCTTGGGTTTTATTTCAGTATGTTAATTTCCCCTGATACATGCCTAAAGGGAGAGGATCCATATGGCAGGGGGAGTTTTTGCTCCATTAATTAAAAGTCTGTTTAAGTTGCTTCAAAGCTACGTTCCTTAATGTGCTTCTTGTCTTTGCAATAATGCCAATCTGCACAATATGATGACGAACAACAGCCAGCTGCTTACTGCTTAGTGACATTCTGTTTGGCTTATCTGAATGCTGTGTAAATCTCAGTCATATGTTGTACTTCAAATATAATTTTTAATCCAGTCAATTTAGTCTTTCAAAGAATTACACACATAATGATCTGTTGCTTAATTGAGATGCATTTTTTAATATAGATGGGTGATGCATGACCATTAACATATTGTTTCTCAACACACTCTGCAGTTCTTAATTTATAAACTGTTTATGCATAGTGCATAGCCCATCATTAGGTTATTAATTATGGAATAAAGTTAATTGATTGTAATGTAATTTGTTAGAAATGTCGGATAGAGGCTTGCTACAGTTGAAGATACATTTGGCCCAAAGACCGAGCCTAGGGACCAAATTCAAGCCAACTCATTTCACGGCAGCGGCAATAACAAATAATTATTCCTTTCCTTTTAGATTGTCTTTAACAGGATTAAGAGTTCTGTGACTAACAGTAATATAAGATGTGAAAAGGCTGTAACTCAATCTGACACATTTCCACAAACCTGTCTCAACTGCTGGCTGAGTGGGGGCAAGAACATATGCCTGTCATCCACCATAACTCAGCTGAAGCCTACAGGGAAAACTTGCTGTCACACTTTTAACCCATGCTATACGTATAGATTTTACACTGCAAGAGTTAATACCCAATCATGAAGTTAAAGACTCACTTTGTCTGCAGGAATGCAGAAGTGTTTTCATTTTTTTGTGCTAATGAGGCTGAGCGCATAGAGTACATAAATAAATATTTATGAACGGCAAGAATACAAAATGCAGCATTCTCTCATGTACACGAGTGCACACAGGCATGCAAACCGAGAAAGGAGGCAGGTCTTACTGAGCTGTAGAGGAAGCCCTCGCTGTTCATGCCGATGTAGAAACCTGCTTTGACTCCTTGAATGGCCACCACCCTTAACCCAACAGGGATGAGGTTGAAAAGAGCTGGGGAAATACAAGCAGGAGAAATTATGTAACATGATAGATTTTGGAACTGCTAAACTCAAACACTACTCATCATCAGTGGACTCTTATTATCTAATATAGCGTTTATGATATAAACTAACATAGCATTTATTATGTAAACTACAGAATCTAAATACAATGCTGGACTCAAACACTACTCATCGGTGGACTACTATTAGGGGCCAAACGCCAAAGCTGCAAAGCCCCTGTTGTATCTGTTAGTGTTCTTATTATTATTTTTCCACCGAAAATCTTTGGCAGCCCATAGAACAGTTTTGTTTATCAGAATAAGTCTCATAAATTTTTGTCATAAGCATCTCTAGATGTTACGTGCAAACATCTAGAAAATTCAAAATAGCGGAAAATCCAGTGGGTGAAGCTGAAAATTATTTCATATTTCCTTATGTGGCATGACCCAAGGAATCAGAAGACATTTTTATTTTGTTTCTATGACTTATGGTTCAAAAGTAATAGGCCAAAGCATAAGTGCAACTTTGAACTGTTGGTGGTACTAGAGTGTTTGAGTAAGAGACACCCAAATTGTGTCAGTTAAATTTGAGAGTGGCCTCTATCAGTGTGCCAAATTCAATAACTTTTACTATGTACGTTCCCGTATAACGCTTCAACGAATTTGATTGCGAGCACCCCAAAATGGACCAGAGGCTCTATCTTCGCAACGCTTAAGCATATTGACATGAAACTGGGTATATGTCTTCACAAACATGACCAGAGGGTATCTGCAGTGTTTTGGCACAGTGCCATGTAGTGGTCAGGAGATATGAAAAATTGCTCTTTTTGCTTATAACTTCTGAAGAGTTTGGCCAAATTATGAGGCTGGTCTCTTTCCTTGGGTCATGCTGAGTACAGTGATTCCCAATTTTCCTATGTTTGCCATATTGGGCGTCTGCCATTTTGAATTTTGTCTTAAATTGCTGTAGATTACAAATGCTTTGCTGTATCATTATGAAATTTGGTATGTGTCATTTGGGCCATGTCCTGAAGGAAACTCTAAAAGTTTGGTGACAGCGATAATAAGTGGTCAGAAGATACAAAGAAATGCCTATAAGTTTTGATTAATTTGGTCTATTGTCATGAAACTTGTGTCGTTATCTTCCTTAGGTCATGCTGAGTACATTGATTCCAAATTTGCCATGGTAGGCCATACTTCCTGTCTGCCATTTTTAATTTCATTTAAAACATACTTTTTCTAACTCCTCCTAGAATGTAAGTCCAATTTTCACAAAATTGTAATGTATCATCAGAGACACTTATGACAAAAATTATGAAAATATTTTTGATAGACCAAATCCTTCTTGTTTAGCACATCAACAAATTTATTGGTAAGATGCCAATAGGGATCTGAGGCTGTATCTCTTGAATGCTTTGGTGTATTGACATGAAACTTCATATATGGCATTGTGCCAAAGCATTTACAATACCACATCAATTTGGTGACAGCGCCACCTATTGGTCAAAAGTTATAAGCATTTGTACAACACTATACAGTAAGTAATAAAACAAATGTCATTTTTAACCGCTCTCCTAAAAACTTCACTGGAATAATATATTCAATCAAAACGTATGCCAATGGTGTGCTTTGCCCTGTAACTGCTGCTTGCAGCTATATTTTAACCTCAAACACTACTCATCATCAGTGGACTCTATTATCTAACCTCACATTTATGATGTAATTAAACTACAGAATCTGAAAACAAAGTTGGATTCAAACACCATTCATCAGTGAACTCTATTAACTAATCTCAAATTTATCATGTAAACTAGATAATCTTAAAACAACTTAAGACTCAAACACTACTCATCAGTGGACTCTGTTATCTAACCTCGCATTTATGATATAAACTACAAAATCTAAAAACAATGCTGGACTCAAACACCACTCATCGGTGGACTATTATTTAACCTTGCATTTATTATATCAACTACATAATCTAAAAACAATGTAGGACTCAAACAGTACTCATCATCAGTGGACTCCATTATCTAAACTCGCATTTATGATGTAAACTACAGAATCTAAAAACAAGGTTGGACTCAAACACCATTCATCGGTGAACTCTATTATCTAATCTCGAATTTATCATATAAACTAGATCATCTTAAAACAATTTAGTACTCAAATACTACTCATCATCAGTGGACTCTATTATGTAATCTAACATTTATGATGTAAACTACGGAATCTAAAATCAATGTTGGACTCAAACACCACTCATCGGTGGACTATTATTTAACCTTGCATTTATTATATAAACTACATAATCTAAAAACAAAGTTGGACTCAAACACTACTCATCATCTTCTAATATCTAACCTCGCATTGATGATGTAAACTACAGAATCTAAAAACAAGGTTGGACTCAAACAGCACTCATCGGTGAATTCTATTATCTAATCTCAAATTTATCATGTAAACTACATAATCTTAAAACAACTTAAGACTCAAACACTACTCATCAGTGGACTCTGTTATCTAACCTCGCATTTATGATATAAACTACAAAATCTAAAAACAATGCTGGACTCAAACACCACTCATCGGTGGACTATTATTTAACCTTGCATTTATTATATCAACTACATAATCTAAAAACAATGTAGGACTCAAACAGTACTCATCATCAGTGGACTCCATTATCTAAACTCGCATTTATGATGTAAACTACAGAATCTAAAAACAAGGCTGGACTCAAACACTACTCATCGGTGGACTGTATCATCTAACCTAGCGTTTATGATGTAAACTACAAAATCTAAAAACAATGTTGGACTCAAACACTACTCATCAGTCTGTTGGACTCAAACAATAAAAAGTAGAATGTATTGCTGTGCTCAAACAAACTTGAATTACTTTAGATGCGTGCAGACAAAACAATGTAACAAAAATGTTGCTGGAAGTTTACTAGACCTAAGTCTAATTTTCATTCATTGTGCAGACAGCAACTTAAACAATACTTCACAGTAGACTCGCTAACCTACAGTAAAATGTATGATATAAACTACAGACACTTAAAACTATGTTTGTTGGGTTGTTAGGAAATGGCAGTTTGTTGGAAGGAAATATGTTTTTTTACAAGAGTTTCAAGCAATGTTGTGAGCCACAGTGTGCTGATGCTCTGTA
The DNA here is from genome assembly GCF_019703515.2 of Myxocyprinus asiaticus. Lineage (NCBI taxonomy): Eukaryota > Metazoa > Chordata > Actinopteri > Cypriniformes > Catostomidae > Myxocyprinus > Myxocyprinus asiaticus. Next base: position 18,658,502 of record NC_059349.1, on the reverse strand, counting down.
TGCTCTGATGCTTCGTAGCATGGAAAGGTGCCAGCATGCACTTGTCCACTGAGCTGATTCAATCTCACTCGATAAAGATCAGTGCCTGCAGTTCTGTGGTGTAAATTTGCCTGAAAGGCTGCGGATGCCACAGTTGGGGGGAAGAGTTGCAGGCTGCACATGACTGTTTATAATGCTCTATTTTTTCTCTATTTAATTTTGAAATAGTCCATTTCTATTAGTTTTGAAGCTACTGTATATCTATATGCTAGTGTACTCCAAAATATTTTTTTTAAAAGTTAACCTTATACAGTATACACATTTATTTCTCTTTGTGTAAACAGACCAAAAATGTAGAAGACTCATCTTGCACTACACAGATTTTTGTCCAATCAAATGCTCTTTAGAATGAGTCCCTCACCTTTATACCACCGGCAACCAATAAGCAAGTAGCAAATCATGGTTCATGGCTGTGACATAACTAAAGGTTGTTGGTTATTTAAAAAAGGGGGTCTTTAAAACTGTTGAATGTGTTCCAACTTTTAATTTATAATCATAGTCCACCTCTGGGAATACATCTTATTAGTCAGACTCAAAAGTCTCAGATCTACTGAGTTATATAACAGTCCCTTTAAAGCAAGCTCACACTCCGGCCAACTATTACCAGTCAATTGCTACCTACTGGAAAAGGGAGAGAGTGAAATCCCCAAAACCGTTTGTCAAGATTACCTTAAAATAATAGATTTCAATTCAAGAATAATGGTATCATAGATTGTGTTTCTTTAGCTCAAATCACACAAAATTGTATTTTTTAGACTGGTCTAGCTAATGCACATTCTAGAGTTAACAAACTGGCTATTGACTCTTTTAACTAAAAAACTGAACTTCCATTCCTAGAGCCGTCATATTGAGCATTGCAATGCCTCTTTTAAAAAGGCAAATTGCTCTTTTAACTGCAAGGCAAACTACAGTCTGCATATTTAGAGTTACAATTTCTCCCATTCATCTACATACTGTAGGAGTAGTCTCTTCCCTTTCTATTGTCTCTGTTTAGAATATATATCTCTATTTATGCCCAACACAGCACACTAACCATCTCTCCTGGTGCCTACAAAGATTTAAAAGCCTCTTAATGTGCTGATATAGGTTGTTGTAGTAAACCACACAAGTGTTTTAGGAAAGGAATGGCAGGCTCAAGACAGTAGGAATGGGAAATGTAATCTATATGGACACAAATCCCCAAGTAAGGCACCATGAAAAGAAGCATGAGTCTACACAAAGCGACAGGGAGCCCTCTGTGCTGGCACCACAGAGGCAATCACTGCTGTCCAGGTATTTCATCAACTTGTCTAAGCGGAGACCCGGCCAGACAGTGTCATATTTGCTGCATTCTGACAAACCTTTTTAAGTTATGATTAATGACTGCAAACCCAGACAGTCCAGTTACTCTGGCAGATTAATCAACTGTAAAAATTTACAAATAACCGGGAGGGGATTGAATGTGCATGGTTATTTGCTACTAATTTTGAGTGCGTCTGTTTTTCAAAATGGTTTCTTAAATGCTGCCATCTGATGACAAATGATTTGAATCATTTTGATGAATGAGAACAGGAATACACCATACCACATCATCAGATTAGTATCTTATTTACTGCTGAAGCAGACAGTTTCTAATCATATGTGATCTACTGTGCCTCACCAAAACATGAATCATCATCTGCCATATTCAAACTTAAATGCTAAAATTTGTGTAGTGTTGGAGTCTAATATGTTAATTGTTTCTTATTGTAATGTTGACCATCTCCTATTTGAGAAGGTGTCTTTGTCACATAGTTTTTAACTCTAACTTGATTTAAGTTACAGTAAATTACCTAACATAGTTTAAGTCTTTCTTGAGTGTTTCATCACCAGCTGAGCAACTGCCATTGAGATGAACGGGAAAGCTAATGGATAGCTTTCTCCGGGTATTATAGACCTCTTGGTACCACCTTGTTTTAAACTTTTAACCTAATTTATTTTAAATTAGGATGGTCTTTGGTGTCAGGAACTACATCAGTCATTGTGCATGCAATATTCTGTGAATACAGTAGAATTCGGATCTGGGAATGAATTCCTTTCCTCATCAACATTATTAGCATGGTTCAAAAGGTCAAGCTTTTCAAGGTGGAAGTAATGTATTATTCTGATAATTTATCCTGGGGATCAATACAGCAAAGCTTGTGCTGAATGCCAAACTGCTTTCATTTTGTTCACACTCTGGCTGTGCTATTCTCTCCCTATATTGCTGAACTACAGGCTGCTTGTGAAGGGAATAATTTAGCTGGTACAAATGGAGAGGGAAAAAAATCACTGAATTATTAACTGCAGTTTACTGATCTCTATCTGTGGAACAGACTGACAGATACATTTAAGGATTAAAGAAGGAAAGGACAGTTAAAAACAGCCTGAGGTGCTTTCAGCAGCTCTTCTTGTGTTGAAGGTGTTGTCACTCAGCATTTCTCAAACTTTTTTGTTTTATGTACCCCCACGGCCCCATCAAGTACCCCTTCATGAACAGCAAAACAGAACATTTTTGTTTCTTTTATTTTTTTTAACCTTCATATAACCAGGCACTAAAGAACAAGATTCTTATTTACAATGATATCCTGGCAAGAGGAGGCGAAGGGGGACAATTAGGATTAATTACAAAAGTGTACAATAATGTGTCCCTTTTAAAGGAATATTCTGGGTTCAATACAAATTAAGCTCAATCAACAGCATTTGTGGCATAATATTGATTACCACAAAAAATAATTTCAATCATGGAGGTTACGGTGAGGCAGTTACAACAGAAGTGAAGGGGGCCAATTTTTGGTGGGTTTAAAGGCAGAAATGTAAAACTAATCATTTTAAAAAAAGCACACATTAATACCTCTGTTAAAATTCATGCATTACATAAAGTTGTTTAAATCGTCATTTTTACATTAGTTTTATGGTTTTAAGGTTTGTTGACATTACATCGTCATGGCAATGAAGTTGTAAATAATTCAAATGATTTTATTACACTAAAATCATGTTAACATGCATATTGTTTACGTCTTGTGGCTATACTTTTGAAATATGAGTATTTTAATGTTTACAACCCTATTCAGTTCCATTGTAAGTGTCTCACTGGAACCCAGATTTTTGCTTTTTTTAAAGAAAAGGATGGGCAAGTCAAAATGTATTTTTGTGGTCATCAATATTATGCCACAAATGCAGTTGATTGAGCTTAACTTGTATTGAACCATGTTAATTAGAACCATCGGAGGGTCTGTGCAGTCAGTGGCAAAACATCTTATCTCCATATGTAACATTAAGTCCATAATGTGTGATTCACTTTCACACAAATCACTTGTAAAATGGCAGACTTTCAGTTTATAAACACTTTTTTTCTGTTCCCCATACAATGCTATCTTAAGACATATGGAACAAAGCCCATCGCCCTACTGTTGCTGCTGATGCAGTGGAGTCCACTGCTTTAAACTTGAAATAAAACTTGACACAGTTGTTCCTTGTGTGACTCGGTGGAACTCTGCTGTTTTAAAATATTCTGCTCTTTTAGAATATTCTTGCTGTTAAAAAGATAATACCTTGCACCTCAGCTTTGGAATAGGTGATGGACTATCAGTAAGCAGTAAGGGTTGAACGTGTTTCAGTGTTTTTAGATTAAAGCTTTGACCTAGGCAACGTTGTTGCTGTTGATTTTATGGTCATTCATTTTCGTTCATTTTATGATCGTTTTATATTGATTTTATGGTCATTAATGTTCGTAATGCTGCTATTGTTTTATGCACTTAAAATGAACTTGATGTCTAAGTGTTTTGAATTATAAACTTTTGCCATACACTGTCATTGCTGTTAGATTTAATGTTTATTTAATTTATGTAATGTTTAATGCACTTTTTAAAAATGTCATAAGGAGATCTTTTTGTGAGGCTCTTTTTGTAAGTAATAAAGAATGGAATACATTTTCTTCCTCTTTGTACTTTTATGTTAAAATGATTATCCTACTCAAATGCATGTGACATAAAATAAAATAGAAATATATTGAAAGTAATCCAGAAGTAATCTGATTAAATTACCGACACCCCCCCCCCTCCCCCCCCAAAATGAGATTATGTTACAGATTGCATTTTTTGCCATGTAATTTGTAATCAGTACTGTAGTTTTTGTTTATTTAAAACTGGATAGAGCATTAACCTTAAAAATCTTATTTTCTGTTTTTCATCTCACATTTGCTTTTATGAAACTATTACATTTAGATACAGTATAAGGAGTAGGGTAGGGATGTAAGTAGGTTTTAATTGTTTTGAAACGTGTTAGAGCATTAACCTTAAACGCCTCATCTGTTTGGAAGAACTTTTAACAAGATTTTAGCACTACTCAGTGGACATTTTACAACGGAGCTGCCGTGGTACGTGTAATGAACCACATAAAGTCATTTTGCACATAATTTTCATGAGATAAGCACCAAAAAAACCCTGGCTGGGAATCCCTGCTGTAGATCGTGTCATCATTAGATGTGAAATAATTAAATTGTGAGGTTTCTTTCACTTTTTAGAAGATTGTGGGAGGTCTTTTCTGCTTTGCACAAAAAGTCTGTTTTGGACACAGATGCTGTTAGGAGAGGGGAGTGACATGCGTGGCCCAGGAGAGAACAGTTCATTAGCTCTGAAGCTGGTCCCTCAGAGAGTACTGTGTGTCTGTTCTGAAAGGGCACTGGTGTAGGAGTTTTATACCCATGGCGATACTCTAGTTATTCATATCCCGTAACCAACTACCTATGAAAGTTGAATGTTCCTCATACGAAGAACCACCTCTAATGAATAAGCAATGTAAATTTGTTGACATCAATCCCTGGAGATGCTCTAGAAAGTTCTTCCACAAGAGGCTGCACAAACTGTATAAAATGCATATGTTTCACACCTTTAACCATCCTCTTTATGGACCGTGAGGTTATTGCATTAGTTAGACAGCCCCACGGGAATGGATGACTCATAGACAGATCTTCATGGCAATAGAATAGTGCTGTAAACCAAGTTAAGTGGGCTCTTCCTTCCTTCCAACTCGGATCTCACCACTCATCTACTCTCACATTTGAATAATAATCTGCATTTAAAACAATAAAGATTCAGCATATCTACATGTATACATCTGAAATGAAGCAATAAAATGACCAAATCAGTAATACTGTATATTCCCAAAGGTCACTTTCCAAATGCAGGTGACTGCTACTGTATGTATTATCAGAAATAAATATTCACTTAAAGGGATAGTTCACCCAAAAATGAAAATTCTCACACTCATGTTGTTCCACACCTGTATGACTTCCATTTATCCATGGAAGACAAAAGGTGCAGTGAAAGTGAATGGTAAGGCTGTCAGATCTTAAAATTCAGCCTAATATCTGATTTGGAATAAAATGAGGGTAATAAATGACAAAAGACTTTTCATTTTTGGGTGAACTATGCCTTTAGCAATTATGTGCATTGATTTGTATTCTTATTTCTGGTTTAGATTATCTCAGGAAGCCTTTGACTGATAGAAACAACATAAATGTAATTCTAGAAGTAATAATAATCTAATATTTGCAAATAGTGGGGTACAATTAACTCTGTTGGTATGTACTGCACAATTGGTGCATGATGGCACTTGCAGTTCCATTGACTCACTGTAGTCGCTGTTCTCATCCTTGATGCCATCAATGGTTCCGTCTGGCTGCATCTGCAGGTAAAAACCCTGCTGGCTGAACAGTCGTGTCACAATGCCTTTCAGCTGCGGCTCTGAAACAAAAAAGCACACAGGCCCGCCCCCAACCCACATTTTTATCAGACTCCACCCCAACACATTACATGTTTTTTCATCATGTGAATATGAGCTAGTTGAGATGAAATTTAAATTGCTCTTGACTTCTTATCCAGTGAATGCACTAGTGAATGCGTATGTTGATAAAGCTCTACAGTTTTGCTCTCTGTGACTCATTAATCAATTTCACAATGGACACCTGGAGTTTAAAAGATCAGCTGTAGCAATGACAGATGTTTTCTGGTGGAGTGGTGAATTATTTTGATGAAGGCCTGAGAGGCAGGAGTGAAAAGGGCCACATGGATGACTTGGCATGCAGTAAAGTCCCACAGCTTTCAAAACCAGAGTTCAGAGGAGTTGTGAATGTCCATGATGGTCAAGATCAGCTATTCATCATGGGCCTCATCTATCCACTCCAGACCCAATATCTCTGACAGGCTGGAAGGGCCATCAATCACATGAACGAGCCTGCCTAGATCCATCAGGAAGAACATTACTAAATCACATGCAAAATCCACACCTCTATAAATAAAGACTAGCACAGGGACCCCCATAGGAAATGACCCTAACCTGCAGAGAAAGTCTTTGTCTTATTGCATGTATGTGTGTGTGACTGTTTACATGTGCACGTGCATGTCTCCATACATGTAGCAATGTATGCACTCATATGTGGATTTTAGGGGATAGTTCACCCAAAAATAAAAAATTATGTCATCATTTACTCACCATCATGTAGTTCCAAACCCGTATGACTTTCTTTCTTCCGTGGAACACAAAAAGAGTGACAGCGGTGTCAGAAACAAACTTTTACATTAATGGGAAATATTTACAGCCTGGTCTCATGAACATTACGTGACTGTGGCAACATTTTTGCAAAATGAAATTACGTGCTTCATTACACGTTTAACTGCAGTTTCTTAGTGAAATCTCCAGTGGGGGGCACCAAAAGCGAGTGAAATGGTGTCATAATAAGACAAGGTTTTTAAGGTGAATATTAGATGGAGGCTTTAATGAGTAAAAGTACCTCCCTAACCTAAAACTTAAACTTAAACCTAACCAATGGTGTTTTAAAAAAGCAAATAAGAGGTTAACAAAACAGACACCCTTACCCTAAACCAACACCTAAACCTAAAACCCTAGGTATACTTCCATTTTGACGCGAACACTCAGCATCTGCGTACAGTTGAACACAAGCCTGTCAAAGTATACTCCATATAACTGCACACATACACAGGTGGTTGGTACATGCGTGCTACGACTGCTACGAGACACCGGACTTTTTCTTCAAGAGTTTAGACCCATAAAGATGTCTTTATATTCCTCAGACTCCAGCTATACAAATGCAGGTATCTCCTGACCTCCTCACACATGCGTTCTTGACTTGCACATCCACTGTTGTTGTTTTTACCTTCATCTCCTGATGTTTAGCTCTGATTACATTTTCTTCTAGCACTTCTTCGTGACAGCAACGGCTCAAAATGTAAGTGTTGCCACCTTGTGGACCCACTAATTAGTGCAAATAACTCCAGGCCCATTCGCATTCTGCGCGTTCAAAGACGCGCGGTTAGAAAAATTGGTTAATGTGTGTTCAGTGATTGGGCACTCTGCTGATGATGAGAATTCGCGTCTGACCAAAGTATGCTTTGGGCTTAACCATTAGTTTTGTAAAATAAAATGTTTTACAGCAATCACATCATCTCGTATAGCTTCAATGACACTTTTGTCTCACGTATCAGCTTGTGTGCATGGCTGGGCTAGAGCCTCAGTCCTCCGAGTTCAAAGTCTATCACTCTATCAGGTGAGCTACCACTCAAGCACACTGGATTAAGTGTGTAAATGCAGGTGCATCTGTAATACAAGTGTTAAAATGTGTGAGTAATAGAGTGAAAAATACGTGTTTATAAAGTCATTGTAGTCATGATTTTTGTGAAAATAAATAAAACAGTTGTTGTAGAACCTTTTCAACATGAAACTGCAGCGAAATATATAATTCAGCACGTAAAAGTCAGTTTGCAAAAATGTTGTTATAGTAACGTTCATTCAATGAGACTAGGTTGAATATTTGCCCCCTGGAATTGGTTTCTAGGGGCATTTTTAGCTTCATAGGGACAATTTTTTCTAACCTTATAAATTTAAACAATTAATCCAATCTGAGTAATGAGATAATATAAGCGGTTACCAAAAATCAAGGTTATACTGAGGCATATACAATGGAAGTGAATGAGACCATTTTTTAAAGGGTTTAAAGGCAGAAATGTGAAGCTTATAATTGTATAAAAGCACTTATATTCATTCATTCTTCTGTTAAAACAGATAAATCTGGTGTGTATTATTTTAGCTGTGAAGTTGCTTAAATAATCGTTTCTGCAGTTGTTTTAGGGTTTACGGCGTTGCATCATTATGGCAATAAAGTTGTAAAATTGGATATAACTTTACACAAAAAATTTTGGTAAGCTAATTTTATGTTAACGTGCATTTTTTTTTTTTACATCTTGTGGCTATACTTTTCGAAACAGTGAGTATTTTTTAACATTTAAGGATTGGCCCCATTCACTATCCTTGCAAAGTGACTGACCCAGATTTTTGCCTCTTTTTTTTTTTTTTTAAGAAAATTGAAATACATTTTTGTGACAATCAATCATTATGCAAAGGGGTTTTTATGTTCATTTTGGTTGCATTTCTGACCGTGACAGACAGCCTCATTCGCTTCAATTGTATGGAAAAGAGCAACGTCAACTTTCTTCACAATTCTCCTCTTGTGTTCCATAAAAGAAAGTGGTGACTTACAAAGTGTGGTGTGTCAACTATAACAGAACTTTAATTTTTCAGTGAACTGCTCCTGGCTTCATGTAGGCTATGTACCACCAATGTAAAAAAGGTTACACCGTATGGACATATTACTGCACAATGCAAATATAATTCTGTTAAACTATACATGTTCCATATTGTCCCATTCCACAAACAGAAACAGTTACAGTCGTATATGTTGACAGATGATGTCATGATGAAATGAAGAATGGTCACCTCGACTACTGAAGTCACAGGAGAAACACGACACATCAGCAGCACAGAGCAAACAGAGCCTCACTGCACTCGCATAGCGAGACGAAAGAGGACAGAGCACACAGAAGAATAGCGGGGACAGAAACATAAGAAGGAAAGAGAGAGAAAGAAATTAAGGGGAGGGTAGCGTGCCAGAAGGGAGTAGAGAAAGGAACAATAGAAAGAAAAGAACATAAAGACGAAGAGATAGAACAGTAGTCGAAAGCATACTACAAGGACAAGGCAGACACCGGCGACCGCCGTTTGACGGGAGCTAGTCCCCCATGAGCACGGGATGGGGTGGGGAACTGGAAGACACAGCACATGGATGGAGGCTGAGCTACTGACCTAGCCTGACGCCCTTACGGGACACCTGTGGAGGGTTCGAGGGCGCATCTTACGGGGGGAGAAGGAAAAACAACATTTTTACACACAAATTCTACAGTAACAGCCGGTAAATAATTGATAATTAGTCGGGGAGAGGGGATACACTGCGCTTGTCCTACATCATGAAAAGTGGCTTTGATGGAAGAGAGGACAGCTTTTTTAATAATCAATTCGCACGCTTCGTGCCGTTTTCTGTGTGCCGAAAAAGGACGATAGCGTGGTTTCGTGGGCAATGAGACCATTAATACCTACAACTAACCGTGCAATCCCTCCCCACACTGCAGTGATAAACATTTACCATTAAACATTTCATCTAAGAAAGCCCTGGTGCACTGCAGTGCCACTGGATTTTGCCTGTTACAAATTGAATTGTGGCACTTGTGAATTAGATGATCTTTTTTAAATTGCACAGCCTCAAAATGCCAAGAATGACAACCACTGAATTAATTGCTAACAGTAATAATGACATAATCAGACAGATATAGGCCTATCAAATACATAAAACTGTTAGGATGGTAAATCGGTTGGTGAATACCGATAGACAACACGTGAACTATGAAACAGGTGGTGGATTTTTTTGTTCGCATTGCTATAAAACACAGTAGAGGATATGTGCTTCTCCAGCTGTGCAGACGGAGCTGATTTCGACTGCGGCGGAGGCTTCGGGTGGGGGCTCTATAGTCTGTCTCAAAAAGCATTCAGCACTGACCTGGTCGCCGGCGAACAGGTCTTTTCTTGCCGCTGCAGAAGCGGACTTTACTGAAGACCCCCAGGAAATGTCGCTCGCAGAGAGAGCGGGGGTCTTTGCTGGGACTGGGGCGGCGTTTGGAGGCAGAGACCCGGTCGCTGTTGGATTCCCGAGCTTGGCGCTTCTGTCGGATCAGAGAACTGGCGATCGCGGCCATCGCGAGTCAATTTAATGGCTTGTTCAACTGTTAACGCAATAGCCCAGGCTGAAAATAACGCGACTGAATTGTCCGCTCAAATTTCGCCAAATCGCATCCCGATTTCCTCCCGGAAAAAAATCCAGAAGATCTCGTGAATTATGGTTGAAATCGCATCCTCTTCTCAGACGATGATGTACATTTTCTGTTCTTCATCTCAACTGAAAATGTGTTCTCAGTCTGTGCAAAATCAAAAGGCTTTTTGGTCCATTACAAAAGACGTCCTGTGCGAGCAATATGCAACCTGTCACGCAGGTATTACAGGTGCCGAAAACAACAGACGCGTAATTCCTCCGACGAGCGAATGCTACATAATCCACATGTCTACATCAATCCTGATAACTTTGAATGAATCTAGATCATATATGTAGCCCATGACACAAGTTATAAGGGTATGAGTGACGCGCATACAACTTCACTGAACCTCTGAGCTTTCTCTGAATAAATTATTTTATAGCTCTTCATAGTTCTTCTGCTTGAAATATCTTATTCTGCTTCAAAATAATTCTAATTTTGAGAGCACTAAGAATCCTATTAAAGCCATTTGACGGAATGTTGTAAAAATCGTTTTCCCCATACCAGTGATGTCTGTAGTACAAAGACAGTGAGGCAATGAATGGGGTGTGATAGTCTCTCTCTCTCTCTCTCTCTCTCTCTCTCTCTCTCTCTCTCTCTACGCAATCATACGTGTTTGAGGTTTGGATGAGTAAAAGAGAAAGAGAGAGAGAGAGACATTAATGGGGAGTTAGAGGAGGATTGTCCAACAGATGGTCACTTCTATATTGTTAATTACTCATGTGCAAATGTGGCACATCTTGTAACAGAGAGCCATCTCAATTTGAATCCTACTTGTTATGGCGTTTCGTTATTCATCCATCTGTCCACTACTCTGTTTTTTAGTTTTACTGTAAAACATCCCAGTGATATTGATCATCCTTTCATGTTTCTCACTGTTAACATTACTCAATATTTTTGACTCTAATGTGGCAATGCTATAATATTAAGGTCTGACTGATGCAATTCATTAACCGCCCACTCTTTAATAACTTATGAGTATATAATTTTCATCCATTAACTGTGGCACAAAAGACTCACTATATTATCCCCCACCCTCTTAATACAAAAATGCCTGGAAACAGCTTATGCAGTCATGTATATCGGCACTACTATTCTAACCTGTGCAGATCTAATCATATGAATCAGTGTTATTACAGTTAAAGAAAACTGAAACTAAAACTAATTAAAAAAAAAAAGTAATCAACTAAAATAAAAGTAAAAACTTAAATTATTGGAAAAAACTGAAACTAAACTAAAAAACATTTTCATAACGCCAAAACTAACTAAAATAAAAATGGTCTCAAATTCATTTTAGTTTTGGGGGTGAATATGGGCAAAGTGGGATACTTTAATTATGATCCAAACACACATCACCTAACATTATACAGGTGCATCTCAATAAATTAGAATGTCATGGAAAAGCTCATTTATTTCAGTAATTCAACTCAAATTGTGAAACTCGTGTATTAAATAAATTCAATGCACACAGACTGAAGTAGTTTAAGTCTTTGGTTCTTTTAATTGTGATGATTTTGGCTCACATTTAACAAAAACCCACCAATTCACTATCTCAAAAAATTAGAATACATCATAAGACCAATAAAAAAAACATTTTTAGTGAATTGTTGGCCTTCTGGAAAGTATGTTCATTTACTGTATATATACTCAATACTTGGTTGGGGCTCCTTTTGCTTTAATTACTGCCTCAATTCGGCGTGGCATGGAGGTGATCAGTTTGTGGCACTGCTGAGGTGGTATGGAAGCCCAGGTTTCTTTGACAGTGGCCTTCAGCTCATCTGCATTTTTTGGTCTCTTGTTTCTCATTTTCCTCTTGACAATACCCCATAGATTCTCTATGGGGTTCAGGTCTGCTGGCCAGTCAAGCACACCAACACCATGGTCATTTAACCAACTTTTGGTGCTTTTGGCAGTGTGGGCAGGTGCCAAATCCTGCTGGAAAATGAAATCAGCATCTTTAAAAAGCTGGTCAGCAGAAGGAAGCATGAAGTGCTCCAACATTTCTTGGTAAACGGGTGCAGTGACTCTGGTTTTCAAAAAACACAATGGACCAACACCAGCAGATGACATTGCACCCCAAATCATCACAGACTGTGGAAACTTAACACTGGACTTCAAGCAACTTGGGCTATGAGCTTCTCCACCCTTCCTCCAGACTCTAGGACCTTGGTTTCCAAATGAAATACAAAACTTGCTCTCATCTGAAAAGAGGACTTTGGACCACTGGGCAACAGTCCAGTTCTTCTTCTCCTTAGCCCAGGTAAGACGCCTCTGACGTTGTCTGTGGTTCAGGAGTGGCTTAACAAGAGGAATACGACAGCTGTAGCCAAATTCCTTGACACGTCTGTGTGTGGTGGCTCTTGATGCCTTGAGTCCATTCCTTGTGAAGTTCACCCAAATTCTTGAATCGATTTTGCTTGACAATCCTCATAAGGCTGCAGTTCTCTCGGTTGGTTGTGCATCTTTTTCTTCCACACTTTTTCCTTCCACTCAACTTTCTGTTAACATGCTTGGATACAGCACTCTGTGAACAGCCAGCTTCTTTGGCAATGAATGTTTGTGGCTTACCCTCCTTGTGAAGGGTGTCAATGATTGTCTTCTGGACAACTGTCAGATCAGCAGTCTTCCCCATGATTGTGTAGCCTAGTGAACCAAACTGAGAGACCATTTTGAAGGCTCAGGAAACCTTTGCAGGTGTTTTGAGTTGATTAGCTGATTGGCATGTCACCATATTCTAATTTTTTGAGATAGTGAATTGGTGGGTTTTTGTTAAATGTGAGCCAAAATCATCACAATTAAAAGAACCAAAGACTTAAACTACTTCAGTCTGTGTGCACTGAATTTATTTAATACACAAGTTTCACAATTTGAGTTGAATTACTGAAATAAATGAACTTTTCCACGACATTCTAATTTATTGAGATGCACCTGTACATTTGAAGAAAGCTTTGGATGTCAAAAGAAAAATGAAGAAATGCTTAATACTGGGAAGGGGAACCTCTGAAAACCCTCTTTTTACCAAATCCTAGATTTTTTTTAAGCAGTAAAGTGGGACAGAGGAAAAAAGATTCTCTAGAAAATATTAAAAATGTATTTGGAATAAATGTTTAGATTTTCTTATACACTTTTACATAATAAATCATAATGTAACATTTACAAGCATTACACCTCAAAAGTTTTTGTCATTTTCTTTACCATTGCTTTTCCCACCTGTGGTCATGAAATGAGTTCTGCCACACATCCCAAAGTAAAAACATCAATTTAAAACCTCAAAAAGTTAGATAGTTTACCCTCATGCCATTCCAAATGTGTATGACTTTCTTTCTTCTGCTGAACACAAACAAAGATATTAGAAGAATATCTTAGCTCTATAGGTCCATACAACACAAGTCAACAGGGTCCAAAGCTTTGAAGCTCCAAAAGCACATAAAGGCAGCATAAAGTAGTCCATAAGTGGTTTAATCCATGTCTTCTGAAGTAATATAATCAGTTTTGGGTGGCACTAGAAAGTGTAATCGAGCTTGAAATCATCATCGCCAAGGAGACTGGTGATGTCAAGGTTTACAGTAAAAAATGACATAAATATTGACTGTTTCTCACCCACACCTATCATATCACTTCTAAAGACATAGATTAAACCACTGGAGTCATATGGATTACTTTTATGTTGCCTTTATGTGCTCAATTTGGCACCCATTCACTTGCGTTGTATGGACCTACAGAGCTGAAATATTCTTTTAAAAATCTTAATTTGTGTTCTGCTGAAGAAATAAAGTCATACACATCTGGGATGGCATGAGGGTGAGTAAATGATTAGAGAATTTTCATTTTTGGGTGAACTATCTCTTTAATTGTTTACTTCCCAAAGATTAGTTTAGTAATGATTTCTAATGATTTAAGGAAATTCATATGGACACAGTGGGGATCAAGCTTAAATGTCCTTTGTCACTTTGCCCATATTCACCCTGTATTATAAAATTTGCAACATTTACAATGCTAATTAAACACGATAATACAACTAGATAGAGGTAACACAAGACTGCAATGAGAAATGTAATGATGTTAGACTTTTTAAATAATACCAGGAAACTTTCAGCTTTGGTAACCATAAAAAATACTAAACCTAAATCTAAAATAAAAACTAACTAAACTGAAACTGAGAAAATGAAAACTAAACTAATTTTGAATGACAAATTGAGTATAAAATAGAAATAAAAACTAAAATAAAAATCCAAAACTATAATAACACTGATATGAATGAGCAAGTTTTTGCAGTAGCACAGCAGTCGTGCTTAAAATGCTGTTAACAAGGTAACACTGTATTAGAAATTAGGCGAGAATGCTGCTTTTGCATTCAGATGCAGGATAACACTGATATGGAAATGTGTTATTAAGGTTATGCTGCCACAACGATCTAGTAACAAGGCAACCCTGCTGCCTGTAGAAATGTAATATTCTGTTTTATAATGAAATAATAGAACCACTATGGCAGATATAACACCAGAACACTGCATTTAAAGGGATAGTTCACCCAAAAATGAAAATTCTCTCATCATTTACTCACCCTCATGCCATCCCAGATATGTATGACTTTCTGTCTTTTGCTGAACACAATCAAAGTTTTTTAGAAGAACATCTCAGCTCTGTAGGTCCTCACAATGCACGTCAATGGGTACCAACATTTTCAAGCTCCAAAAAGCAAATAAAGGCAGCATAAAAGTAATCCATAAGACTTCAGTGGTTTGATCCATATCTTTAGAAGCAATATGATAGGCGTGGATGAGAAACAGATCAATATTTAAACCCTTTTTTACAGTAAATTTTCCTCCCTGCCCAGTAGGGGGCGATATGCACAAAGAATGCGAACCACAAAAAACAAAACAAGAAGAATGTGAAAATGAAAGTGAAAGTGGAGATTTATAGTAAAAAAGGACTTAAATATTGATCTGTTTCTTACCCATGCTTATCATATCGCTTCTGAAGACATGGATTTAACCACTGGGGTTGTATGGATTACTTTTATGCTGCCTTTATGTGCTTTCTGGAGCTTTAAAATTTTGGTCACCATTTACTTGCATTGTAAGGACCAACAGAGCTGAGATATTCTTCTAAAAATCTTTGTTTGTGTTCAGCGGAAGAAAGAAAGTCATACACATTTGGGATGGCATGAGGGTGAGTAAATGATGAGAGAATTTTTATTCTTGGGTGAACTATCTCTTTAAGTCATGCAGAAGATATACCCAGCACCGACTGTCCCTTACAGGGCTGACAGTTTTGTACAGCACAGTGTTTGAGAGGGTGTGCAAGGTGGGGTGTGCAGAGAGGGTAGGGCTAGGGGTTTCATGTCCTCATATAGGGGAACACACTGGTCTTCTGTCACTGCAGACACTGAGTGGGTGGATCACGTGGCTCGGACACGAAAAGACTCTTGCCTCATGTGAAAGAGCGGCATTAAAGATTCACTCTGCTTTGGGAGCACGCTCCTTTATCCTCTTCCCAGTCTAATGTGGGGAAAATAATTCACTTCCAGCCTTCTGTCTCCTTGCATCAACAAGAACTTATTATAATGTTATTTATGCAAAGAGGCACCTCAGTACTCTTTTATTTAATGGTACTTGGTCTGAATGACGTCCTTAAAATACCATGAAGAATACATTAAGGTTGCTAACCAACTTTGAAGATGGGAAAACTAGAACTTTTCATATCTAAAAGACAAGAATGGATCATAAATCATCATAAATGATTGAAAGTGTATAATGAAAGGAAGGCACGGCAGAAGAGATTTACAAAGGTATTGTTGTCACGTATATTAGTTACAAGTACCTCTATTTCAGAGGTCTGAAGGAACCATTCATTAATCTCTGACACAAAAGCCCTTCAGAAAGATTGGTACATCACATTTGCAACAATGCCCTTTTAACATGGAATCTAGTTTATATTACCTCAGTTTTGAAAGAGGAAGATATGCAAATCTACTAAAATATAATTTTGATTGCCAGTAGGTGGATTGTCCTTTTCACTCTGGTGTATATTCAAACAATTAAGAATAGGTTTACTGACAGACCATGAAAATGAACCTGACATCTAAATCCATTAGTGTTATCAGTTATGTAACACTGACTACACTATTTAAATATATGAATAGCAGAGTGTTGCATCAAGCACTTTGGATGTGTTACTTTTCCAGTTGAAACTCTGCAAAATATTACAATTTCTCTTTATGCCAGAAGCATTTTTGTGACAAATACATTAGCACAACACTAAAGCCATCCAACCACCACACTGTAAAGCCTAATGTTGTCATTACTAGAAATATCAAGTTGTTAAACATTACTTGAAATGTCAAGTTTTGGGCTTACAACTCAAATATCTAAGTTCCTTGAACTTATTTTTCTTAAAAATCCATAGATTTTGTGCTGAGTGACTCCAGTCAGGCTTCCTAAGCAACCAATTGGCCCAGTTGCTAGGGTGGATAGAGTCACATTGGGTTAACCCAGGGTATCTGCAGGTTCGAAGGAATGAAATTTAAGACTTTCTAAGACTTTTTAAGGCCAAATAAAAGAAAAATTTAAGACCACTTTCGCAATAAAAAAACACATTAATTCATTAGCTGGTAAATACAAAACCACTGAGGCTACTTGAATGTCTCTGGACATGTTTATATATATATATATATATATATATATATATATATATATATATATATATATATATATATATATATAATTGTGCATTTATGTGTTAATAAGTTAATACAATATTAAAACTCTAAATGAAATCATTAAGAATGCATGTAGCCTAAAGTATGTAGCCTATATTGTGACCCTTCTCTTTAGTCACTTGCTTTCCAGCAAAACGTGACGCAACATCACCACTTATGTCAAACACGGAAGTGGTGGCAAAACCCATGTGCAAAAAATTAACTTTTGTTGGATTACATTGTTGAAAAATGATTCCGAGGGCTCTAGTTGACTGCTGTGGCTTCAAGATCATCAACAGAGCTGACTGGACTGAGGAGATCATTTCAACTCACAACTTTGCAGCATAAATTTATAGCGAACATGATTACATGTTTGTTACTAACTCATATCATTATAGTAATTGTATCGCTAAAAATATGTTTATATTTATGATGGTTTTGTGTCATACTTTCGTTTAATCCTCTAATCTATCAAATCTAACAAATCAGCGGGCTTTCTGCCACCACTTACTGTAAACAAGAAGATTGGTCTATAGACCTTATTCACAGTAGCGCCATGTTTGATTTTTAATGGGAATGGAAATGAGGCTGTGAGGGATAGACTTACCATTTCTTCAATGGCATGCATGGTGTAAATCTGTAAAAAGCTCCAATATCCCATCTGATTTTCCACAACTCATGTTGTCTGGAGTTTTTTTGTCTACTGAGTGTCCTTGAAAATATATTTTTTCAATGTTTTGTACACGGAATGATCCAAAAACACTTTAAACTGCAGTACAACTCATCGAAGAGACTGTACGTCTATCCTGCACAGCCTCGTTGTCATTGTCATTAAACATCAAAGATACCGCTGCTGTGAATAAGGTCTAGCATGTGCTGAATAACATTTATATATTTTTTCTTGGCAGATACCTTTAACAAATACTTTAACAGGTAGTTAAAGGGCAGTTCATTTAAAAATGAAATTTCTGTCATCACTGCTCACCCTTGAGTCTGTATGAATTTTTCTCTGCCATGGAACAAAAAAGGAGATGTTAAGCAAAACGTTTAATCTCAGTCACCATTCACTGTCACTGCATCTTGTTTTTTATTCAATGAAAGTGAATGGTGACTGAAACTCTCTAATATCTCCTTTTGATATCCACTGAAATAAGAAAGTCCTACAGGTTTGCAACAGCTTGAAGGTAAGTGATGACAATTTTCATTTTTGAGTGAAATATCTCAAATAAAAACTCATCAGTTACCTTAAAAATTGCTGTTTAAAGTTGACAAGATGTATTGAAAATGTTAACAGATTAAATTATGAAAGAGAAGGAGAGGGAGAGATGCTGTGCTGCTGTTTTCCCCCTGATTGGTCTGAATAACTAGCAGCATCGTGCAGGCTGCTCTGTCTTGTCTGTCCGTGCGCTGTCAGTGTCCTCTTTGCTCCGCGACATTATCACTGTGTGAGAAAAGGGACGTGTGGCATGAGAGCGTGAGAACAGTGTCAATTGTGTTGGCAGCCCTACATCTAGAGATATAGAGATGAGAGATATAACAGGTGTAAATCTGCAGCTGAGTAGTTCTGTTAGCTTTACAATTATTGTCAAATGTAATGTGAAATAAGGAAGCGCCACGATTTGGAAGGCGTCAAAAGACCGCTCCAACCTCGCGCGCTTGCAAATTGTAACGTTGACCGCTTTGTCGATTATAAGCAGGAGCGACAGTTAGAGACGCAAAATAACGGCATTTTAATTTCGGATTAACGGGTTTATGAAGGTTTATACATGTGTAACATCTTAAGTTCAGTAAAAATGCGCTTCCCTGCACGCGTTCACACTAAACTCAAGCTTTAGCTGCTATATGCATGAGAGAGAGAGAGAGAGAGAGAGAGAGAGAGAGATGATTTGGTTTTTTGCATGTCCTCTATTCACGCCCCGAAATTTAAGACCTCAGCAAATGAAATGTAAGACTTCTTGTAATTTATTTAAGATACTTAAGACTTTTTAAGGCCTTAAATTATAAAAAATAAATTTAAGACTTTTTAAGGACCCGCGGATACCCTGGGTTAGCCTCATCGTGGTCGCTATAATGTGGTTCCTGCTCTCGATGGGGCATGTGGAGAGTTGTGCATGGATGCCGTGGAGAATAGCGTGAAGCCTCCACACGTGCTAGGTCTATGCGGTAATGCGCTCAACAAGCCACGTGATACGATGCATGGATTGACGGTCTCAGACGCAGAGGCAACTGAGATTCGTCCTCCGCCAAGGCACCTCACCCTAGTGAGGTGAGTCACTACGCCACCACGAGGACCTAGAGCACATTGGGAATTGGGCATTCCAAATTGGGGAGAAAGGGGGAGAAAATCAAATAATAAAAATAATAATAATAATAAAAAAATCCATAGACTTAAGATTTTACGTGTTAATAACTTAAATTATTGAGTACATAATTGAGGCTATGGGGAATACCCACAATTATTTAATTATGTCTCCTTGGTTAAAATGAACATATTGGGGCATTTAAATAGTTGCTATTAAGAATTCACAGAGGTTTTAGATCTTTTGTAGTATTAATTATGTTGTTTTGTTGCAAATAGTTGTTTCGTGTGATGTCACCATTAGGGTGATCAGTGTCCCATCTGGTCAAGTTGGACTCTGTTTACACTATATCAGTTCTCTTTGTGTACTTGAAACTGAAGTACAGGTGTCTATGCATTTCTGTGGGATGGGGTTAGGTTTATTTAAGCTTATTTAATTATTGACCAATAATTAGTTTTAATCTTTATTATCTCAGCTCTGTTACTGCATGACCTAAATTTGAGTCCTTTCAACTCAATTGATTAAGTTGAAACAACAACATTTAAAAGCAAATCTGAGTTAAATCTACTTGCATCTAGTAACCTTAACTTAAATAGTTAAGTTCATGCAATATAAACACCAAGATAAGTAATTACATAAGTTTTGGGACACCATTACTCAATTCAACTGAGGGAATGAGTTTACTCAATCGAGTAGATTTAACTTATTAGGGTTTTCAGTGCACTATTATACTGTAAATATTGTTTGAGTCTCTTCCAGCAGAACATAGTGAATTGCATTTCAAGAGATTTAATAAGCTCAAGATAAACTGAAAACACAAATGAATTACGAACTGCACACCAGCTGCAGAGTCTGAACTGAAATATAACTGACCACAACTTTGAATAAACACAGATCTGCATCACCACAAACCACTTAAATAGCTGTAATTGGCACTTTGTCCAATACAGGTATAGAAAGCTTTATGACACCAAAACAATTTCACATTCAAACTACAAGACATGTCAGCAAATGTGATCAGAGTCAAAGATTGGTAGAGCCATCTTTCAAATATATATTGCCATCTAGTGTCCACACAATGGGAATGCACAAGGGCCTTTCTCTAGGTAACCTTTTGGTTAGTAATGTGATTAGAGTGTACTGTATTGTGCACTTCAATCAGCTGAGCCAGCACTGTGCACTTACACATTTAAATCATGCCATTGCAAACAGTAACACTGATCCCGCCGCTGCATAACACAACATATAGACATCAATGCAATAATTCAATAGGCTTTGTGCAATATGATCCACTCCATTAAAAGGTTTAAACAACATTAAACAGAGTACTGGTGAGTTGCACATCTCACAATTAATTATATGTTTCAAAATGCTATGATAATCCAATAAGCTTTATGGTGGAATTTTCCATCATTTGTGAGATATGGTACACTTATTCTGAACTCTCCCAAGACACTTTTCAAATTCAAGGGAGGAGTGATAACTCATTACATATGACGGATATGGTGATTTGTGCATGATGTCTCCTAACCATGCTCCTGAGAACTCCTGTCCTGGTTTCAAAACCCAATTTAGTCTTGGGGCCATATGCAATCAACCTGAGAAGTGATAAAGCACAAAGCATTTAATCAGCACATTTTGCTCGTCACATGCCACTGGCCAAGCAGAGGGTGAGCCCTGAATATACAGTGTGTCTCACTGCAGCCATCAGCCAAAATCTGTACAGATGTTTCTGCAATTATCAAGAATAATATTCCTGCCACTTTTAACCAGAAGATGTCGTCTTCACATGGATAAACAGGGGAGATTTAATTATTTATTGTTTTAGTTATATATTTGATCAATATAAGTTATTTGTCCACAGATATGACAAAAATCTTTGTCTAACTTGCAAAGCTGTTGATCTGTATAGTGGCATTCCACATTCTGACTGTTCTGAAAAAGCATGATTTATTAACTAGATTTATACTGCATTTACCAAATAATGGATGTGCAATATCATGTATAAAGGCTTTAATGTATGTACATTTAAAACTATAAACAATACACTTGTAAATATACAATATATCAAAGCAGCAGGCAGGCAAAATAACATAGTAAAAAATAACATAGTGGAAACACATAATCCACCACAGATTTACATGTTGGAGAATGACTGGAATGAACTAAACTTCTAAGCACAATTAAGTTGCTTGCAAAAGAAATAGATAAACAAAAAAGGTGTATAGGTCAGCAGAGGCTTGTCAAGCCTAATGAAGTAAATAATATCACAGCAACAGTATAATAAAGTTAATTTATGCACACTCTCTGTTGCTGCATATATCTGTATATGATAAATACACTTGTGTTTATGTGTGGAAACTATTTTAATTGCCTATTTTTATAGGAAATTAAAATATTCCTCTCTGATTCATGTAACTTAATCTATTTGTATTGAAAATACAATGCAAGTGAGTTGTCGAAAACAATCACTAAGGCGCTTGTGAACAAGAATGTACAGTATACGCATTGTAAAAAGTGGTCACCTGCAATTGTTGCCTCAAGGATCTATTTTGATCTAACCCACAAACATTACTTTCATTGGTGTAACCTAATTTTTCATGTAAATTTAGTCAGGTTAAAGGAATATTCCACATTCAGTACAAGTTATGCTCAATTGACAGCATTTGTAGTATAATAATGATTACCACAAACATTAATTTTGACTTGCTCCGCATTTTGTTTAAAAAAGCAAAAATCTGGGTTCCAGTGAGGTACTTACAAAAGAAGTGAATGGGGCCAAAGATCCATAAACATTAAAATACTCACTATTTCAAAAGTATTGCCAAAAGACATAAACATTATTTTAGTATGATAAAATCACTTACTAACCTTTTCTGTGTAAAGTTATGTCCAATTTTACAACTTGATTACCATGACAATGTAATGTCAATGAACACTAAAACTCTAAAATGACAATTTAAACAACTTTACAGCTCAAATAATACATGAGTTTTAACAGAAGAATTCATGTAAGTGTTTTTATACAATTATAAGCTTCACATTTCTGCCTTTAAACCCTCCAAAAATTGGCCCCATTCACTTCCATTGTAAGTGCCTCAGTGTAACTTTGATTTTTGCTTATTTTTAAGAAAAGGAGGGACTAGTCGAAATAATTTTTTTTTTTATAATCAACATTATGCCACAAATGCTGTTGATTTAGCTTAACTTGTATTGAACCCGGAATATTCTTTTAAATAACTTTTTTTTAATTATTATTATTGAATTAAATCAGTTAATTTAACTTTTAGCACAGAGTGTATTTCTACCGGATCTAACCCTTACAAATACCTTTGTTTGTGTAACATAATGATTTCAGGTTGATTTGATGATGTTAAATAATATTTTTGACTTGAATAAAGCCAATTAATGTAGATGTTAACACATGAAGTACAACTGTTAAGTGATCTTTTTCTTTTTCTTTTTTGTCACTGTGCACTGTCAAAATGTTTTGCCAGTTAACCTAAAAATGTGCTTCATGTGGTAACCTCTAAATGAACTGGTTTAATTCAAGTCAAATATGTATTTAGTCTAAAAAAAAAATAAATAAAAAAAATAACAAATTAGGTAAAACCAGCAAAAGCATTTTTTATGGGTTAGATCAAGTAGAAATAGAGGTAAGTGGTTTTTAAACAAAAAATGTTTTTATTCCTAAATATGTCATTTTGTTTCCTTAAGGACATAATTCTTCCTAATCGGACCCTTTGAATTTGCTTTCGTTTGTGTAACTTAAAGTAGTGGGTCATAATAAACAGGCTATTGACTTTAAAAAGTCCAGTTAATTTTAATGTTACCACATGAAGCACGTTTTTAGGTTGCCTACTACACATTTGTACAGTGTATGAAAAACTCTTTTGTACTTATGAATCTTTTGAAACATTTGTCTAATTAAAAGCACATATTATATCACATCATTATGAGGACAGGCCTCCTGATGGACTGCTGTAGCAGCAGAGTTTGGAGCGATGCGGAATTGAGATGCTGTCCGAGGTGCTGAATGACGAGCAGAAGTTCCCCGTCCTGGAGGACACTCGAGACCTCCGAGCTCTTTTGCCGGTGCCTGTTTTAGAAAGCTCTTCTCACCTCAAACGAGGTGTCTGTCTGCCGTATAGCCTCGCACAACGCATTTGCTGCATATGCATCAATAGTTTCCTACATTAACCCTGCATTCTTTGTTCCCGGTAACCAAAAGAAACGTCCTTGACATGGATAGGGATTTCAGCACTAATCAGCAGCACTGCTTTTGCTCGTTACAGTGATGAGGATGTGTTTGGAATCATAAGATGTGTGATGGAATGACAGCGTCGTATGAACCCTCACAAACAAGTTATCACAAATGCGTGGAGTGGGAGCGCATAGTACCGCAGACGCGGAAGATGTGCTCACACGCGCCGGCGGCCAATGAGAGCGTTTATCGGCGCTCAGCGGAGAGCATGCACAGCTAAATGTCTCACCGCTGGTGGTTGTGGTCGGCTCCGATCGTTGTCCACAGAGACACTGCAGCATATGCGCTCCTTTCTTCAGGAAGAGCCTCAGAATCCTCATTGATTTGAGTTGGTGTGGGTCTCTCGTCAGTCCACGCAAACGGGCACAGGATCACAACAGAGGGTGACTGTAGTGTGAGCCCCTCGGGTGGTTATATACAGTAGCCTACAGTTTGTACGTTCAGAGCATCAAAAACGACAAAGGGCAAAGGAGCACCAGGCACCAGGCATCTCGAGTGCATCCTGCTCTCTTTTTTTCCGGTAGCAGAGTATGAAGTACTCGCTTTAGCATAGTTAGCTCCAGATGGGTGCTGCGCAAGGACGTTAATGTAATTTGCACATTCTGGTGCCCATGTATCAGTCTTTACTAGCACGCGTAAAACGAGAGCCCCGTACACGTGAAAGTTAAACTGCAGGGATGAGTGGCAGAACGGCCGCCGATTAGGTAATGCGCGCGATGCATTTTGGTGACACGAGGCAACCAGCGGCATAGATAGTTGCATTAAAAGCCAATTTTTTCGTGTCCATAGAGAGCCGAAGAGAGGCGTATTGCCTACGTCAGATGCAGCCTACATTTAAAGACAAAGATGTTTTTTTTTTTTTTTAACTGCATGGTCAAGAGGTTTCGCACCTACATATTCGTAACGCTAGGGGACACTCCAAGACAACCTTTTCAACTACAAGACTGAAGAAAATGAGAGTGTGACGGAGGAAGACAGAGATGGTAATTGAGAAGATTATTTGAATTATCAAAGACAGCAAAGAGGACCTTTAATCAAATATTTACCATGGGAGTGCTCGCACAAATTGCTGGCAGAAAACTCAAAGCACTTCAAATGGCTTTGTAAAGCACATTATATATTAGGCTACTGTATTCAGTACAAGTAGCTTAAAGGGATAGTTCACCCAAAAATGAAATTTCTCTCATCATTCACTCACCCTCATGCCATCCCAGATATGTATGACTTTCTTCCTTCTGAAGAACACAAACAAAGATTTTTAGAAGAATATTTCAGCTCTGTAGGTCCATACAATGCAAGTGAATGGTGACCAGAATTTTCATGCTCCAAAAAGCACATAAAGGCAGCATAAAAGTAATCCATAAGAGTCCAGTGTTTTAATCCATGTCTTCAGAAGACAGTTTGGGTGAGAAACAGATCAATATTTAAGTCTTTTTTACTATAAATCTCTACTTTCACTTTCACATTCTTCTTCTTTTGTTTTTGGCGATTCAAGTTCTTTGTGCATATCGCCACCTACTGGGCAGGAAGGAGAATTTATGGTAAAAACTGACTTAAATTTTGATCTGCTTCTCACCCACACTAATATCGCTTCTGAAGATATAGATTTAACCACTGTAGTCTTATGGATTATTTTATGCTGCCTTTATGTGCTTTTTGGAGCTTCGAAAATGTTGGTACCCATTCACTTGCATTGTGAGGCCCTACAGAGCTGAAATATTCTTCTAAAAATCTTCATTTGTGTTCAGCAGAAAAAAAGAGAAAGTCATCTGGGATGGCTTTAATGGGATGGAGTTAATGATGAGATAGTTTTCATTTTGGGGTGAACTATCCCTTTAAATCTTGGAACTGGAATCTTGCACAAGAGAGTTGGTGTTTGTAATTCACACAACTAAGCTTGTGCCTGGCCAGTTACTTTACATCAATAGGCTGAACACATTCTGCATATTACAAAATGGGTCACACTATGCATTAATGTCCCCTTTGTTAAGGCTTTTTAAAGGTGTTCATAAATGAATAATAAGTCATTTACATGTGCGTTGTAAAAAAATGATATGCAATCATAGCAACATGCATAAAAAGGGCAACTTCCAATACTTGCCAAAGAGTGAGCATTTTAACTTACAAGTTATAAATGCCACATTAATGCACTTACTCATATTAATCAAAAATGCCTGAATTCATGATTTATTCATGATTATGCTACCGTCTGAAATAAAATCAATAAAAGACATCAAATCTTTCATAATATTGGTTAAGTGCTGGTTTAAAAGAAACAGGAGCTGTACTCGTTTTGAAATCTCAATGAATTTTTGGTCTAATCTTTTATGCTATATGTCACCAGGGTTGGGAGCAATCTTAGTATTTATCTATTAATTTTTGTATACAATTAATTTATATTGCTTGATTTATGTAGGTTTTTATAATAATAATAAAAAAAACCTATCTAGGGACCTGAGATGCAAATTAGAATGTGCTATAATCTCTGTTCAATGCATCTTTTTTAGTTTTGTGCTGAAATCATGTTTTTATACTGTACCTATACAAATAAACCAATAAATAATAAATAAAAATGTCAAAATGTAGCAAAATAGACTATTATAGTGAGATTAAAAAGAGGGATTATGTCATTTTGCTACATTCCGCTCTCTATTTATATGAATTATCGAAATGACTTGACTCACTTTTGTTGCCACTTATGTTGTCACTGTACTTGTCACGATGATGTTAAAAGAATGGCTTTACATAGTCCTAGATTATTTACCTAAAGTCCTCTCTGCAAAAACATATTTTTTGGTCTTTATGTTCATTCGCAGCACACATCATATTATAAATGTAATAAATAAATTGTAATGTTGGCAATTCTTTAATAAATGCTTCACAGGTGGCCACTTTACATTAAGGTACATTTTCATAGGTTACTAATGTTGAATTAAAAGTTATTAAGCATTTATAACATATGAGGTAAAATGGCTCACTATTTGGCAGGTATTTAAAGAAAGGCACCTTTTTTATGCATGTTGTTATAACCACATTTCAAATATTTTTAATGCATTTGTAAATGAATTATTAGTCATTAATAAACCCTCTCCTAAGCCCTTAAAGAAAACATTAATGTAATGTGATAACCAAAAAAGGGCTAATTAATCCACATAAAGCCAAATTTATCCTGTAATGGGTTACAGACAGAATTTAAGGATAAGTCTTACAGACCAGTTTCATAAATTTGTGAAAGAATTCGACAACTTCCAAATACGATTTAAAAACGTAAGTCAGTTTATTGCCCATTTGTTTATCATTAATTCCTTTTTAATGCACAACATCTTTTAATTATATAAACATGATATAAAACTTGCACATTTTAGAGTAATGGCAACAGTAAGTGAGGAACAAGACAGCAGCCTCTATACTGCCATTTCATACAAGCATTAATAGAGTTTGTGTGTTAACCTAAGATAACCTGAGACAACTTTCATTCCAAGTCAGTTTGTTTAAATTGGTCATCTAAGCCAAGGTGAAGTTTTTTTTTTTTTTTTTTTTTTTTGGAAGCTGAAATCTCTTATGAATAACCAAGAAAAGAGCATACAGTGCACAAATACAACTGAAAAAGAGAAGTAGCTAGCTGCTTGATGTGTGACCCATAGCTGCAGCAGAGTTGTTTTCTTTTCTCTGCAGCTGAATAACTGAATCATTCTGCCATCAGAGAGGGAGAAGGGAAGGGAAGGGAAGGGAAGGGAAGGGAAGGGAAGAGAAGAGAAGAGAAGTAAAGGACATGTAGAACAGGACAGAACATAGCCATTCACATTGTGCTACTAAGAGGATCATTTCCTGCTAACAGGGCAATGTTTCATCTAACCCTGCCTCTTCCTTCCATAACAACAGACAACTGAATTATAAGCACATTTAAGGACACTTCTGTGGCCATGTGGGCTCTTAACAAATGTGAAGCAAAAAAAAAAAAAAAAAAGTTCTTACATTTTTGTTTTACACATCTATGTGAATTAATCCAATACTGATATCTTTACAAATAATGTATTAATCTATACCTTTTAAGTATTGAAAATAAACTCTGTATTTAAAGAGTCTTTATGTATTCGTTCATTTACTGTAAATGGTCCTGCAGTGTTACAAAGGAATTTTTACAAGTGTAAATATTCGATTAATTAAAATAAACATTAGTAATTGCATATTTTGATTGGACCAAAATCATTTCTTTTAATTTATATTTTCTGAGAAAAACAAGTTATGCATACTTGAGACTTAAGTTTTGAAACTTGTAAAAGTAAAGCCAATCAGCTGCCTCAAATTTAAGTTAGTAGAACTTATATGAGTTTACAGTGCTTTTAAACCCTCCAAATATTGGCCCCATTTACTTCCATTGTAAGTACCTTACTTAAAGGAAAGGAAGGACAAGTAAAAATAATTTTGTGGTAATCAGTACTGACACAAATGATTTCGACTGAGCTTAACTTGTATTGAACCTGTATTCCCTTAAGCTTTGAATGTGGTATGTACAACAGACTTCAGAGTCTCGTTTGACAGTCACTGAAGAATGAGAAAATAGGATTGACATTTATAACTGGCATTATACCTAGTTCTAGTAACTTGACCAAATCGACTTCATTTAACGTGATATAAACATTAGGGCTGAAACGATTAGTCGACATTATCAACAACGTCGACAATAAAAAACTGTAATTGTCGAATAGTCGTTTAACCTCATTTAACGTAGCATGAGATCACATTCAACTGTAATGATGACGCGTGAGAGCAGCACTGCAGCTCGCGCCTGACTGAGGAGAGGAAGAATTACACTGCCCACAGTCCAGATGCACTTAGAACTTTTCAAACAGCTTCAGTTGATGTAGATCACAAAGTATGAGGGAATTATATGCAAAAATACAAAATAAGTAAATACAGAAGCACTCTTGTTGTGGAATATGTGGAGCTGCCGCTCCGTTGAAGCAAAACTTGCATGTCGAGCATCTTTAAAGGAAACTTCCCGGCTTTACATCTTTAATGCAGTTATATTTAATGCATTATAGCTTTATTAAAGTTCAGATAAAACGCAAGCAGATCATGTAAATAACTACAAACTCAAAAACTGGCATTTCTCTGTGCGGTCAGCGCCTCTTCTATGAGTTGTGCAAATGTCCCGATCTAAGCAGGAGAGACTGAAACTGCACCCGGCTGATGCAAACTCTGCCGTGTGGACGCTCATCCCTCGAGCATGCTTAATGCAGCTAGATTATAACGTGATGGCTCGCGACTTATTGAATCATAATACAGTATATGTGTCACTGTGCATTTCTTATCGTGAAGAAAATTGGCAATACACAGCTTTATTAATAAGAGAGAGTTTGTTTTTTTGTGAGTTAAAGATGGATTGAAGTGAACAGAAAGGTGAGAGAGGGTAATCTTCGCCCCATTATACACTGCAAAAAAATACATTTTTGATTTGTTTTTGTTTTGGCTTGTTTTCCAAAATAAATATCTAAAACTCCTTTAAAACAACGTACTTTTTTTTTTTTTTTTGTTTGTTTTTGCAGCTATACTTCAGAAAAAATGTTTTTATCTGAGAATGTTGAATATAATATTAAAAATACAAATATTTTAAAATCTCTAAAAATCCTTTAAAAAAAGATGCATTCACCTGAGAAGCAGCATATAAGATATTTAGACTTGCTTTTAGAGAATAGATCTTGAATATAAGAATATGTTTTCTTTACTGCACTTGCA
Source organism: Myxocyprinus asiaticus (assembly GCF_019703515.2). NCBI lineage: Eukaryota > Metazoa > Chordata > Actinopteri > Cypriniformes > Catostomidae > Myxocyprinus > Myxocyprinus asiaticus. Next base: position 18,629,246 of record NC_059349.1, on the reverse strand, counting down.
GAAGTATAACCAAACCAAAGTGGCAAAATACACTTATATTTAAGATACATTCTCTTAAAGCAAGTCTAAATATCTTATATGTTGCTTCTCAAGTAAATGTATCTTGTTATAAGGATTTTTAGACAATTTTAAATGGAAAACAAGACAAAAACACTTGCTAATAACAGGATTTTTTGCAGTTAATTTCTTTACCGAATTAAACTTAATAAAAATTATTTTTTTTCCCTTTAACTCAGTGAATGTCATTTAGAGGTATTTTTAAAAGATGATTTTGTCCTCTTTATTGTTAGTAAGCACATTTAATACAACATTTTAAGTCGGGGCACAAGCAGAATAGTCGGTTAAGAGCTAATGATTAATCATTGCAATAATCACCGAATAGTCAAATAATAGTTCTAATAATCAATAGATTAATCGATAATCAAAATAATCGTTAGTTGCAGCCCTAATAATCGTGTAGGCTAAACAAGAAGGCTTAAATGTCGGAGAAAATAACTGATTCAAGTTAAATGAAAACCATTCATTCATGTTAAATGAACACCATTCATTCAAGTTAAACAAACACCATTCATTCTAGTTAGTGTTACATTGTCCATTTTACTGAGTTTAAATTGATTCAGCTTTGTTAAGAGAACTTGTTTCAATCATGTGGAACCACTGTCCATGACTGAATCATGTTCAGCCAAAGTGCTATTTTTTTTTAGTGTAGATTAACTGGTTTGATTGAAGTAAAACATATTACTTAACATCACTGTTTCAACCTGAATACATTTGGTTACACATACACATTTTCTTAAAGTAAAAACTGCAGGTTACCACTTTTAAAAGTGTAGTACTATAAGAAAATATACCATGTCTATAACGTTACATTTTTTAAAGCTTATTGTTGTACATGTGCATAATACATCAGCTATACATAATGCATTGCTGAGTTTGCAACAGTGATTTAAAGATAAAACATGCAATTGGGAATGATAAACATTGTTGCTGGCTAAAGAGAAGGGACTGGAGAGATGCTAGCTATAGTAGAGCAGCAAGATGGAAAGGAGTGCACTCCTTTATGAGAAAACGATGGACAAACAGAAAAGATGTGTGGGTCAGCAGAAAGATGTCAGGCTTGATGAAGCTAAGAAAACAGTGAAAACCTTTACACTGACTGCAAAAATCAAATCTCCGTCCCCAACCTCTCTCTCTCTCTCTCTCTCTCTCTCTGTGTGTGTGTGTGTGTGTGTGTGTGGTTTGACAAGGTTTCAGTCACTTTTTCAGCAAAAGGATATGGCAAGCTGAATTGACTTTTAATCCTGTGCAGGATATGAATTATTAATATCAACACATCAATGTTCACTAGTTAGAATGCTAATTCTTGATATCAAGAATGTAATTACTAGTGAAAATGGCAATTCTTGATATCAGTAGCCCCTTTCACACATGCAACCAGGTAAATTACAGGAAAATCATTGGGTTTTTGATTTTTTTTACTGGTAAATGTACCAAATGTGCTGTTCACACATACCATCAAAATGGACATGTATAGGTACTTATGACAGAACTTCTCATTAAGAGAAACTGCCAGAGAAAAATGTACCAATATTTTCAAAAAGGACATGTTCACACATGATCTCAAACATGAAAATTGCAGTAAAATGTGTGAAAGGGTCTATTAATTACACATGAACTAGTAAAAAGGTACATTTTTATATAAAAAATTATATTATCACTCACAGAAATACACATTCTTGATATCACAAATGGAATTTCAACTAGTAAAAACTGTAATTCTTGATATCTGTAACTGCATTTTCACTAGTAGAATTTTACAATGACCTGTCATCCACTCCTATTCAAAACACAATTACGAATATCAAAAATTAATTTCTTACTAGTTGAAATACACATATCAGCAATGCACTTCTTACTAGTAAAAATGATCATTTTTGATATCAATAATTACATTGTTACAAGTGCAAATGTTAATTCCTGATTTCCATAACTAAATTGCAACTATTAAAAATGCTAATTTTTGATATCATTAATTTGGTTTTCACTAACAGCAATGTTAATTTTTGATATATTGTATTGTGCTTGTAACTGGTAAAAAAGCCTTTTTAGATATCTTTAATCACCCTCAAATTTATTGATAACCAAAATTTCCAGATATCTGAATACTAAATCATGTATTTACAGAGATCAAAGCCTTTTTACTTGCTGTAATTTATTTTTGATATCAATGGACCTTCGCACTAGTAACCATATAATTATTTATAGCAGTTAAAGTTAACGCATTAACGCATGCGATTAATTTGAAAAGTTTAACGCATTAATTTTTCTTAATCGCGATTAACGCATTTAGCATTAATAAAGCATAAACCAGCATATACACTGGTTGAAAAAGTGTGGAACCTTTGCGATGTGTCGGCCCTGAGTCATTACACTGAAGCACACACTACAAACACACACAGCTGTGTCAACAATAAAATGATGGGGAAAGATCCTCTTAACACTTTTTGTTGTACAAAACAAGATCAGATGGGATAAATCAAGTACTTTGCAGCCTCTGTAAGGCGCAGTTTAATTATCACAGAAGCACGTTAAATCTTAACTATCACGTAAATGCAGAACGGGACGTTTGCACCGCTTTTCATGTGGAGTTCAAAGAGGCGCTCGAAGCTGGCGTTGACACCCTGACGTAAATCATGAATGCGGCTCACAATTGCTGTAACAAAGCAGATAGCCACAGTCTACCGGCAGATTAACATTGTGGAGGATGAGAGTTTAAGAGATTTAGTGCCCATTGCAATGAACATGCAATATTATATAATGAATATGGGGACTAGTTCTTTTAATGTGACTTGAATTGGTGCTATTTTAGTGTATTTCTATACTGTGGAAGGCTCTTTTTTTTTTTTTTTTTTTTTTTTTTGAAACAAGACTATTGTTACATATTGTTTTTTTTTTTTTTGTTGTTGTTTGTTTTGTTTTTTCTAAGAAGCAAATAAATGCATTTTGATTGGAAAATAAGTATATTTAAAGTAGAATTTTAGCACTTTTAAAATCTGCGATTAATCGCAATTAAAAATTTTAATCGACTGACAGCACTAAATTATTGATAAATTTTTTTTATAATTTTTACTAATAAGAGGTGCATTGCTGATACACTCACAGAGCAATTTATTAGGAACACCGGTACACCTACATATTCATGAGATTATCTAATCAGCCAATCATGTGGCAGCAATGCAATGCATAAAATCATGCAGATACAGGTCAGGAGTTTCAGTTAATGTTCACAACCATCAGAATGGAGAAAAAAATTTGATCTCAGTGATTTGGACTGTGGCATGATTGTTGGTGCCAGATGGGCTGGTTTGGGTATTTCTGTAACTGCTGATCTCTGTGGACAGAAATGCCTTGTTGATGAGAGAGGTCAATGGAGAATGGCTAGACTGGTTTGAGCTGACAGAATGGCTATGGTAACTCAGATAACCACTCTGTACAATTGTAGTGAGCAGAATACCATCTTAGAACACACAACACATCGAACCTTGAGACGGATGGGCTTCAACAGCAGAAGACCACGTCAGGCACTTTCTTATGACCATAGTGTTCATAATAAGGTGCTCAGTGAGCATATATAAAATTGGAATTTCAACTAGTAAGAAATTACTTTTTTGATATCCGTAATTGCTTTTTGAATGGGAGTGAATGACAGATCATTGTGAAATTCTACTAGTGAAAATGCAGTTACAGATATCAAGAATTACAGTTTTTACTAGTTGTAAAAACTAGTTGTTAAGTTTTTCGAATGTGTATTCCTGCAAGTAATGACAGCATTTTATATATCAAGAATTAACGTTTTAAGTCAACTCATCTTGCCATAAAAGGATAACATCACAAGCTTAACATAAATACACATAACATGAATACACATACACACGTGTCCATCCAGTTCCTAACCTTTTTAGCTCCTTATTGCTAGAACGATGTTCTACGCACATGCTAATCAGCGGGCTCAGTGCCACAAAAGCCACAGCACACAGTCATCTCACCCAAAAAGTGGACAGCCAGCACTTTTTATAGGAGTACTGGCCCTGCCCTTACTTGCCAGAAAAGATCTCTCCCAAAAATCAGCAAGTGTGGATGTGGCATCCACTGCCTCTATTGTGGCACACTCTCTAAACGCTAATGTACATCCACTCAACAGCAACTACACAACGTTAAATGTGACCACTTCCTAACGGAATGTCCAGATCTACAGGATCTTTCCCACTTGCTAAACCTTTGGTCCAGATACTGCATTGAGCATAAAATCAAGCCCAGCACACTTATCGAATCTGTCGGATCAGGTCTGCAGTTCACTTTCCTTGAACAGCCCCTGAGCGCAACATTCACTCCACATAACTCCCTCGAGGCATGATAATAAACACTTAAATGCTTTCACTTAAAAAGTTTCTTACCTTTGTCTCCTTTATCCATGTCGCACTATTTTAAAGGGAGTTCTGGTGGGTGCTGCTGTGTCTCTGAGTAGTTGCAGGGATGCGTCTGTGCCTGTCGGAGAGCAGAGCGCTGAACCTCGTTAGAGAACACTATTGATGAATGAGCATGAGTGACTTTACATCCCGTACACACAGGGTGGGTATGTGTGTTTAAGAGAGAGAGAGAGAGAGAGAGAGAGAGAAAGAGAGAGAGAGAGAGAGCAAGCACTGCTGGTTTTTCAGTTGTTTGTGGTAACCTGCAATTGTTACTTTAAAGGTGTTGTAAGCTATTTTTTATGGAATGGTATGCAGAAAATGTTCCTTCTGAAAGATGTCACTTAAATAAGTGTCCTGGGAAATGTCACCGGTCTCTGTGACAGTACTAGACTGTGTAAACAGCAAACAAATGCATTTCAATCATTATGCATGTTCTCATAGTGTAGTAGTTGAAGCGGATCATTCAGGTTAAATGTCATGTTCAGACTCATAACATGAGACTTTTCTTAAAAAATAAATAAATAAATCTTAAATCTGGGTTCCAGTGAGGCATTTACAATGGAAGTGAATTGACCAATCAGAAAACATTCAAATACGAATCCTAAACAATATGCATGGTAATGTGATTTTGGTGTGATAAAATCGCTTACCAACCTTTTCTGTGCATAGTTGCCATGACTATGTAACCCCGTAACGAAAAACGCTAAAACGACAGTAAAACAACGATTTAAACAATTTTACAGCTGAAATAATACACAAGTTTTGATTGAAGAATTAATGCGGGTGCTTTAATAAAACGATAAGCTTCACATTTCAGCCTTTAAACACTCCAAAAAATGGCCACATTCACTTCTATTGTAAGAGCCTCACTGTAACCTTGATTTTTGCTTTTTTTAAATCAACATTATGCCACTAATGCTGTTGATTGAGCTTAACTTGTATTCAGGGTTCCTGCGGATCCTTAAACAGTCTTAAAATGTCAAAATTTAAGGTCATAAAAAGTCTTAAATGATACAACAAAAGTCTTAATTATCATTTAAAGAGGTCTTAAATTTGGGGGTGGAAAGACAGAAATTGTGACATGATCTAATCTGATTATCAAACTTCAAAAGAATATGATTTCATTAAATAAATGCAAGCGCTGCATCCTTCAAAGTGAAAATGTGGCACTGTTGTATTTTCTTCAATCATGCTGGGGCTTGTGAGTGTTTACTTTGAATTGTTTATATTGTTTATTTCCCTTAACTGTTTGAATGAGCAGCTGGAAGCAGTGAAGCGCAAACATTTCAAAATAAGAGTCCCCGGTGTATTTCATTTCATTAACATTTAATATAGGCTACCAATTTGAAAAAACTATTGGCAGACTAACTGGCTTTCTTTCAACACATTATCGAATCAGCAAAATCCAATATCAGTCGACCTCTAATTTGTATTTATTTATATAATGGTACATAAACCAATTTTATATGTGATATATATATATATATATATATATATATATATATATATATATATATATATATATATATATGTGTGTGTGTGTGTGTGTGTGTGTGTGTGTGTGTGTGTGTGTGTGTGGAAAACATGTCTTTGAGTATTTTAAACTTGCATATATCCTACCCTGTTTTACTGACAAGCAATGTTAAGGCCATGTTGAATGTGTGCCTCTGCCTGTTTAAGAGTCTGTGATACATGATTTATTCTGAGATTGTTTGGGTTTGTTTTGGTATGGGGATACAGTATTAATTTTATTTGTTCAGGTCTTGAAAAAGGTCTTAAAAAGTCTTAAGTTTGATTTTAAAAACTCTGCAGCAACCCTGGTATTGAACCCAGAATATTCTTTTAAAGTGCTATGCGATTATTTTGATCTGATCTAACCCTTAAAATTTGTTTGTTGGTGTAACCTAATATATATTTAGGCTGATTGAGTGATTAATTCATATTTCTGACATGCGCTAATAGGATGTTTTGATCGTTGCGCCGCCTCTGGCATTTCTTTTTTTTTCAGCCTGCCACCAAACGGAATTGCAAAAATTTACATTATTTTCAAACAGCTTTTTGAATAAATTCTTCATATGCCTTTGTTCGAATTTCGAACTAACAGACAGTCGTAGCCCAACCCATGCTATTGGTTGAGCCAAAGTTGTTTTTAGGGCTGGACGAGTTGCTCAAAACAAAGAAGTGTTGAAAGTGCCACAGAGCCACAGTGTTTACACTTTTTGGGGAAATTAACCTATGAACGTTTTATTACTTATAATTGGTTTTGCATTTTAAAGAGACAGTTCACCCAAAAATGATCATTCCCATAATTTACTCATTCTCATCATTTACTCACCCTTTTACCTTACTCAAACTCTTTCTATACTCTGTGGAACACAGACTAATATATTTTAAAGGATACTGTATATGATGTGTATTTTTCCATACAGTGCAAGTCAATGGGGTCCAAAACATTCAAGCTCCAAAAAGCACATAAGGCAGCATAAAAGTAATTACTTCAATCAATACGATCAGTTTTAGGGTTAGAAACAGACCAAAATGTTACTCTTTTTTCACTATAAATCTTGACATAGGCAGGTGTGTTCATGAGAGCAGCTCATTCACACAGAGCATGTAAACATGCAGCTGATGAGAGAATTGTAATGTTTGGGTGAGCTATTCCTTTAAAATGGGTTAGGAGAAAGTATGTTTAAAAAAAAATGACAAACATCAGCTTTAAAAGGAACTTTAACTGTTAAAAATGCATCTCAAATACCTGCATTTTACTTTAGCCCTTGCTCTAGCTTGTTTAGCGCAATAACACATTCGGTGTGAACAGCCCCTTAAATGTTTGCAGTGAACCGCTGTCTACGGAGCTGTGCACTTGGTGCTGCTAAAGACCCTTCGCTTGTGTGGGAGCCAAGTGACTTCTATACAGAAGCATCCACAGCAAATTATTAAAATTGTGGTGTTAATGAAAAGTTTAGGAGTTCAGAGTTAATTTAACTCAAATTGGAATTCATCTAACACAAGGTTGAGTTAAAACAACTGTATTTCACTCTCTTTAAATAAAGAGTTGGTGGCCAAATGTAGTGTTAAACCTACATTGTTGATATGAAGATCACTGTTAACTCTTAAAGTGTTAATTCAGGAGCCCCTTCCCCCTTTCCACCACACCACATTCAGAAGCCATCAGATCTTCAAATCTCACTGCAAGAGGTAAGTAAACATTGATTTAAAGCATTTTAAGTCATTAATAGCTTTTAAGTTGAAGTACTATTTTTTATTTTGCTCTTAAAATTGAGTTTAACGTTATATAATTAGTTTATTTGACAGCGTATAAATGTGGCAGGTGAGATGTGAGTTTGGCCTTGCTGTACAAACAAACTTTTTTGACGATAACTGAATGCTTCGGTAAATTCCAGCGATGCCTAAATCTATGATTTGTTTGTAATTTTGTTTTGTTTATTTAGTGCAAGAAAAGTGGTATCTGCTCTAGAGATATGAGGTATGCTAATATTTCAAGGTTTTCTGTGAGAGCGGATATTAATGTAGATCATTTTCTATATTGTCATTCTTGATATAAGTGCTAGGATTAAGATGTCATTTACTGTAGCTTTCTTATATCACAACACTGTAGTAGAAAATCTGTTACAAATGCTTTGTTACTAATGGCAAAAATTAATTTTATGTTACCATACCATAATCTGTATCATGTCATTCTAGCAGGTTGATAATGTTCTAAAGGCTCATGAAGAGGATGCTTCATTTTCTTTCCTAGATATGCCTGAATTGGTGAGAAAATCTCTAGCTTTTTGACCTTTTGAAATTCCACATAAAATTAACCTTGCAAAAGCAACCTGTGTATTGAAATATGTGACAACTATGTGTGTTTTTCTTTAAAGATTTCTGTTTGGAGACAAGATATAAAAAATCTTGGCGAAGTGGTGAATATCCCATTTCAAGCCCGTTACAGACCACAGGACTCACCAGCCAAATATGTATTTTGAGGAGCTGCTGACAGCACTTCAACCTTAACCTGAGAACACACTTTGGTCAGTTTTACAATCTGATTTCAGAAATCCTTTTATTCTTGCATTTAACTACTTTTATTTGGCTAATTTATTCAGCTTGCCTCTAAGATGGGATAGTGAAACGTCATCAATTTTCTTTTAGCAGAATCTTCTTTCCCGGAACTTTAAGAAAACAGAAAAAAGCAGTCAAGATTAGTTTGGATAAAGCTGCAAACAACCAACAGTGTAAAGGTAATTTAAGGTGTGTAAAGTTTAGTTTTTGTAGAGTTTGGCTCGTAGGAATTTATTAGCAAATGTTTTATTAAAACAGCATAGGTTGTGTGGCATTTTGAATAGTAGAAAATATCATTTTTAAAGTTATATATGTTTTAAACTGTAAAGATGTATTATTGCTAGAGAAAACGCTACTTTTTTTATTTGCTCATTGACCACAGGAAAGGAGCCAGTCACACCATCCTTGAAGAAAAGGTGGTCCCATGCAAGGCTCAGACACTCACTTCATCTTCAGTCTCTCCTACGAGGTAGCACTTTAAAACAGGATGTCCCATTTCCTTTCATACATACAGTACAATGACCTCAGGAGGCACCTTAACACTGTGCATAGACATTCCATGGATGAACATGCGAACATTAGCCAAGATGTTACCACGCAATGAGAAAATGAGGAAGTTTCAAGTGATTGACCAGACTGTACAGTTTCTGTTGAAATTTTACAGGTTCCTTCTGCTAATTATTATTATTATTGTTGTTGTTTTCAAAAGGACTGTAAAACAATTGAGTTTAAGTATTTGAGATATGTAAAACGGTCATTTTCAATGGTATGGAAATGCGTGTTGTTTCAACTACCAATTGAGCTAGAAATTATGGTACTGAATTTTTGTACAGCCCATGGAATACTCCTGGAACATCCCATGATCTCACATCATTTAACAATATTGTACTATTGTTAAAAGTGTAGATACAATATACTGTACTTTGAAAACACTTCAGTGCATACTGTATATACATTCGGTGCATAATGACAACTTTTGTTACATGCATTGAAGAGCCTATTGTAAACCCTTTGATAAAACGAATGAGACTGATAACTGAGCATGCATAGTGCCATTATTGTTACATTTTGGAAAAATTACTGTTGAATGTTAAGTTTATTCAATGTGGTGCACATGTTTGAAAAAAATAAAATAAACCTGTTTTATCCAAATTAATATGTCATTTTTGTATAATACCAAATTTACACCATATAGTGTTAAAATAGAGAACACTATTGAGTTAACAAATTACACTCCGAGTAAATTTTTAACAACCCAAGTTGAATTTTAACTTGATTACAGTGTCAATGTGCCAACACTTTAAAATGTGTTCAAATAACTCTATTCGGAGTGGACCCCATGAGACACTTTCAAAGTGTTGCAATTAATTCCGATAGTGTTATTTTGAGTATACAGATTGAGGATACAGAGTCTTGCCATATAAAAACTGCACATGCAACAGCAAAATCACTACTTCTGGCAGTCATTAAATTGTATGATTGAATGCATACAAAGATGTGTTAGAGAAGGTGAGAAATGCTTTCAAACGTTAGAGCAACAATATATTTTTCCTGTTCTATCCATTGAACTTTCACATTTTCTCTAAATTTTAGAATGCTGAAATTGCAATGGCCTCATTGATCAAACTCTGAATAACGCACCATCAGCAGTATGCAGGGACAAGGGAATAATGGTTTATGTTACCTCTGCTGTTATAAAAAGAACTAGATGCTGCTATAAGTTCCGTGTTCTGTGCTGATATCAGGGGCCTGGATTCATTTCAAACACAAAGAAGTAACAGGGACCATTTTAAGACTTATTTACAGGATTTGGGGGTTTGTAATGAATTAATGGGGCATTAAGTCATGCTAGCATTGTGTGTGTGTGTGTGTATTGGTCTGAGAGAATTATAATACTGTCAGAAGGGTTGAAACAGATGGGTGACAGTGGATGAGTCTATTTCTGCTGCAGTATATGCATGTATGGAACTGTTCATCATCAGGAACAGGGCTGCGGTTGTGGTTATGTGGAAAGGAGCAGGCTTGGATATTATGTCACAGAACGTGCTGATTCAGCATGTCTGTGGAGTCCACTGTGTCTGAGCATGTCAGAGTGGACCCAGTGAAACTAGTACCATTCACCAACATTCTGGTAATTTCCTGTGTAAAACAATCCTCGGTCAATTCCTATTGAGCCAAATCTTGCTCTTTGGAAATCTAAAGCCTTTGCACAAGAAACCCTCCATCTACATTAGGATTTAGTGTCAAGTTCAATGGAAGATACTCAAGAAACAAGGCTAAAATGAGCTTATCCAGGAGTTTTCAAACTTTTGGATGCCAGTGAACCCCAAATATGATGCTCCCCTTCCTAATATATAAAGGCAATTTTGAAGTATGTGAGTAACAAGGAAAGAGAGAATGTTTTTTAAATGTTCAGTCAGATTAAATAAAATGTAGTCAAATTAAATAAAATTTTTGAATTGAGTAAAACAATTTAATTTAGATGGTACCACATGAAGCACATTTTTAGGTTACCTAAAAACCTTTTTACAGTGCAATGGTTACATAGGAGTTAAAGAGCTCCATCCTATTGCATGTTAAATATTACTGTATTTACACTTTAATCATAAATACACTATTCCCTCAGCTCATTTGCCCAATTTGGAATGCCCAATTTCGTAGTGACTCGCCTCAATCCAGGTGGCGGAGGATGAATCTCAGTTGCCTCCGTGTCCAAGACTGTCAATCCGCGCATCTTATCACGTGGCTTGTTGCGCGCGTTACCGCGGAGACGTACTGTGTGTGGAGGCCCACGCTATTCTCCGCAGCATCCATGCACAACTCACCACGCACCCCACCGAGAGTGAGAACCACACATTATAGCGACCACAAGGAGGTTAACCCATGTGACTCTACCCTCCCAAGCAACCGGGACAATTTGGTTGCTTAGGAGACCTGGCTGGAGTCAGTCAGCATGCCCTGGATTGGAACTCGTGACTCCAGGGGTGGTAGTCAGCGTCAATACTCGCTGAGCTACCCAGGCCCCCCAAATACATCTTTACTTGCATGATTTACATAACATAGTCTCCTACCTGTGCTTACTCTAAACAATCAAATACACTGCAAAACACTGCACATGTTGTCAATATCTACCATTATTAAAATGTTAAAATTATATTTATTTCTCAACATTTCTTTCTTTTGTTATCTAGTTCTCATTTATTACTTACACCTGTTTGAGCTAATGAGAAAGCTTTTTATATTCTGCACTAGGAATAGCACAAATGTAAAGGACTGAAGCTATGTTCTAAACCAACACAATTTCCAAAACTATTGTCCTATACTTTATTTACTGGCAGAACACAGGCAAGTTAGAATCTTTATTTGAGATACAGTACCTAGATGACTAATGTCCTACACTGAAATTTATTGTAAGTCAGATACCCCCATATGTTACAAAATCCCTTTAGTGTATTCTGCATTCTTATGGTTGAACATTTTTGTCAACTACAACACACTCTAACTGGGCATAAATTCATATTCTATTAATTGCACTTAGGGAATATGATTTTAATCCCTTAGAGAGGAATATGGGTTGGCTTCCTCTGGCAAATCCTGCCATTGTTTCCTCTAAATAAATAACAAGGAAGTTCATTTCTGTCCAGGTTCTCTCCAAGCATTATTTGTATATAACACAAACACAAAGAGGTGATGTACAGAAACAAATGTATAGTTTCTTCAAGGATAAACATGAGAATAAGACTGTCTGATTCAAATATTTGTTACGTCAGACTTTTCTTCAGAACACAATACCATCTATGAACATACTGAATTTTTGATGGTTCATCTGCAATTCATTGCCTAAACTGTGCTAGGCTTACACTGCTCTTCTCTGTTCTGAGTCATCATGATACCAAATCCACTATGCTTAGAACCCCTGCAAGTGCGAGATCAGCTATCCAAACAGCAGGTTGGCATTCTCCATCCAGTAAGGCCAGTCTTATAGATCTTTGTTTCTCTTGCAGTACATTTCTCCCATAGTATCTCTCCAGTCACTACTGATGTGTGCAGGCACAGGGACACAGCTCCAGTTTCAGGACAGTGTCATGCACATGCCCAGGTTCAATCATGATCAATGCAAGGAGAGCAGAGGAGAAGTGAAAATAGATCTTTCCTTTCAGAAGAACTTGTCATCGATACGGAAGTGAGGGCGTGTGACATCGTCAGGGTTGATGAACACAGAGATGGACTTGCCTGGATTCTCTGTCACCAATTGCTGCAGCTTCTTGGCCAACCGGTCATCGGGCTGTTGGTGATCTGCGGAGGAGGGATCTTCCAGTGGAGACGGCAGACCTGAGGAACTCCCACGACGTTGCATCTCCTGGGTAAGCCTATTGGCAGCCTTGGCCTGCTCAATGATGGAGCGCAGGTGCTCAGCTGGATCCGAGCGAACAAGCACAAGCTTACGAGCCTGAAACATAGCTGTCTCATCACATAGCTGCTCTAGCATGTTACATTGTGGGATGAAATAGTTTGGGCAGTTCTTGTTGACCAGGCAGTGCAGCAAATCGTCAATGAGACCAAGCAGAAAGTGTGCAGCATAGTCTTCCTGTGCCAAATAGCTTGAAGGTAGCCGGTCACAGGCCCACAACATGATGCTTCGTAAGTAATAGGGACTGACAGCTGTAGGCTGGGCCAGCAGCTTGATGACAATCGCCTTGCATGCCTGGTAAGCTTGCATGAGTCCTGGTGAGATGCATTTTTTCAACTGGACTTCGCTGCGGGCAAAGGAGAGACGCCACTCATTTTCTCTACAACCGGAGGCTGAGCAGGTAGGCAGCAGATAGAAGCCACTGATCACCTCCTCCTCTGTGATCTTCCCATCCCAGAAGTGGTTCTCCATCAACCAGCTCTGGGCAACTGCTGGCCAGCCTTTAAAAGACACCACAGGAACAATATCATAAAGCATACGACTGCTGCCCACACCTAAAACCATAGACAACAGCGTGCTGTGACGCTCAACCCGTTCCACCCTCGGGGTGCCCCTTTGCGGTTTGCGCTGAAACTCTGCCAGCACCAATCCAACTGCTTCTTGGAACCAGTCAGCTACAAGTGTGGGTGAGAAGAAGTAGTTGGTGGTGCCATTAAGATGGTCGGTCATCGTGCAGCAGTCCCGCCAGCGGTTGATGGTACCTTCATCAAAAAGTCGCAAGCTGAGCCATGAGTGACCCAGCGCTGATTGCCGCATGTCCAGTGTGACGGGCTGGTTCCGGTCATGTAGCTTTAGGGCAGGAACCAACAGGGTGAAGGCCATGTCATAGTCAAAGCCACGGTTATAGATACCAAGCTCATCAAGGTACATGTCCACCACACCTTCTCGCACACCACCAGACAACAATAGGTACTCATTTGCAACAGGCAACTTTTGGTCCAGCTTTTGCACCATGCCTGAAAAAAAGACAAAACAGGGTATAGATAGTGGGGTTAGAGAGGAAATAACAGATTTAAGCAATATCACACGAGCAAGAGCGCTGTTGTAAATAATATCAGCATGGCTGTGATTTGGCCTCAGACACATATAGGCCACCCATATTGTGAGTGTGATATGACTTTTATATAACATTCCTATAAACAAGAAGTTAATACAATTATTTTGTCTATTTTTGCTCTGCTAATCAAAACAGTTCCAAACAAAGCCTAAGCAGGATCAACCATTGTGTATTGCGGAGCAACACACAGACTGGCAAAAGAAGTCAATATATTGTTTGGTTTATTTCCATATGATTGAACATTAGCCTATCACTGGTCTACAGTCCACGTCAATAGATTTTACAATTAGAGTTTGTCAATCTGTCCAAGGTAGACTTAAAGGGATAGTTCACCCAAAAAGAAAAATTCTCTCATTATTTACTCACCCTCATTCCATCCCAGATGTGTAGGACTTTCTTTCTTCTGCAGAACACAAATTATTATTAGAAGAATATCTCAGCTCTGTAGGTCCATATAATGCAAGTGAATGGTGACCAAAATTTTGAAGGTCCAAAATTCACATAAAAGCAGCATAAAAGTAATCTATAAGTCTCCTGTGGTTAAATCCATATGTTCAGAAGCGATATGATAGGTGTGGGTGAGAAACAGATCAATTTTTAAGTCCTTTTTATACGATCAATCCCCACTTCCACATTCTTCTTTTGTTTTTGGATATCTGCATTCTTCATGCATACTGCCACATACTGGGCAGCGAGGAGAGTTTATAGTAAAAAAAGACTTAAGTATTGATCTGTTTCTTTTTTCTCCCCAATTTTGGAATGCCCAATTCCCACTACTTATTAGGTCCTCGTGGTGGCGCGGTCACTCACCTCAATCCGGATGGTGGAGGACAAGTCTCAGTTGCCTCCGCTTCTGGAGACAGTAAATCCACGCATCTTATCACATGGCTTGTTGTGCATGACACCGCGGAGACTCGCAGCATGTGGAGGCTCACGCTACTCTCCGCAATCCATGCACAATTTACCATGCACCCCATTGAGAGTGAGAACCACTTAATCCCAACCACGAGGAGGTTACCCCATGTGACTCTACCCTAGCAACCGGGCCAATTTGGTTGCTTAGGAGACCTGGCTGAAGTCACTCAGCACACCCTGGATTTGAACTCGCGACTCCAGGGGTGGTAGTCAGCGTCAATACTCTCAGAGCTACCCAGGCCCCCTATTGATCTGTTTCTTAACCACACCCATCATATCACTTCTGAAGATATGGATTTAACCACTGTCTTATGGATTACTTTTACGCTGCCTTTATGTGCTTTTTGCAGCTTCAAAATTTTGGTACTCATTCACTTGCATTGTGAAGACCTACAGAGCTGAAATATTCTTCTAAAAATCTTTGTGTTGAGCAGAAGAAAAAATTCATACACATCTGGAATGGCATGAGGGTGAGTAAATGATGAGAGAATTTTAATTTTGAATGACCTGCCTCTTTAAGAGATGTTCCCACAGGGCACGTTTCGTCTGTACACATGCGTCAGATGGATGCTTTTGATGCGTCTTGTTGTGGTTGGTTCGCGTTTCACTAGTTTTCAGCATCTCTAACCATGAAAGCAGATTTTTATTTAGCAGACATGTCAAATTAAACATCGTTTGAAACTTTAAAAAAACACTTTGAGGCCCATGCACTCTGCTCCGTACAGCTGTCTTTCATCAGCTGTTGGTTTGTTGCCTGTCCAACTAAGACTCATAAAAACATGGAGGTGGCATTTCAAGTTTGAATTTCTCAGTTGGTACTAGGCAAATTTCTTATTAAGGTGACATGATTAATTGCGGCAATATTTAACATGTTCTTTTTTTTAATAATTAATTGCACTGAATTAACATGTTAAATTGAAAGTGTTAAAAATAACTAAATAAGACATTTTGTTACATTTCTTTTCAGTCACATGTCCAAAGCTCTTCTGCGACTGAGTTCGGAATTGCATACTACCATACTACTCATACTATATTTTCCATAGACACATATGGCAAAAAATAGTATGAGTAGTATGCCATTCTGAACTCAGCCCACGTCTCTGCAGACATCAGAGCACTCTTCTTAGGTGTCTATATCCAGCGGATCAATAAGAGAACCTGAAAACCAACACTGCTATGAAAAAGCTCCAGATGAATAAAGGAGGAAAGTGACGTCCTTTACAGTTGCTTACATTCTGCAGTGTGGGCATGGCTTTGGGAGCACAGAGGGAGACATTAAAGTGATACACACCCAGTAGTTGCTGAGCATGGATGCAGAAGGCAGTTTAATGGCCTTTCATTTCCTTAATGTCCCATAATGTCCATGAACTTCACCTTCTTTTTCCAATTATTAATTCTCAACTCAACAATCTTAATTCTCTCCTTTTTTTTTTAACTCCCTGTACATTCATCCATATGGTGGTTCTTAAAAACACACAAATCTGAATCTATTCCTATTATCAACTATATGGAGTAAACAATTACATTAACAAAGTCACCTAATCCAGGCCAGATTAGCATAAAACAGAACAAATCTCTGAGTTAAGACTAAATACCCTCTTTAGCGCAAAGTTTTAATTGCAATATCTAAGAGCATAAAAATACATTTCAGATGTTAGAAGCTTTCCAATAATCATTTATATAGTAAATTATCAGTCAAAGGCTAACACTTCATATATTTCCAAAGTAGTAAATTTTACACATCTTCACTAACAAAATGTTTCTCATATAAAAAGGTATAAAAATAAATTCCTGCCAAACTTTCACATGCACCCCCACCACCCTAAACACCCTTTGTTAATAGCAAAATCCTAAACTATTCACAAACCCCTCTTCCCTATCCACTCCTTTTTTCAATCTTTCTCTCACAGTGATTCCAACTCTCAAAGATATTCAGTGTCACTTTTGTTTCATCTGTCTCATTTGCATACACAGACACTGCTGGCCAATCAGCCTCCTGCTATCTGAATTGAGTTTAGATGAATGGCAGAGACAGAAAGTGTGAGAACAGAATGGGAGAGGGCTGTACATTACTTCTGCCTCAATGGACATGAGGTTCCCACAATTGCAAGAATGCTGCTTTACACCCATTTCCGCCTAGTTTGGAATCAAAACTCAGTGATGGACAGGCCTGTTGATTTGCCAATGAAAATATTCACAACACTAAATCTGCCTATGACCAGAACGTGCCAGACAAATTATTTTTAGATTAAAATAAGGTTAAATTCAAGAAGATGTAATGCATGTTTTATATATATATATATATATAAAGAAGTACTTTAAACAAAAAGTGTAGTTCTTTATAATTCAAGAAAATAAAAATATTTTCCTTCATACTGTAAGTTAAAGCAATTCTTGCTTATTTTTAACCAAACCTAAAATCTAACCTTTGATTTTCTGCATAGTTTATTTTTGGATACACAGAGCTTTCCAAGAGTAGAAAAATGTTCAATCCTATCAAGCACTGTGTGTCTAGGTGTGGTTTAATGAAAACTCAGTGCAGAGATTTGGTTATTATTAGTGGCATAAGTTGTATTATGCAACGCAAAATTGGCAAAAATCTACCTGTGTCCTTTTTATTCTTAAAGGAATATTCCGGGTTCAATGCAAGTTAATCTCAGTCGACAGCATTTGTGGCATAATGTTGATTACTTTAAAAAAACAAAAATTTAAATTCGACTTGTCGCTCCTTTTCTTTACAAAAAGCAAAAATCTGGGTTACAGTGAGGCACTTACAATGGAAGTGAATGGGGCCAATTTTTGGAGGGTTTCAAGGCAGAAATGTGTTTCTGCCTTTCTAATTTTATAAAAGCACTTACATTAATTAATCTGTGAAAACTCATGTATTATTTGAATTTTAGGGTTTAGGGTTTGTTGACATTACATTGCCCTTTAACAAAGTTGTAAAATTGGCTATAACTTTACATTTAATTACACTAAAATCATGTTAGCACGTATCGTTTTACGTCTTGTGGCTATACTTTTGCAAAAGTATTTTAATGTTTATGAATTGGCCCCATTCATTTCCATTTTTAGTGTGTCAATGGAACCCATGCTTTTTTTTGTTTTTTTAAAGAAAGAGCGATGAGTCAATATAATTTTTGTGGTAATCAACATTATGCCACAAATGCTGTAGATTGAGTTGAACTTGTATTGAACCTGGAATATTCCTTTAAGTGGTTTATGACCTTACACTGATAAAAGAAAAAACATTTAATGCGTTTACATGAGCACACACATTGTCGGCTTATTAAGCATGTAAACCTGCTCTGAATCCTTTTTTTTTTCCTCTCCTTTTCTTAAATCATTTACTTTTTATTTTTGTTTCTAAATTAACCCTAACATGATTACATGACTAGCTTTATCACTCAATAACAATTTATGCACCTCTCTATGCTCTGTCAAATGGTACTGACCTTTGCCAAAGGTACTGAAAGTGATTTTTCTTTACAATCTTCACTTCTGGGGATTCAACATATCGTTCTGATCCAGTCAAACAGCAGATTAAGCGCATGTATTCATCTGACTACTGTGGAATTGATTTCTCGCAAGGGGTCAAACATAAAACCGCTTAAAAACAGACCAAAATGGATTGAGTGGTCTGATCATGTAAGATGTAGAAAGCACACAGCACATATATCAGGGATGGAAACGCACCTTGTGCATGGACCTGATTAACCTACATTTCATTTCCATGCACATTAAATGAATAAATAAAAATCATATTATATTTGACCATTTCTGTCCTGGTTATTCGGTTATTCTAAATAGATTAAAACATGTGTCACTTAATAAAATAATTAGGCTAATATATAGGCTAGTTAATAATAATACTAGGTTAATGATGATTTTCATCAAATAATTCTGATTTTAATCAGTGGGAGATGCTATTACCGAGCATGGAGAAGATGAAATCCTTGGCGGTGTGTATTTCCAGTGCCCTCTGGTCATCATACTCGCGCTGGTCTTGTTTACTGAATTCATGGATGAGTCGGTTGAGCTCCTCGATCTTCACTCCGGACCTGAAATCCAGCTCGTGACAGCACCATAGCTTGTGGCTGTTGTTCAAGCCGCCCGGTGTTGCGGTCGGACTGTTCCCCAGACTGCTGAAGGATCCGGTCCGGCTGCTTTGAGCTGGGACCGCCATCTTCACACCAGATAAATGGTCGGGGATGCGACGTTTCTCGTGGTTTCCCCTCCTTTTTTTTTTACATCAGGTGGTCATTGATTGGACCCGTGATGTCATGCAAACCACATGCAGTCTTAATTTCTTAAACCAAGAACAGCCCACTGCTAAATAAAATGAAAAATGTGACAAACCGTTCGTGCTTTTTAAACGTTTGTAAAATATGCTGTTGAATATCACTGTTTTTGAGAGAAACCACTCTACAAAAAATGAGAGAGAGAGAGAGAGAGAGAGAGAGAGAGAGAGAGAGAGAGAGAGAGAGAGAGAGAGGCAAAATGTGGAAAAGATGAAAAAATATTTCGCTTTCTCATAATAATGATCCACAAATATTTTGTATTATACATGCAATGCCTATAATAATAAAATAAAAAGCTAAACAACCGCAAAATGCAAGAAATCAGCTTTTTTTATATAGACCATAATTATTATTTTGTTGCTGTTAGATTTTTTATATAATAATAACAAGCATAGGTCATATAGTTAGGACAGTCTCATACAGCTATATAACAAAATGTATTTTTGACATATTCAGTTGTTAAAGGAATCTTTCGTGTTCAGTACAAGTTAATCTCAGTCGACAGCATTTGTGACATAATGTTGATTTATTTCGACTCGCCCCTCCTTTTAAAAAAGAAAAAGCATAAATCTGGGTTCCAGTATAAGGCACTTACAATGGAAGTGAATGGGGCCAATCAGTAAACGCTAGAATACTTACTGTTTCAAAAGTATTACCACAAGACGTAAACAATTTGCAAGTTAACATGATTTTAGTGTTATAAAATCTCTTACCAACCTTTTCTGTGTAAATTGATATCCAATTTTACAACTACATTGACTTAACAACATAAAGCCGAACATTAAAACCCTCAAACGACTGTAAAAACTATGATTTAACAACTTTACAGCTCAAATAAAAAACAAGTTTTAAAAGAAGAATTAATGTGTGTATTTATAAAATTATAAGCTTCAAATTTCTGCCTTTAAACCAGTGGTGGACTGGCCGTCGGGAGCACTGGACGTTTTCCCAGTGGGCCGTTGGGTAATTTGGGCCAGCACATTGCTGCACAAGTACTGGCCTGTCCTGCAGGCAATTTAGGCAGCCACCCTGCCAGCGCAGACCTTATAACAAACCGAAAATGTAATAAACTCTGCGAGACAAGCCAATACAATGGCTTTTAATTTGAATTAATGAATGATTTGTTTTTATTTTGAAATCACTTACACATCAACGCATATTTCCGTATATGTGTGCATTAATTATACCTCATGTGGACCTCATTAATTGACATACAAATCACAATAATAGTGACAACCAAAGATAATATATTAAGTATAAGATGAGCTCTGAGTAATCACTAAATGACAAATAACTGCAAGTTACAACAAATACAATAACAACAGCTTATATAAAACCTGCAAACAGTAAAACTATGAGCAGTAGACATTTGCATCATTTATTCATACCGCAAAGCATTTGTGGGAGCTGAAACATGGCTTGCTGAATAATGCTCACGCCTGATAAATAAGTCATGAAAAATATTACTTTGTGGCTATTTGTGTCTTTGAATCTTTGTTTAAAGGATATCAGAAACAGCACTTGTCAAACATTGGGCTTTTCACATTTTCTCAAGAATAATCTGGGGAAGGAATTAAAACACTGCAGATAAAAAGACAGCAAACTCAAATAGAGTGAAATTATGAGCACTTTAAGAGGCATGTTTATTTTGTTTACATATATTTATATTTGTTTATATTTATATATGTACATATTCTGGCCAACTTTGTTTTCATTGATTTTTTTTTTAAATAAACATTTACACATAGCAGTTGGATGCTTCTGTAAATATTTAGTTTATATGTAGGGTTACGTGCTACTTAAGTTTAATGGTGCAAAGCTCGCATATTTAGAGTGTAAATTGTGACTTAGCCTAGTTGTGGTGTAAATGGGCACTAAGTCACAATTTACGCACTACTAAATATGTGAGCATTGCACCATTAAACTTAGGTAGGACGTAACCCTATGTATAAACTAAATATTTACAGAAGCATCCAACCAGGAGTAATGGATGGAATAAAAAAGCAGAATGATATTTAATGACATCAATGAGCTCATGTTTTGGTTGACAAGCTTCAGTCCTTTCGACATATATGATGTTGCATGACGTTTACATTTACAGGAGAAAACATGTAAAAAAAAAAAAAAAATAAAAAAAAAACTTTCCAGGGTGCTTCGCCCGGTGTCAAGTTTCAACATATACGAAATATATTAAATATTAAAATGAATAAATGTCTATTTTTCCAGCTTGTTGTATTAGTATTTATTTATGTATTGTCCCTTATTCATTTTAGATACAGTTATTGAATATTGTTATTTACATGGGCTAAAAATAGGCTACCAGCAATGAAATCTTGTTTTTTTACATATTGTATTTTAATGGGATTATCATTTATTACAGCTGACAGTTACATGAGCAAACAAGGTTTGAACATCAACCGTAACAAGATCAAATTGAAGTTCACGGCTTTTTAACACTTCTGTGTACAAATTTGAAGGCTGCTTATTGGATCAATTCAAGTAAACGTCATATTATGCGACTACGCATTACTTTACGGAGATCTTACGACCTACTAGTTAAGTCTTGCCTTAAGAACAGGAGGTGCAACCAAATTAAGCACTGACTTAGTTACAAACTAACTAGCAGTGTAACGAAGCTCAGCAGGCAATGACAGGCAGACGAAGACGATGATGAAGTGAGAAACCCAAGTGCAGTTTATTTCCAATCGTGAATAACCTGAAACCCTATCTATAAACGTGAACAAAACAAAACATAAACATGAACAACTTGACTTAACTTGCGCCATGGAAGGCGGAGCCGTGAGAGACTCAAGGGGCGAAGCCATGGAGAACTGGATACCCGGAGAGTAGCCGAAGACTTGAAGGGCCAGGGTGGATCCGGAGGCAGGGAGGACCAAGGCGGCGCCGGAGGCTCGGAGGAGCAAGGCAGAGTTGCGGATCGGAAGACTGAGGCGGAGCCAGTGGGACTGAGGACCAAGGTGGAGCCGTAGGGAAGGAGGTTCCTGGTGGAGCTGATGGATCAGAGGGACGAGGCGTAGCCAGAGGATTGGAGAGCAAAGGCGGAGCCAGGTGACTGACTGACCAAGGCAGAGCTGGAGGGACGAGGAACCCTGGTAAAGCCAACAGGCTGAAGGACAGCAGTGGAGTCGAGGGAATGTAGAGCCGAGGTGATGTCAAGGGATCGACAGGCCAAGGCGGAGTCCAGGGCTCGGAGGGTCTAGGCGGGGTCGGAGGGTAGAAAGTTCCCCTTGCCTGATCAGGATAACTAAGGGAGGGTACAAGGGCAGGAACCATCTCCAGGTCCAATAGCTCAGATGTGGTTATGACATGGCGCAGAGCAGACTAAGGTGTGGCTGTGATGTGGCATAGAGCAGGCTCAGGCGTGGCTGTGACATGGCATGAAGCAGGCTCATGCGTGGCTATGACATGGCATGAAGCAGGCTCAGGTGTGGCTGTGACATGGCATGGAGCAGGCTCAGGCGTGGCTGTGACATGGCATGGAGCAGGCTGAGGTGTGGCTAACGATGGCGCTATCTCAGCGGCCATGACGTGGAACTCTGGCTCAGCGGCCATGACGTCGGACTCTGGCTCGGCGGCCATGACGTGGGACTCTGGTTCGTCTGCCATGACGTGGGACTCTGGTTCGGCTGCCATGACGTGGGACTCTGGTTTGGCTGCCATGACGTGGGACTCTGGTTCGGCGGCCATGACGTGGGACTCTGGCACGGCGGACATGACGTGGGATGCTGGCTTGTCAACCATGACGTGGGACGCTGGCTAGTCGACCATGACGTGGGACGCTGGCTCATCTACCATGACGTGGGACTCCGGCTCGGCATCCGCCTCCCCTACAGTGAACATAGAACCAATAATCTGCTGGGCAAGGTCGATATACTGAGCCAGGCCTTAAGTACTCTGACTGCCAGGCATCAGGGAGGAAACTGGCTCACTCAAAACTGCCCGGAAAATATCCTTGAGGGCTATTTCATTAAAGTCCACCCGGCAGGCCAAAGCACAGAAGTCCTCCACATAATCCTCTAGGGGACGACTCCCCTAACATAGGCATAGGAGTCAGACCGCTGGGTTCATATTGTGTAGATCAGGTATTCTGTAAAGAAGCTCAGCAGGCAATGATAGGCAGATGAAGACGATGATGAAGTGAGAAACCCAAGTGCAGTTTATTTCCAATCGTGAATAACCAGAAACCCTAACTATAAACGTGAACAAAACAAAACATAAACATGAACAACTTGACTTAACATGACTAAACTTAACTTGACTTGATTTGATTTGACTTGACTTGACTTGACTTGACTTGACTTGACATGACTTGACTTGACATGACATGACATGACATACATCAACACAATACCTGACCAAGGACAATGGTAAACATGAGGGCTTAAATACATGGACAAGGGGTAATACAAAGATGAGGGAACTATTGAACAGACAAAACTGATAACAAGGTAATCAAACAATAAACCAATGAAAACAAGACACATGAACCTGGAGGGAAACATGAAATCACATGACAAGGGAATCACATGACATGAAACAGGAACTAAACTTTTAAAAATAAAAGACATGAAAAACATGAATCAACAAAATACACATGACAAGCAGTTACTAAGTCCTTAGTGTGAACTTTACATCCCAACTTAAGTGAGACCTTGCGCACAGCTGGTGTAACCCTATCCAGGTGTTCACCGTGGGGGTAGGTCATGGAAAACCTGGAAATATTGGTGAATTTTAAAATGGTGATTTCCAAGACTGGATAATTCATGGAAATTCAAAGTAAAAAAGACTTTCAACAGACTTTCTTCATTTCTATAGTGATTTGTTTTTCTAGTATTGCTCTGCTCAAAAATATTTAATTGGATAAATTGGTAACACTTTACAATAAGGTTCCATTTATTTCCATTAGTTAACATGAACTAATAATGAACAATATTTTACAGCATTTATTAATTTGTTAATTTTAATGTCATCATATTGTAATTCATTTTTCAAATCAAAAGTTGTATATGTTAACATTAGTTAATGCGCTAACATGAAAAACTAATATTTTTATTAACTAACATTAACAAAGATTAAAAAAGGCTGTAAAAATATATATATAGTTCATTGTTTGTTCATGATACCTTATTCATTAACTAATGTTAACGAATGGAACCTTATTGGAAAGTGTTACCGATAAATTTAGATATAGATATGGCTGCTGAGCAGTGTGCAGAGTCCCAGGCTGCTCTAACACCATTTCAGTTTACAGGCTGCTCCTTCAGCACAGCTGCCATCTTGCAGTATGAATCTGTAAAGTCTCGAGTGCTGATGACCACAGGGGAGGCCAAAGAAGAGAAACGGAATAAACTTCAAGAGGTATCATTGTGATTTAGAGGTAGTCCAATATATCGGATTTACTGATTTTTCTGGTTATTATGGGGGTTTTGGTTGAACAATAAACTGCATATTTGATTTTATTTATTTTAGAATCTTGTAACCTCTTTGTCTGTGCCCATCATAGTAAGGAAAGACTAAGATTTTTTTTTAACTTGAAAAATCTATTTTAAAAACCAATAAATCGGTTATCTGCATTTTTTAGCACCTTAGTTATCGTTATCGGCAAAATCCACTGTAGGTCGACCTCTAGTGTTAATGAGCCTTAGAACAGTTTTTAAGCCCATAGAGATCACAAATGGTAATTCGTGCAGCTGTCTGCATTCTGTGCAGGCTCATGACACAACATACTGGCATAACTGGTGGAATCAGCAGTCAGACTTCCAGAAGCAGGTGATCTTGGTCATGTCTGTGATCAATGACTGGTGGAGTGGACTCAGTGAAGGACAAAAGACTGTCACAGGTTTGTTCTACTTGTTACAAACAAGCTACAGTATCTTCTGTTGGTTTTTTAAAGGAATAGTTCACCCAAAAATAATAATTCTGTCATAATTTACTCACCCGCAAGTCATTTCAAACTCATATGACTTTCTTTCTGATGCGGAACACAAAAGGAGATGTTTTAATGAAGATCCCCAGCGTCTTTGCAAGACATTGACAATAGATATTGACTCACTTTAAAGCTTTAAAGAGGAAAGTATACTTACACCCGAAAGTATCATAAAAGTATTCCATGTGACATTTTTATTATGCGAGAAATGTAAGCGCAGCGTAGTTCTAGTGGGAAGACTAGCAGCTGTACATCATCGCACCATTAGCTAGGTTACTCCTAGCCAATCACATGCAAGCCAATGTCTTATAAGCCTGCTCACAATCTATCACATTGCGTTTCAGTGTGCTAACATGGCAACCTCCACCACCCCACCACCACTAGTCGAGTCCCGTCCTGCACAGGGGTAGGCTCCTCGCCACTGCCTCCTATCTCTGGCAGGATATGACGGTTCCAAGTACAACATCTTCGGACCGCCAGACGGGGCTTACGCCAAAGAGAGACATTATATTTCTGTTTTATATTCATCAAATAAATGTCATCTTAAATTTCACTCAAGTCTGCAAGTCTTCCTGATAGAACTTGCATTGTTTAGCAATGAAAACAACTCAAGTTCTCGTGTGAACACGCATGCCAATGTGAATACTCATTAATGTGCAACGGACATCAAAAGTTTTCACTGAATAATGCACGGCCACACTAATACGTTTTCATTTGAAAATGCATCTTTTTAAATTACTCTATAAATTTTGGCCTTCCGTCCACATTGTAATGGCGTTTTTGGCAAAAATGTAGCTTTTAGAAAACGCTCTCCCAAGTGGATAAATTTGAAAACGCTATCTTCACGTTGTAGTATGGTCAGGGAAAATGGAGATATCTGAAAACTATGACGTATTTGTTGTCATGTGATGGAGTCATGTGATCCATTCAACCCAAAACAATCAAGATTGCGGCCCATGTTGTAGCTGTATTATTGTGCTTGCTATTGACTTTGAAAGTGTTGTTAAAGATAATGTTACTTTGTACAACCTTCACATTGTATTCCTTCAAAGGCGACAGGAAGTTTATTCAGAATTGCTCTCCGGCGATGGAACACAAGGACAATTGTTTCAATTTCAGTGTAGACGAAAAACTTTTGGAAAATGCTTGAAAATGACAGTGCGGACAGAGAGAGGACATAGTGTTAAATTCTGTGTTGTTTCCCACCAAAACCTATTGTATGTATTTAGAAGACTTGGAATATGACACATGAGTCACATGGACTACTTTTATGATACTTTTGTGTCCTTTTTTGAGCTTTAAAGGGAGGCAGTTTCCACTGTCATTGCATTGCAAAGATGCAGAAGGATCTTCATTAAAACATCTCCTTTTGTGTTTTGTATAATAAGAAAGCTATACAGGTTTTGAAAAAACATGAGGGTGAGTAAATTATGACAATTTTTGGATGAACCATTCCTTTAAGAGGTCTCTCCTTCCTGCTATTGAGATAATTTATCTTTGTTTCTTAGGTATCATAGCTCTAAACACTGTGGAACTATGTTGTTGGAGAATACCTTCAGTGCTCAAGTACTTTACCTCTAACTCTGAATCCGGTAAGTGAATTTCTCTTGCCATTGATTTGTGTGCCATCACCATTTTTGGCAAAAACAATTGTCCCTGATACTTTTTGCCCCACCCACCTCCCACTCTATTGTTTTCTATTTCAGAGACATGGTGCCTTCCCATGGTCCTCTCTTCCTTCAGTCATTACTCTGTAATTCACATGATGATCAACATGTATGTGCTATATGGACGTTCTCCACTAGTGTTGTCTCCCTGTTTGGGAGAGAGCAGTTTCTGGCCGTTTATCTGTCTGGAGGTACTACTGATTGTTTATACACCCCACATATGTTATCTGTATTTTATTGCATGGCTATTTTAAATAATTAATTCTGATTGGTTAATCATAGCATTCTGCAGTCATTGTTGTGTAATGACTGCAAAACTGTAAAATGTACTGTTTTCTACATACAGTAGCTGTGCTAGTTTCATTCCTCTCAAATCAGTCTGTGGTCTCTTTCTTCTGACAAAATGAAAAATCAATATTTCATGTCCATGTATCGATTTATTTGTTAAGTAGCCATGTAATAAGTGGGATAATGTACTGTCAGCAAGTAATTTTCGCTAAAAATAAAACCCTTCAGAGTTTTACAAAACTCCTCTGTTTCCAGTTAGGGTCCTGGTCTCCCTGTTGGGGTTTATTGTGTCATAATGACCAACTGAAAGTACATTATTCCTTGGTGCATACAATTCTGTTCCATTCTCCATTTTTTGACAATTATTTTCTCATCCTAAGGTGTTATTTCCACATTTGTCAGTTACATTTTTAAGATGGCTACAGGACGTCTGGGTCCATCACTTGGAGCTGTGAGTTTCCGGCATCAACCCTTTTTAACCCTTATTTTTCATAACATTCAACCCAAATCATTACCAAAGAACATAGATTATTTACTTTAGCATTCTTCATTCTTGAACAAGGGAAAAACCTTGGTAACTTTTGTGTGTACTGTCTGCAACCTGAACCGCAATGCTCCTTTTGAGTTCTGCTGGAACAGGTTAATCTTCCAACTGTCCCTTTTTCCACCAAGAGTTGGTCTAAATCAAATGTCTGACCCAAAACTTCTCTTCTCAGTTACATTTTCTTTAAGCGAAATACCATAGAATGTCATGTTTTGGGTTGAACAACAGTTAGTAACAGCAGTCCATCTATACACCATGATCTCTTAGACATAACTGCTCAAGTAACTGTGTTCTTGAGTTTGATTTTCAGCCTCATGTTCTGTACTCCGCCTCACTCAGACCGTTCCCTCCACCTTTTCAGCAGTACACTGACCCTCTGCAGTGTGGAGCAGCAAAAGTGGGTCTGTGGGTTCCAGTGAATAATCTGTACAGAGAATGGGTGTGCTGGTGGGCCAGTCATGAAGCTGGAAAAACCAAGAGCAAGTGGTCATTTTCCTAAAAAAGTAAACACCTATGGTTTGAAGGGTTTTCTGAACATATTATGTTTTAAACAGGGAAAATACACCTTAATTGTGTTTAAGAGTTTTCTGTAAGGTCATCATCCTTCCCTTCTTCCTTCCTTCCTACATTCCTTCCTTCCTTCCTGACATACTTGCTTCCTTACGTACTTCCTTCTACTTACTTCCTTACGTACGTATTCCTTCATTCCGTACTTCCTTACATCCTTGCTTCCATACTTCCTTACTTAAGTGCTTTCTTCCTTATGTACTTCCTTTCTTACTTCCTTCCTTATTTATTCCTTATTGCTTCCTTACATACTTCCTTCCTTTCATACTTCTTTCCGTATTTCATTCTGTACTTCCTTCCTTCTGTATTTCCTTACTTATGTACTTCCTTCTATACTTCCTTTCTGTCTTCTGTACTTCCTTCCTCACATCCTTCCTTTCTTTCATAATTCCTTCCTTACATATTTCCTTCCTTCCTTACATACATAATCCTTCTTTATGTACTTACTTCCTTCTATACTTTCTTCCTTGCTTCTATGCTAACTTACAAACAAAAAACCAAACAAATTAAAATTGGGGAGGTTTGGGCAGGAATTGTTGATGAGGTTAAACATACACTTACCAGTACATTAGGAAGGGGCTCTCTGTGGCAAATGGTTTGTTTGATCTGTGGACCAAAACGTGTTGCTGACCAACCCAAAATACAGGAAATGGCAACTGCTACCACCACAGCTATGCTCACCATCACAGGCTTCACAAAGTCAGATGTCTGCTCTTGGAATGAGATTATATGTTAATGTGAACACAGCATAGGACAACACAGTATTGCATTCATCATCCTGTCAATTCTCTTGAAAAATGTTATCCTAATGCATAAAAAAAAGAGTGTCCACCTACGTACTGAAACCATTTCTTTGATCAAACAATCACACCCTGTATTGATCACTCACTAGGAATGAAGACGCACTGCGTGTCAGTGCTGCAGCTCTTGTTAATGGCCTCCACGAGTGTTTCTGCCTTTAAGCACATCCTCTCTTCCCCTCGATGAGCAGCGATGGAAAAATGATAGGGATAAGCTCTGATCACATGAAGTAAAGCCTGCAAGACATTCATTAGAAAATGTGTCAGTCTGACTGTCAAAAACAGTGGGATTCAGAAATCCAAGTTGAAAATCTGGGATAAAATCTTTTGTAGTATTAGTTGTAGTTTATTGAAAAATGTAAAACAAAGAAATGTTATAACGTAAAATGAATAAAAAATAGTTATGCTAATAATTTAATTTGTAGTGAAATGTGAAACCCACTGTATATTGAGAGCTAATGGCAATTATCATGTTGAACTCAATTATATAAACAAAGGACTGGTAACAAAACTAATGTATGTGATGAGATTCTCACATTCTGTTCGTCCCCCTCCTTCCAGACTTGAAGGTTTACGGTCATATCAGGAAGGGTTGTACTGAGGCCAACCTGGATGATGTCCCCCTCCACAGCTACCATAATTTTGGGAGCCAACAGCACAGCTATTCCAGACAAAATAAAAGATATGTGGTATCAGTAGGCTATTTTGATGTCTCTACATTTTATTTTTTAGAAAAGAAAAAATGCTACAATCACTCAAATAACTCTTAACTATTTATCCTGTTGAAGGTTGCTGGTAATTGTGCCCATGATTTCTGGCCATCGCATTTTGTCTTTATGCGGATGTTGTAGTCAGTGTTGGCGGCCAGGTCAGAAGTCAGGTCACACTTGCTTTCACTAATCTCTTGGCAGTCATATGCATCCACCCAAGTTCCATTCAGTTTGTGTAACTCATACTCCCTGAGAACCAGAGGCATTTAATAAAAATTTTAGATGACTGAAATGTTATGCTTAACACATTATAAACAAAAATAATGCCCACATTTGCTCATTTTTGATTGATGAAATATTTCAATATTTAATTTATAAGGGAAAGTCTCTGATTTCACATTTTCATTGTGACACTCTACAAAGCAACCTGCAAGAATGGGTGTGTTTGTAATGATTGCTTCATGCAGATTCCCTCAACATTTTTGTAATGGGTGGAAACTAATGTTAAATGACTCATTCAGCGACAAACAAAAAGTAAAAGGATGCATATATAACTATGTCCGCCACTGGCTTGCATCAGAATTTGAAATGATCCATCCAAAATGAGTTATTTTGGAAGAGGTAGATTGTAACCGTATTAAAACTATCCCTTTTTCTACCAAGAGGTGGTTTAAATCATTTTGACGCCACTCAACATGATTGCTAAAAACATAAAAATACTCATTCTGCCAGATGAAGTTTAAGATAGCATAATGTCAACACAGTGCAAACATCATCTTGTTCAAGATTTTATCTGACAAAACAAGTATGTAGATTAGAAATGCGTGAGCAAGTGTTGCTTGCAAATAACTTGTTGATGTCTGTGCATCAAAAAGTATCTTGTGATTAACCATACATATGAAACTACACAGTTTGTAGACATTTAAGCTGAAAACGCTGCTGCAACACATCAGTCTTAATCCTGTAGAAGCAAAAGACATGTTAAATGTAGTGAAACCATAAAAAATATGCTTACCCCTGATACTGCACAGTATAGTTGACAGTGGAACAGGGCACCTGCAAAGGGCTCCATATCAGGATGTGTTTCATGTTTACAGACTGCATTGAGATGTTTAGAGGTGTGGGGAGTGAACTTGAATCTGAGATGGAAGAATATTAAAATTTTTAATAAATTGTATCTGTCAATGCTCTTTGAGAGATTTAATCCTTAAATTCATCACATAAACCATTTAAGGAACATACAGTAAATACTCCAGTGCCAAAATACATTACATCACCTATTATAATCCCTTCTTATTATACACATTAAAAGTAATATCTAAACAAATTGATGTCCAAATGAAAAAAATGGCTTTCAGAGGCTAAGAGGATAAAACTAATTCATTTATTTCAGCTAAACTTCAATACAAACAGAGTAAACTTTTTGTGTATGCCACACATTTCTATACAGTATTCTGTTTATGTAGTCTGTAATCATCAGAAAACATTGAAGCATTAATAACTCAGTCTGTGGAAACACATTAGGTTGAGAGAATGACTGAAATGCTGAGAGAACATATAAAAGAGATAGACAGAAAAAACAAATCTCATATTTCCGAGTAGACACTGTAACTGCAGCATTTACTTACAGTTAACAATGAAGTGCAGGAGAAGAGGAATCAGGCTCTTAATCAAAACGCTGTTCTGTAACATAACCTCCTTTTCTCCCTTTGTAAAAGACCAGTCCTGGTCAAGCCCTGGATCGCTCTTAATTTATCACAACCTGAAAGGCACCAGCATTTTCCCACTGTCTCTATTGAGAGTGTAGGCTTGTTATATGACCGTTGAGAACGACACTGACTGATGTAAAGACAGTCTCAGCGAAGGGAGAATTTTTTTTTTTTTTTTTTTTCTGTCACCTGTCTCTCTGCTTCAAGCTCACCTTTAAACATAACTGTGGACTAAATGAGGAACATGGTTAAGGAATGAGTTGCAAGGAACAGTGTGACTTGTTGGGTGAGATACCTCACATCAACTAAAATGTACCTGTAGGACCAGTTTTTACATTTGTATTATGGTTGTGTATTTGTTTGTGTACTTTATAGTTAGATTATGAAACAATGTCAGGGAGGAGAGAAGGTGTTCACTATGTCTATATCATTTGTGTGCTAATAAAATGGGCCTGCTGTTACTCTAACTGAGAAAGTGAAATGACTAGAAATTGTATTAGAGCAGCGGTATGCTGTTTTGCTGCACTGCCTTAAACTGAGCTACAGTATATATATATAAGGAATGTATCTTCTTAATGTCAAGATCAAACACACTTTAGCCCATTTAAGGACTCTTTAGGTCCATTTAACCTATATTCTTAAAATATGGATGCTTAGATAATTGTCACAAACACAATGAATGGACTTCTTCAGTGAGAAATGTGAGTATACAATAGATTAGAGAGAGACTGGTACCAAACTAATGTTAATGGAATATTCCGGGTTCAATACAGGTTAAGTTCAATCGACAGCATTTGTGGCATAATGTTGATTACCACAAAAAATTATTTCGAATCATCCCTCCTTTTCTTTAAAAAAAGCACCTACAATGGAAGTGAATGGGGCCCATTTTTGGGGGGTTTAAAGGCAGAAATGTGAAGCCTATTATTTTATAAAAGCACTTAAATTAATTCTTCTGTTAAAACTCTTGTATTATTTGAGCTGTAAAGTTGTTTAAATCATAATTTACACAGTCATTTTGGGGTTTGTTGACATTATTTCATCATGGCAATGAAGTTGTAAAATTGGCTATAACTTTACACAGAAAAGGTTAGTAAGGGATTTTATCACACTAAAATCATGTTAACACAAATATTGTTTATGTCTTGTGGCTATACTTTTGAAACAGTATTTTAATGTTTACAGCCCCATTCCTCGCAAGTGCCTCACTCTAACCCTGTTAAAGAAAACAAGCCAAAATTATTACTACAAATGCTTTCGATTGAGCTTAACTTGAATTGAACCCGGAATATTCCTTGAACAAAGGTTGAACTGAATTCACAGGGCAATTTTTCACAAATGTCAGGATGGGGAAGTTGTCACATGTCTTTAAATGTTTTACATTTATAAATGTTATATTACATATTTTTTATTATTATTGTTTGTTGACCAAAACAATGGTTTGATATTTTTATAGGTTACCTTTTATATTTTTGCTGTTTCTGGAAATTCTGTTTTACTGTTTCAGTTTTGGCATGTTTATGGCAGCATTTGTTTGTCACATGAAATGGAAAGATTTACCCTGAAGATGGCAGAAGAGTGTCTTGCACAGCACCTTCATTAGACCATTGACCTGCAGGTAGGAAATGATCTATGCATGCATGTGAGCCACAACCTCAGAACATCGGTCCTGTGATTGTTATGAAATGTGATTAAGCATAATCTCACAGTTGAAACATGGAAAAGTTTTAGTCAAGACTTGTTGACCAGGAGGGCAACCTCCGAGCTAAAAAAAAAAAAAAAAAAAAAAAACACCCTAACATTACTTTTTGTGTTGAATGTGAAAATAAAATGTAATCTACTGAGGGACATGAAATATGCCAAGTATAACATGTAACATTATTTAATATTAAAATCCTTATTTTAAAAATAAAAAGGCTTACAATGTTTCTCACTTTTCCCCAAGATTAATTCTCATGTTGATCATCATGTTGATCCACACCTATAGTAATTTCTTTCTTCGGTGAATCACAAAAGGAGATGTTAGGCAGAATGTTACCACTCACTTTCGTGGTATGGGAAAAAAAGAGCAGTGTCAACATCAAAATTTCTCTTATGCTCCATCGAAGAAAGAAAGTCATACAGGTTTGGAACATCAAGAGGGAAAGTAAATAACAACATTTTTGGTGATCTAACCTTTAATGAACAGCTTAGATGTTCAAATGGCTTAAATAAATCTTTTCAAAAGAATACAGTCAGTTCTGCCATATCTGGCTAAAGAACATTTCCCTCAAACCACTAGTTTGTGAGCCTGTTCAATAATGGAACACAGAATCTGGTGAGCGCAACCTATTAATTCATAGGAAAGTTTGTTGTTCTTACATACAGTATAAACTGTGAGTTATACTAAAGTTGTTACAAAATGAAAGACAATAAGATTCTCAGGGGCTGACCTAAACTAACAGCAGGCTGATGGTCCAAGTAAAGGGTTGTTCACTGTGTTACATTCTATTGCTTAGAAGCAATTTTAGATTCTTATTCCCGAGATTCCCACTTAAGCAAACTGATTTGAAAGTCTCAGGAAATTACCAGTGTGCTTATTTACATACGTCACAGGTGTAATACCCAAATAGCCTTTTTTGAGGACATGAGTACACTAACACGAGACCACAGGGTGTCTGCTATGGCCATGCAAAAATTTTAACCGTTATCAGTTATTTCATCCATCTTCAAATAGATATTGAGACCAAGAGTGAGAAAGGATCAGTAGGGAATGAGAAAGAGAGAGAAAGAGAAAAAAAAGAAACTCTGTAGTCATCTGCTTATTGGGAGCATGCAGACTTTGAGCTCTGATGAAAATCAACCATTAACTGGCAAGCCATAAAGTCATAAAGCCATATCACTTACAAAACACAGTTGTGACTGTCGAAACTAGGTTACAATGAAGCCTAAGAAGAGAGATCATTTTCATCAAAATTAATTAAAATGTTCATTTAGAACAAATTTATTCATTTAGAAAGTGCAGAGTGTATATATTCTGTATATATGACATAAGCTTTCTTATGGTTATGAGAAAAAAGAATTAAAGTAAAAATCAATTATCAATACCTGTACAAAATATGTATACTTAGAATATACTTAGAAAAGTGTAACGCTATTATAGTACTGTGTTCGTAAACTAAACCCTCTCACTTCCTCTGTGTTTTACAGACACACACTGACTTACATTGTAGGTCACTATCGATCTCATAATTTGACATCATTTGTATTGCTCACCAAAATGACAGTAAAGCAGAGGGAAGACCTTTATTAACATTATAGGAATTTCTCAAATGTGAATCTATAAAAAAAAAAATCCTTTCTGTGAATGGCTAAAGTTTCTTTCTATTTTTTAGATTATCTGGCATCATTATGTTGATCATTTTGAAAGGATTTTCTGCATTAAACAAATTCTATTCTGAACGAGGTGTTGAAAATCCCCTACACAAACACATCTTGGCAACTTCCGCCATCAAGTAATGTGGAAGGGGTGTATACTGTAAACTATCACATCTGTTGGGGCTTCGTTCAGGAGCGGGTTTGGTAATTAGCAATAATTAATAATTATCAAAGATAATTATTAATTATTAAAATCAATAGAACATTGATTAGAATCAATATTAGCTTATTAATCCTTCAATTCAACAGTCATTAAAGATAACTATCACAAATCAATATCAATAGAATATTAATAAGAATTAATATTGCCGGGGCACCACCCTGTAATCAGGGACTAAAAACCAGACAGTATAGCAGTCTCAATATATGGAATTATGGAAAGAAATTGGTACTTTTATTCACCAAAGTAGCATTCAACTGATCACAATGTATAGTCAGGACATTGATAACATGAAAAATTACTATTACAATTTGAAAAAAAAAATTTCAGAACTTCTTAAACTACTTCAAAGATTTCTCATCAAAAAAAATCCTCCACGTGCAGCAATGACAGCTTTGCAGATCCTTGGCATTCTAGCTGTCAGTTTGTCCAGACACTCAGGTAACATTTCAC
This sequence comes from Myxocyprinus asiaticus, assembly GCF_019703515.2. Lineage (NCBI taxonomy): Eukaryota > Metazoa > Chordata > Actinopteri > Cypriniformes > Catostomidae > Myxocyprinus > Myxocyprinus asiaticus. The sequence goes on along the minus strand of NC_059349.1, from coordinate 18,593,706 downwards.
CCCACACTTCCTGTACCACTTGCCATAGATTTGGCTGTCTTGTCGGGCACTTCTCACACACCTTACAGTCTAGCTGATCCCACAAAAGCTCAATGGGGTTAAGATCCATAACACTCTTTTCCAATTATCAGTTGTCCAATGTCTGTGTATCTTTGCCCACTCTAACCTTTTCTTTTTGTTTTTCTGTTTCAAAAGTGGCTTTTTCTTTGCAATTCTTCCCATAAGGCCTGCACCCCTGAGTCTTCTCTTTACTGTTGTACATGAAACTGGTGTTGAGCGGGTAGAATTCAATGAAGCTGTCAGCTGAGGACATGTGAGGCGTCTATTTCTCAAACTAGAGACTCTGATGTACTTATCCTCTTGTTTAGTTGTACATCTGGCCTTCCACATCTCTTTCTGTCCTTGTTAGAGCCAGTTGTCCTTTGTCATAAAAGACTGTAGTGTACACCTTTGTATGAAATCTTCAGTTTTTTGTCAGTTTCAAGCATTGCATAGACTTCATTCCTCAAAACAATGATTGACTGATGAGTTTCTAGAGAAAGTTTTTTCTTTTTTGCCATTTTTGACCTAATATTCACCTTAAGACATGCCAGTCTATTGCATACTTTGGCAACTCAAAAACAAACACAAAGGCAATGTTAAGCTTAATTTAACTAACCAAATAGCTTTCAGCTGTGTTTGATATAATGGCAAGTGATTTTCTAGTTCCAAATTAGCAGTTTAGCATGATTACTCAAAGATAAGGTGTTGGAGTGATGGCTGCTGGAAATGGGGCCTGTCTAGATTTAATCAAATGACTTTGATCAAATTAGTTTTTTACATCAGTAATGGCCTGACTATACTTTGTGATCAGTTGAATGCCACATTTAAAGTACCAATCTCCAGTATATATATATATATATATATATATATATATATATATATATATATATGATAGATATATATATATATATATATATATATATATATATATATATATGTGTGTGTGTGTGTGTGTGTGTGTGTGTGTGTGTGTTTTGAATGAGTAATACCGTATGTACAGTATATACTAATTTCTTTGGTTTTACAGTATTTAAGCATTTTTCTTTTATGATATAAATATCCTAATTTTTCCATAATTTGCTTTATCACAAATAAAAAGCCAATTGTGTTATTTTTCTCACAAAAAGTACCATGGTATTACAATGTTTTTAGGCATGTGATAATGCCATGTATTTAGTAAAACCATGGTATTTTTTGAAGAACCATGAAAATGTCATTAAATATTAATATAGTAATCATTCAGTACCAGGGTATTACCATTGTAATGCTACATTGCTTTTTCATTAGGGATCTAATCTCTTTCTTGTTTTATCACTCTTCACTTTCTCTCATCTATACTGATTCCACTCTGACCTCTCACTGGACACTTTCTTTAGTACTTTCACTTCATTTCTTTTCATTTTGATATTATATTTTTTTACTATTTACTGTCATTAATATTTAGGACCTCACAGCAATGTGGCAGAACCACGGTACCAAGAGTGTAATACCATGGTTCTAAATGGATAGCCTGCATGTCCAAAAAATGGTACAGCTCTGTAACACAGTACTAAGTCCGTGGGCAATGGAGGAGTCAGGAGACAGTGAACAGTCAAAGGTAAGTAGTATATTACTCTCTCTCAGGGTCTTACAAAACTAAAACAAAAAGGGCTCTTGGTGGCCAAACACACAAACAGGTCAACAGTATAACACATATCTTCAGGCACAGGCCCTGGTCTCTCTTTCCCACTCTGATGGTCTGGTGTGCCTTTTCAGGTCTCCCTCCGCCATCACTATAATTAGAGACAGGTGTTAGAGATAATTACGACCCAGGTGACGAGCCTTACAGCTCTCTCTCTCTCCCGCAGACAGACACATAGCCACGCCCCCCATGCCACATACCCCCACCGCTGACTCAGGCCGGGGCCTGCCTACTCCCCCCCCATTTCTGGAGAGAAAGTCAGCCACGACCATCTGCGCCTCCGGTCTGTGGACCATCTCGAATTTAAAGGGCTGAAATGCCAGATACCAATGGGTGATCTGGGCGTTAGTATCCTTCATGCATTGGAGCCACTGCAGAGGAGCGTGATCAGAGCAGAGGGTGAAGGCCAGCCTCAGCAGGTAGTAGTGGGGGGTAAGAACAGCCCACTTAATCGCAAGACACTTCTTCTCGATGGTACTATACTTTGTTTCCCTGAAGGAGAGCTTGCGACAAATAAACAGCACTGGCCGTTCCTCCCCTCCCACATCCTGTGAAAGAACTGCCCCCAGCCCCCTGACAGATGCATCAGTCTGTAAAATAAAGCGGAGAGAGAAGTCAGGTGCATGCAAAAGTGGCCCCCCACAAAGTGCGGACTTTACCTTCAGGAAAGACTGTTGGCACGACTCAGTCTACTGGACCGGATCGGGGGCCCTTTTTTTAGTAAGGTTAGTCTGTGGGCTGGTGACATCAGAATAACTAGGCACAAACCTCCAGTAGTAGCCAGCCAACCAAAAACTGCCTTACCTCATTTTGGTCTTGGGCGTTGGGCAGGCCGCGATCGCTGCGGTTTTGTTAACCTGTGGACGCACCTGCCCATGACCTAAGTGGAACCCCAAATCCCTAACTTCCACCCACCCAATTGCACACTTCTTCAGGTTGGCCGTGAGTCCTGCCTGCTGCAGCACTCTCAGGACAGACCTCAGATGTTGCATATGCCGCTGCCAGTCATTACTATAAAAGATGATGTCGTCTAGATATGCGGTGGCATATGCCGTATACAGTCTGAGGATCTTGTCCATGAGGCGCTGAAACGTGGCCGGGGCTCCAAACAAACCGAACAGAAGTGTCACGAATTGGTGTAATCTGAATGGTGTGGAAAAAGCTGTTTTTTTCTCGGGATATTGGAGTTAAAGGGATCTGCCAATAACCCTAATTTTAAGTCCAGCATCGAGTAAAATTGAGCTGCGCCCAACTGATCGAGTAACTCGTCAATTCGCGGCATTGGATAGCAGTCTAATTTGGACACCGCGTTCACTTTCTGGTAGTCAACACAGAACCGGTCCGAGCCGTCACTCTTCGGTACCAGAACTACCGGGCTGGCCCAATCGCTGTGCGACTCTTCTATTACGTCCATTTGAAGCATTGCCTCTAATTCTTCCCAAACAATCTTTTTCTTGTGTTCAGGAAGGCGATGGGGCGGCTACAAACCGCCACCCCAGGGGTGGTCTCGATATGGTACTCTATAAGGTCCGAGCGACCGGGAAGGGGTGAAAACATGTCCACGAATTCCGCTTGCAACCGGGCAATGTCTGTAAGCTGCGACAGTGAGAGGTGGTCTCCACAGAGGACTGGGATGTATGAATTGGGTTTGGGAGTCACCTCCAGCCCGAGCACAGCCCACTCTGGGACTATCATCGCCAAGGCTACAGGCACCGCCTCCCTCCATGGTTTGAGGAGGTTGAGGTGGTAGATTTGACATGCCCCTCTCCTATACGTTCGCCTAACCTCATAATCGAGATCTCCAACTCGTCGTGTGACCTCAAAGGGTCCTTGCCATTTGGTGGATTCACCAACTGACATTCACGGCATGCCACGCACCACTTGCGTACGTACCCGTGAATGCCTCACCCTCGCCCATTTATTCTTATCCAATGCCCCGCCTTGCACCAAGCCTTGGTGGATAGAGGTTTGGAAACAACTCGTATCCACCAAAGTTTAATGTGATCCCCTTTTACCTTTACCGGTATCCAATACGCCCCCGCCTGATCAGAGGTGGCCTGTGGAGCATCAGGGATCTGGATCAGTGTCCCCACCTCCATCACCGGACATTGATCCTGGCAGTGCCCGGCTTCCCCACAGCCCCGACAGACTGGCCCAGGCTTTCCTCTCACACTCATGGGGGCGGTCTCACCAACCTGGGAGGAGAGTGGAGAGAGACAGGGGGTGTAGGAGGGACGGACAAGGGGAGGGGTTTGGGTGGGGCTCCTTCTCACTTCCAGGGAGCTGGAACAGGGCAGAGGTGGGAGGGACGAGGGGAGGGGGAAACATGAGACACAGGGGGTGGAGAGAGAGAAGAGAGAGAAGAGAGAGAAGAAAAAAACACTGCATCGCTGTCTCCTGGAAATGGCGCCATGTAGTCCTCTGCCAGCTGGACAGCCTCCTCCTGGCATTGGACCCACTCAGACATTCCTCGAGGCAGCTGGGAGATGAACTTCTCCAGTACCACCAGATTGACGACATCCACGGCGCCACGGGTTCCCTCTGCCAGCAAATATTTCCGGCCAGCATCCCGGAGTTGTTGGGCAAAAGCAAACGGGCGGTTGTGCCTCCTGAAGCTCAGAGACCTGAAGAGCTTAGGACTCTGTTCGGGGCTACGACCAACCTGTTGCTGGAAAGGCTTTCCTCAGATGTTGATAGTTAAGGAGGCTGGCGGCGGGAATTTGTTGTGCCGCTAACTGCGCCTCCCCAGAGAGTAGGGGCAACAAGCGGGCCGCCCACTGGTCGGGAGGCCACTTCCACACCTCAGCTGTCTTTTCAAACAAATCTAGGAAGGCCTCTGGGTTGTCACTTGGCCCTATTATTGTCAGAGACACAGGTGGGGTTGGCTCCGTTGTGGTCAGAACGCCAGCCCCCTTTCTGGCGATCAGGCTCCATTATACCTGCCAGTCCTCCATCTGTGCCTGGAGCAGGGCTTAGGAATGATGTTCTAGCTCCAGGCATAACTCCAGGAGGGCTCAGTGTTGATCTTGCTGAATGCGGGCGAGAGACTTGATAACTTCGTCCAGCGGTGTTGACTCCATAATGGCGTTATCCTCCAATTCCCGGGTTTTGGCACCACTGTAACATGGGCAATGGAGGAGTCAGGAGATAGCGAGATAGCGAACAGTCAGAGGTGAGTATTTTATTACTCTCTCTCAGGGTCTTACAAAACTAAAACAAAAAGGACTCTTGGTGGCCAAACACACAAACAGGTCAACAGTATAACACATATGTTCAGGCACAGGCTCTGGTCTCTCTCTCCCACTCTGACACTCTGGCATGCCTTTTCAGGTCTTCCTCTGCCATCACAATAATTAGAGACAGGTGTTAGAGATAATTACAACCCAGGTGACGAGCCTTACCATTCTCTCTCTCCCGCAGACCGACACATGTCCATGCCCCCCATACCACAAACCCCAATTCTGAAAAAGTTGGGACAGTATGAAAAATGCTAATAAAAACAAAAAGGAGTGATTTGTAAATTATATTCACCCATTGCTATATTGAAAGCACTACAACTACACAACATATGATGAATTTCACTTTTTTTTTTTTTTTTTTAAATGTACAGTCATTTCAAATCAGTTGATTGCAACACACTCCAAAAAAGTTAAGATGGGCAATTTAAGACTAATAACAATTTGACGAGTTGAAATAACAAGGCAATGTGAAACAGGAGATGTTAAACAGGTAAGGCAATCGTGTCATAGTATATAAGGAGCCTCCAAAAAACAGCCTAGTCTTTCAAGAGCCAGGATCATTCAAGACTTGTCAATTTACCAACAGATGCTTCAGCAAATAATCCAGCATTTTGAGAACAATGTTCCCCAAAGACAAATTGGAAGGATTTTGGGCATTTCATCCTCTACAGTGCACAATAAAGTTAAAAGATTCAAGGAATCGAAAACCACTTCTGAATGTGCATGATTTCCGATCCTTCTGACGTCACTGTCTTAAAAAACGTCATTCATCTGTAATGTATATCATGAACATGGGCTTGGGAATACTTCAGTAAACCTTTGTTAGTCAACACCACTCGCTGCTGCATCCACAGATGCAAGTTAAGACTTTACTATGCAAAGCATCAACACTGTCCAGAAGCGCTGCTGACTTCTTTGGGCTTGGTCTCATCTTAGACAGAAAGTAGAACAGTGGAACCATGTTTTTTTGGTCCGATGAGTCCACATTTCAAATAGTTTTTGAAAAACACAGCCATCGTGTTCACCGGGCCAAAGAGGAAAAGGACCATCCAAGCTGTTATCAGCGTCAGGTCCAAAAGCCAGTGTCTGTATGGGCCAGGGGTGTGTCAGTGCCCATGGCATGGGTAACTCGCACATCTGTGAGGGCACCATTAACGCAGACAGATATGTACAAATTTTGTATCAGCATATACTTCCATCCAGCACCACCTTTTCCAGGGACATCCCTGCATTTTCCAGCAGGACAACTTCAGACCACATACTGCCTGGATTACAACTGCATGGTTGTGTAAGCAGAGAGTGCGGCTGCTAGATTGGCCTGCCTGCAGTCCTGACCTGCCTCCAATTGAGAATGTGTGGCGCATTATGAAGCACACCATCTGGCAACGAAGACCCCGTAAATTGTGCAGCTGAAAATTCCACTTTCTAAACTTAACAAACTTGTGTCTTCAGTGCCCAAATGCTTAATAAGTGTTATTAGAAGAAATTATTTTGTTTCACAGTGGTAAACACTCGACTGTCCCAACTTTTTTGGACCGTGTTGTAATTATCTGATTTGAAATTACTGTACATAAAAAAAAAAAAAAAATGAAATTCACAAGGTAAAACATCATATATTGTGTATTTGTAGTGCTTTCAATATAGCAAAGTGAAAATTGAACTTTTTAGCAAATTGTTTTGCCAAACTTTTATTCAGCAGCCTTTCTTGTGATATTTTGATTTATTATTATTATTATTATTACAGTGAATATTACATTTTACTATACAGCTGTAATATATTTTTATTCAATTTCTTCAATTTCAGGCATCTAGATTTTATTTTGAATCGTGCTTTTATTATGACGTGTGTTTTTGCCGGAAGCTCCAGTTTTCTGCAATGCCGCGCAGTGTGATCATTGAAGACTTTTAAGTCACGTCTGAAATCTCATCTCTTTACACTGGTCTTTGAGTCTGACAAATGTAGGACACATTTTTGGAGTGTTTGTGTATATGATAATTTTGAAATGTTTTATATTATATTACTTTGAAGCACTTTGATCAGCTCTGTTGTTTTAAATGTGATATAAATAAAGCTGAGCTGAGATTAAAGCACAAATGCAGTGATTTTAATTATATAAATATATATATATTACATGTGCTGTGTGGTTCACAGTAGATTAGTGCTGCTCTGTCATCTCATACAACGTGAATGATTCTCAATGTCTGTGGAGTTTCTAGTGGATGTGAACCCTTTGGCAATCGAGCATTTATTTATTTTTTATTTTGTATTTTTTTTTTGTTATTAACAATTTTTATTGATTCCATTCAACAAATTAAATATACATCACACAAAATGCGGAATCAAATTATGTACAATTAAACCCTTCCCCCCAAACACCCCCACCCGACACAAACATACCCCAGTGGTCATAAATATAAAAAATAAAAAAAACACGCACACAAAAAAAAAAAAAAAAATAAAAATAAAAGCATATTTTCAAAAACAATCAAATTGCACACACATATTTAAAACTAGAGATCCCTCTCCACTACCCCTCCCCGAAAGCCTTCCAAAAAGGCCAAATATCTGCCCCATTTCCTATCAAATAACCCCAGATTTCCCAGCCTTCTATACATCACTTCCTCAAAGGCACGTCGCCTTCCCCATCTCCGAGCACCACTCATGAAATTAGGGCACTCCAACTGACCTCCAACCCCTTAAAATAACCTGTCTAGCGATCATGACGCTCGTTAGGACCCAACTCTTTATGTGCCGATTCTCAACGTCGATGACCACCCCATCGCCCAAAATACAGAGTCTGGGGCAAAGTGAAAGCAGAGTGCCCAATACATCACATATAAGACTCTGAACTTTCAACCAGAACTCCTGGATCTCAACACACCCCCAAAAGACATGAGTTATGTCTGCAACCTCTGATTGACATCACCAGCAGGTGGGTGTGTCTTTAAGACCAAGCCTATACAAACTGGAGGGGGTCCAATAAAATCGATGTAAAATCTTAAATTGCATAAGGTGAACCCTTGCATCTCTAGATGCAGACTTGACATTTTTTTAGGATCCTAGCCCACACCCCCTACTCCAATGTCAAGTTTAGATATTTCGCCCATAATTTTTTGAGAGAATTCAAAGTTCCGTCCCCCAGACTCTGAATTAGCAGGGAGTAATACACTGATGCCTCATGACCTTTTCCAAAAGAAGCAATCACCACTCCTAGAGTATCTGCCACACTGGGGGGTGCGTGCCACTCCCACAAACAGTGCAGAGTAAGTGGTGCGACTGTAAATACTTATAAAACTGAGATCTGGGAATGCCAAAATGTTTAACCAAATTTTCAAAAGGTCTCAATACTCCATTCTCATATAGGTCACTAAGTGTATTAACCCCCCTCACAATCCAATCTGACCAACAAAAAGGGGACTTATTAATACATAGTTTAGGGTTCAGCCATATGCTCGAGGCTAAGTTTAAATAAATATCAGAATTAAACACTCTGGACACTTTTGTCCATATCGAGTGCAAATACAAAATAACGGGGTGTGATTTAACCTCTCCGGATAGTTTAATCGAAAGGCTTTGTAGTGGCGAGATAGAGGCAAGAACTTCCTTTTCAATACAAAACCAGCGAGGGGCTCTCTCAGGTGGAAGCGACCAATGAGCCAAATGTCTAAGACCGAATGCATAATAATAAAACAAAATCTTGGGTAGGCCTAACCCACCTTTGTCAATCGGCCTATGTAACTTATTGAAATTTAACCTGGGATGTTTACCATTCCAAATGAAGGACTTCATTATGCTATCAAATTTCTTGAAATAAGAGAGGGGGATATCTACAGGGAGAGACTGTAGCAGGTAGTTGAATTTTGGAATTTTAATAACATTAACCTTCCCAATCATCGATAAGTGTAATGAAGCCCACCTGTCCACATCATTCAAAAACCTTTTTATTAAGGGATCAAATCAGACAAATTTGCTGGGAATAAAATTCCCAAATACTTAATTCCCTGATTGGGCCACTCGAAGGCACCCGGCTGGAAGGCCGTTGCTGGACAGTATGCTGTCAGAGCCAAAGCTTCAGATTTAGACCAATTGATTTTGTATCCTGAACTTGGAAAAGGAGTTAATAATTCTGTGGAGGCAAGGCATAGATCGAGTAGGGTCGGAGACGAATAATAAAATATCATCTGTGTAAAGCAGAAGCTTATGCGCCATATCTCCCGCAATCACCCCTGGAAAATCATCCTCCTTTCTTATCGCGGCTGCTAATTGTTCCAGGGCAAGAACAATAATGGGGAAAGAGAGCAACCCTGTCGGGTGCCCCTATCCAGAGTAAAATAATCTGAAATTAACCCATTTGTTTGTACCGCTGCTACAGGGTGTCTATAAAGTAACTTAATCCAACCAATAAATGTACTCCCGAACCCATACATTTCCAAAATCTTAAAAAGATAATCCCATTCTACCATATCAAACGCCTTTTCGGCGTCAAGTGAGATGGCAGCGACCGGAGATTGATCATTCGCTACTGACCACATGATATTGAGGAGACGCCTAATATTATCAGAAGAGCTATGGTGTTGAATAAACCCCACCTGATCTATATGTATAAGTGATGTCATAACTTTACTTAATCGATTAGCCAGAATTTTTGACAAAATTTTTACATCTAACTGGATCAGGGAAATTGGGCGGTAACTTTTACACTTGCTTGGATCTTTGTCCTTTTTAAGAATCAGTCTGATCCGGGCTTGCGTCATGGTTGGAGGAAGCTTTCCATTCTTTAATGATTCCATATAAATTTCTAACAAAAGTTGAGCCAGTTCTGTAGCATAAGATTTGAAAAACTCAGAGTAAAAGCCATCAGGCCCCGGAGCTTTGCCTGTAGGTAAGGCCTTAATTACCTTATCAAGCTCCTCCAAGTTTATCTCAGAATCAAGAGAATTTATTTGCTCAGTCATCAGTTTAGGAAGATCTAATTGTTCCACAATGTTCCTAATATCTTCATCAGTAGAGGAAGACGTGGAACTATAGAGATCAAAGTAGAATTCTTTAAAAGCATTATTAATATCAATGGCCGAGGTAAATATTTCACCACCCGCAGATTTCACAGAGGGAATGGTAGAAAAAGACTCTCTCTGCTTTATATATCTAGCCAAAAGTTTTTCTGCTTTGTCACCTGACTCAATGTATGACTGTCTTGCCCTGAATAACCAAAACTCCACTTTCCGTGACAAAATAGTTTTATATCTATATTTCAATCGGGTCAATTCTCTGAGGCCATCAGATGACATACGGCGCTTCAGCTCTGCCTCGGCACTTTTAATATTTCCTTCCAACTCCACAAGTGCTTGTGCTTTGGATTTTTTGGTGAGTGAGGCATACTGTATGATCCGACCCCTAAGAACCGCCTTAAGTGCCTCCCAAGCCACGCCCACAGAGGATACTGAGGACCAGTTGGTCTCCATATAAACATTGATTTCAGTCTTTAACATTTGTTGGAAATCAGGATTTTGCAAAAGGGACACATTAAGGCGCCAACTATATGTTTTCTTTTTCTCTGTATATGGCAACACCTCTAAACTCACCAGGGCGTGATCTGAGACTAAGATATTTCCAATTGAGCAATCAGCAACAGATGAAATGAGGGATTTGGATTTTTAAAAAAAATCTATTCTAGAATAAATCTTATGGACTGATGAAAAAAATTTATAGTCCCAACCAGATCTCCAAATATCTGTAAGACCAAGATTTTTACACATCCTGTGATGCGTCAATGTTGCTCTAGGGGGCTTACACACTTTTGCTTCACTATGATCAAGGATTGAGTCCATCAAAAGATTAAAGTCTCCTCCCAATATTATATCATGAGGGGTGCCAGCGGTTTGCAGCATCCCTTCAAGATCTATAAAAAAGCCCTGATCATCAGTGTTAGGTGCGTAAATATTAGCCAAAATCAACCTTTGACCTTGAATTTCAGCTAAAACAATAATGACTCTCCCTAATTTATCTTTAATCTGTTTGAGACATTTGAATTGTAGATGTTTATTAATCAATATAATGACTCCCTTGCTCTTACTTGAGCCAGCACTAAAAAAAAATATGTCCACCCCATATCTTCCCAAATTTTTCAGCTTCCTGCCGGGAAAGATGTGTTTCTTGAAGAAACACTATATCATATTTCTTACGTTTAAGAAAAGAAATAACCTTCCTTCTTTTTATGGGGTGCCCCAACCCATTCACATTCCATGTGGAGAGAGATAGTACACTCATATTAACATTTGACATTTTGATATAGTAGAAAAAATAAATTGTGTGTCAAAAACAACATTATACAGACCACATTGCCCATTAGTGAAACAATCAAACCCCAAACTTCCCCCCAAACAAAACAAATAGAAAAAAGAAAAACGTGCACATTAACCCCGCGCACAAAAGTGCAAACCGGCGACAATCCCTCTAAACTTAAAAGGTCCATGAACACCCACGAGCCCCCACGACAACTTTGCCATCGGATTGGTCAATTTTGCCTCACAAATTTGTTAGGCAAAATTACATAACAGAACATAATTTGTAAAATAAACCCCAGCCAATAGGAAGAATGAACACAAAGAACGTGTAGATTCATTCACAGAACTGTCTCAAAGATGTGATCTTCCACAAAACAAATTTCAGCTGAAATAAAACCGTTCAGATTCCTCGGATAGACAAATGAATGTTCAGTGAATGACGTAATCATTCCAATGTCCCGTAAAAATACTCAACAAAACAAACTCCAGCCAGCAGGAGGAATAAGCACGAAGAACGAACAGATTAATCCACAGCTGTTCCAAAGGAGTGTTATTCAATAGAACAAGCTCCAGCCGCTAGGCGGAACCAATACAAAAAGTAACAAAACCTGCATCCCGGTTCCCCGGATGGTCGAGTCAATTCACTCGGAGGCCGCATAAAAGTATATCCCATGACTTACACAATCCGTCAACTTTATAAAAGACATCCTTTGTGTGAGCATGTAGATATTTTGCGGTCATCTGTAGTGTCCACTCTCAAACTGGCCGGGAACTTCAATGCAAATGTAATCTTTCGTCAATGCAAAAGTTTCTTTAAGGAAAAGTGTTATTCACAAAACAAACTCCAGCCGCTCGGCAGGGACAACGCAAAAGAAAAAAGAAACCAAAATGACACCCAGCTTCCTCAAAAGCCAGAGTAAGTACAGCGAGTCGACCCACTCACATGAGAAACACCCAATGGTTTACTCACCCATTGATTCAATAAAATACATTGTCTGATTGGGACATGTAAATACTTTGCGACCGTCCTTTGTTTCTATTCTCAGTTTGGAAAGTGATCTTTCGCTGATGAAAGAGTTTCTTACATTCCTTGAACCTATCGCGTTTCTCTCTTGTCGAACTCGCAAAGTCCGGGAACAAGAAAATATCATGGTTCTTCCAAGAAAGCTTCCCTTTGCTCCTCACCTGGCGCAACACAAGATCTTTATCGGATGATCTCAGAAATCTGGCCAGGATTGATCGGGGCATATCTCCCTCAGCAAATCTGTGAGCTGGGACTCTGTGAGCTCACTCGATTTCCAGTTTATGGCCTGTTATGTTGAGCAAACTCGGGAAAAGCTCATCTAGGAATTTTACCATATCTCTGCCATCTTCATGCTCAGGAATTCTAACAATTCGAACATTATTCCTGCGGCTTCTATCCTCAAGATCTTCAAGCTTTTCAAGGAGATGTTCCAAATCAACTTTGGTCGCGGGCAGATTCCCTCTCCGAAGACTCCAGACAATCGATTCGTCTCTCAACATCAGTCACTCTTGTAACTAACTCAGAGAATTTTATTTCCATCGCCGTAATCGATCCACGTATTACATCGAGATCCTCCAAGTCAGCAAGAACCTTCGTCAACATCACCAACATGCTGGACAACTGATGCTGGATCACCTCTCCCGCCGCGCCATCCAAATCGAGTCCCCAGTCTGTAGGCCTGTCGGGGCTTTCATCCTGAACACGTAAGTGTCTTTTAATGTCTACAGAGCCGAGGATTTTGACTTCTTTGCCATGTTTTGCCTCAAAGAGCAAATGTGTAACTGGGTGTATCAAATTTCACCAAATTATAACATGAAAATAATTAAAAATTAGCAAAGTGTGCAGAGCTCGTAGCTCACACATCTGCTTCTTGCATGGCATCACATGACCCCCGCATTTATTTTTTATTTTTTTTTTTATGAACTTACAGTACAATACATACAATACAATACATATTATGATCTGCTGTAGCGCGCACTGTTAAAGGCATCTCTGCCTGATTTTCTGTAATGCTTCTGCAATTTACAAGGAAATCTCATCATACTGACAAATCACTACTGTTATTGTGAGATTATAAAGATATTTAAATTTTGTTTTAGTTAATTATTTTATTTTATATTATTAAATTTACCCATAGGCACCTTTACATTTGGGAATGAAAATCTAAATGCGCACACCACTGGTGCCAATGCTATCGTTTTAGCCACTTTTCTAGAATTGTCCACTGATTTGGTGAATAAGACTGCCAATCACACAATCTCAATTTCTTGTTGGCTCTGTTTTCAAAGCATATTAAAACCTGTAAGAATTTATTCAGTGAAGACATGGCTATTACACACTATGTAACTAGATAATACTTGGCATATAAACAGCTGAGTCTGTTTCTTCCCAAGATATTTTTTCCCCTCCACTACCTAAACATCTTATGTTTTGTTTTTTTT